>NC_091048.1:17716407-18442601 GCF_963966145.1 Tenebrio molitor | reverse complement strand
AAATATTAACAAGGTATCATAGATTGTGTTGGTAATATCTTCGAACATTCGCGCCACTGATTCTTATTGGTTGTTTGAAACCCGCGTGAAAAATAAATTATATGACATTTCAAATTTGAAATTGTCAGTGCTGTCAAGTGATTTAAGTATTTAGATTTGCGATTTTTCATCTTTAGAGCTTTGTTTTGCGTTTCTCTGGTTTTAAAAGTTATTAGTTTTGATCGTGTTGCTGTTTTGATCTGTTCCGTTGCGATTTTTTGTTGATTTTTTTTAATTTGTGAAGTGAGTGCGTGCCTCAAGAATCTTGCATGATGAACACTTTAAGGCTCCACGATCCCTCACGTAGCGCCTATACTAAATAGGATGGAGTTATTTTTTTCGGAATTTTTCTACAAAATCAACTTTGAAGCAATGCTTGACTTTTGGTTGGTTAGTAGGCACCTAAACGGAGGTCGATGACATATTATTTTTAAAAAAAGTATAATAATAAATTTGTAATTAAATAAAAACGCGAAATCATTTTTTTCGGATTTTTTTGTCCTGGAACGTTTTTTCACGGTAAGTAAACACTCATTTGATAGATAATTAAAATACGGAGGTCGATGACATTTTCTTTTTTCGTTTACTGTCGTAGTTTTGTTGTTATTTATAAAAAATAAATCCGAAAATAGGCAACCAAAAGTACTTGAGACGACGCGGCCCTTGCCGCTCGAACATGGTTTATGGCTAGTGAGAGCGACTTACGCAGGTCCTTATAACGCACTAATACATCGAAAATGATACATAGGTAATTTTTGTTCATGCATTAAATATTTAATAATAATAATCTCTTGTTTGTGTTTAGCTATTTCCGAAAAAAGCTGGATATTTTAATTTTAGTAGCCAGCTTTCTTCAGAAATTCGAAAATGTATTGTGCGTTGCATTTTTAATTCCGTCGGGCACATTATCACTCGTGAAATACCCTGTATTAATAAAACCTAATACATAGGTATATATTATTCCTATTATATTGAAGTCTTCCCTAAGTGCAAACATGTAGAATAATAATAAAACATCACGTGTAAACCTGCTCTGTCCATTTTTTTAAATTTCGCGCCGGATCTATTTGTTGTAGCGTAGAGTGAACATTTTTAGTAACATTTATGTCAAGCAATCTATGAGTGGACAGAATTTATTCACAGTTCACATTTATGCGGAAAAATGTTTTACTCTTGATAAAGACTGTTAAAGAAAATCACAAGCAAAACAATTAAAACGCCGAACTCACAAACTGACGCTAAGATTTAATGATCAATAATTTGACATTTGTCATTTGACATCTAATTTGCCAGCTTCAACGACTCGACATAGTTCGGCCAAAATAATCTAGAGCCGCACAATTCCACAGGACTCTTGATATATGTATGTTCTTTTATAGACACTTTGTACGTATAAAAACACATAAGACGTGCAATGACACCACCATGCGTCGCCTAGATTAAAATCGACGAAACAAGGATAAGTGTGAGGCGAGCCCACTATACACACCGCTATCTACTCGATACATAATGTTGTTGTTACTAGACAACTCTATGACGTCATATCGTGACGAAACGAAGTGTAGAACACAACTAGCAATTTTTCTTTCCAACAAACTTTGTTTGAAAGAAATCGATCCAATAGTTTTTGAATTAAATGGATTCAAAGAGACAACCAGGCAGACAAAGTCCAATTTTATTTATATGTTTACATAAGTATTGGGTATTTTATCATTTTTAATTGATTTTTTCTTATATTTTTTTTCATTTCAACACTAAGAAGTAATTGAATTGAATAAAAAAAAATTTTTGCTTTGTTTCTTTCTATGTTTTACAGAATTGAAGAGACACTTTGACATTTAGGATTTGGAAAATGTTGTCTTACAACGAAATTAAAAAAAAAACTCTACCAAACTGCTTCCCTTAATTGAAAGTGTGGGTTTGTGGTATAAAAAAACCTGTTAATGTTACCGTAATTAAATTGTAACTGGTCTTTGGTTTAGAGCGCGTGGATTGCTTCGTCGAACATTTTTCATTGCGATGCACCTTTGAGCAGTTTCGAGAGTTTGAAAACAGTGAAAAGTTTTGAGTTATTGGTGGGGGAGTAATAAAATATGGCCTCCATTACTGCATATGCTACAAAAGATTCAATTCTTCTCGAGTCAGTGGTTATTTTTTCGCAAACTGCGACATTTCAGACCTTCGGCATCGTTCGATTCGGGTCAAGAAGTTTTATCTGATGGTAATATCTTTGATTTTATATTACTAGATTGGCCACCAATGGAACCAGTTTTCTGCAAACTTTTGGATGCGGATACCAGAGGGAGCGCCTATTGCCGCTGTGTGAATTCGGTTAGACATACGTTACGTTTCTGTCGCCAGAGTAAGCTTGTCGTAACTTAAATAAAGCGCGGAGTTCGGAGTATCGCACGGGAGTATCGCACTATCGAGTCGAAATTCGAAATGTTTCCAGAACGCGACGGGAACAGACCAGGCGACGAGTTACTGTTTAAAATATTACTGGACATATAACGCAATGCGTTTTATTTCATACTGTAATCACTAAATCATTGTTTTAGTTTAAAAAATTATTATAAAATTCATTCCCGAGTATCAATGGTAACTGTTTGTTT
Source organism: Tenebrio molitor (assembly GCF_963966145.1). NCBI lineage: Eukaryota > Metazoa > Arthropoda > Insecta > Coleoptera > Tenebrionidae > Tenebrio > Tenebrio molitor. The sequence continues at coordinate 18,439,950 of NC_091048.1, read as the reverse complement.
GTTGACTTTTCACGTTATGTATCTCAGGAAACTAACACGAAATATGTAGTTCTTTGTGTATTAAGAACGCAAAGTGATACATTGTTGATGTTGATTGAGAGATTGACAATGTACTATTGGGAGCATGGAATTTCGGGCAGCTATTTATGTCATTTAAAAAAACCCAATGTAGTCTAAGCTTTATTGTCATAAATGTCATAACAATTAATTTTGACGAAATAAACAGTTATGCACAATTATTTTACATTTTAGTTATTACAGTCACGGACAGAAAAAGTGGGACAAGTCTTATTACGAAATTTAACTAAAATTGAGTTAAGTAAACCTGGCTTATAAATAAATAAATATTTTAATAGTAACCATAGAAATAGTATAGAGCCTTACATTAGCGAAAAAATATTGTCCTATTTTTTTGTCCGCGACTGTAATTTCCAAAGTTTAATAAAAGACTGTTTAGTTTCCAGAAAATCACATCTAAGCACTTGCAACTTTTCAGGACTGATGAATGCAATTTGTCAAAATGACATGCAACAATAGTAGATATTAAAATGAGGTTTATTAAGTCGTCTAGCATTTAAAGCCTATTTCACATCAAATTTCAAGTCTGCCCGAATTTCCGTGCTCCCAATAGTACACTTGCGCTCGCAACACACACAACATTTTTTCTACAATCGGAACTATGACTACTATGTATTATCCGTTCACTTGACATCCGCACTGTCAGGTTGACAAGCTGTTGGTAATATTTAAAATCCCTATTATACTAACTTGGTAATTTACGTAAAATAATGTTGCCACATTAGAAAGGCATATGAGTCATTTATCTATTGCTGATGTTCCTCCAACAATTATTTCTCTTGCCGCGTCCGATTCAGGATCAGAATTGGAGTTCTATTCTGAGGAAGATTTAGATGCAATACCTTAAATAGCGTTAAATAAAATAATTTGAAACACCAGTTTATAACCCAACTTCTTCTATCTGACAGTAGCAATTTATTTATCACTAGATTTAATGTACACTCAAAAGAAAAGTCGAAATTTTGATGTACATTCGACCAATTTGAATAAAAAATGACACTGACAGTGCGGATATCAGGTGAACGGATAATACATATTATTTTATTTTGAGCAAATTAATGTAATTAATGTAATACATTATTAAAATCAGAAACTAATTATTCACAATAAGGGGATATATGTTTCTGCCGGGTTGCCTATGAAAATTTGGAGGCACTCGAACTGCGCACAGATTAGGAACAGGTAGTCAGGTTATCAGAAGGGTTGCTTAATCTTCAACTGAACTGCGCTCAGTACTTATGCAGGTACATACTTTTTTTGTTTGTTTCGTTCGACGTTGCCTCATGTGGATTTTGCCACAGGATAGCGACAAACAGACGCCAAATGTTGGGATTTTCCCAGTTCTTTGAGGGCCCACCAACGTATCGAAAGTAGGTAGGTACTTGTCGGCGGCATCATAATTCATAAACCAAATTGGACAGGCCGCTCTAACAACATTATGAATTTCCAAAAACTATCTATGTCAAATAGTTGTCCATTGAGCAGATAGGAGAACCGAGAAGGGTGATGGCCAATAACAATTTTCAAAAAACTGTTTAGTGGGGGCTGGAAGGAGTGGTAAGAAGGTGAGGAAAAATTATAAATAAGTGAGGTATAAGTAACAAATATAAGTTATTTGTGAATTTTAGTTTTACTAAAAGCGTAAATATGGAAAATTTTGATACTATGTTAAGTCAACGTGGACAGTTGTTGTTAATTTTTGAAAAATACAAGTTTAGAAAATACAGAGTTTTAAAAACAAGTGAAGAAACAGTGTGGCGGTGTACAAACAAAAATTGCATAGCAACAGTTTACACTCTAAATTCAGTTTTTTCGAGAAAAGAAGGTACTCACAATCACAATTTGGAAGAAGAATTATTGGTAAGACAAAAAGTCAGTAACTCCTTAAAGAGACAAGCCCAAGAAGACATTTCTGCCAAACCAGCGAAATTAATTCGGAAAGAATTAAATAATCAAAGAGACGCATTAGAAACTATATCTGTCACCGATTTTCCATACATAAGAAACAATATTAATCGTGCACGATTACAATTAGTGCCAAAATTGCCAAGATCGGCTGAAGAGGTACAAATATTTTTAAATACTGCGAACTTAAAAACAAGTAAGGAAGAACCGTTCTTGTTGTGTAACAATCTATCAGAAAATATCGTTGTGTTTTCTTGTAAAAGCAATATCGAATTTATGTGCCAACAAGACACTCTTTACATGGACGGCACATTCGAATTTTGCACAAAATTCTTTGGGCAACTTTTTACCATACATGCATTGTGCAATGAGGTTTATGTGCCGGTAGTATTTTGTTTATTGAAAAATAAATCAAAAAGTACATATTTAAGACTATTTAATATATTAAAAGAAAAATGTGATTTGATGCATTGTATTCTAAACCCGAAGACTATTGTAATTGATTTCGAAATGGCAGTTTATTTAAGCGTCGAAGAAGTTTGGCAAGGAGTTCAAATTATTGGATGCCGATTCCATCTTGCGCAATCATGGTACGTATTATTTCATATTTCTTTTTTATTTGTTAAGCAAATAATACATAACTTAAAATGATTTTTTATTACAGGTGGCGTAAAATACAGCAACTGGGACTAGCTTCAGAATATAAAAACGAGCAGTCTCCTATTGGAACCTGGCTAAAACATTTATTCGGCCTGACATTTCTTCCACCGGCGGAAGTGGGAGATTGTTTCGCGGAAGATTTCATGTGCGAAAAACCAGAAAATTCGAAACTTGACCAGTTTGCTGATTATTTGGTTGACAATTACATCGACAGTGAGTCTAAATTTCCCCCAGAGATATGGGCGGAAAACAGTTGCAGCATTTTAAGGACGACAAACACATGCGAATCTTTCCATTCTAAATTTAAAAGAGAAAATTCAAGCCCATATCCAAACATACATTCATTTTTAAAAGTATTGTTGGAAATGCAAACCGACACATATGTAAAACTTAATTCTATTAAGCGAAATGAAAAGAAATATATTCGACGGAAAATATTGTTAAAACAGAAGTTTATCCGATCAAAAATTATACAGTTAGATAGGCATGAAATATGACGTTATAATTTTGTTAAATGTATTTCGTATAAATTTAGCAGTATTGCGAATTTGTAATAGGTAAATATATTACTTTTTATGTTATGTATTATAATATAAACATTTACATTTTGTAAAAATATTGAAATAAATAATTTGATTTGTGAGGGAAAAGGAATTTGAATCAATGGTTACTTCACCATCTCTCTAATCCTTTTGGATACTGAGCGCAGTTCAGGTGTTTGTAAAGGTCAGTCCAGGTAGAAAAAATTTCTTGAGCGCAGTTTGAGTGTCGGATTAAGGATCTAATGGATTTTGTGCGCAGTTCAGTTGCACCCGAAAATTTAGCCGCAAGTATTTTTAATTAAAATTAAATTAATTTATTTTTTGCAAACAATTTCGTTCACTCGTTTTTGATAAATTATAATTCATTTCAAAGAGAGATGTGTAAAGAACTTAAAAAATTTGGGTTGCCATTTCTCACTTGGCCCCAACCTTTTGGCAACAGGGTGTAAACAGGTACCTACGTCTCTGTTTAATTTATATGTTCATATCATAACCTATCCTCATAAATTATATCAAAATAAAGCTAAGTTTTTTCTCTACACGATGGAATACCGTTGCTTATGGAAAAGTGGCCGCAAATAGAGGCAACTGTTAAAGATAGATAACAGCGAAATGAAGGAAGGTTTTTATTCTGAGCGTAGGTGATACCGAGGTATAACTAAATGAGATCTATAATATCTTGTATAATATAGAGGATATTTTGGGGCATAAGGAATGGTCATCTGCAACTTTTTTTAATAGGACCGAACTTTGAAAACGGACTTTATACGTAGTTGATGTGTACTAAAAACTACGTTTCTCGTAACATTTAACGCTGTGTTAATTCAATTATTGAAGCTATAACTTTGATTTTTTGTATATTTATACTAAAAAGTACAGCGCTCCCAACAGTCAATTGGAAATTTCTCAAATATCGATAATTTTGAAAAAAAAAATTAATAAATTTAGATTAATCAAAAAAGCGCATCGTAAACTTCACTCTGCTGGGACCTATGTGAAATGTTGAAAATTTCGATACACATGCAGCGAGTCAAATGTGACTAAGATATTGGAATAGTTTTGAAAAAAACAATTAAGTCGATAGCCCGTATACTTTTTGGGAAAATAATGTTTTTATTCGACGAGCAAATGCGCGGCGGCTCCTGGAAGGCAAAAATAACCCGGCACGCGTATTTAGTCGTCTATATCGATGTAGATAGAGAGTGTAGCCGTCTAAAAACAATAATTGTAAAATTTTGAGTAGGTCAATTTTTGAATTTTTGCTAAAATGTACCTATTTTAAATACTTTCTTCATCATCCTCATTCTCATACATATACCTAAACAAGAAACATTGTTGTGCCATTTTTTGCAAGAACAATCACTGCAGCATTTTAAGCCTTCCTTCATGCACATACATTTATTATTTTGGCATAATTGGTCCGTGCAAAAAATGTTTATCAGTTTTCTAATGTCAGGTTGAATTTAATTTAATTTGACTTTTACTATTTGACAATTAAAATTGTGCCTCATTTAGCGGTTGCTACGCGATGCGCGACTTATTGTTCAGAAACGCATCTGATTGGCGATCTGCGGGTGAGGGAATGTAAATACGAGGGATGCAGGGATGGATTGGTCGACAGCCGTGGGTTTTAGCATTTTCTCTCACTGGATATGGAATTGATATCATTCTTTCGTTGAATATCCAACAAGAATGCATTCATTCTTTAATAGTCGTGGAGAAATAATTTTTTGCTTTGCTTGTGACGCTAAATATCACAGCATTAAACTCTTATACTAAGTGACCTCAGTAAACTATATTAACGAAAAAAATACCACCCACCGCTTTGGTCTTTGTTCAAGAAAAATGTGATAGTTTAACACCAAACAATGAAATCCCTAAAGTAATTGAATATTCCCTTTAAAGGCTGATACATTGGAGTATCATTTCACAATATTGAAAAATATGACAAACCTAATAAAAGACCGGAACCGAAAAAAAGCAGCACCTTATATACAGGATCATTATAAATGATTGTCCCATCGCAGTTGGCGTTGAAAACCCGCACAAATTTGGGATGTGCCTCTAGCTTCGCAACGTTAGACAATAGTGTACTAGTACTAGTACTAGTGTAGACAAATTTACACTACCGCCAGCAGCACTACCTATCGGGGATGCTAGTCTCACTCATGTTATAAAGCTTGAGGCACATTCAACTACGTCACCAACGCCTACTGCGATGGGACAATCATTTATAATGACCCCGTACTTTGTTCTTCTGAAGATTATGATTAATTATTTCCTAAGGTGGAGCGAATACCACAACCTTTTTTGGTAATGGTGTGAAAGTATCTACCATAGCTTATCTATCCTTCTTAAAAAAAAAACAATAATTGTACATATGTGCATGAAGGAAGTCTTCAAATGCTGCAGTGATTGTTCTTGGAAAAAATGTCAGAACAATGTTTCTTGTTTATATGAGGATGAGGGTAACGAAGAAGAAAGCATTTAAAGTACATAGGTAAATTTTAGCAAAAATACAAAAATATTACCTACTCAAAACTTTACAATTATTGTTTTGACACGGCTAACAAAAATAATTATTTTCTCAAAAAGTATACAGGCCACAGAATTAATTCTTTTTTTAAAAACTTTTCCGATATCTTAGTTACATTTGACTCGCTGCATGTGTATCGAAATTTTCAACATTTCACATAGGTCCCAGCAGAGTGAAGTTTACTATGCGCATTTGTGATTAATCTAAATTTATTAATTATTTTTTTCAAAACTCTCAATATTTGCGAAATTTCCAATTCACTATTGGAAGCGCTGTACTTTTTATTATAAATATACAAAAAATCAAAATTATAGCTTCAATAGTTGAATTAACACAGCGTTAAATGTTACGAGAAACGTAGTGTTTCGGATTACACCTCAACTACGTATAAAAGCCGTTTTCAAAGTTCGGTCTTATTAAAAAAAGTTGTAGATGACCATTCCTTATGTCCCAAAATGTCCTCTACAAGATAGTATCGGTCTCATTGAGTTATACCTTGGAATCGCTAGAAGTCATAATTTCAGTCCGATTTTGCTCCACTACTTGGCTTGGCTCGGCCCTTGATAGCGTACGCTGCTGCGTCTGTGATTCTGTGAAAAGTTGCAAAGAAAGAACCGCTCGCCTGAATATTCATCAACTCTAATTAGTGCTCACAAATTCATTCGGTCGACTGTAAAAATTTGTTTCGTTGATTGCTACGCTCTCTATCAGTGGCATCCAAAAGTAAAATTTCTTGCATACGGTTTTCCATTTAGGTGGCCAATCTAGTAATATAAAATCAAAGGTAATATTAAACATCTCGAATTGTGCGGCTAAAAAGCTCTTTCACTTTGATGTATGGTGTACACGAAGTCAGACCGGCGATCAGGTGGTCCATGAAAGCGTCGGCATTTGTTGGGAGATTGAGTCGAATCGGGAAAAAGCTTCCAACAGAATTTTCATCAACACAGTAAATTTTTATGAAATTTATTGATGATTTGCGTGACCTGTTTGAGGAATGTCCGTCGAAAATTTGTTGCGAGGCGGTGCCGGTTTATTACTGTCCGCGGTGGATGGGGTGTGTGTTTGTAAATTATTATTAGTTCCGAATTATAATTGAGGGTTCGAAGCCACTCATTAATTTTGAGCAAGAAATCGAAACCGAAACGTTTTTGGTTGCTTATTATGTTTTCATAAACTGTCCAGGATGTGTTTGTGAATAGATACCGGGCCGAATTAATTATGGAAATGTCCATTTAATTGCCTTAATTTGCCCAAAACCCAAACGTGGAATTCGCAATCACGTTACATCAAGACAATAATTACGCACACACTACAAGCGAACCGATGCCGCCTAATTTCCGTTTAAATTTAATCATCGTCTCGTTTTTTACAAGCAGCTAGTTCTCTTTTAAGTGCCTCCCTAATTACGGTTTAAAACAAAATTATGAATGCGAACCTGAGCTCTGTCTAATAAGCTCAGAATTAGCGCTTACTTTGTCCATTTTTCTCCCTCGAAGGGCGAAATCTGAACCCGACTTACCCCCAACGCGAACCGATTTTTTGTAGCTTTTCAAATAACCCACGCCACATTTTTGCTGATCAATTGACATTAAATAATGATTTCGGTAAATTAAACAGCCTCCTCTCGGCAAAGGAATATATTTTAAGGCCGAGAGAATAAATAAACGCTCCCAGAATTGCAAAACTAAAAGATCGACTAATGTAATCTGTTTTTTCTTTTATTCGAGCCGACCTACGAACAATAAAATTACGAGGGTGTGCAGTCTTGCGTGGGACATGCTGTATAATCGTTGCTTAGGCTTTTAAAGCAATTAAATGAGCATTTCAATTTTTTTAAAAGCCGAGCTGTGAAAATTAATAAAATTGGAAAGTACGCGAAAATATCGCCGTAAAATGGAAAGGTATAAATATTCACGCAATAACAGAAACTGCTACAAAGTCCCATTTTTTCGTTATTAGATGGAACAATTTTATATCGTTTTCTGATTTACAATGCCATTAAAAATTACGATCGTTGAAATATGCGAATGCCGTTTTTTATCTCTTAATATTTGCTTATTTTCGTTATGGCGGGCACACTCATCATTCATAACGATAAACCGTCTCGTAATTTTAGCACATGTTTTGCAAAGTTTGTGTATCACTTCTATCCTAATATTTAATATAATTACTGTGTGGAAAATTTAAATGAGCCGTGAGAATACCACAAATAAAAAGAGAAATTTACCGATTTCAATTAAAACATACATATCTTGAAGCTGGGGTATAGAACTTCATAAAAATATAAGTACATAAATGGAAAACGTAAGCATGGTCAGTATACCTAGGTATTTTTTTTAAAGTAAGTATGTACTTTAATCAAAACAATTTGGAATATGTTATGATTTGTACATTTGTACATGAAAATTGCAACACGAGCCGTAGACGAGTGGTGGAATCATCCGAGTGAATAATAGCCATTATTCGTGAGTTAAAGACTATAGGTACTTTCTCCACGACTATATCAAGAAAAATCAATCTTTGAAAATTTTATTTAATTTGATTTTTAATATTTGACAATTAAAATTGTGCCTCGTTTAGTGTTTGCTACGCGATGCCTAACTTATTGTTTACAAACGCATCCTATTGGCGATCTGCCGTTCTAGAATGAAAATACGAGGGATGTGATTCGCCAACAGCCCTATATTCTAACACGGGGCCTGGAATTATTGAATATCCAACAAGAATGCATTCATTCTTTAATAGTCGTAGAGAAATATATTTTTTTTAATATGGAATGAAAAATAAGATGAAAACATCTAGGGTTTAATTATCCAGCGAATGATAGAAGAACCAAAAAATAGAAAAACAAAAGGAAACAAACATGGACCGTTGAGAACAATTTAATAAAGAATGTAAAATAAATCCATCACTAACAATGTCGTGTAAACTCAATTTATCCATAGATTTTAGGTTTTTTGACAGATCCGGAGACACGTGACAACATTTAGCTACGCGATAAAAAATAGCACGGCGCGTAAAAATTCATCATAATTATCATTCATTAATCAACAACAGGTTTTAAAAATAAAAAATGCTTGTATCGAAAATCCGTTCAGATAGACAGCTGTCAATTCACGAAGTAAACACCTTGCGCGTAGGATTACAGGTAGCGCGAAAAGTTTTACACGGGTACCAATTGTATATTGAAAGACAATTCATATGGTGCATTTAGTATTTTTCACTGTGTATTGTTTTGGAACCTGAAATCTATCAGCGAACGGGATTAATTTACTTTTGTTTTTGTTTACTTTAAAATACCCTAACAAAAAACTGTACCAATTGCATTAGTCATAGTTTATATGACCCTATTTTTGAAAATTTTGCATTGGATTTTTAAGAAGTCGCCAACTATTTTTAACTGCTAATCCTTTGAATCAAAGTAAAGATAGAGGTATCATTAGTCCATGACTTTAATAAACTGCTAAAAACAATCTACATTTAGAACAGTTTAAAAATATTTGTGAAAGTTTGTGATGGAATTTCTTGCAATTGATTTATTTGTTTCATTTCGTGACGTCAATTATTTGCTATACATTTGATTCAATAAAATTTTAGCAAAAATGCAATTGTGTTGGTCTCGTTTCTCAATTCCGAAATTCCTATATAATAAATCTATAAAGTCTAAGTCGTAAAGCTTTAATTTGTTCTCAGGCTGATTACACTCACTTTGTAATAAGAAATCTGATTAAGTTTAATGACAAAGACACAATTCTCGTTGCTCGTGTACTATAAACTTTAATAAGTTCACACATACCGTCCCCATATAAACCCTTAGTCGGTCGTAGCACGGCGTTGTTGGTCGCTTTATGTTTTCGTTTATAGCTTTAAAATATTTCTGTAGTCATTATTATACCTTCGTTTTAGTTAAAATCTGGTTTGATAATTGCACTATGGAGTAATAGGATCGCGGTGGCTCGCTAAAAATATTTAATGACTCTCGAATCAATTGAGATTGTCTAATTTTGGTTTTATAGTCGTAAAAGTATTTTTATCTGGCGACTTAAATAACGAACGTAATGACACAGACAGTGGTCGTAAGTTTTTATTTTTGATCGTACGAAATTTGAAAGTGGTATAACGGAGAGTGCAATTTTTCAGTACGAGTATATTTTAGTTTTCACGTCACGCTGACGCAAATTTGTTCACTTGCTCAAACTAAGCGACTCTTATACTAAAAAGTAAAGTAAGATGAGATGCTTGAAGACATCGCTGACTGCCGTAAGAATGGATTGATTACCTTCAAGTGTAGCGTACTGAATTTCAAGTAACTATTGTAATAGCTTCAAAACAGTAAACATACAATAGTGACAAATGTCTATGGTTGTGTAAGAAACATGTTTCGTTTGCTGATAGGTATTTCTATTGCAACTGGAATAATGGAATTTATGCAGTTTTTATGACTGGAAACGATCCCCTGACAGGTATTATCATTATCAGTACATATTTGAAGTGGTACGAATAATTGATAACACGGTCAATTGTGGACAAACGGGTGCAATAAAAAAATATTACTTCATGACCCAACATGCATTTTTAGAGTCTGTTATTATTAAAATTTTAAAAGGCGTATTGATTTCCAATTTTCTTTCGATTACATATAACAAGACACATCATGTAAGGGCATCAGACGAAAGTTTCCAAAATTAAAAAGAACACGAAAGTAATCAGTTGGAATTACTATAAAATATTTATCTGGAATGATGAGAACGACGAACTTTGGTAAATTACCCAATACGAAGTGGAAATCATTTTGTTCAATATATTGAATTCGTTGTTGAAAGCACCTTAAATACCTTTCTTCTGCTATTTTAGTTTGCTTCACATTTAAATGGCGTCACTGTAGATAATAACTATGTTAATTTTTTTTTTTATTAATAATTATCTCAAATGGTCAACTGTTAAACAGGAATAATGGATAGGACATGAACATAAATTAAATATTATATTTAAGAGCGGATATACATGTGGAAATGGAAAAGTCTGGTCATATTTAGAACGGGCCATTTAACAGGAAAAATTATTTAAAAGTGGTATGATTGTTATTTAAATGTTGTTATAAAAAAATTTGCTAACGCCTTAGCCTTCTCAGATGAGAAAACATAGGTACTGATGCTGGACCTTCCCTAGGACAAAAAAAAGAGTGTGTGCTTAAGATCGCACGACAGAAGTAAAAACTTCTATGACGTTCGTAATTCATTTTAAGTAATATACAAAGTGTTTTCGAAGTTGGCGCGTTCCTTGTAACACGAAGTACCATACATTATTCTTAAGAATTTCACCCAAACTCTTCTCAGGAAAATGTTTGTATTAACGGAGATAATTGATTGTGAAGTTTTATAGTTTTTTAAAATTGTGAGTCTGGTTCTGTTTATTTCTCCGCTACTCTGCGTACTTAGGTGGGTACTCTCTGGACGCCGCAGCTGTATTCTGATAATATTGCCCATACATTAGCAAATATTTGTGAGCTCGTTATTTTCGTAATGATATGATAACCCATTCCGACTAATTTGACAACTCTGACAGTTTTTTTGATTAACGTCCATGCTCATTTGATTTTTTTTGTCAATTCTAATTTCTAACAAATCAGCGCAATTTTGAGCAGGACCGGTTTCAAAAATTCCAAAAAAATTAATTTATTGTATCTTCATTGCCGTACACATTTTACTAAGGTCATTTTGGTTAAAACTCTTTAAAACAACGCATACTATCACATTTTAAAAGAAACGCCTCAACTTCGAGAACAGCCTGTATACATACAGGTTTATTCACGAGAGGAGTACTTCTGAATTTTTATTTTGCCGCAACCAACAATACCAATGGCAGTAACTACTAAATCAAATGTGTTGTTTCTTTTAAATTAGAAATCAAAGTAAGTTGGATAGATTTGTGAGAAATGTCAGATTGACAGATAACCTGTATGTATTTAATCAAAATTCAACAAATAAATTAACACATTAATTTAGTGTAAAAGGTGTTCGAAGTGTCTACCATCGGCTTCTAAACATCCACAGCGGCGACAGAATTCTTTCCACACTCTCCATAAATTAGGAGCATGTCACTCTTTTCGTCGTTATTGTAAAAACACATTTTTCGAATTGACAAAGATTTTTTGCTTTAACGTCAAAGAGACAGAACTAAGAGCCATCGTGGATTCAGTCATAATTATTTTCAAAATTTTAAATCAAGATATTGTTGCAATGTGTATAATGGGTTGCCGTAAAAAGAAATTCAGAAATACCTCTCCCGTGAATAACCCTGTATACTACATCCATCTACATATTTACAATGTTTGTCGTGTCTTTATCGTTTTTGTATATTATGACTACTCCTGCAGCTCTGCACTGGTGTCGCTTAAACTTAGCAACATAGCAACACAATGAAAATACAACGAAAATTTGAAAGTCGCACAGCTGACAGTTTCTCGCTCGCTTGGCTAAATTCGGCTCTCCTAAACTTACTGGAATGAGCCTTCCACCTCAGAACGTGTGACGTGACGATGTAATGGCGTGACGTGTGATGCGTGACGGTTGAAAATTAATTCACTTACCTGGAATAATAATGTATGCGCTGAAAGAAGTTTTCACTTCAACAACAGAGTGCATATACCGGGACATTTTTTAACTCTGAACATAGTCCATACTTGTTCCCTATGTTCAATTTTAAAAAACACAGATCAATGCATTGTGAGTTGCTATGCAACCAACTATATCGAACACCAGAGATTTTGAAATAATGTTAAAAATTGTTCCGATTGATAGAATTGGTCTATCATGTGTTGCATTGGAAATGTCACGCACATTTCTAATGCTCTGATTGGCATAGAATAACTGCATTATGTGTTCTTCTTCAAACAACTTGACCATTTTGTTAAACTGTCAAGTACTTATTTTCGTTACCTTGGTTACGTGATTACATACATGCATTGACCTGTGTTTTTTTTAAACTGAACATAGGGAATAAGTATGGGCTATGTTCAATGTTAAAAAAATGTCCCGGTACATAATAATTTAATGGAAAATTATTATTTATTATAACTATGTTAGTATGTGTCTAAACTCTCATAAAAGAAAAAATCTTGGAAAGTAATTATTCTGATTCACAGAGAAATTATTTATTTATTGCGTGGTTCAGCAGCAATTAATTTTCTTAATGTCTTAAGGTCGTTATTTGTATCTTCTAGGAAGTGGATAAGATCATAAATTACTTTAAATCTTGGCTCTCGTATTTTAAGAATATAATGTCAAAGGAAACGCTATTGAGGCGGATCAGCCAGTGCTAAAAGAATTCATCACGGATCGCATCATAAAATCATGTCGTGCGCCGGTTGTGGGTCGTGAGTTGTGTATCAAGGCGATTTTTCCGAGAAAAGATAGATACAATATTAATAGATTAGACCATCACTTCACGATTCGAGTAAAAGAAATTCTGAATTTTGCATGAACTTGTGAAAGGCTCTTTAAAAAAGTCGTAGTCTGATTCTGATCACACCGGTCAATAACCAAAATGGACTTGGACGCAATAAGTTAAGTTAATATGTCCTTGGTAATTACTAATATAATAGCAGACATTATTTATCAGCTCTGGTTTTGAAGATATAGCATATATACATACAAGGTGTTTCACGTAACTTTCCGACTCTGACGAACTTTAAAACCAGTAATACTTCTCTTCATTTATAACTATAACTTTCATTAACGATAAGTAATTAATAATTAATCATAACTAAATCGTATATTTTGGTATCGAGCATTTTGTGACTACTGAATATTGAGTTGCATAAATTCGGCGTAGATCTCGGAAAGTTACGTAAAACACCTTATAATACATATAATACAAGCAGTACAATTTAGCTCTTCGTACTAGGTATAGATAAGATTTATATTGTGACTCTGTATTGTTTATTTATTACATTAGAAAGGACAACCCTGGAATGAAAAATAATCCTTTATTTGAACCTAGATAAATTTTATTACCTCATATCAGCATATATCTGTTATCGACAACGTGCGAAATCGGTCAATCCGCTAAATGTCTAGTCAACCTGCAGAATGCCCATATCGGTAGGCAATCTGCGGACTGACTGTTGTTTTTGGTTATTTGCAGATTGACTAAAGCGTTTTGGACAATTTGCAAAATGCCGTCTAATTCAGACAATTTGCTATCTAAGAAGGTGAGATTCTCATTTTAATTAGTACTTATTAGTCAAAGTGAGGACTTGAACTCGTAATAATTACTCGTAATATGTTTTTCATTCCGTTTACAAAATCAAAGGACAACTAGGTAGGTATAAATAAGTGTTTCCATGTAAAGGTAAAAAATTCTAAACGCCAAAAACTCAATTTATTCATGTCAAAAATTAAATGTAATTCCAGGAAATAATGAAACGTAAAAATAAAATTCACACTAGTGCAATGAAAATACACATAACTACTATTCCGGACACGGAATCTTGGCCACGACTGACATTTAACTGACAAATATGTGTGAACCGGCTTTATTGAATATAACCCAACTTTTGACTCGATAATGCCATTTCCCTGCTTTTTGATGTCACAAGAAAAACTTCAAAGTGATTTTTAATAATTGTCATTTATTAATGACTAATGACTGGTTTACATCATTCTTTTAGAAATGTCTAAAAAATGTTGGCCAAGATTCCGTGTCCGGAATAGTACATAATGCATTATATTTTTTCTTATTTTCGTTTTTTCTTTTTTTAATTATAATATCGATCATTTCAACTCTTTCTTATGATGAGAGGGAAACACCGTTAAATTATTTTGGTTGCTTCATACTCTAAGATGTGTGAAAAACATACACCGCTTATCCATTCTTACTTTGACTTTGACTAGGTACTAGAGAAAGTGAAGATAATTTCTTCTCAGTTTCCAGATTGTCTGAGATAGGATGAACTTTGCAGACTGACAAGTGACTAGGCATTTCTCGGATTGACTGCACAATGCCGGTAACACATGTAGCACAAAACTGCCATCTTATCAAGGTCAAGAATCGAGGTCCCTAGTTTTCACTTTTCTTATGATCAAATTTCCACGGCTGATGCAATAATAAAGGAAAGCTGTATTTGATCATATTTAGAACAGCCTAAGTATATTAAGATTTTTCAAAATCAAAAAAAATGCCTAGAGCTAATTATTTTTTAACCTTACTTTCTAGATTTAAGGTGGTTAAAGCATTAAGAAAAAAAAACTTTCATCAAAGATATAAACTCAAACTTAAGATACATTTATCATTTTTGTTTACTAAAAGTGCACCCTGTCGTTGGTAGCGTAAAGTGAACGTAATTTTGTTCACTATATTCATTTATTGATTGAACTTATTCACGTATGTACGATAAATTTCTCATCTATGGTAGAGCCTTCTGTGCCACAACCAAGAATTTATGTAGTTTACAAAATTCCCAAATGACAAAAAGCTGTATGGATTTGCAGCTGTGTTAAAATAGCTCCAGATAATATCTTTTATGGGTGTTAAAATTCATTGCGAGAACGCAGGTTTGTGATTATATCTCCTTGTTTTCTCATTTATTTAATAAATTACAACGTAACACAACAGGTTCGGTCTAAACCGCTGCATGATCCTCAAGTGCGTAATTAATGTTTAGTCTAATTAACCGTACCTATCGTTATTCTGTTTTTTTTTTTTAATTTTTCCTTTGGAGCTTTAATGAAAATTAAATTTTATTTTACTAGATTATGGTTTAATTTAGTCTTCAAGAAAAAAACTACCTACAACAAATTATCATTTTGTACTTGTACAAACAGCCATGGGTAAATTGGGTGGATTTAATATGAAATCTAATGGTCTTAGCTGGGGCACGCTTTGTTAAAGGTCAAGTCGCATGAAATCATTAAGCCGTGTTTGAAAACCTTTTTTATGACGTGTAGTTTTCGCGGTGCCTACCTCACAAGTCATTCTTAGAGTCATTAGCAAATGGGTAAACTTTCTGTGAAGGCAGCATGGTCTAACTCTCAAACGCTTGGCGTTCACTTTAACCCTCTTGTCAGCCACACCAATCTCGGTTAGCTTAGCAGGCTGTGTGGATCAAATTACATTCTTACTTCCTTGGCACCCTCCAGCCTCCAACGAAACATCCTGTGGGAGTTTCTGTCTATCTCTATTATAATAATAGACCCTGTCGATGTTTTCCACGATTTCCAGGTAAAGGACCTAAATTTACACTTAAATCGACGCAAAAAGCGAAATCGATGTGGTTATAGTATATAAAAACGTCACAACTTAAGTAATAAATTACTCCTGCTCAAATAATTTGTAAGAATGATATTTTCGTTGAACAGGTTGATTGCGATCTGCCACGAACTAGTTCCCACTGGCATATTTAACATGTTATTTTTATTAAAAAAAAACGAGCCTGTTATTGACTAGTTTTATACAAGATTAAAAACCATAAATCTATCAGGAAATATTTTTGTTGATTTGAGGGTAGAATGCGATAATATTTCTAGCTTTCCACTCCGCCAATAAAATAGCTCGGGAAGCAAAATCGATGGAGCGGACAAGAGCTTAATCATGTAAATATTGGGATTTTATTAAAAATGCTTCATTGAAAATAAACACTCATTGTTTTGCACAATCGAACGGATTATTGTATTTTTAATGATAAACGGCGCTGTCGCTTTTAAGAAAGAACTCTCTTAAGATTACCCGTTCTAAGCTTATAAATTTTAATGATGGCCAAACATTGGTTTTAGACTTTTTCACTTTTATTCGCATTTCAAATTTATCCACCCCATCTTGTTTCCTAAAAGAAGAAGATAGCTCCGTCTAATTAAATTAAATTTGTCAACGAAAAATTACCCAGAAAATATGATACCGCTTTAGTTTATGATGTCATGTGAAGTCTATCTATATTTTTATGAGCTGCTAATGAATAATATGACATGAACATGAAGATTTACCTTACGATAGACTCGATTGATGATGCTCTTCGACTTCAGGGCTGTATTGAGGAGATCTCTAGAAGGTGTAAGTTAAATAACCTTGTTCTCAACCATCTTAAGTGTAGCATAGTCTCATTCACAAGGAAGACCAAGCCTCTCTTATTTGACTATAAAATCAACGGCTCCATTCTTACAAGACGTGAGTCTATTAGAGATCTGGGTGTCATCTTCGATTCCAAACTATCCTTCGGCGAACACATTCGGACCATTGCGGGGACTGCCTTCAGGGCACTGGGTTTTGTTTTGCGTGCTGGCAGGGAATTCTCTGATGTCGCGACCCTGAAGCTTCTGTACATCACCTATGTGAGATCCCGGCTCGAGTATGCTTCCCTTGTGTGGTCACCGATATATGATGTTCACTCTTCTCTTCTGGAGCGAGTGCAACGCAGATTCCTGAAGAATGTTGTCTTCATGTTGAATGGTGCATATCGATATTTTTTGTTGCAGCATTTCGCAAATCAAAAAATTCTTCTCCATCTCCTCGTGAATTAGGGCGATCCTACTCAGATGAGTGCTCGGTAGTTGTAGCCTGGGTGTTGGAATGCTCTCTGTGTAATGGTTGTTGTGTTGTGATTGTGTTTTGTGTATCATTTTCTTTTTGGCAGGGCTTCTAATTGGGCGTCAAGCCTGTTAGCCGTCAACAATAATAATAATAATAATAATAATAATAATAATAATAAGTGGTAAAAGGGATATAATATAATCTTAAATGTAAACGTGAAATTAAACAAAATTGAAACTGAATTATTTGCTAATTTATACTCGACATTGTAAAAGAAATACCTAACCTAAAATCCTGAGAGGAATTAGATACATAAAATGCAAATATTCATGTGTATTATGAAATGTATTATTATAATATGTAATTCCTTTTAAAGCACAATTTTTATGTTTTTTTTTATTTTTATTTTACGTCAATTTTTTAAACGACAGCCACGTCTGAGTTTGTTCATACGATATTACGGATGACAGACAATACTGGAATGAAGGTATGAAACGATAACCCATTCAAACATTGACCACGCCCTACATTGCTTAACTTCAATAATCGAATGATAATAGTGCTTCATAGTAGGAGGGCCTTGTATTATTATTATTATCATTATTAATGAAGAAGTAAAGCGGCAATTTTACCAATAAACTTCGCTTCTGTGTATAGTAACGTTGTACTAGAAATTATATGAATAATGTATAGCGACAGCCAAGAGGCAAGATGAGCATTGAGGCTCTTTTTAAAGGTGGTCACTCTCGGAGCCGCGACGAAATCTTCCTGTAAAGCGTTCCACAAATTGGGTAAGCGGTTGGTAACGAACTAACGTCGACAGTGTTTCCTGAAACGTTCCCGAACAAGTTTAAGTTTAAAGCAACAAAAATGTACGTTCGCAATAAGCATAAATAGCGGTAAATTACAAATGTAGTGTCCATGTAAAATTTTGTAAGTCTCCATCAAATCACTGGTTACTCATTGGAGATAAGTGCAAAGCGACAAGTCTTTCCTCGTAAGGCAAGTCTTTGATGGCGGCTGACAATTTGGTGAAACGACATTGTGTTTGTTCAAGGGAATGAATATCTCTAGCAAAATAAGGGTTCCCCACTGAGGCTGCGTAATCACAGATAGGTCTGACAAATGACTTGTAAATGCTTTCAAGAAGGGTAGGAGATATATTTTTGAAACTAACGAAGACTAAATAACGTAAGGGTTCACTTTTTTCACAGTGGCTCCTGTGAAGCCCATTTGAGGTTAGAGAAAACCGTAGACCTAAGATCCACCTGTTGATCAACAACGATTTCATCAAGATAGTATATGTATCCTGCGTGGAATGTTGGCACCAAGTTGTAGTACAGTACACTTGGATTCGTTAATTCCTCCAACAATTTTAAATTCTGAGCAGGTGCATTCAGATTCTTAAATGGGGTGGAACATTTGTCTTTACGAGTATCATCAATCAGCAAACATCGTGGCTGTACTGTTAGGCCACAAAAAAACACATCACTGATAAAAATATTTAACAGAGAAGTCTAAGTACTGAACCCTGAGGTACTCCACTTACGAGTAGCACAGGTGTGAATTCCGAATATTGTGATTTATACTCTAAACGTTTGATTGCACAATAATTCGGCAGCCCATCGTAATTAATAAGTCCCCCATAATGCTTTAATAATAGTCGTCTAATAATACAAGGTAACAGACTTTTTTAAAATCTAAATAAATAATGTCAGTTGGTTGGTTGATGTCTAATGATTTAATCCAAACACTTAATGATAGTATTGCGAGTTGAAAAATCGCACTTTGATCACGAATTGTGTATACTATTTTTTTGTTGGACACTATCAGAATTTGAGAATTTTCTCCTGTGTCAAAACGAAACGTCAAGCTAATTTTAAAGATTTTAAGCGATTTAGAGGCTTTAAGGGGCTCTTCGAACAAAAAAACGTTGTATTCAACTCGTTCCTCTGTAAATTGGCCTTTTTTGGGCACTTGTTAATATAAAAAAATAAAACACTGTTATTTGCATTTATTGAAACTCCAGACCCGGAAGATTCAAAAAATAGGGGAGTAAAATAATTATAAAGAAATTTAAAATTGAGACTCATTTTCATAAGCGACGTTGGAAAATAGTAGTTTATTTAACGTGTTCGTGTGTAAATTGGGCTTTTTTGGCATGAGTGGGCCAGTTTAAAACGCGAATATGAAAAGAATTGTGAAGCCATTGTCAGGTATGAGTGTAGAAAATTAATGAAGACGTGTAGGTAGATGGATACTTTGATAGTATTATGACAGGTGGAAGGAAATGCGGACATTGCAGAATTTTTCTATTTAAAAAGCATTGTTTATTAATTTATTCTGAATACATTACACATTCTAGACTTTTAATGAGAAACGTTGTATCTTTACGTTGAATTTTATTTTTAACCTGGTCGGGATAATTAGCTTTTAGAAAATGCCGTGGAACGGAAACGGGTAAACAAGACTCGAGTTTTCCATCTCTCGACGATAATTTACGGCGGCAAAACGTTCGAAACATTAAGCTTACGAAAACAAAGAGCAAGACAATATAAAAACACTAACGTTTTCTCACCCAAGTTATTTGACCAATTTCTCATGTTTCTTGTCGTTTTATTTCGCCAGCACCAATATTTCGAGTAATTCTAAGTGAATTTTAACAGTTCCGTTACAGGACCACAACATGTTTGACCGGCGAGGCGGAACTCGATTGGTTTTATTATCGATTTACAAAATGACACAGAGGTGTGATTGGACTTTTTTTATATAGGGCGAGTCGGCCAAAGAGGACCAAAATGTCAGGACGTATTTACATTTTATTCAATTACCCCCGTTTTCCGCCAGATTAAGTCAGTCACTAGATTTTATCCGGTTTCGGCATCGACGATTTCACGGGGGCTGTTTTTAAATTCCGAATTGGAAAATTGTTTTTAATTTAGACGGAAACGTGTAAACAAGTGAAGCCTTTGTGATATTTCTCGCATTATGTGGGGTTCGAACAAAATCGCAAATGTCGAGGGATGTGTGAAAAAACAACAATAAAACAGCGAGAGGAATAGTAAAATGGCTCAACCACCCGTGGGTCACGATAGAGAAATCTCGTTAAAGACAAGTCGATGCAGCTTGATGGAAGACGAAACTTCTAGCTTAGCAAGCATCTTGGTCCTAAACACATATTATTGCTAAGTACAGAGTTTAGAATGATAAAGTAGCTTTGGTCCGGTTCTGGATGGTACTCGACGAGAATCGAACCTAATTAGTTAAAGTTTTTCTGGTTTTGTGTTTACCAGAAACATAATGTTGGGTTTAGTGATAAATACCCGGTCGTTTTTAACTCCTTCATTGCCTGCCTAACGAATGAGCGCGCTCTAAATCTTTTTACTTGCCATTTATCTAGGTCGAATACTTTTCCGTTCCACTATTCCGGAAAATCCTTGCTCTATTATTACCTTGCCAATTTCTGAATAGTCTTATTCTCTTCCGGACGATTTTCACAAAATACTCTGCCACTTCCAGTTATTTGCTCTTTATTACTTCCACTCTCGGCGGTCTTAAAAATGAAGTCTTATGCGCCCCTATTGATTCATAACAATGTGACTTTGCTTTGTATTTGAATCATAGAGGACAGATTTAATGGAGGATGTTTATCTAGGTTCTCGGACATTTCAGCAAGAACCTTAACCCATCATTGGATAAATAGCGATGATGGTTTTGCGAGAGAAGGGCGCAGATTTAGTGTCCGCTGTAAAAAGTTAATGCCGGTCTGAAATATTAGATTCCTGACAAACAAACTGATGGTAGATAGCACTTGAATAGTTTATCCCAACCGGTAATTCAATCAATTTCTCAGGAAAGCTTAACGTTACCCGCTGGGAATAAATCACAGACTCGACTCAGACGGTCATTAATAACAGACCAACTTGTAAGTAACAGACTTATTTATTTACGGGCCAACTGCCGACAATCGTCGCATTATTTTACTACATTGTTTGCAGCAACAGCAACATAATCCCACAGATCATGATTCCTAAATAATACTCCTATAATTTTTTTGACAAAAAATCTCTTAGAATTCCGACAATTTCCAGATAAACGTGGCATTTAATCTTAAACCCAAGGATTATTATAAATGGGTCTTTTTTACACTCACATTTTATTTTTTAATTGCAGTTGGTCCATTTTTGAATTTTTAATGCTAACGGTGACTAAATCATATGTGATTTAAATATGGTAAAAAATATTAATTTATTATTAAAGTAATAAATGGTTCAGAAGGGAGGGTAAAAATTTTTGAACGTCCAAGTGGTTGCAGGTTAAAGCATTTTTGCAATTACTAGCTGTTTAACAGAATAATGCATTTTTATAAGAGATGATTTCAGTTTATGAGGATTTGAAGCTAGGTGAAGGAAGGTTGCGGAAATTAATGAACATTTTCTATAAAAGCTCTGGTTTACTTGTAATTTCATTAAAAAACTACGCATTCTTTAAGCTCTTAATTAAAAACTTTTTTAGGGCTCGGCGTTAGTCTGTACATTTCATGTAAAGAATTATTTAATCTGTTAATTTGCAAGGGTTAAGTAATTTGATCGTTAAAAGAATAAAAGTTTGAAATATTACGTAAAAGCAATAAATCAAGGTTTCTGGTATTTGTATTTTTTGAAATGTATGCATACATTTACAATACATATGTATTAAAATAAATCAGTACGGTTTATTTTCTTTCAACCTTGAAGAGATGTTTCAACAGTTTCAGAAAGATTAGAATTTAGAATAGTTCCTGGATGAATAAACTATCGTTCTAAGATTTAGCTACAACATAATTCGCAATGTAATATACAGGGTATTGCACGAGTGGCAAAGAGCCCGACGGAACCGAAAATACATTTGCAAAGTTAACGCAGATATTTGTTTTTTTATTTAAAAAACATAAAACACAGCTGTTCAGTTAGATGAAATTGTGAAAAAACCAAGAGTTTTTGGGAAAAATATTTATTGTCTGCATAAACGTCCAACGGCAGGAGAGTTTTTATTACATTCGCCATAAATCAGGATCATGTCTGTTTTCTCATCGTTCGAATAGATTTTAATCGTCGTATTTTAACTTTTTCGTAAATGTCAGTTGTGACAAATAAAATTACTGGAAGCAAAGGCATCATGGATTCGTAAATTCATTTTAAAATAATACGATAGTTAAAATAGCCACGTTAACTTTGGAAATGTATTGTGGGTTGCTTTTTCAATTCCACCGGTCCCATTATCACTTGTGAAATAGCCTATAATCTGTATAGATGATAAATGTTAACTTTTGACTGTGACTAAAGGGCGCCAGAGGTTTTCGTTGCTTTTGCTTTTTCTATATACGTGGTCGAGTTCTTCCAGAGATTCTGGTAGAGTTACATACACCTGTGTCTACAAAGGAATACGTACAAAGGAATATGCACAGTAGGTACCTACATGGGCCTGGAAAGTGGTTATCTCAAATGTATCTTACAGGTAAAGAATAATGCAGAGGAGCTCCATCTTGCTGAAAGACAAGTTCTTAAAATTACTTTCGTCATATTATATTAATAAGATTTCGAGTCTTGCTAGATTAACGGTATCTTTAACTGTAATTACACAATAGCCTTTTTTATCCGATTATTTCCTTCACCTGTTAAATTTGAATTTTTTGAATTTTTAACCAATCACGAATTAAAACAATGTTGAAAAACACCAATCAACACATTATTAGAGCACTAAATGCTCTCTAACTGCGCGAAAAGCCTTTTTCCTGTTTTGTTACGTAGCACCAACAGGAAAACTAACTGCATTAATTAATTTATAAAGACTCCTTGTACCGGGTGGGGCATCGTATACGCGCACGCGAGAAATCGCAACTTCTAATTAAATAAAATTGGCGAAATTTTATATACCTGACTAATTATTATTGATAAGGTATATTTGAGAATTTAAAAAAAAAATTTTGTTAATAAATAAGGCCGTAACAGTTTTATTAGTTTTCTGAAATTAACTGTTAATTTACCTATAAAGTTTTTACACTAAATGAATCTGTATCTGCTAGCCCATCAAACCCTGGTGGCACAATTACAAATTTTGACTTGGTTAGCTAAATAATTCGCTTTTTTATTTAAACGTAAACCAGACGGGTGATTTACGGCACAATGGTATAATTTCCCAACAAAGGTAATAGCCGACCGTTTTAAACCTTTTTGCCATAAAATTGACAGTTTCCATTGTCACCTAAATTTACCACAGCACAAACAGCAGGTCATAAATAAAAATAATTTTGAAAGTTGAAATGCAAAACTGCGTTTAATTCAAAATCTAATTGGTATTTTTTTCCGTAGATTTCGTAAATAATTATAGGAAGTGAATCTGGGTTGGTTAGTATAAAAATCAGAATTTGACTTTTTGGTTGAAATTTACATTTTAATTTTTTTTTGGCTTTGTTTGTAAGTGAAAAATTATCAAAAAATTATGAAATGTACCTTACCAATATCTAGGTAAGTCTGAAAAATTTCGACAATTTTATTTAATTAGAAGTCACGATTTCGCGCGTGCGCGTATACGATGCCCCACCCGGTACATATTTTGCATTTCATTTTAAGTTCGGTTCTGGAAATAATCTATTTAAATTATCCCGATTTTCTCTAGAAACATTTTTATTTTAACATCAGTTTTGTTACTTTAAGGGCCGGTTGCACCAACGCCAGTTAATGTTAACTGTAGGTTATAAAATGCTTCGTTACTTTAGTTACTTATTGTTATAACAATGTTTTCCTATATTTTAATCTGTAGTAAATTTAACTCACACTGATGCAACCGGCCCTAAGCATCTAACTGATATTAGGTAAAACTCCTATTAGTCCTATATTGTTGCTAAGTAATAAAGCTTTTGTGTAAAGTAACAATTTCTCCATAAAATTATACGGTTTCGGGATATTCCTCTTTCAAAGATTGTTACCTAGAAATTTGACGAGAACAATTGTCACGACAAAATCGAGAGCAATTTTGTCAGATGATAACAGTGCTTGTGTTGCTAACACAAATTTATCTGGAGAAAACCAAACTTGAAATGTAATTCGTCGAGGAATTTTGTCAAACTGGCAAAAACGTTACTTCTCTTGTCTGCTTATTATAGAGAAATTGACTAAATCGAAATAAATTTCACTGTTTAAAATACCATTTATGAAAAATCTTAACAATGTGGTTGTTGAGACTCCCTGCCCTCATGAATCAAATGATGTTGTGTATGACGCTTCACAACTTGCAATTACGTATGTCTATTCTCCATACCATTTAAAAACAAAGTACATACTTATCTTCTTCAAAAAAAAAAAAACAAATATTGTAGAAGAAATGGCTATTGAATTGTTCAATTACATTTTGACACAATCCCACGCGACAATGAAAGTAATCTTCGTTCATTTTATGAACCCATTGCATCTAGCTTCTGAGAATTTTCTGAATACTGCTGCTGCAACATATACCGGATGTTGCTTTAATTGTTTATTATCAATTGAACCTACTCGTATTTCAGAAAGTTTCTGCGACACTTATACAGTTTGGAATAAAATGATTTACATCTAGTTACCTTTGGAGTTTTTGCACATGTACATTTTCCTGCACCGCTCTACTTTTTTTTTTTCGAAGTGCCGAACTATTAGTTCTGTCAATAAATGTCATCAATTGAATTGACAATTGTTACAATTTACGAAATTGAATTAACAAGCGTTGGTGGCCACTTTCAACACTAGCTGTGACTTGCTTTTGTTAGTTCCTTTTTAATGTCAATCTCAACTTTGCATTCATATCATCCCTTCGCAATAAATCACATTTGGAATTTGGATATATATTTTGAGGTTAGGCTTTCTTTTTTTTTTGTAGAGCGGCATTTCGTATTTTTACAAGGGTAATGCAAAGGTAACTAGATGTAAATCATTTTATTCCATACTGTACATTTATCGTTTAAAGAACGTTCAGGATGAATTTTATTGAAAATGTGGGCCGTTGCTCTAGCATGCTCATTGTTTCTGATGTAAAGAACAATTTTTTTCCAATTTAATTTAATTAATGTTAATTTAATATTCTGACCATTTAAAGTTTCTTCATTACTTGAAGCAATTCTGCAAAAAAATATAAAATATTAAGCGTTACATTTGACTCGCCTGTTTCTTGGTCAAATTTCAAAAATGACCATATCACTGTATTTCTCATTAGATTACCTTTTAAATGATGTATCACACATGATATTTTTCTTAGTGGGGATAAGTCTTTCAGAAATTATGAATTTGTTGGGTTCCTTTAAAATGGGTTAGATGTTGATCGAATTGTGAAGAGTTTT
Source organism: Tenebrio molitor (assembly GCF_963966145.1). Classification (NCBI taxonomy): domain Eukaryota; kingdom Metazoa; phylum Arthropoda; class Insecta; order Coleoptera; family Tenebrionidae; genus Tenebrio; species Tenebrio molitor. The sequence continues at coordinate 18,414,356 of NC_091048.1, read as the reverse complement.
TGGACGGGCCATTTTTAGTAGTGGTAAATAATTGGTTTGTAATATGTACTAGCAATAATAATTGAATCGGGATTTTTGCAGCAGACCGTGAATTTTCGTTTCGATCACACTGGGTGTGCGATGTCGTTGTGTTAGTTTTCTTTTTGGTTCTATTACTTTTCTGAAGCTGCAAGCCCCACTCGAATTTATAAATGGAATTCCGTTTTAGCGAGATTCGGGTGCGCCTGAAAATATAAATAAATGCTATTGTCAGAGGATAAAAAAAGGGCCACTATAATCCTGTAAAATGAAACTCTAACATTTTGTAAGCGCCTTGAAAACTTATGAAAGATGTAACGTGTCACTCTTGCTTGACAGATAGTTTTGCTGGAAGCGGCGGCCCGTATCATTCTTCACCATCACGTGTGTCTGTCCACCCTCACCTCTCACCGACTCCCTTTTTCCCAATTCAATTAGCCGTTTCGTCTTTGTTTTTTCAAGGAGTCGTCCGCCATCGTTTCGGTTATTTCACGCTTTTGCACATTGACTTGTACCGTTCTACGTGAAAATGTGACGAAAAGTGTCGAATTACCGTCGCTGTTAAAAATAATGGGAACATCTGTCACCGGTGTCACCGGCACCAGTCTTGAATAATGGCGTTAGCCAGCCATTAGTCCTATTAAAGTATGATAAACCACAGCTTGATCATTCATCAAAACTGGAACAGAGGACAATACGGACGGACATATTTTAAAAGGGGCATTAGCAGAAAGCGCACCGAGTAAAAAGCAAGTTGGTGATCAAACACGTACAATAAATAACGTGTAACCGCCAAAGAATGGTGTGCGTGTTTTTGTCAGACTTACCGTATTTATTTTGAGATAGCTTAAATTAGATGCACGGCTAAACAGCTGTTTACTTTTATTAAAATATTTAAATCACGTCCATAATTACTGTGCTGAGTACAAATTTTAATATTCCCTTGAAATTATAACATCAGAGAGCAAGAAAACGCGACCATATCCGAGCACCAGCAAACACAAATTAAACGAAAGCATAATTACACACCTGGAAGAAAACGAAAGCCATTACCTTGATGAAAGAAAAGGCCCCAGAAGACATTTTTGACACTGCACCCTTCTTTAGAAAATTTCCGATGCATAACAGTTTTAACCTAAGATTTTGTATTTTTTTTACAATACTAACAGGTATTACGGTTTTTTACGAACGAACCAAAAACTATTAATGTTTCCAATTAAACCTTTTATTCTGCTTTACTTATTGTTAGTAGGTAAATCATTTAATACTACAGCGTGATCGATCAACAATGACTGAGTCTGTTGGCAATGAAACAATTGAAAAGTACTGGTATTTTTTGTCTCGTAATTCGCACTGACTGAATTTTTAAACTTGAGACGACATTAAAAACATTTTTGGTTATGCCGGTTATGTTTATTCAATTACAAAAATGAACCTTTGATGGTAAATTTCAAATTTGCCAAATTTCATTGTCACCAGCAGACTCAGTCATTCTTGATCACACCGTATAATAAAAACTAGAGGTCGCCCAGCGATCGAAATTCGACCGTTTTCATTAAATTTTTAAGTTTGAACGTTTCGAGTTATGTATTTGAAAAATACGAACGATAGGAAAAATGAGATATAGTTTGGCTATGCCATATTTAAATAACAAAAATGCGTTTTTTGACATTTCCTTAGGTTTTTTTGTTGCTATACTGGCCAGGTTTCGCCAAGGCTACACAGTTGATTTGCCTATCTTTTTCAAATTATATAAAATTGAAATAAAAATTTAATACAAAAAATGGAAAATGAAATACGTGTTTCGTATTTTTTATACCTATATTTTTTATTGAAACAAAAAAACCGGGCGGTTAAAAAAATAAAATGTTGTCCATTGAACTTAAAACAAAATTTCATCGTTTGCTAAATGCCCTTGGCAGTTATATTCGGAAGTATAAAATCTCAAACAATTGAATGATCGAACTCTGCTGCGAATGTTTGTTTTTGAGACTTATTTATTGTCATCGCAAATGCAGCTATAATTGGAAATTGACTTCTTTGAAAATTAAATGGTAAAATAGTACCTGAATACGTTAAATTATACGTGGAATCAAAATTCTCTTATTGCGTTCGGTTCCAGTTAAAACTTCGGAATCAATAGCATTGCGATGCATAAACTTGATGTGTATTCTTGTTCCATAGACTAATGCTTTCTTTGCATTTAAGTTTCTGATCAGTAAAACGTGCATTTAACTTTCAATACTAACTTATGTGGTGGCAAACCACTGATAGTCAAAGAATTTTGTATTTCAGTCGGAAGAGTTTTTTTATGAATAATCTAAATAAACTCCCTCTTGGAGTGGATTTCACTGCGGGGGGATTAAATCAATTACAAATCATCCACTCCGCATTCGCTCCAAATTCACTCCGCATTTACTCCGCTAATTTTTTACAGTGTATGAACGTAAACAATGAATGTTTTGATATTTGTAACACCAAATTAAATGGCTCTAAATAGACTACAAAAAGCCCTAATAAATTCACATATGTAGGTCCAAGGGTTTCAGGGCTAAACTGTCAAAATATTTTTTTCAAATGCGAACACATAATTTTTTTAACACTTCTGATTGAGATTTTTATTCTAAAAAGAACAGTGTATCACAAGTGTACACTTACCTACCCAAAATACAAAAAAACTTAAAAAATACTACTATCGTGCATGCTTAAACTGCGCTCTGTACGTGCAATCCCAAATGTTATTACTTATTTGTCATTTGTTTTTCCAACTAACTTAATTTGGTTAATTTATTACATTGTAAAGCAATGAATTTTTATAGCTTCTCATGCTCGTCATTTGTTTCAAAATGTAGTGTTATTTTTTTAATTTTTTTTCTTATATGAGGTTACACATGTCATACATTGTTGTTTTCAGAATAAAAATCTCTATCAGAATTACTAAAAAAAGGTATGTGTCCGTATTTGAAAAAATATTTTGACAGTTTAACCTTGAAGCACTTAGGGTTTTACGTGAATTTAGTACGCCATTTTGTAGCTTATTCACAACCATTTAATTTGCTGTATAGATAATTAAAATCCTCCGATAAATAAGGGAGCTATGGATTTGTCTCTTTTTTTGGGGACGCCCTGTATATTATACATAAATTTTATCTTTCGGCACTACTTCTCCACATAAACTTTATCTATGCCAAATCTCACACTCCTCCGTCCGCGCAATTTGCTTAAAAAGGGGTACAAAGGTTTTCCTTCACGTATTAATATATAGATAATGTACGAGTAGAAGTCCCATGTCAACTTTGACAGTGGCACTAATATTTCTGAAGTACAGTTAATACAATAGTTATTTACAATACAAATGCGATAGGCTACATTTTACAGAGCAGGGTTTTTATATTGAAACACGACTACGCAGCGGGAGCAGTGTTTTAACAAAAACCGAGCGATGTAAAATACCTACCGCATGAGTAATGTATTAATCTTTTTGGTCGACGACTCATTCATTGATCGTTTTCTCAAATTTGAAATTTGTTGTAAGACTGACATTTGATTAATGAAATGGCTGTATTACGGGTAGTGAAATAGTATATTAAAGAACGAGTTTTATAAGGGTTGATTTGGCGCACGAGTCCCAAGTGTAGAAAACGACCCGTAGGGGAGTTTTGTATGGGACGAGTGCGCCAATGCCCTTATAAAACGAGTTTTTTATGTTATTTTTTAGAATTTGCACCGTTGTTTTAATTTTTAAATAAAAAAATTAAATTTTCAAATACTAGGGAATTTTGTATTAATTGGTAATTCAAGGTAACGGATGCACGTACATCTGCAACATATGTTAAAAAGTAAATAACAATAATACACTGAAATATTGATACAAATTTTCTTAGAGATCTATCAAACTACGAGTGCTTTAAGAGATAGCCATAAACGACTCCAAATTGAATACAATAATAGACCTATTAGAGACGGAGATTCTAAAAAAGTAAGTTTACGAAATTAATATAAATTCCTTAAACACTGATTAATTTCTGTCCCGGCGCATCCGCCATTTATGGAGAATGTTTTTTTCCCTACATACACAATACCTATGTTTCCATGTTTCACTGATTTAAATTGAAAAAAAAAAACCTAGTGTACGTACATCTGGGGCATGGCACATTTTATTGACGAAATTGCAATTTTGTGCCTTTAGCTAATTATTATTATTACATATTAGATGTACAATGCTAAGGACCATTACAGCATTAGCTTTAGCCATAAAAAGAGTACTTTTGTTTGGTAAACACCACAGAATTTTTCTGTGACTGCAGTATATAGGTGTTTTAAAAATGGCGCACAATATTTACATCACACCAATTTACTGTTAATCTCTTGCTCATATGCAGCATTATTAACAGTCAAACCCACTTCTTTCGGCAGCCAAACTACCAGCCTCAGCACAAATAACTTCGTTTTTGATCCTAATAACATAATATACTATTATCACGGTTTCACTTAATTTTTAATACTAATTACATAATATACTATTATCACGGTTTTCGTCTAATCAATGTTCTTTTGGTCCTCTGTTTTAATCATAATACTTTTCCCTGCAGGTTTATATGACAATATTTTCAAGGAAACTAATGCAGCACATTTTGTGCTAAAGCAACATGTTATGAAATTTAGTAAAGTACCATCTTATTCTTCTTTGCTTTTGGTTTTTTTAGATCTTCATTCTTTTAATGTGAATTGAAAACTCTAAGTAACCGGCACATTAAAATTTATTCAATTAAGTACATACAAGGTTATTGTAAATTATTGTAGTCCAAGTAGACGTAAAAACTGAATGTAAAATGTATGGTTGCCGCTCCATATAAAAAATGTCAATATGATGTGAATAAGTGAGTACACACCGTTCACACACAGGAGTTAAATTGGGTGCAAAACAATTCAATATTTTTAGAATTGGTTGCAAAACAAATCAATATTTTTAGATTCAATCGTTAATTTAGAAAGATATAAATAGAATCCTCATCACCGCACTTTTCACCTAAAAAATGACAGTGACAGCGACAAAAATTGACAGTTCATATGAAAGCGGCAAAAATTTCATAACATGGGCATGGCCTGCTTTGACTACAATCATTTATAATAACCCAGTACTTTGTGTATCAAAGGCTAGGCAAATGGGTGTTAAATGAAATTATTGTTTCTTTGTCAAATAACTTTGAGCGTGAAAGTTGTAATTAAAGTTGGAAAATTTTATTTTTCTACTAGAGTAACATATTTGAATACTAATTTGAGTTAGGAAAAGTGGAATATTTCCTAACAAGATCGGAAATAATATGTCAACACTAAAAGTTCCATTTTGACGGTTTTCTAAGATACGCAACTTGAAGTCTACATACAGTGAGCGGCAAAAGTATGGAATAAATTCATTAAAACTTAAACAAAATTTTTTTAAAAAAAATCTTTGAACAGGACAATTTTAGTTTATAAAAATACATGTTTTAGTATCAAAGAAAATTCCAAGCAGTCATTTGTTTTCGACTTATCATGTCATCGATAGTTTTTTTAAATGGAAACCCCCTATTTTTTTTCTTGATTCCGATAGCCCTTTTAATTGTCTAAATGACAGTATAAAAATTTTGTTATCTTACATAAGAAAATTTTTGAGAAAAAAAATACTGAAGTTGGTAAAATTAAATTTTATAACGAACAAAAACAAGTCAAAAAATCAAGTAGGTAAATCAAACAGTCAAATGTTATTGTCAATTTCATTCCTATGTGTTATTTGTTTTACAAAACGTTTTCGAAAATGACTCATTTAACAGAAACACAACGTATAGAAATTTTAATTTTGATTGGGTGCGGGGATAAAACTAGATAAAACTAAAACAGGGGGAATTTCTTCATAAACTTGCTTATTGTCAACAAGCTGGGGGATGCCAAATCGAACATTTAATTCCATAATTTTAAATACTTACTAACACAGTTTTTTACTTGTTTTTGTTCGTTATAAAATTTATTTTTTCTAAATTTATATTTTTTTTTCTCAAAAATTTCCTTATGTAAGGTAACAAAATTTTTATACTGGCGTTTAGACAATTAAAAGGACTATCAGAATCAAGAAAAAAAATAGGAGGTTTCCATTTAAAAAAACTATCGATGACGTCATAACTCGAAAACAAATGACTGTTTCGAATTTTATTTTGAATTAAAATATGTATTTTTATAAACTAAAATTGACCTGTCCAAAGATTTTTTTGAAAAAAAATTTGTTTAATTTTTAATGAATTTATTCCATACTTTTGCCGCTCACTGTATAAAAGATAACTTCAAAATTTACAACTAATCAATGTTTTTTTAAGATTTTCCTTAAACTAACACGAAAAACGTTGTCCAATATTCGTGCTTTGTTACTTTTCAGGTATTCGGCCTGTTTTGCATATTCTCCAATAAACGATTCACTATAACACACATTTTAATATAATTTCTGTAAATTGACTCGAGCGAACAATTTAAAATTTACACATTCTCATAAGCCAACAAAAAACAATCATTTTGCGCACTTAAAACAAAAATAACTATTTTTATTGATTTATAATAAGTTCTACACTGAATAATGCGATATGTCACACAATTCCGTCAAAGTTCCATAAAAATTCATTCATTAAATTTTGTTACAATGAACAGAATATTTCCCGACAAAATTACGCTAACAAAAACCTTTATTTTGCGATATTTGATGTCCTTTGTGTCCTTTCAATTATCCTTTGATGTGATGTTGGCAACGACTGTATCATTTTTATCTAAAATTTACTGCTACATGTAATTGTGTGTTGTAATAATTATGAGAGACGCGTGTATGGTTCTCTTTAATTTTTATCACGAATCATTCAAATTTTACAATTATTATTACACATTAAAAACGCGAATGTCGCCTGTGACTTTTCTTATCTTTGTACGAGTAGCTTTGTGCGGAGTTAAATTTGTATTACAGTTTTAAATGATTGCATTCAGTGTATCTAACAACAAAAAACTTGTATGTATTATTTGAAATGTATATATCCTGTATAATTTGCTAGGGTGATAACTGGAAATGATAAAGAACGATATGCCTGGCACGCTGCCATCTTTTTTACATCAACAAGTTGCCCTTTGAATTTGTCATCAAAACAATATAATTCTAGTTGTATTTGTAGCAGCTTCGGATGGGTTTCATTTTGATTAACCACGAAACTAGTGAATAGTGAAGATGATTTATGACAGCTTGCCAAATTGTCTGGTGAGGGCGTTCTGTGCTCTTGCATATATTATCCAGGTTGTAATTATTGAGAAAGACAATGTGGCCATCATAAACCACAATATACTCTGTATACACAGGGGAGCCTGTCGTTTACAGCAAAATTATTTATTGATATTTGAGTTATATTGATATAACCCTTTATATGGACGATATGAAACTAATCCGGGACTAATAAATTCATTAATGCTAAAACCTCCAAGCCAGTCCGAGGGTTAATAATTTGCGATACGGACTACAGACTCCGGGCTGCGGTGTATCAAATGTATTTTTATGTTCATTCATTTGTTGCTTTTAATTTTCGAGACAAACTCATCTTTTTGTAATAAGCACAAAATTACTTTATTTCTTAGAACAAAACATCCAACTGCCCTTAATTGAAGGGAAAAATTGCAGTGGTGTGTGCTGTTTCATAAAAATAATTCTGTTGCAAACAAACTAAGTATCTCATTTTAGACGTCCAACGGGAAATTGAGAGGAGATAAAACTGCATTACTATAACAACGGTTTACTTTCTCAGATGTACCTAGTTATTGTGCCTTCCTGATTGAGACTGTAACAGTGGAATTTATAGATACCAAATCAATTATAAAATGTAATTAATATGTTTTCCTCTTTTTATTAGTGTTTCGTACATACAACTGCAAAAATTTCAAGTTTTCAAGTAAAAATTGTCTAATTACAAAACCACCCTAATCTCCTAAACGGTCACTGAAAACGCAAACATTATTCGAATAGTTTGAAATTGGAGAATGTTTATTTTAAGTGTTGTTACAAATTTAGTTAATTCTAGAATGTTGGGTGTGGACATTTTTGCAAGGGTTTGGCGTGAGTGTTAGCAGCACTTACATTTTGTTTAGAAAATTACAATCTGGTGGATTTGAAAATTTTGTGTTAATTGGTGTTGTATTATACTCGTACGAACAACTAAAAGAAATTGTTTGAAAACTGGGACAAGCATAATTTACTAACTTTGTGAAAACGTTAACTTGATCACATGTGGTTTTATTTAATCAGGGAATTGGACATCTCGAGGCTCATATGGCAGTGCGCTGAAGTTATGCATCGTTTCTAGTGACAAATTGCTTAATAAAATTTGAAATTCATAATTGGACGATGCGATGTGCGATTTGCACTATGTATTATGACTTTAGACAGAATAGTTTTACAACAAATACAATCTAGGTAGAAGTTTTTGAATGAAATTTGTCGCTACATTAAATTATTCATCATCCTTCGCATTGCTTTAATGCACAATAATCAAACTCCCTGTGGTAATATCTGTATTTAAATATGTAAATTCGTGAAGTAAAGCAATAAAGGAGCAAATTTATTTTATGGCTCAAATGCATCCCTAAATTGTTTTATGGACCGTTGAAACTTTGAGGCAGATACCTAAATTATTTAATTATTCAAAAAAAGAACTTTTGAAAATTTATTCATTTCGCCTAAACTAAGTTTGCGACTACGTGAGCAAATGGTTGTTAAATGGAGTGCTTTTACCAAAAGACAATGAAACAACATCAAAGTACGTGCTTCATTAAGCAGCAAAGTTGTCGCGGTAAGTAATTCGTCATAATAAACGCTCCTCGACTTTACGCCGTGAACTCGCGATTCATTTTTTGGGTGGTTACTTGGAGGTAATGACAACGGTGGCAGTTTAGGGATAAAACAGATGATGTTAAATGTTGAAATTATCCTTTTTTATTTCATTTGAGATAAAATAAAGTTTTTATAGGTCTTTATTTCGTACGTGATTTGACTCACTTGCTTGGTTTCATAACGTCAACTCAGCCTACCGTTTCCTTCCTCCCACGTTACGTGAATATACGACATTTTAAGCAGAAAGAAAAGGGAAAATAGACGGTTTAACCAATAATCTGGAACATTGGGGTTTTTTATGCACAAGATAGTTTGTTTGAAATTCTACGAATTTTAGCTATTATCTCTTAGGATATTACCAATATACCAATGACTATCCTATTCGTTATTATGTATTTTAAAAGCCTTTAGGGTCATTATACAGTATGAGTCAATTGTAGCGTATTTCTGAAATTTTCTTAGATGCAACCAAAAATATTAATTCGACTTACCACTTGGTGCTGTGTTTAACTTAAATACATAATACGAGTAAATAGAATCAAAAATGCGTTTTTGGCTACCAACGTCAATGTAGGAAATTTAATTAGCAAAATGACAAGGTAAAAATAAACTAATGTAAAAATTCTTTAACATTTTGGAGTAAACACGTTTCAACCCTGTTTAAAAAGGATCCCTGAATGTGGCGTAATGTCTCTGGCGTTATGGCCATATTCTCATCACGAATTCTCTGAGTTCTTCAATCGTAAGTACAGATGTTTGGTAGATTCTTTCTTTTAATACGCCCCACAAGAAAAAATCTAAAGGTGTTAAGTCAAGACTACGAGTTGGACAAAGGTTATTGGAACCTATACCAATGTTTGTAAAATTATCATTTAAATATTGTCGGACATTTCTATGAAAATGGGGTGAGGCCCCATCTTGCTAGAACCACATCCATTGGTGTCTTTCTTATTCGTGTATTCAGATCCAACTCTTCCAACAATAAGGGCTAACCCATGTAGTAAAAAATGTAAATAAATAAAAAATATGCCTGCGATTTGGGTACCTCTGTAGATACAGATCCGCAGCGACCATGGCATTTTTAGAATATAAGTACCTTATACATGAGAAACATGAATACTTTCTCATCGTTTGAGTCATAACAGTTCATAGCCAAGATTTAGCAAAACTCTCAAGACAAAGTTGACAATTCTCAGGAGAATGCAATCGTGAAATTTAAAATTTCTAGTCCTGATTGGTCATTGCTATGACAACTTAATTTAACTGCCTTTAAAATTTAGCGGAGTAGTTACAGAATACTCCCCTATGTCGGTTTTACCTCAAATAACGTATGACAACATACTTATTTCCATGGATACAACAAAAATGAAATATTTGCAGACTATTGCGATACATAGAATGTTTTTAAATGTTGCCACATTAAGGCCCGGTTTATTCACCTTCAAATAACTTTATTTGAACGGTAATTACCATGAATCTACCAATAGCAGATTCTAAATCATAGCAACTACTGGCCAGATAAATTTACTCGAAGGTAAATAAACCGGGCCTTAGTGTAACAAATAGATCCATATCTTCTACAAAAAACAATATTGATTTTTTTAAATATTTTTACCTGATATTGTAATGACTACTTAACGACGGACTGCTAAGCTTTTCTGCAAATTTTAGGACACCCAGTATAATCAGTAATCAGTTGATCACATTTGTTTCTGGCTTAGAATTAAGTATTTATAACCCTTTCTTCGCTCTCAAACAATTTTTTCTACTCCATTTTATATGATCTTTTTCTAATGAAAAATTGTTCGCTACAAAACATTTTTCTAGATTTATTCCTAATGTTTTTAAATCTCAAAAAATTATAAATCTTTCAAATATCTATGAAATATTGCCGAGTTTTATAAAGGGTTAGTAATCCTAATTGAATATGTATTTCAAACGTTTTTTTTCTTAAAATTCTAGTAAAGTTTCAAAGCTTGTTTATAATTTAACAAAGCGTTTTGAGCTTTTGTTTAGATTAAACCTTTGAAGTTGCGGTAAAATATTTGAATCATCGTATTGCAGAGAAAATTATTTTATTGGAAATATGAATTAAGTTTAAAAGTTATTTTACCTTTTATAATTTTCGCGCAATCGTGTTGTTATAGCTACTCGTACTTTCAATTGTTGTTGATACAATCTGAAAGTTGAACTTAACAACCCTAATGCTGTAAGTAAATAACGACACCGATACCTACTGAGGTAAGTCATTAATGACATTAATGTCTTCAAAATATTCCTGTCAAAAAAATTACTTCGAAGCCATTTTTTTTTTCGTATAAGCGATTGTGCGAAAAACGTTATGGGATATACGGTTAGCAAGTGCCATAACAGAATCTCGGAACTCTTTCTCGATTCTGTTTATAATGCACTTACTCGTACTAACCTTATATCCCAATACATATACTATTGTGGATTTGTGAATGAAATGTATTTTTTTATTCGACACTGTCAGAATTTGAGAATTTTCTCCTGCGTGAACGGATTTTGATAAATGTTACCACTTGTCAAAACGAAACGTCAAGCTAATTTTCAAGATTTTAAGCGATTTGGAGCCTTTAAGGGGCTCGTCGAACAAAAAAACCTTGTATTCAATTCGTTCGTGTGTTAATTGGGCTTTTTTGGCACTCCAATTTATAAACGAACTCGTCAAATAAACTACTATATTAAAAAGTTGTTTTCATTAAAATGCTCTGGTTCAGAAATAAGAATGATCAATTTTTATAAAAATTTAAAAACCGTTAATGATTACCGCGTTTGCGTATTTGCTAAATTTCCTTTTTAAATTGAAAATTCACAATATAATCGGAATTATTTTGTTTTAAATCTTATGAATGATTGATTACTTAAACTTTCTTCTTTTATCTTTGTAACATTTTTTGTTTTTAACCGGACTAATATTTTGGTTTTCATAATTACTCCATTTAACTCAATGCAAAATGTATTCATCAATTTTATTTTTGTCATATTATTTATTATCTTCTAAGAGTGAAAATTGATTATATTTTTCCTAATCTCCGGTCTTGTAAAGATCACAATTATTATTAATTTATTACTACACTTTTTGAATTAGATAATATGATTATTTCTTATCTGTTTTCGATAATATTTTTATGTTATTACTTAATACTTATCTAATTGTTTTATTTGCTTTAAATTTTTCTTTTCGTATTCATTTCACCATTTACCACTTGCGAATTATTTTATCTAAAGCAAATTGCTCACTTAGATTTTATTTAATTAGAACAAGAACCGCATCCTTTGTTGTTCATTTTATTTCCCACTTGAATTTGGAGTGAAAAAGCTGATCATACATGGATACCTAAATGTAAAGAATAATTCATTTAAACTTTGTTACACCAGGCAGCTCCGTAGATTCATTTCAGGAGTGAAGTAATTAATAAAGTGCTTTTGAAAACGCAAACGATGAGTTAAATTCGAGCTTTATTTTGCGCTAAACATCACAAAATGACAACTCTCAGTGGTAGCTCCGATGTTAAATTACGTCTACCTACAGCTAACGAGTTCATCTCCGAAGTGCTGAATTCGCAAACAACGTGAAAATAAGTAATTAACACACCAAGTTTCACGAAACAGTCTAGATCCAGCTATCGCATTAATAGTTTATCCATTTACGCCATAATGTACTAAGAGCAACGGCAAACAAGTAACGGTTTCAGTTCAGTCTAATTCGAGTAAAACGTGACTGCTGCAGTGACGTTTAGTTATTGCAGTTGGCAATACTTATTGTAGCAACGCAAATGTTAATGGATTATGGAAATGGAATGTCCCCCCTGCGCTTACGGTGGTCAAATTGAAACGGGGTAGTTGAATAGTGAGGGGATTCATAAAGTTTACAAATTATTGTGCGGTTTGGCTGCTAACGTCAACCATTAAAATAATTCAGTTATGTTTACGACGAACATATTGACAAAATAAGCACCAAATCCAGCTCTAATTACACCATTGTCACTAAACTTGGCAACTGCTGATAATGGAGTCGGACCAAACAGCCAACAACTGTCAAAGAAGATCCGAGTAATTGTGAGGAAAATACGACCAAGTGTAAATAGAAGTCGAGTTTTATAAACACTTTTGACATAATACACTTTAATAATATCTCACTTTTTTTCCATCGAAAGGCTCAAGCTGCCACTTCAAACTTATTTTTTTCTCATTTGAGTTCACAAACACTGCACGTAGACATCCCGGATATAAGTTGGAATGTTCTTTGTTTCTTGCCTACACTTTATAATCTACATTAAAATTAAAGTCCGGTGTTTGTAGTTCTTTGTTAATGAAGTTCTCAACTTTGCCTTCGGATCGATTCGTTGCGTTTAGAGCGAATCTCTCTTTTGTACGTCTGGAGTACCCAAGTTTTTTGCTTATTCTCTTCTCCTTGCTTCAATTGTTCATACAAGAAGTTTCTTTGGCTACTCAATCCACATAAGTGCTCCTAGGTGTTGACTATGCAAATACGATGAGGCGTCAAACAATTCCAGAAGTTCTGTAATTTGTAAGGAGAAAATCTTGTTAGCACTCTAGGACCTCATACAACTTGACAGAAACTGATACTTGACGGCGAAAAAAACATTTAAAACAGTAACATTCATCCCAAGAAGAAGCAACGTTAGTTGAACGTCCGTTAGCTCTGCACCAACATGAAAAACGTACAAGCTCTTGTAGATTATGCTAATTAAAAGTTTTGACCTTAGTTTTGCATTTTTTGCGCTCTTTGGACACGAGTGAAATTACGCTGTTTGCTTAATGTTTGGAAATATGTAAGTACATTTATAAAATTCAGAATACAGCTTGCCGAATTAATTATATCAATTATATCTAATTTTTCTTGTAACATTGTGTACAGTTAGTTAACTAAAAGTGCGGACACATGTACGTGCTTTGCACCTGTCAGAAAGTCGACTGGTGGAGTTAGGAAAATATTCTATATCAGAAGTTGCAGCATTGAAAGCGTTATGACGTTATGAGCTAGGGGCGCTCAATCAACGATTATCTAGATTGAATAAAAATTTCAGTTTGTTTACTCTGTTTTTCATTGTCGCTGTTTACGTAAAATTTCACAGCGTCAACAGTCGACCAAATTCACTTCACTTATGTGTTTTGAAGTCGTTTGTATTCAGCATGTGTCATGTCCGACAAACCAATAAATTGTATTTATTGGATCAGCACAATACTGCAGAGTCATAAATTCCGTCGGTTGCATTAGGTAAAATTGGTCGATGCATCAGGTACAATTTTGGTCGTGTCAATAGGAATCGTCGTTTGTTAACAAGCGAGGCCAAAATTGAGGACGGCCACTAATCACTGCTGGAACAAGATCTGAGTTCGATGGTTGGAAAGAAATACGACGAGAAGACAACAGAAGAGCAACATGTACTTTGCTAAGTTGTTAACGCGAATCGATACTCCTGTGTCACGATAAGGTAGCGGACATAATATGAAACGCTCTAACGACTTGGTGAAATGCTATCCGGGCGATATTTATTTCATATATAAATTTAAAGTTGCAAGCAGTCGTTAGAGCGATGTCGAAAGTAATTAGATTTTTTCGGAAAGTCAGGCACTTGTTCCGGCCTTACCCAATTAAGAGACTCCAGGGTCCCCGACGTATTTAAATGGTGTTTATTAAATGGAATAAAATAATTAACAGCCAGGGGCGCACTTTGCTAATTAGGCGCATAAATCTCTAAATAGGCGAGCTTTTGAAAAGCTCCCACAATGAGCATTCGGAAAGTGTGGATAAGTTTGGGAGACATATTAACATCCCCAAACACAGTTACGAATTACTCCGAAAATTGAAATAAACCCCATTCCTATTGATGTCTGGCCGGAATGAATGTAGCTTAATCAAGACGCTTGGAGACAATTTACAAGAGAACAATGAGTCTATTTGCTGTTATCTTGTAACAATGAGAAGACGAAACGTTGCCGCAACACCACTCAGCCCCGGTTTGATCGCTTCCAGATCTTGAAAACCTGAAGAAAAATCAGTGGTGCATCTCGTCGACGTAAGAAGCGCACAGGTTGAAGAGGTCAGTCTGAGCACCAACAAGTGTCCAATTAACCCTTCTCCATGTTATTTTCGGTCTCGTGCCGTGCGTAATTTTTAATCATTTTGACGAGGGTGGATCACCCAACAAGTGGCTAATTAACCTTTCAAGACATGCCAAAAGTTCGGCTAGCGCCTCACAGATCAATTTGATTGGGATAATGCATAATTAATTTGAGGCGGAAATATTCGGAATATTTTAGGAAATTATTCCTTGCCATCCTTGTTCTCACCTCGTCCCCTAATGATCGCCTGCGACGCCTGCGAGGTCCAATATTAGGTGAAGGCATCTTCGGCTTTGCCCGCATTTTCCTATTGCCGAGAGAGGCTAAACAATGGATAACCAGGACCGGATTTGCCGACACACATTTCACCTAAAATGCTGTCTAGACATCGAAACATTTAAAACGAATAAAAGGATATTCAGACGTCGTTGTTTTAAGACTTTATTTTCCAGCTAGAGAAGTTTATCTTTGTCGGTTTTTTAAGTTTCTTGGGGTTTCCCCGAGTAAACCCTTTAGTCGAGTTGCGGTGGAGCGTTTATTTGATGTTCTGGCAAGGGCTCGGTTTTCTTGGTTGTGTAATCTTACCCCTCCATGCTATTATTTGTTTTTCTATGGATGCCCCTCCTCCGACAAGGGGCTTGCGAAGGTGCCTTTCAGTCATGGAGAATGATAATGACTTTTGAGCAGTTCGTAGTTAGCAGTCAGTTATGTTTGCATTAAGACTGAAAGTACGACGAGAGACTAGTAAGTAGCTTGGTAACCACATCAACTGGAGTCTTTTTCTCTGAAATATTATTATTACTATTTGTTTCGTAAATATTTACAACTTGCAGTTGCCACAAAGTCGACTTTCAACCGTTCTAACTGAGAACTGAAAATGACCCTCTCAGGTTTCTTGAATAAACGGACGTTCAGGCCATTTGCATAAATAGTATTATATGGCTTGAATCTGTTCTCGCAAAATAGCAATAACTATATTTAGCAGTAGGATAAAAATGTTAAAACGGCATTTGCGAAAGATATCAAAGAACGGAAATTATGTTTACCAAATTAAAAGGATCAATTTGCAAGCTTTTTTGTGATTAAATTATTTTTTATTAACATTTATTTTTTTAAATATTTATTATTTATGGCAAATGAAAGATGAAATTATGTTTAAGTAGTTAGTAATATACAGGGTGGAACAAAAGTATCAAATATTGGCTGTAACTTTTTAATTTGACAATTTATGAAAAAATGTTTAATATAAAAGTTGACTGGTCTATTGTCCTGCATCATCTGGTCTTTCTAGTTTGTTCCTATCTTCTTTTGTTTCGCTGCTATGGCAACCAACTTTGGTTTTTTAAATAGCACTCATACATTTTTTGTGTGATTTTCAAACAAGCGTATCTTTCTGTATTCATACAGTTTTGCCATTATGGGGAAAAAGAATAAAATTAAAAAAAAAACAAAGGTGATAAAATTAACTTACTAAATAATAAAATGCAATATCAAGAATGCCATGGAAATTTGACAATTTTTGTTGAACGTCATGCATGATAATAAACCAAACAATTTTTATATTTAATTTGAAAAATTATGAAAAAATGTTCAATATAAAAATTGTTTGGTTTATTATCATGCAACAAAAATTGTCAAATTTCCATGGCATTCTTGATATTGCATTTTATTACTTAGTAAGTTAATTTTATCACCTTTGTTTTTTTTTTTTCATTTTATTCTTTTTCCCCATAATGGCAAAACTGTATTTATGAATACAGAAAGATACGCTTCTTTGAAAATCACACAAAAAATGTATGGGTGCTATTTAAAAAACCAAAGTTGGTTGCCATAGCAGCGAAACAAAAGAAGATAGGAACAAACTAGAAAGACCAGATGATGCAGGATAATACACCAATCAACTTTTATATTAAACTAAAATTCTTAAGAATAATGTATAGTATCTCGTGTTACAAGGAACCCCTCAACTTTGAAAACACCCTGTATAATGTATGATTTTCTTTAATAAAATAATGTTTGATACCATTGTTTAAATAATTAAACCAATCGTTGCTTGGCAGATTTTTGACAGATCTGTGCCATAAAGGCTAATTTATGCCCTCATTTGGGGGCGGATAAAGACGATTATTGAGTAAAATAGAATAAAGTATTTTTTTCACTACTAGTCTCAGAAAGGCGTCATTATTGACTCTCGAACCGACCCCAGAAGTAGAATTTCTCTCCCAAGGTTAATAATAATTTTCATTTTTAACCAAGGTCAATAATGAACAGCCGTCACCTAGCAACGAAAGATTTTCTTTGATTTTATTGGTTAACGTAGACAGACGATTTTCAATTTTCATAGCAACCGTTGAAAAATGAGAACTCGGATCGTCGCATCGGACAAACAAATTTAATTAATTATTATTATTAGAAAGGGTTTTAACGGATCTAGTAGTGAAAAAAATAATATATACACCACGCTAGAGAAGACAATTTTAAGCCTCGCTTCTTTATTCCCCTACTACTTCGGCTTATAACATACTATTATTTATTTATTTATTTATTTATTTTTGTTATACGCCCAATTTTTATATGACATCCACGTCGGAGTTTCTTGATACGACATTATGGATTAGTTAAATCAAGTAATGAAGCTATGAAGTATTGAAATGATAACAGAACGCGATTTCTACGGTGGTCACCCGTCCAAACACTACTCACACCTAACGTTGCTTAACTTCACTGATCATAATAATCATTATAAACTGGAATATTTTTACATAACATTTTATGAATCCTTAAAGAAAGCTTTCGGGGTAGAAATATATCTTATTTATGAAAAGAAATTCTTGTTAAAAATAACTCATCACAGTTTGTAGTAGTAAACTATTTACTGAATTATCGTTACACAGGGATAAATTCAGTCTAATTCTGTGATGAAAACTTTCTCTCAACAGATATTGTGAAAATACAAACAAAAAACAATGTCAATTTCAACGTTGGTGGTTAATTAAACACGTGTTAATGAAATTTCTTCAAATGGAAATGAAGGTTCGTTTTAAAGTTATTTGCGTAAAGTAATTAATGATAAGCGCAGAATTTGGTAACTGAACCTTTGTGTCAATAATATTGTGCGGACAATAGACTACAATGGACAATGGATATAATGTATGATGAAGTATAAGTGGTTTTTCAAATTGTAAATTAAATATATTGGTGTAAATACCTATAATACTTATAATATAATGTTTTATTTTTTTAGAAAATGTAAGAAGGCCAATTTGTAAAGTCTTTCGTAGAAGTTGAACGACGGTTAATTTAATTTTTTATCAGAACTAATTTTAAATCTGTAGCCAAAGGTGTGGCATTTACCTAAACGAAGTGTTGTCGATTCAGGTTGGCTTCTAATAACTTTCTAAAAGTCCCTTTTCCCCCTCCAGTTCGTTTAAAAGTTAATTACAATATCCTAATTATCCAATACTATTAAAAACGGGCAAATCAAAATGAAGTTTAAATTAAACAAAAAGTTGTAAATCGCAATAAGGATAATTACGCGAAAGGAATGGGTAATCGCCGCAAAATTCAAGTTTACGTGAAAAATCGTAAATTTCAACCGGTTACACTCAAAGCAATTAGAGACTGAACTCTTTTCCTCCATGTCTTATAATTTGCACGGAAGTTCGAATGAAATCGCCGCGAAATTCTTGCATTTCTTTTGTACGTGATTTTAAATTTCAGATTTTGCACCATTACTAAATCTCTCCTGCAAACTTTCTCTAGACGTGACGATTTTTATAATGACTTTAATAAATTCCTGCGACTTTCTAGGTCTTTAATATTAAAAATCTCATACTGCCATCTTTTTTTCATGACAGTTATCAATTATTACGGAGTGATTTATTCGTTTGATTCTTTCATCTTTCAGAAACGATATAAAGCGTTTAAATTCGTCTGATAAGCTCCAAGCGGATTACATGCTCTGCACTTAGCGATGAGTTAAACTAAGACAGATTTATGTCTTTTGAAGGATAAGTGGATAATGTAACTGCGAAAGAATTAACGTTAACTCCTAAATCAGGAGCCCCGTTTTACAATTTTTCGGTAAATTTAATTGAGCTTTCTGTTGACGTTAAGACGAAGATAAAATTTTAGTATGCTTACTTTAAGGTGATTAGCAATTTTCCAATTTTCATTAAAACCAAGAATGCCGCTTGCTCGAAATTAAATTTGAATTATTAAATGTGAAGCTTAAACGGAGCAAAATAAATTGCCAATAACCTCTAGCAGTCATGGCGAATAAGAAGATTCCTTAAATAATATGCATTCCACTTGATTGTATGAGACATTAAAAGTGAAAATAACATCCGACAGAGGAGAGATGTTACGGTTTATTTCACTCGGATAATTGCGTATATCAAACTGGATGGTCGTTCAGGTCTAGTAACAGGGATTAGTGTTCACCGTAAAGTACTTGAGACTGTCATTCCATCTTCCATTACAAAAGACGGAAAGAACACAGGCTTTAAACGATATAATTTTTTTCACTTATCGCATTCCAGGGCACCTAAAGCTGTAACGAGAATTGCATGGTGTGTCTGCAGCTTTAAAATGTCTTTTTGCCTTCTTTTTGACACCACAGGGAATAACGAGAACTGTCACAGATATTTTAGCAAGCAGACACTTAGGAATAAGTACTTTTCTTATTCCAAATCTAGACGTGCAGCTTTTATCCTCATGTCACTCGTACTAACTCGTTGTCGATCGAAGGAAATTATTTTCAGGCTAAATATTGTCAGGAAATAGGCGACAGGAGTTGAAGTAAAAAACAACGTTTATTGTGGTTAATAAACATTTATGAGATTTCATTTTTAATCTCGAGGGGATCGTACATTGATCTAACCCTTTTCCGCCAATCTTTAGGAACCTTGAGCGTGCCATCAACGTCAACTTTCTCGATGTTTTCGTTTCTTACAAAGTTAGACCGATCAGTTGAAAATCTTCTAACGCGATAATTTGGAGCATTGTTCTTGTGGTTACCAATATCAATGATTTAAGCATTTTGCTCACTGAATAACTCAAGGCGTATAGTGTGAAGAAGCAATATTTCAATGCGATTTTCATCGCTAGATAATTTATCTATCAAGGAGCGAGATAGTATATAACATCATACTATCTTACTGATAATGTAGTGCAAGTAGATGGAGAGTGGAAAGTACGTACATTTTCTCGTATCCAGCGTTACAAATGAACAAAATAAACAATTTTTCTTGCACTTGTGGAGGTGTTCCGCAAGAGTGAAGTTTCATCATAAATATTATGCTCTTGGGACTTGTTATTTGATTTCTGTTCGTATACCAAATTTCTTCTTCAATGGAAACAATAAATTGTAAAATATGACTACACACATGTCACTTTGATGTTAGCAAGGTTCTAACCTTATTTAAAGGTACCGAGCTCGTAAAGTGGATTATTACAGCAAAAGAGAAAAACAACTTCTTAAGTTTAAGAGCTTTTTTAATTAATACGGCGGACGTATCAGCTGAACTTCTTTCCAAAAAGATGATTTGGGCTTGTCAGGCAGGATATGAATTTTATTTACTGCATTATGATCTTTAGTTTTATATACAGGCTGATTCACGTAGCCCGTTCATTAGAAACTTTCTGATTTCCCCAAATCATATAAAATTGGTAATTGACTATAATCGACTACTCCAAGTTCAAATGAAATATTTTCAAAATGGTGGCACTTCCAGAAATACCGGAAATCAACGCCATCTTTATTTTTTTTAATGGAATGGCCTCATCTTGACTTCACATTTCGATTCTACGTTAAATTTTGAGTTTGGAACGTCTTTTTATCAACACTTATCTGTCATCGTTTTTGACCTATGTCATCTTTTTTGCAAAAAAGCGAGGTTGCAGGGTTTCATTAACAAATTTATAACTCGTGAACCGTCGGAAATAAATACTTGATTTTTTTTAGTTGAATTCCTAAAGACCTGGCCGATCTTTTCCGCTGTTAGTGAAATTTTTTTTATGTTTCATAGGCCTGCTGAAATTTTTCAAAATTGCTAATCAAAAAATGTCAAAAACTTCATTTTTTTAAATGGCAACCACCATTAGTGACACTAGATATGAATGTAAAATTTAATTCTAAGCCTACTTTTATTAACATTGTGTATGCCTATTCCCAGCCGTTTTGGCGTAATTTCGATTTTTTGAGTAAAATATTCTTTTTTTTATCAAACAATTGTTTTATTTGAATTTTTATTCAAAAATCACATGCAATAAACAGTAGATAACAACGAAATAATAAAAAATAAGCAAATTAACAAAAAAATATTTTCAATGAAATCATTTATATTAAAATATTTTTTTGTTAATTGGCGTATTTTTTATTGTTTTGTTGTTATTTAATATTTATTGCAATGTTATTTTTGAATAAAAATTCAAATAAAACAATTGCTTATAAAAAAGAATATTTTATTCAAAAAAATTGAAATTACGCCTAAACGGCTGCAAATAGGCATACATAATGTTAATAAAAGTGGCCTTAAAATTTAATTTTACATTTATATCTAGTATCAGAAATGGTAGTTGCCATTTAACACATTTTTCTGATTATCAATTTTAAAAAAATGTAGTAGGCGTATGAAACATTAAAAAAATGTCATTGATAGCGCAAAAAGCGGCCAAATCTTTGGCAAGTCAGTAAAGTAAAAATAAATTATTTATTTCTGATGGTCCAGGAATTATAAATTTTTTAATGAAGCCCTGCAACCTCACTTTTTTGCAAAAAATATGACATAGGTCAAAAACGATGACAGATAAGTATTGACAAAAAGACGTACTAAACTCAGAAGTTAACGTAGAATCGAAATGTGAAGTCAAAATGGGGCCTTTCTATTTAAAAAACAAAGATGGCATCGATTTCCGGTATTTCCGGAAGTGCCGCCGTTTTGAAAATATTTCATTTGAACTTGGAGTAGTCGATTATAGTCAACTACCAATTTTCATATTAATATGATTTTGGGAAATCAAAAAGTTTCTAATGAACGGGCTACGTGAATCAGCCTGTATAATGGCAAGCTGTTTTTCTTATATAAATTTTAATCCTTATATTTATTTTTCGCTCGGCTAAATACGTTGTCAGTTTCTGCATTTCATCGCTCCGATTAGGAATTTATTTAAATATAACATTCTCGTTTCCCGTTTAACAGAACATTAAATAATTTCTCCTGCTTAATGCTTATATTATGTGTCGTTAAACTCAAATAATGTATGGAGTGTTGTTTGAAGATAAACAGTATTAATTTATTTGTAAAATAATTGCTTATGCTTACAGTCTTCGGATTACATTTTCAATAAATAATTGCAACAGAAATGTACTTGTCATTCCCTTTTTAATACATGTTATTTTAATTTTTTTTCTCAAAATGGCTAAATTAAATTTTAAAAAAGTGGTTGGTAATGGTACAGCATTTTCAAATTTTTTTGAGAACAACTGAAAATAGTATATTATGTTGTGAGGAGCAAAAATGAAGTTTTATGTGCTGCGGCTGGTAGATTGGCTGCCGAACGCAGTGAGGCAGACAAACCAGCCAAAGCACATAAAACCATTTTTGCTCCGAATAACATATACTATTTTTTCTTCAAACCTTCATAACAAATTATTTAAGACATGTTAAGAAACCAGGTAGGAATTTCAAATCATTTAGCTAGTTTACTTTACTGCCGCTCATCAGCAGAGATAATAACTTCATGGACGCCCTCAGCGGAGATAATAACTTTATCTGCCGCTCGTCAGCTCGTTAGATGCCATGACAATGAAGTGACACTTTAGCATTATCAATGCAGCAGGATAATGTCATAATTTACGGACGTTTGAAGAAAAATAAACGTATACATGTCCAAAGCGATGCATAAAATATTGAAAGTAAGAGTAAATCAAGAAAATAAAATTTTAATTTAGTCAATTTTGTTGAAATCAAATTTTTGTCTGTAGGGTTTTTACGAAGATATTCATTTATTTCAAACACTGGACAAATTCATTACTCCCAGATCTGTAAATGTAATTGTTTAAACATACAGCGGTAAATGCAAACTTTTTTGAGTATAGTTGTTGAAAAATAAACCATTCTAAACAAAATAATACTGACACTAACTTTGAAGACAAAGATAACTTTTTACAAATACTGGTAGGCACTTGATGATAATAAAAAATTACTCAAAAGGGACTTATCAGTCAGACTATAAATTTAATTTAGTCGAAGGAGATTTACATTATCCAAAGGGTTTGTTAAATTACTGTGTCTTCAGACCACCTGGACCAACAACTTAAGACCCTTACTACATTACGGTCCCAGTGTTTCTAATTGAAATTGCGGCCTCCCTAATTTCAATAATTGGGTCTTGTTTAAAATTACTCCTAGCCTTCCGATAATACTCATTTAGCACTGGTAGAAATGAATATATCGTAACATATGCGCCTACATCGGCTTTACTAACTAAAATGACCAAAAACTAAAAATTGAAAATTTCTGATTTAATTCTCAATCTTAAGTTTGGTCAAGAAGATTTAAGTTTATTAGGATATTTGTGGTTGTGCCATTTTAATTTTGAAATGGTGATGTAACTTCTAATAGTTATTTATGTGACGGGGTTATAGTAAATTAATCTTTACGAGACGCTGGCTTTTGTGGGACGAGTGACGAAGGAACATCGTTTTTTAATTGTTATTTGTGTTTATAAAAAGATATTTGGAATGAAAGGCGGTAGGGCAATTATACCTACGTCGTCATGGTGTTTTGTGAAAAGTGTTGCAAAAAGAAAGAAAAGAAAGAATGGCTTTAATGCCCGATGAAATTTTGAAGGCGATTTTCTTGAAGTGCAAAAAAATACCCACGGAATTACCAACGCTGCAAGTCCGGTTCTCTACTGATTCGATCCAAAGAGCGGTATGAAATTGACTTTCGAAAACGGATCAATTAACGTATGTAATTGCAACAATTGATAGTTAAATTTGTTTGTGTTTATAATAAACTTTTTGTTGGAAATATGCAAACTTCAATCTAGTTATATGTTTAAAGTTGCCTTAGCAACTACAGTTTGTTATGACAAAAAGTTGTTTTAATTACAAAAAGTTAGAAATAAAGACTCTACAGGTTATGGACCCACTGCGCTGAAAAATAAGAAATTGTACGAATTCCGCAACGAAAAAGTAACTTGAAGCTACATATTTGTGAGTACTACAAAAACGAAAAATGAGCTACACAAGCGTGAAAATTGAACCTCTTGGAAAAGAAAATTTCGAAAATTCAACTCGAAGCTTTGCTCATTAAGAATGATTCTTGGAAATACGTGAACGGAACAATTCCGAAACCAAAAGAACCACCAGAAGCCGTAACCACGTGGAAATCAAACGATGCGAAAGCCAGGTCAGATTTAATTTTAACAATCTGCCCATCAGAACTTAAACAGATCAAGAATTGTCCTACGTCAAAAGACATATGGAACAAATTACACAGCGTCTACCAGTCCCAAGGACCTGCTCGAAAAGCGATGCTCCTGAAAACATTAATTTTGCTGAAAATGAAAAACGGTGAGGATATGAGGGATCACATCCGGAACTTCTTCGACGTCGTGGACAAACTCGAAGAGATGGAACTTTGTATCATCAATGATCTTCTTGCCATCCTTCTGCTCTACAGCATTCCCGACGAGTACGAACCTTTTCGAATTGCCATAGAAACCCAAGAGAAATTACCACAATTAGAAGCACTGAAGATAAAACTCCTGGAAGAGTATGAAGCTCGAAAACGAAATTCAAAGGAAAACGTTTCAGATGCCATGTTCATTAGTAAAAATCCCGGTATGTCAAGTCAACCCAAGAAATCTCAAGATTCTAAAACTCAACGTTTCAAATTCGCTTGTCATACATGTGGAAAAATTGGCCACATGGCCAAGGATTGCAGATCGAAATTCTTCAAACCAAAAAATCCAAAAACGAAACCCACAGAATCAACCCGAAAGGCAGAAGTCGTTATGAAACTTCACGTCGAACACGATAAACGATGGTGTTTAGACTCAGGTGCGTCTTCACATATGTGTTCTGAAAAGGCAAAATTCCAAGAAATGAAAACCCCGAAAGTACAGACCCTGAATTTGGCCAACAGGTGCTCAACGAAAATTTGTTGGAAGCGGTACTGTACAACTGAGTGTGGAAGAAAATCTCACTGTGAGACTAGACGAAACTCTGTGCGTTCCTGACCTACGATCGAATCTCTTGTCAGTCGCGAAGATGACCGAACACGGTTTTGAAGTTATCTTCAGAAGAAACGAAGCCATCATAACGAATCCCGACACCGGAGAAAATGTAATAGTAGCACGTCGAGATAAAGATATGTACTACATCGACGAGTTGTCCGAAGAAAGCAGAGTGTCGCAGATATCTATGTCATTACAAGAATGGCATGAACGTTTTGGCCACCTCAACGAAAAGGATTTGAAGAACATTATACGCAAGCAGAAAGTTGATGGAATTGACATTAAGGCCGACGAAGCTTTACCCGTTTGTGAAACGTGTGTGAAGGGCAAGCAGACACGGAAGCCATTCACAAGGTCGGTATCTCAATCTACAGAACTTTTAGAACTCGTGCATACAGACGTTTGTGGACCCATGCGCGTGAACTCTCTCGCTGGTTCAAGATATTTCGTCACTTTCATAAATGACAAGTCAAGATGGTGCGAAGTATATTTCATGAAAAAGAAAAGTGAAGTTACCGAGAAGTTCAAGGAGTACAAATGTTTGGTTGAGAAGAAAACTGAACGAAAAATTAAAACAGTCCGATCTGACAACGGAACCGAGTACACAAGTCACTACTTGGAAGATTTCCTGAAACAAGAAGGCATCAGACACGAACTCACTGTAGAATACACGCCACAACAAAATGGAGTAGCCGAAAGGAAAAACAGAAGCTTGGTGGAGACGGCGAGGTGCCTGATGATCCAATCGGGGCTCTCCGCAAGTTTTTGGGCTGAAGCGATTTTAACAGCAAATCACATCAGGAACAGGTGTCCTTCTCGAAGCCTGGGAGGTGAAATTCCATTTAAAATGTGGACGAGAAGAACCCCAATTGTCAGCTATTTCCGAAAGTTTGGGACAACAGTCTTTGCACTTGATAAAACGCCTGGAAAGGGAAAATTTGATTCAAGATCGAAAAAATGCATTTTTATCGGATACTCGGTACAATCGAAGGCATATAGACTTTGGGATCCAGAAGCAAGAAAAGTTATTCGAAGCAGAGACGTTACGTTCACATCGACGAAGAAATTTTCAAGAAAAACCCAGAAAACGTCATTGAATTCAACGTACCCGAAACACAAAAGGAAGATAAACAAACAGAAACCTGCGATCTAGAAGCAGATGGAGAAACTCTCGTGGAAGAAGAAAACGGAGAAAAAATTCCCCTGATAAGGCAAGCGGGGGAGACCGCGAAAACTGTTCAACATGATAGAGGTCAACGAACACGAGGCAGAACCACAAGAAGAAGAAAACCACGAGAACGAAGAATTGCATGATGTAGCTGGTCTGATCGAATTTGGCGACCCGCAGACAGTTTCAGAAGCTCTATCTAGTCCAGAAGCTGCCGACTGGAAAAAGGCAATGAACGCAGAATACGAAGCTCTGAAAAGAAATCAAACTTGGATAATTGTCGATCGTCCCCAGGGAAAGAAAACCGTTGAATCGAGGTGGGTTCTACGAACAAAATTCAAGAAGGACGGATCAGTCGATCGTCGCAAGTCAGACTCGTGGCGAAAGGTTTTACTCAAAAACCTGGTATTGATTTCAACGAAACGTTTGCCCCCGTGGCAAGACTCGGATCAATTCGTTTGTTCATGGCAATAGCAGTCGAATTAGGTCTCCAAGTACACCAACTGGATTTCACAAGTGCCTATTTGAATGGCGAAATCGAAGAAGAAGTGTTTATGGAGGTTCCAAGTGATTTCTACGACATACTAAATGAAAAGGAGTCACGAAAATTCAGAGGAAACAAAGTGTGTTTGATTAGAAAGGCACTTTATAGCCTGGAACAATCAGGCAGGCAGTGGTACAAGAAACTAGACGAAAAATTAAAACAACAAAAACTGAAACCATTGAACTCCGATCCCTGTGTTTACATCAATAAAGAAGACGGAAACATCGTCATAGTCGTGATCTATGTTGACGACCTCATGGTCGCATCGGACAACCCGAGAAAACTGCAACGATTAAAATCAGAACTGTCGAAGTCCTTCGAGATGAAAGATTTAGGTCCTTTGAGTTTTTGTCTTGGCATAGAATTCACACAAGATGTCAAGAAACAAACAATTACCATGTCACAATCAAAGTACATCAAGGAAACCTTAAGTCGTTTCAATATGGAAAATTGTAAAGGTGTAACAACCCCGATTAACCCGAATGAAAAACTGTCGAAGGAAATGTGCCCGAAAACCGAAGAGGAGAAGACAGCAGTTGAAATGTTACCATATCAGAGCCTCGTTGGTTCTCTAATGTATTTGGCTGTTTCAACTCAACCAGACATCGCACACGCCGTCAGCATGCTCAGCCAATTCAACACAAACTTTGGGGAACAACACTGGAGAGCTGCGAAACGAGTACTGCGGTATCTGAAGAACACAGAAAATCTAGGCTTAATGTTCAAAAAGTCTGGACAAGAACTTGTAGGTTATGCCGATGCAGACTGGGGTGCAAGTATAGATGATAGAAGATCGTACACAGGATATGTTTTCAATTTCGCTAACGCCGCTGTCAGTTGGGAATCACGAAAACAAAGAACGGTTGCAATGTCCAGTACGGAAGCTGAATACATGGCTCTTTCTGAATCGACGAAGGAAGCTATTCATTTAAGGCGTTTCCTGTCTGAAGTCCTAGATCAGCCGTCAACGACGATCATTTTTAATGACAATCAAGGAGCCGGACAGTTAAGCAAAAATCACGTGTTTCATAACCGTACTAAACACGTAGATATTCGTCACCACTTCATACGAGAAGCCGTGGAGAGAGGAGACATCAAGGTGGAGTACCTTCCCACTGATCAAATGCCAGCCGATGTTTTGACAAAGGGATTGTCATCGCCAAAGCAGAATAAGTGCATCCATGCCCTTGGCATGACTACGACCACATGAAGAAAGACACAAGATGCAGTTTGAGGGGGAGTGTTGGAAATATGCAAACTCCAATCTAGTTATATGTTTAAAGTTGCCTTAGCAACTACAGTTTGTTATGACAAAAAGTTGTATTAATTACAAAAAGTTAGAAATAAAGACTCTACACTTTTTATTATACCTGAATCATAATCCCTGTTTTTGACACTAAAATGCGTGCGAAAAAGGGCCTTTAAAACACTAACTAAACCTTTAGGGGTTGACACAGATTACTTCGGAAAAGGTATTTCAATTTACTTTTTTCGATATAATTTTCTGATTGTAGTGCAGGTATAATAAAAAATAGCGTATGATACACGTTTATAAGGGCTGTTAAAGCACTTGCGACGTTAAAAGCACTCCGCTACGCGTTGTGCTTTTAAACTCGTCGCGCGTGCTTTAAAGGTTTCCTTATAAACTTGTATCATAATATACTATTTTTCAAAAATCATTTAATTAGTTTTGATTAATTATTTTTGATGAGCATCGTAAAATATTACAGGTTTCTTCTACGAGCCTGTAAAATATTGCAGGACTCTACCCGTAACTACTCATTTACTTAGTTACCACAAGTGCCTGTAAACTGTCATTTATGTACTTAGAAGTTGGAAATAAAATAATATACCTACTTATCTTTTGAGAAGCTTGTGGAATAAATATGGGGCTCAAAATTGTTTTCTGGTACTTTTATTTAAATTTAATTTGTCTCTTCGTGAACATTTATTGGAGCTTTGTTTGTACGTCTGGTGATTGACAGGCACGGAACCGAAGTTAATTTCAAAAGTGACGGTTCGTTTTGAAAGCGGCGTGATACCACCAAATTAAACATTATCGGTGTAGGCAAACCAATTATTGACGATACAGAAGCGCAAGCATTAGGCGGTTATCTACAAACCAATCAAATCAATCACTCCGTATAAGAGTGACGTAGTAGAGTGGCTATTTCCCACAATGCAGATGTTTGTTACGACACTGATAGGACAATTACTATGCAAATTTATGGATATAGCCAAAATTGCCCGAGGGAACAAAAATTATTGTTAACAAAGCCGAAAAATTCAACGAAGGGACGTCACTGATGGAAATGTTAAAACGTATTTGTCAAAAAGCTAATTTCCGTTACATTTTTAATTTACATTTTGGCCGTATCCTAAAACTAATGAAGCCAGTGGCG
This sequence comes from Tenebrio molitor, assembly GCF_963966145.1. NCBI lineage: Eukaryota > Metazoa > Arthropoda > Insecta > Coleoptera > Tenebrionidae > Tenebrio > Tenebrio molitor. Next base: position 18,384,975 of record NC_091048.1, on the reverse strand, counting down.
GGTAAATATCACAGACAAATATTAACTTTCAATGTAAATTTTTGAACGTACCAGAGATTTTTTCATCTCTGGACCAGAGATGAAAAAATACATTTTTACAGTGCAAATAAATGAATACTCAAGTTTATTGTAAATTAACTTGTTTGGGTTTACTCCCATACAGGTTTTTGTTTTACCATCTGCAAATCGTGAGGCATTTGTGCTTTATTTTGCAATGAATAATGTAAATGAATACATCCATTCAGTGTATTTCGAAATTCGTTATCAGCAAGAAATTGCTAATTGGACTCACGATCCAAACAGATAGCACGAGACATGTGCGATTGGAAATCCTAAATAAATTACTAGTTAGGTATTTCACATTAATATGATCTCCTTGTTTACCGCAGAAGGTAATATCAACTGAATTTTATTATAATTTCCATAGTGAATCAATTATTCAGCTGTAATCAATATACAAATTTATTTAGTTCTTTTATCTGCTACATTTCAATGTTCCACAATTAAAATTACATTAATTTAATTTTGTCGATGGGTAACAACTAAATATTCCTACAGGTTCGACTTCCGTTGAATGAATAAATTGTGAAATAATTTAACTACATACATTTTTAAAACCAGTAAGGATGTTTTCCAAACAACAAGTGATACACACAAATCTGAGCTTTGATGATTTATTAAATGTCAAAAATAGGAAAATTTTTACAGGAGTCAATTGTACACATTTACAATAATACTAAGATATAGTTAAAACTTTGTGTTAGATCGAATTCAAAGAAAAGAGTTCATTTGGAAAGGAACCAAGGATTGGGATATAAATAAATTGGCTGTAATGAGTAATGACATAAAGAAATGAAAACAGTAAATAGACATTTTGTTGATAACAAAAACTGTTTACCAATCACTTTATAATTTTTGCGGGTAAATCTTGACCAGGGGATATTTATAGGTTAATTTAAATGTCACGAAAAATCTAGAAACAAATTAAGAAGAGTCTTTTTTGGATGAAGAGCGTTGGTATTTACTATATTTTTTTTAATATACAGGGTGTGTCAGAATTTCACCGACAAACTTCCAGGACTGATTCTATGATCAAAAATAAGTATAAAACGACAAAAAAAAACGTAAAAACAATTAGGTACATTAAAGGAAAACGAACAATAATACACAAAACATAATGTGAAGCAATTAATTTGTATCAAAAAATTATGGGTATCTATTTCTTTCCCGTTGCGATAAAACACAAAAAATTATCACTTATAATCTCATAAGAACATTAATTCTTTCCGGAATTTTTTTTGAGTGCGTTCCAACGACATCGTATTAATTTAAATTAGGACGTTGTTAATTAATGCTCGAATGCAGATTCAGTAAGAAAATCGTAACGACACAAACCCTGAAAAGAAGTAATCCTTTTTTAAATTGTGTAATTTAATAAAATTTGACATCTTTGACAGCAAAAAATTTCCACTTATTAATCACAGTTACCTTGGTCTACCTACAAAAAATTTCCAAGAAATTTGGTTCGTGAACTAATTTTTCTATTGGTCGTTAATGAGTGTCGTACGATTTTCAATTTAACTTTTGCTTACCAAAATCATTTGTCGACTTTCAGTTTATTGAAAACTGTGTGTTGTCAAAAGTGAACTATTGCAAAATGACTTACGCAATGGAGAAGACCCGGTGGATCTACTGCTGAGACATGATGCATGATGGTGCACCAGCACATTTTAGTCTCCAGGCGCGTGCTCCATGGTCGGCTTGCTCCTCAGATTTGAATCCCCTGGATTTTTAATAGAGTCATCTGAAAGCCATGGCGTATGAAACTGCAATCAGAGCACTTGAGGAGTCACTGCCATGGGTAACTGGAGCATGAGAGCAGTTAGAAATATGCCCGCCGTTCTATATTGCAGCGGTGACAGCTATGGATTTTCCTTTTGCTTTTTGTGCTTTTGTTGCTGGTAAAATTAAGTCGATTAAGCGTTTTTGACCCCATGTGTATTAAAAGCTTTATGTTTACTTTTGATCATAGAATCAGACCTGAAAGTTTGTCGGTGGTAATCTACCACACCTGTATAGAAACCCATCAGATTCCTAATTTAATAAAAATACGATTTATAAATGATTGCAAATCTACTAATTCTCAATGCAGACCGAGTGAAGCTTTCCTTGCTTAAAATTTTCACACAAAATGAAGTTAAGTAGTTTATAACTACGTTGAATATTTATAAATTACGGGAAATAACACATAGTGAGCCATATATTTGTACTGTTTAACAAACAAAATATATTGTTGGTATCTAGAATTCAGTAGATACTAATGAGTAATGACACATAATTTCTAAAATTAAAATGTTATCTTGAAAGTAATTTGGAGTTACAATCTGTCATGTGGAAAATATATGTTACCAAAAATTTTCAAGATTAGACTCATGTATAATTTATTGATTGTATTTTTGTAATTGTAAATTGTAAAACACATCGCTACATTCATTTGTTTCCTTTATACAGGGTATCTCAAAACTCCCGGATTCCGAATTCAGAACGTTGTACGGGATCACTTCAGTAGTCCAAATATGGAAAATTAAAAAAAATCGGGACTCCCCCCACAAAGATACATTGATCTGAAGGTGCACTCTTTGAACTGCGTTTTCCTAAAATACAGGCTGAAAAGTTCAGTGTTTATTATTATTTATGATGTAGATGATTGTGGAAAATAAAATAGCTTTACTTTGGAGTAAAAGAATCTAAAATTTTTGTAATTTTTTCGGAAATATGAAACGGCAACGTAGCTAGAATAGTATTTTGTTACTGTGAATATGCAACCTGCTATGAATTGAACAAAAGTAAAGTGCTTATATCTTCTTCAGGAAGAGAGATTTTTTTTAAGTAAGAGTAGATTACATACCGAGGTGGGAAGTGTTTCATTCCTGTCGAGAGCTAAGATAGTTTATCAAGGCGTAGTCGAGGTGAACTAATGCTCGAGACAGGAATGAAACACATTTCCACCGAGGTTTGTATACTATTTTATTCGGAATCAATACATTCTTAGCTAATAAACAAAACAATTAATTTGATGCAGTTTCATTTCTACTGTTTTTAGACTTTCAGTAAGTACGCCACTGGAAAAACCTTATAACACGGCGGAAAGTGGCATATTACTGACCAAGAGAGGGAAGTAAAGATAAAAAGGAATGGTTAACTTTCCGCCCTCGTATAAGGTTAGGAATGTGCATATTACAATACGATTCCGAATAAATAGTAGATTACATACCGAGGTGGGAAGTGTTTCATTTCTGTCGAGAGCTAAGACAGTTTACCAAGGCGTAGCCGAGGTGAACTAATGCTCGAGACAGGAATGAAACACATTTCCACCGAGTTATGGAGCTTTTTCACAACTCTGGGACACCTGTATATTGGAACAATAAAAATGTTCCCTATTTTCAGAACTACAGTTAATAAGTATTTTTTACTATATCTGTTCATAATTAGCAAGTACCTATTAACATTTTAGTTGTGTAAATAGGACACTTTTAGCAACATATACCAGTAGCATGACTAAAATTCTTCTATAAAAATATTCTGTTTCAGAATGATCTTAGTGTGCTGTTCGTATAATGCCAGTAGGTTAAAGAAATGGCAAACTTTTATAAAAAAAGGCATAGACGGATAAACATTAAAGGTTTCATATCGTAGCCTTAATATTTCTACATCTTCTAAAAATGTTGAAGGTCACTTCATTTGGTTTATAACTACATAAATTTGTCATTTCTCACGCAAACTATGTAAGTCAGGCAGAACGTCCTATAAAGGATTATGTTATAAATTAAAAGCCAAAAAAAAATTATAGTCATAAATGTTGCAGAAGAATGAACACATAATAAATCAAAAATAAATGTCTGTACGTACATTAATTATTGACAATTTTTCAAACATGTACTCGTGTTGCATGCGATAAAATTTATGAAGATTTATATAATAGGATAAGAAAACCTATAAAAGATAATTATGTGTTTCTGGCAAACAAGACTTTCGGAGTAGATGCTTATTTAAACAAGAGATTGAATACATTAAAGGGAAATAGCTTTACCTAACAACGTAAAAGGAAATATCCAGCGGAATCAAAATTATAAATTAGTTATATCAAGTAATACTGATTTGAAAATACAGTGAGCTCTAAAAGTTTAGATTAATAAAAATACTCTTATTTAAAAAAAAACTCGAGCGGGTGAATTTTATTTTTTTATATAAACGTTTTTACATCATTTACATTTTCCGCCTCCTCCCGTTTCAACGCAAGGACGTCATCGGCAATTTTTTTAAACCACAATTCCCACTTTTTCTGCAAATTTGGACAGGCCATTAAATTTTGCTTTATGCCCATGTACCATAAACGACCCTTGATGGTTCGAAGTAATCGATTTTTAAATATGAGTACAAAGTGGCAGTGAAATTTTAATTTTACATCGAAATGGTTGAATTTCTATATTTCAATATCAGAGTTATTTTGGACTCAACAAACTAAAAGAATACATTTTTCATGCCTCCAGCCGGAATTTGGTAATTTGTAGATCTCGAAATCGTCCAGAAACACATGACCTGCCGGCCTAGTGCGGCAAAAGGTAGAGATTTTGAGTTGTCACCGGTTTCGTTTGGCACGTGTTATCAGGATTCTGTCAAGCATCAATGTCAATTCTGTGCACGGCTCGTTAAGAATGTTTTTTTATTTATGATAACGTACAAACTACAAAGAAGCAATATTTAACCAAAATTATTTAATGAAAATTACGGAAATGTTAAAAAAACACATTAATTAAATTTAATAAATGTCAGGAGACAAAGGCGATGTTGATTTTAAAATTTAAATGTTTAAGTGTTACCAACACAAAAAAGCCCCTAATACCAATTAATTATATAAAACAAGTGCTTTAACATTTATTTAACAAATATCCGCAGAAGTCGGCACAAACAATTTTGTATATCACATGTCCAGAAACTATTTTGCGAGCATTCGTACTTGCAATACTCGTCTGCTCGCAATCGTGCAGTTTCTGGCCTTGTGATACAAATAACTATTAAATATCGTTCAAGAAGAACGTTTATTTTGAAGTGATCAAAAAGAAAACAAATATGTAATCAGAGCAGGCATTGCAAATTATCGGTCATGTCGTAGCGGATTCGGTGAAAACAAGCGTCCAATGCATGGACGTAGACAATTTGTACTCTCAAACGCTACTTTATAATAAATAAATCATTCCTTATTAATTTTAGACATTGAAATTATAATTCTGCATTTTATTATTATTATTATTATCTGATAATGGAGACAATTTATACAATAAAGAAGAGCAACATTTTACATTCGTAAGAATGGGTAATTAACCAGCTTTATGTGAAATGTCAAAGAAGTGTAAGTTTTAAAGTAACGATATTTAAGATTTATTAAAATTTAACATAAAATAACATTTTTAATTTACAATGCGAAAATTTCCGATAATAATGCGGAATCTGGAAAAGTGCCCCGAATGCTTGCAGCGTTTCCACGTTGAATGGCAAGGGAAATCCTCTCAAAAAGGAATTTCTTAGATTTTGAATCCCCTGATTCCGCGATAAGTCGGTCTCCGATGACATTAATAAAATCTATTGTTTCTTGATATTAACCTTGAAAAAAAGTTTTTGATTTCGGCAACACTGTATTAAAAGCAAGATTTGCTTCAATTTGTCAGCTACAAATGAGCAATTGAAAAAAGGACAGGATCAGGATTATTTTTATTGGAAGGACATATTTTACATTCAAATGGGAATTTTAGACGTTCTTTTCATTTACTGTTTGAGTTTGTTGATTCCAGCATTATTTTAATGATGTTAAAATGTTGATATTATTAAAATGAACGAAATTTGTAATTCTTATTTGCCGCGTCAAGTTTCTGTCAATTTTGTTACTTGTTAACCAACCAAGAAACTTTGGCTGCCGTGTTCGTATCGTGTTAGTGTGCACACGTGCTTTGTTGTCATTGTTGAAATTGTAAAACTGCAAGCATTAAATCGCCCATTATTTTCGGTAATCTGTGATTATTTATCGATCCCGAAGCCTCATCTCAACATAAAATATCATCAAAATTTAGCCAAATGAGTGGCATTTTCTAATTAAAGAATTTATTTTTTGTAAACGTGTAAAGTTGAACTTTCATGGTGACCCTGTTTTAACATTTAAAAATTCGATCTCAGGAACCGTTAGTTCACGATCATTCATGGTATATGAGCATAAATCAGAATTTAACAGTCTAGATAATGTATAAAAAAATCAAAGGTTACCATTTACAAAAATTGGCGATGACGGAAACAAAAAGGGGTGAAAAAATGTAATCGAAAAATGTTTGTTTTAAAAATTTAAAATTGACCTATCCCAGCTCAACGGGAAAAAAATATTTCCATTATTCTAAACATTTGGCGCTCGCTGTATGTTAATAAAATTTATTTAAAAATTAATTTTGTTCAGAACAACATTTTTTAACATTTACAATTATTATGTAATTGCAAAACTCGATGGTGTGTTTGTTAACGATTAAAAAACAATGTTTTTACATTTAGCTTTAGCACATTTAATAAAGTTGATATCTTGCTTGCAGAGTTAATTAACAGTTAGTTACTCAAAAAAAAAACTCATTTGACGTTTACGGAAGAATTTTCTGAAAGAAAATTAATTGTCTGTTTGTCCTAAAGTTCGCATAATACGATGAAAATTGAAGAGTCACTGTCTCATGAAAATCCGTCCTAATAGCCTCGCAGACATAGCAAATTAATTATGGAAATTGGTTTATTATAATTGAATGATTTTAATTCGATTTCCTCACTCATCAGCAGTTTGAATCGGCTTAGAATAAAGCGTTGATAAAAACAAAGCGTTTCCTTGACGCCTCCAATATTGAAATAATCAGATTGTCTCTATTTAATCAGTCCTTTCTCCCATCCAGCCTTCGAACATGTGCGATTGTTGATGCTGAAATCCCATAGAAAGAGAAGAGTAAAAATACACCGCTGAACAATAATCAAGGAAATTACTTTTTATCGTTGTCAACTTTTTGCACAAGAGTGAGAAATTAACCAGTGGTCACTGGGGCGATATATGACATAATGAAGACATTGAGGAACTGTTACACGTCAACATAAAAGCAATACCCTTCTCAAGATAACAATTTTTAATTATCGGACGATTACAACAATTTCTAATCGACACATGAGGTGCACAATAAACAATTATTAATTAGCACATCTCTCTCTCTAACGTCTCAAGCATCTGAATTCGCACTGCTTCCCCTGTTCCCGTTTTCGATATTGCAAACCCATGCATTGGCGTTGACCTTCGTCTTGGGTTTCGAATATCCGCGGTGCTGTACAGGCTGACCGGTAAATGGCGCTAACAGCTCGGCCACGCTCCATTTGCCCACGTCCTCGTGGAGTTACAGCACAGCATAGCTAAAACGAGAAAACAGGAAAAGTCAACGTTTCACTGTAAGATAAATAATATTAATGTTAGTACGTGTAATCAACGCGATGAGCTCATCAGTATCGTCTTAACGTATATGAATACATCACTAACAGGTACAAGTGTCGTTTTCACTCGTATATTGGGACAACGTATTTGTCAACATCGTTTTCGTTTTCGTATCAAAGGTGATGTATTCTCGTAAGCGTCCGGACATCGTATTCGATTAGCAACGTATTTGCTCAGCAACGTATTTGCTCAAACATTACGGGTACCCTCGTGTCAGGACAACGTTTTTGTCCTTGTACTTTTTCGTCATTGCCCTATTGAGGCGAATCAGGCACTTTTTGCCGAGACGTATTAAGCACGTTTTGCTCAGACGTATTAGGCACGTTTTGCCGAGACGTATTAAGCACGTTTTGCTCAGACGTATTAGGCACGTTTTGCCGAGACGTATTAAGCACGTTTTGCTCAGACGTATTAGGCACGTTTTGCCGAGACGTATTAAACACGTTTTGCTCAGCCGTATTAAGCACGTTTTGCTCAGACATATTAGGCACGTTTTGCCGAGACGTATTAAGCACGTTTTGCTCAGACGTATTAGGCACGTTTTGCCCAGTAGCATCACTGCTACTGTCGTCCGTGTCCGTCTCAGAATTCAAGTCGTATGGTTTCATCTTATCTATTGAGACAACTCCTTCGTAGCGTCTTTGGGATCTCGTCGATCCAGGCAGATCTCGTACCACAAACCGGTCCTAGTCCAGAACTTTTGTGATCTCGTAATGACCAACAACTTTTTACTTTTCCCGTCATTTGTTGGAATAACTTTTCGTATCAAAACATGCTGGCCCACTGTATAAGTAGGTGCAGCTCGTCGTTTCTTATCGTAAAGAGTCTTTTGTTGTGCCTGTTTTGCACTAATTCGTTTACCAATTTTAATACGTGTTGCCGGAAGATCGTCATCCCGGGTTACTTCACACACCTCTGTGCTTAAAAAAGGCATCGTTTGCTTGCCTGGGCTGGTATCCCAAGAGCAACTCGTATGGGGTTTTCCCAGTCGTTTTGTTCACCGTCGTATTTAAGCCCCATTGTATTGTACGTAATGTTTCGTCCCATTTTCGCTCATCATCCGTAGAGGCAGCTAGACAACTTAGAATCGTTCTATTATACCGTTCTGCTTGCCCGTTGGCTCGAGGTGTTGCCGTGGCATTGTGGTTAACCTTAATATTGAGCGTTTGGCAATAGCTGATAAAACGTTTACTGGTAAAGCAGCTTCCTCTATCACAATAATTCGTTGTGCTACTCCAAACATACTAAAAATCTCGTCTAGGTACGTTAACACTGGCCCTACTGACGTATTTCGTACTGTTTTAAGGAAAGCAAACTTCGTAAACCCGTCTATAGCCAGAATCAAATGCGTGTTCTTTCTGGCGCTCGTGACACATGGTCCTAAATGGTCAATATGTATCGTATGCATGGGTATGTCAAATTTTGGAATAGGGTGAAGAAAACCTGGCTGCTTCCCCGTGGGCTCCTTGTTATACATACATGCTAAACAGCAGGAGACATAACGTTTAACGTATTTTTTCATTTTTGGAAACCAATATTTTCCTTTGATTAGTTCCAGCGTTTTCTCGGCACCAAAATGTCCGACGTTATCGTGATGGAAAAAAACAATTTGACTACGTGCAGTCTTGGGCACAACCCACCTTTCACCTGTTGGTGTTACTTTAAAAATTCGGTTCTGCTTTAGCACATACTCTGAATGTATGTGCTTGTCCTCATTATCTTCTGGTTGTCGGGATAAGACAGCATGTATGTGTTTGCACAATTCGTCCGTTAGTTGAGCAGCCAGAACCCAGTCGTCTTCGTTGATGCTCATGTGGTGCACGTAAAATTCCTTTTCGTGATCGTTTATTTCCTCTTGTAAACTATTCCTACTCAAAGCATCCACGTGCGCCATCTTCTGACCGGCTCTGTACTCAACACTAAAGTCGTATTCTTGTGTCAGCAACCACCATCGTCCCACTCTCGGAATGAGATCTCTTTTGGTCATCGTGGTTCGTATAGCGTTACAGTCAGTCACCACCGTAAAGTGGATTCCTAACAAATAGATACGGAATCGTCTCATAGAGTCGACCACAGCAAGGGTCTCCGACTCATACGAATGGTACTTTTCCTCCATCTTGCTCGTCTGCCTACATGTTTAGATGCATCAGTGTGCAGCTCCGTATGAGCATCTCGACTGTACAGAGCTAACACCGGGCGTTCCACTAATCGTTGTTTCAGGAATCGAAAAGCTTCTTCTTGTTCTTTTCCCCAAATAAACGGCATGTTGGCCTTCGTGAGTTTCGTAAGTGGTTTGGCTTTGGTGGCGAAATTCTTTATGAATCTCCGGAAATAGGAGGTTAACCCTATGAACTGTCTTATTTCGTGTACATTGGTTGGCCTTGGGTACTCGCTCACTGCTTTAGTCTTCGCTCGTCCAGGTTGTATGGCCTCCAAATTCAATTCGTGACCTAAATATTCTAACTGATTGTGGAAAAATTGACATTTAGACAAACGAAATGTCATTCCTGCGTCTCTGAATAGAGTGAACACTTGTCGTTAAGTTCAATATGCATTTCTGAAATGGTCGTTTTACCTAGTTCGCTAGTATCGGAAGCAAAACAGTCTCGAAATTCGTTTAGTAATTGCAAAACCTGGAACCGTTCGCGTTCTGTCAGAGTTGATTCGTAACATCGTCCACGAGAAACGGTTGCAAGTTACATGGAGTAATAGAAAAATTGCTCACCTCGTTTGTAGAGCTCTCCAACTTACATGGAAGTCCTCGAACCAACAATTGCCCTCGTCTGAATATCAAGTTGCTATCTGCTGCATTGCGGACCGAGATCACTCCTCCTGTGGACGTAATGCAGCCTGGGATGCTGTACTCGTGGTTCGGCTGTCGCCTCGTAGTGGCTTCCACGTAGACGTCACCATCGTAGGTCTCCGGGCTGTAGACCTCGATGAATCCAATCGTATGTGAGGGAATTACTACGTCCTCCTTTGACCTCAAGGCAACTTCTCGCGAGGGTAGGTCGTCTAACCCTGGTAAGACAGCCAAATGTTTGTCGAAGAGTCTGATTTGATTATCGCGCAACACCATGGTTACACCGGCACGATTTAAAATTGTTTGCCCGATAATAACCGGCACACTTCGCACGCGATCTTCGACAATACTTGCTGTCACTTTGGCCGTGATGAGGTCCACCGTTAATGTCACTTCTGCTTCCCCCAACGCGGGTGTAACTCCTCGAAGTGTTACAATACTACAACCTGTGTCAATGTACCCTTTCAGGGGTTTGCCATTTATTGCACACCCAACAAAATAGCAATCCTGAGTGTCGCTGGGACACAGCAGCCTTACACTAGGACCTGACGTCTTGTGTCGTCTACATTTGCCAGCTTCGTGACCTAGTAATTTGCAGTTGCCACACTCGACTCGTGGTTTGGGACATTTACCCGCAACGTGTCTGGGTTCGTGGCAATTATAACACCGGAGTATTCTTTTCTCTGTTGAATCGCTATCATTCCGTTTATTCGTACTGGTGCTCATTTTGGTTCCCAACCTCCTACGATCAAACCCTTTGCCTCGCCTATCGGCAACTTTCGTTTCGTTATCTGCGACTTCCGCGACTAATGTGGAAAGATATTCAGTGTACAACTCTTCAGGGGTTTCATAACGTCCCGCTTTAGCCCCGTTTCGGAGCGTGCGATCACTTAATCCGTCAATGAGACAAGAAACTGCGTATTTGCCTGTGATGTTGCAGGCCTGTAATAAATTAATTTTCCCAAGATAATATTGCGTCATGCTTTCGTGGAATTGTTTTTCCCTATTGACAAGCTGTCGTAACGTAGTAGCAAAATCATGATGTTCGGGAAACGTTTTGACTAATAAGTAATAACGCTTTCCACTCGTCCCTCGTGTGGGTATATGTCGTCAAATTATCGTACCATGTACGTGCTAGTCCTGTCAACCGATTCTGCATTAATTGTATTGTGGCATTCTCATCCCACTTGTTGACTCTAGCCAATTGATCAATCTTATCTACCCATTTTACCACAGATTGGTTAGGTTTACCGGGCAAAAATTCCGGAATGCAATCGCTTTTCACCGCCATGCGAACAACGTGTTGACTATTTTCACTAGAGTGCGACTCGCGTCTTATTAATCTATCTACAAGCGCTTCTAATTTTCTCAGCCGAACATCCCCATCTGAATTTCCCGTCCAGTCACAAGAGCGTTCGTCAAGACAATCATAACTGGAGTTCCGTCTCATCCGTCGATCAAACGGCCCTTTTTCGCGTCGTTTGGATGAGCTGATTTTTCGATCTTTTCCCACTTTTTTTTTTCTTAAAGATAATCGCCTTGCGTAAACAAACACTTTATGCAAACGTATGGTAAAAGTCACCGTCACTGTTCCAATTCAATAAAACACAATATTGCGCAAGAGTGCGACAACGTAAAATGCACTAACTTGATATTTTTAATAGCCCCGTCGGGCAAGTACGACTTAAAAAAAGTACTCACAGTTTGTCCGTACTTGGTGACATCGAGGAAATCATACACAAATCACAAACACCGTTTTTCGTTACTTCAATTTCAAAAATTCGCAAAATTCGCGACTTTGCGGTCGGGCAGGTTTGTGTTATCCCACCGCTGCTCTAAAAGCAATACCCTTCTCAAGATAACAATTTTTAATTATCGGACGATTACAACAATTTCTAATCGACACATGAGGTGCACAATAAACAATTATTAATTAGCACATCTCTCTCTCTAACGTCTCAAGCATCTGAATTCGCACTGCTTCCCCTGTTCCCGTTTTCGATATTGCAAACCCATGCATTGGCGTTGACCTTCGTCTTGGGTTTCGAATATCCGCGGTGCTGTACAGGCTGACCGGTAAATGGCGCTAACAAACAAGAGTTTCTTTTGTTAAGGCAGAATAGAAAAATAAATAAACGAAGTAAAATGCAGTTACATTTGATTCTAGTGATTTCAATATTCATTTAATTACTTTGATGGCTTTTTGATTTAAATTTTCATTTTCCACTGTGGTATCAAAACATTCTACAGCTTTTTAAGGTTCAAATTTGTATATCAAAAATTCAGGATAGCAGAAGTGGTGCTATATTTTGCGTTAATTTCTGCTCACCTGCAATAGTCGCCTAAAAATTTAATGTGCACCTCTGACAAAAAGTGCCTTTTGTCCTCGCCTATTTTCAAACCTCGGCTGCACCTCGGCCAGAAAACTCATGCACTTTTTGACATTGATACACAAATAAGTAATAACTATTTCATTACTCTAAAAAAAAAATAAATAAAAAGTATTTAGGGATAAATTAACAGTAGGTAACATCATTAAATGCAATTGAAATTAATTTTATTTATTTAATTATTTGTAAATCTATTCGTGTAGGCAACTAAAATAAAAAATATTTAATCGAAAAATAGTTTTGCATTTGTAGATTATCGCAATATTTCTAAAATTTATTGATTTCTTACTGTTAGAGGAAACAATATTTTTCAGAAATAATAGTAAAAGAGTAATCCAATTTTTACAATTTATGGATATTGCGAGCGTATGTACAAAGCTGTGTGTAAATAAATACATAAAACTAATGCAATTTTCTAGCACAATCCATTGGCACCGATTGAGCAACGACGACACACATGCGCTCCAGGAAGTATTCTTGATTATTTCTTTGTATCGAGAAAATAATTTGCTTCACTGACGTGTTGAAACATTTAATATAAAATGCTGAAAAATAACAATAATAAAATAAATTTCGAAGAAAAGCAACAATACCAGAAGATTTTTTTAATTTTAACCGCAGAGCACATCGGAATTATTTTTTTCAAACTTTGATTGGCATCATCGATTAAAACTTTACTCTTTGTATTTATTTTTATGCGGTATTAATTAAGTTAAAGTACCGGAGTAGCAAATAAAGAAAGGAAACATTGTAAATCAGCAAAATTTGCTGAGTGAGGTCTGAAAAATTTTTCATTTAAACGCTATAACAACTGAGCTATGACATAAAATGCGCCTTCGGCAAAACGGTGAAGAAGGGTGACATTAGCGTTAGCGTTAATGAACGGGATTAACTTTTATCGTTGTCACCTTTTTGTACACCATATGAAGTTGATTTAATGGTACGGCCTGGGCGAGTCACGGCCGAGGTTGTAATAAAGAAAGAGATGAAGTCGGTGGTGGAAAAAGGGATTGCACATCGGCTGCCAAAGGACGGGTGGTTTTGCGGTTACTTACAAGGGAGTCCTTTGGGCGCCGTTACTGCTGCCCTCACGACCGACTCCGACTGCGACGCTATTACCACTCACTGACCCAGCCGCTCGTTGTGGTTTGTTAAAAATAATAACTCTCTGAACCGTTCACACAAATAATAAATTTTATTTACAACCCAGACAAGATTTTAATGTAATAAAGGTTGCGTTCGCGTGACGCGACTACCAGAGAAGCTAATCGCTGCCCTACGTTCCCACCAATTATTTTTAATTCCAGGACTTTTCGGAAATATTCTGTGACAAGCCACACGTAATTTATCATCGGCTCTAATTATAAATTATGGGTGAGCTTCGGGTTTCTAAACGCGATTATACAATTAATCCGGGAAATCAAATTTTTGTCCGGCAACCTGGATCAGGTTTGTCACACTCAAAATAATTAATTATAATTTGGTTTCGATCAATAATGACCGATGTTCGGTGAAATTGACTGACGTTAATATATGGAACTAATTACAATTATATTAATTAAACCATTAATAGATTTAAAACTTAATTGCAAATTATGGAGCGATACTCTTGTTTCAATTTTTACAACAGACCACCTCTTGTGTTATTGCTTATTATCTGATCAAAATAATTTTTAATCAAATGCAAAAAGGCCTTGGAAATATCGATTATTGAACTGCAGCTTGACTGCACAAATGATTGTAAAATGAAATGAATAAAAAAAATAAAAGTGGCAAAGATGGAAATCATACGTGAATTTTCAAAAAAATATTACGAAGGCTTTTTAAATTGAAGCAATATGTACATACAGTGAGTTTTTTTAAGACTGGCCATAGGGTTTTACAGTGAAAACACTTAAAGGAGAACACACCAATAAAGTTGCGCAGTAGACGGAATACGTTAGTCGAGTCCATTTTTCAAAATTAGGGGTAGGAAAGTACGAACCGTTGTCCGGCCATGCTGCGTCAGCGGCGTACGTTAGTGCTCTTTTGTGAATTCCATTGGCAGTATTCGTTTCGTTGTGTTTCGTGATTTCTGGGTTGTTTTCTATTACATTAAAATCAGTTCTTTTCTTCTTTTCCAAGGCTGAATATATCATAATAATTAAAATAAACTCGTATTTACCATGCCCTCATTTCAGAACGCTAATGATTCGCCAGTGGACACAACATCAGTGACAGATTTGGATGGCTCAACGTGTTCTCCTTAAAGTGTTTTTACTCTACCTGCTAATTTTTCAACTCCTTGTTAACTTTTGCTCTCATGAAAATATTTAACCCAGTTTTGTAGTAAAGTTGTGGAATTTATGAATATGATAATGTATTGAAGCAATTTCAATTTAATAGCCAGAAGCAAGGAATAAGCTAGAAAAAAGATGTTTTTTGAATTCCGTTAGCTTTAATTTTAAATTTTCAGTAGGCTAAAATTTCACTTGACATTTGTAATTAACTTGTATTTTTATGAAAATTACAAAGCCTAGGGCTGTTTTTAGATTAAACATTAACGTTATCTAGTCATTTAGTTAGTTAGTTTGTTACTTAATAACAATAAATAAAAAACGTCTTTTTGCTAGTTTATTCCTTGCTTCTGGTTATTAAATTAAAATTGTTTCAATACATTATCATATCCCACAACTTTACTACAAAACTGGGTTGAATACATATTTTCATAAGAACAAAAGTTAACAGGGGGTTGAAAAATTAGCATGTAAAATCCTATGGCCAGTCTTAAAAAACTCACTGTATAAGTACAAAATGTTGTTGCAAGAAAGTAAGGTTACGAAGTTCTTTGATGAAGTTTCATGTAAACATGTGTACAGTCGTCAAAAAATTACAATTTGCATAAGTCATAAAATTTCATTCCCGAAGCTTACTGAATTACAAATTTTCTTGACCACTGGATACATTTATATTGAAGTATTATAACGGATTTCAACAAATTAGATCATTAATAGTATAATATTTTATCTACTTTGCTTTACTGTCATTGTCATTTTTTAGGTGAAAAGTGCGGTGATTTTATTTATTTTTTTAAATTAACGATTAAGTCCAAAAATATTAAATTGTTTTGCACCCAATTTAACTCCTGTGTGTGAACAGTGTGTACTCACTTATTCACATTATTTTACTGTTTTTTTACATTGAGCGGCAACCATAAATTTTACATTCAGTTTTTCCGCCTACTTGGACTACAATCATTTATAATAACCCTGTATTAAGTTTTGGAAGTAAGTAATGAAAGTAATCTGAGGGAATTAGATTTGGTAAATAAGGAGTTAGATAATATGAATAATATTTGATGAATTTTTTGCAGGCAATTATTTCCTTCCGAGCGAAAGCATTATTGTACGAAACAGCACCCCTTTGCCTCTAAATTTTTTGTCAAGTTTCTCCCATAACTCGACTAATAACGAGCACATCAGAGTTTTAGCTTGCTTTGAGTCATCCATTATAATTATTATATATTTAAGCCCAACTTGTCGATCATATAAAATCAGATCATTTACGACGTCACTGTTTTATAAAATGGACACGATAACGGGTCTCCCAGATTTTTCTTTGTCTTTGACCTTCGATCTTTTCCTTTTAAAGGCCAAACGCAGTATTTTTTTATGGCAGCGTGTGAAAGTTATTGATCTTTTTTATACATAACTTCATAAATCTCCCTATTCAGTAATTTTTCCAAGAACAAGTTCAACATTAGTAGTTGTTAAATTGTCAACCGGCATCTTTTATAGAAAAATTTATAACTTACAATAAACTTTATACTAATTTTCATTAAACGTTATATTTGTTTGCGTGGTACCCATATTAAATAAAATAATAATAACAATAATGTTCAGAAAATCTAATGATTTATTTTCAATAGGTTTGCACCCAAATATAGGAAATAAGTAAAGGAGAAAAAGGAGGAAAAAAAAACTTAATATAAAATTAGAATCAGTGCTTAGAGTAATACATAGTCATCATTCATCAACAAGAAAGCAATTCAAGAGTTACACCTGATCTTTTGTTTTATCGAAACGTCTGTCTTAGCTTAAGCGTAAACATGTGTATACATGCTATACGCAGTCGTTTTATTGGTTGCCTACCTCTCGATAACGATATTGTTAATTAATTATTAATAATTAATGCCTTATCTTCAATGGTAAAACTCATTTTACCACTTATTCTGGGATAATTATTGTTTACAATTACAGGAAATGTTCGTAAACGTTGCTGAAATCGAATTTTTTTTTTCAAGGTTAACAACAACACCGTTGCTTTAAAACTGTTTTTTTGACATATCACCGAAAAATCTGGTTACCAGTGGCGTGACATGACTGATTATTTGCAGCGCCTGCTCTGATTTATTTTCTTTTTGACCACTTTACTCTATACAAACAGTACAACCACTCCCTAATAATATCAAATTTTCAAAGATGTGTAGCACAAGTTGTCATACTGCTCACATTTAAATCAACGCTAACTAGGGGCTAACTCTTCCAACATTACTTTTTAATTAGTGAATGGGTGCATAGGTGCCCTAGTTTGGGTACTAGTTCTTGAGGACTCACAATTTGAGAAAAAATAATTTTAATTTCTAATAATTCTAATATACAGGTGTGTCAGAACTACCTCCCAGAGGAAAAAGGCAGTACATATTTGGGTAAATGTGATTATCTTAATTTTAAATAAAAAAAGTTCTATCTCAAGCGATAAACGAGAAAAAACCTCCTAAACTTGACCAATCAGGGTTGAGCACCATCAAGGTAGGATAACCGTAATTTTGCGTCAAAATTTCAAGTCAACTTTTCGCTGATTGTTGCTATATCAATAATTATTTTGCTGTGTAGCAACATCTCCGATTTTTTAGTAATACCTGAGGACGAGCTACTGGGATTGGTGGAATTGAAAACTTTATAACTCGGTTATGTGAGCTACAGGAAAATTTATTTTAGTCATCTTGGTGTCTCTCCTGCTGTCGGGACATGCCTGTTTTCTATGGGGAGGCAGTTCTTCTTTGTGTCATAGCGCATTGAAGTAGTGTGAAGCAAATTTAAATTTACATTTATGTACAGTTGCATTAGAAATCTTGTACAGAGATTGAAGGAAAAATATTAGATAATATTAAAAAGGATTAAATATCTTTGTAGTTAGGACCTGATGTGTGGATTTAATATACTTAATCGAGTTTTGAAGTAGAGAAGTAAGATTGAGCAAGTGAGACATACATCATAATAATAAAGACATTAAGAAAGTACTAAATGTCAACAAAAGTTTGGAAGTTGCCTTTATCTTACGAGTGTACTGAATGAGGAAAATGGGTGAGCGAAATAAGTAAGGTGAAAATTTTAGTAGATTCATATCAGACTGTCATAAGCTTATTATTAATTACATACCTTACCTTATTTTAAATAACTCTTTCTCAAAATTAACACGTTCTTCGCTGCGTCTTAAGAGACTTTATAATGCTAAAGAGTGTTTTTTAAAATTGGCGTTGAAAAGTCGATTGTGAATGAACCACTCGTCTTAAAAAAGACTGCAACTGCAAATTAGAAGCACGGAAAAAGTGAGGTTAGACTGAAACAGCTGATCAGAGTTGTAATCCGGTGGTGCGTTCACAATCGACTTTTCAACGCCAACTTCGACGCCAAATTTAAAAAAACACCCGTTATATTTAGTCTTAATTACCTATTATCGAGTAGAATAAATCTAACTGTTCGATACTTATTTTAAATTAAATTATATTAGTTCCATGTTCCGTAAGGAAATCAAAGTATGGTGACGGGATCAAAATCTCGTGTTCTGGATAAAGTCATAAATCCCGATTGTACTTTCCCCAAGACTTAAATAAAATAAATACAACGCAACTTTTGCAAAAATTGACCGATTTGAATTTTTCTTTATGCAAAATGTTTTTCTCAGTAAGAACTCCAGGCGTGTTGATTTTCGTGCCAATCGGATAAGGGATTATGGAAGTAATACTCAATTTTTTCTTTGGTAATAACTTCTGTAGAAATTTATCTACGCAATTTTCTTTCGTTTACGATAATTTTTGCTTCTCGTTCACGATAACTTATTCAGCATGGGTATAAAGTTTTCCTTTTGCAAAATTTTCGTCACAGGAGGATCAGGATCAGCTGTTATTGAGATATACGCAAATTTGTGTGCATGTTATACCTAAAAAACCGTTTAAGTATGGTATAGTAGCTTTCTGGCAAATTCTATTAACAATATGATTTTAAAAATATTTTGAAAAATTCTTTTAGCACATGTACCTACATGGGGGGGTCGGTTAAGGTTCTCTGTATGGACATTTTTTAGTTATTTACTTATTTATCATTTTATATCCACCACTCTTGGTTTAAAGAAGACCAAACCGGTCACTTTTCCGTTAATGGAATTTAAAAATATTCGAAATCAAGGAATGTTTTTTTTATTATAAGTGAATATAAGATATAGTTAGTGACAAAATTTGGAATAAGTAATAAATCAAATTTATGATTTGAGAATAACATTTTTTTAGAAAATTCTATTGACAAACCCTTTACCTACTTAGAGAAATAATGTAGATCAATCTTTTTTAAATTTTAATTTCAACTTTGCTATACCAAGCTATCCTCAACTGAATCACATATTTTTCATGAAAAATTAAATTGTTATTAACTTTCATGAGGACTGGCAACGTTTTTAATTGGTGAATCTCAATGTAAATTGGTTTCTCTCTCCGTTTAAACGTTTCCAGCTTTTAGATATGTTCGTGTATAAATCGCATAAATTGTTCTTGATCTGCGCATTTATGCAACTTCCGCAGCAACAGGCTTTAGCGTTCGAGCAAAGCGAGGTAATGGACAGAAGCAAAACTGAACGAGCTTTCCGCTATATGCTATTCTTGGAAAATACCCAGTCAAATTTCGTACCACCACACTCACAAAATACCTATATTACTTTGATCTCGTTTGGAAAAAAAATGTCATTACTCCGTTAAGTCTGATCGTCGCTGAGCAACCAAATAAATATTGTACAACCGGTTTTTTGGATGTCGATGTTCGACAACAGTTACGTTCCTTTCATAGAAAATACATGTTTGAAAGATATTGAATTTTTATAAAATGGGGCAATATCGTGCATATATGGGAACAAAATAAACCTAATAGTGAATTTTATTATTCCGTTTTTCGAGCATCATGTGAATAAACGTCGTATTCAATTTTTCTGAAATTGTTCCGTGCTCCGCTATCGATAAAATAACTGAATTTAATCTTGAACAGTTCTGAGTGCACCTAGAACAAAAAAGCGGGCAATTTTACTGTCAATCGATGCAGTTTGCTGCAACAATGAAGTTAGTGGTCTTTTTAAGTCTAGCCTTCTGAAGATCGGTTGACATTGATAAAATTCTGAGTGCTTTTCAGTTTTCGTCCACAGCTTATTTTGTCTGGAAATACAATAAAATCAGCCTTACACATGTGCCGAGTATCCTTTCCTTAATGTTTCTCTGCAATTTGAAAACGAATTAAATAAGTTGATTGTATATTTGACTTAATCAGTTGTGAAACAGAGGAAAGTCAAAATTATTACCTGATCTACGAGGCGGCAAATATTTGGCCAATTTATAATCCGCTATAAATACTGTGTGTAGGAATTATTTTGTTTGAAACTGTACACCTTCAAGTTGGTGAAAATGTTTACAAAAGTGTACGTGTACGATCGAAACAGTTCACACTGTTTTGAATATTGAAATAGCGTACCTACATATTTTAATGGTGGGAGAATTTGTGAGGAAAAAACACCAAAAAATGGTGGGTAAAACGAAAATCGATTGTTTCGCAATCTATTACTATCTAACGGGTGACTATTAAAATTTTCATTTGGAGTTGGCTTTGAACGAGTTTTTATTTTTTCTGTTACTTTAGACACACGCAAGAACGTACGACAAATGTCAGTCAGCACAATTGAAAAACATAACCAAATTAAGAGAAAAAACATTTATTGAAATGTCAAACTTGTCAGTGTCTAAGGTGCAACGGAAAACAAAGAATGATCCATAGCCAACCCTTAGTGAAAATTTTAATAGTCACCCGTTACATATTCCTCAGACCTGTGAAATAATTATAAAATAATAATAATAATTGTCTTTAAATTGATCTTGGTTCAAAAGATGATGAAAATCAGGAAGCTCTTTCTCAAGGATTTAAATTGTAGTTTTCGCATAAATGAAGTTAGCCGTAAGTTGTAGACCAAAACTTAACAAAGAAACAAATTAACGAAATAAATAGTTAATCAAAGATTAATTTTCCAAGCACAAATTGTGTGATTTATAGTTATTTGCATGGTCAACTTATTTAGACTCTCAGGAGAAAATTTAAACGGAATCTTCCTACGGTCTAAATCTGCAGAGTACGAAGGATTTTCTTTTCATGTCGCCCGCTGGATATAAGGCCCATTTACGATATGATCAAAAATCCCATTAAAATTACGAGTAGGTATCTCTGAGAAACAAAACTGAACGTTCTTATCTTATTTTTAAGGTACTTTGCTCTAACAAGTTTCTCTTCCCTTTGCTTCAACAATAGTTACCTACTTACTGTTAGAAGCGTTAAATTTAAAATAATCACAAAAAAAAAAACACAAAACTACTGAAAACTATTTACGTCGTTTTAGGAAAGAAGTAAACAATAATGGGGAAATTTTACATTTTGGATAAATGTTTTATTTGCAAAGTATTTTGTTGTTTTAATTCATTTTTAAAGTGAACACTGCATTCTAGAACCGATGGGAGCACGAACTATTCCAAAGGAAAATTTTTGTTTCCTTCTTTGTTCGGCATCATACCTACTTGACATTAGACTTACCTTGACTACTCATCCAACCACTTTGATCGATCACATTTTACTTTTGGAACTTCATGTCTTTAACATTTTCCTCACAATATTTTGATCAGTTTTTATGAGAAATTTACTCTAATTCACGTAATTGTTTGTTATTTATAAACATAGTAATGTATAAAATTTAAAAATCAAATGAGCAAGATATACAGGGTGATTTACGAGGAATAATGATCCCGACGGAATAGAAAATGCAACCCACAATACATTGCAACAAAAAGCCGGACATCGAAGCGGTAAATGTCCGGGTTTTTCTCCTGATGAATTGCGGGTTGCATTTTCTATTCCGTCGGGCTCATTATTCCTCGTAAATCACCCTGTACAAGAGTAAAGGTAATAATTTAATATGGTAATTATATTGATTAGCACTGCACTAATACTTGATAGTAATATCCGTAATAGTGTATGTAGTCCGGCAAAATTGCCGTGTCGCCGGGTGGTGGAGAGAAATAATAATCATGTTGTCGTGGAAGAAAGTGTCCAAAGACGATTTAGTGTTAACGTGTGGTGTGGCATTTTTGGAGGTGGTTTCAATTCTTAAATATACATTTCAACAGCTTATGCAGACTGATAACTTTCCGACCCTGACGAACGTTAAATGCAGCCAGTAATACGTTACTCATTCATAACTTGATTTAAAAAAAATGAATAATTTTAAGCTTATTAATTATACAAAAAGGAATTTTCACGGGATTGTCAATAATATCAGGAGTGTCCAGATTTCATAGAAAAAAAAGGTATTAAGTTATAACTGAATAACGTATTACTTTCTGCATTTCACGTTCGTCAGGGTTATGTCAATTAGCTTCTATTTTGTGAGGGTTTAAATTTTGCTATGAACTACAAAATAAAGAAACATTGCGTAGGTTTTAGGATTCAGTACTTTCCTTGCTAGAGAGACTCAAATTTGTTGTCAACACAAAACTCTAAATAATTAATAAACTAGGCAAAAATGAATAGGGAATTCTACAATTTTTCTTGGAATGCAAAATAATTGCCCCAATCCTCCCACGTATTCTTAAACGCTAGATAAATTTAAAAAGTTACAGGTACTTGAATCATTACATTTAATGTGTATATTAATATGTATATTTCTAACACATTTCATTACAAATTTTAAAGAATATTTATAAAAAATTTAAAAATGAAAAAATTCCCTATTCATTTTTGCCTAGTTTATTTTTGTCCTTGCAGATGCAATTTTGATGCTTTGCTATTTAGCAGACATCCAACCATTTTATTTAAACCATTCAAAACTTTGTTAACAAATTTTTCTATTAAAGTTTTGTAACTAATTTTTCATTTTTTTGCAGAACATTTGCTAAATAGGATGTTCTTCATTTTTTTTTTAGCTGGAACTGGTTTAATTAATATTTACGATTTCGCATTAGATTCGGTTTATGTTCTTTTGTGTTGTTGTATGGAAAAATCGAAAAGTTAATTATGTTACTGAACATTATTATCTGATTATCCCAATCTAAAACTAGCCAATATCATTCAATTCATTTTTCCAATAAACATCACTTAATGTCCTTTGAAATAGTTTTTAAATGTTTTTCTAAAATTGTTTTTCAGTAAGTACCATCACAATATGATTTTCAGCTTTATTAATTATTAATTGTAGATCGCACTCTTTCCTATTTTCGCGTATGAGACGCATAAAATTCGATTATATCGAATCTGTGTGATGAAACACGTTTCGATTAAATGAGAAATCATTGAGAGCGTAATAAGAATGAGATTAGAATTTGCGGAATAAAGGAGAAATTCGTGGGATGGAATCGAATTTTTAAAATTCAATAAAAATTGAGCCTGAAAAGAATCGAGAGAGGAGGTTTTTAAAAACGATCAAAATACATTTGACGAATGAAAGTGAATTTGTACGAAATCGGCGAAAGGCTGAAAATTGACAAAAATGCTTTATTCTGAATAGATTTGGAAAGCAGGAGGTGCTTGATTTTTCTGGTATCAAACAAATTATATCATTTTAATATTAGCGTACCGGAAATGATTTTATTCGAGAACGTTTCCCGACAAATGATTTCGTGGAGGAATTTTAAATTAAAGGGAACATTTTCGTAGAAATTATTATAATGGCAGTGCTGAATTATAAAATAGAGCGGCAAAGGAGGTTGTTAAGTAAATTTTTGATGTATGACAAAACTTGGTTCTTGATGCTTCTTCAGCTTTCGATGAAAATTTAAATAAAATAGCCAACCCCCATGAAAGCGTCCACAGATAAAAATTTCCAAGTTTTAATTAGAGCGCCCGTATTTGGTTTCTTGCGTACCGAAAGATTTCTCTGCCGGAAATGGATTCAAGAACATCTCGGGATAGCCTGGAAATATTGAAAGTTAACTCAGCTTCGTTTCTAATAAGAACGGATGGGTCATTCGGGCATCAAATCCTCGTGCATTTCGAACATCACGATAATTTCTACAAGATGTATAGGCCAGTCTTTACGAATTTATTCCGGCAAAAGTACGGAAGAAAGAATGAAGGGCGCTTTTACATCCCACGATAACTTCTGATATGTTAAGTTGAGTGTGAAAGAAAATTGAATACAGTTTGGTGGATGCGTGCACAACCATTAATGGCACTTTTCCATTTAGATTTATCGAAAAACTCCGGCGAAATTCCACCGGAAGTTCGTTTTAATAACAGTAATGCGTTTGTCGTAAAGTTGTTAAAACTCCATCTCGTTTTACTTGTTTAGTAATTTGTCTTAACGATTTCCTCTCATAGTTGCCACGCTAACTGAATAATTTATTTTAGGCTGAAATCAGTATAAAGACGTCATGTTAAAGGAAAGCGCGATTTTCGCCGGAATGGAATGCGAACCGGTAAAGGAAACGACAGTGAAAATTAGTGTGCGAATTAACATATCTCTTGGATGGCTGTTAAATTACCAGAAATAAAAGATAATGAGATATTTTTACGCCAACGTTACGAAGGCTAAAATCGAATTTTGATAAGTTCATCAGCGAGTGTGAAGGACATGTGCTAAATATTTTTTTACGCAAGACGAGACAGGCGCATTTTAGACTTGTTTGAAACTCATAAAGAAATGCTAAATGAAAGTTTTGTTGACTGCTAAATTACTCACACTTTAATCAAATATGTAAAGAAACTTGACGGTAGCTAGATGGGTTTTATGAAAGTTTCTACAAAAACGATTGTTCGGAACTGTTTCAAACAACGGTTACTGTCTTGTGTTACAAGCACATTGTTTAGTATTTTTTAATCTAGGAGAAATGAAAGCACGCTTACAAATTTAGACACAATTAATTCGTTTTTTGTTCTATTATCTAACACCATTATAATTTTTTAAGTTTTATTCCCATTAGATGTCCTTCTTTCCATTAACAGCATTGATCGCTATTCAAATCGTCCTCGTTTTAAAAGATGGTGGTATAATACTTCGCTTTCAAGCTTCAGCCTCCACGTTAGGTAAATTTGTACAAGATGTAAAGACTTTTGAGTGATTTGGCAAAAAAAAAATTATGACAGAAAGTTAAATATCTTTTAAAAGGATCGATTCACGAACGTGGAAGTTTCGTGTCTTTTTTTAACCTTGAACCAACAGACGTTTTTGACTAATACTTAATTAAAACAGGTCAATTATTTTTTTTAATATTTGAAAACGTATTTTTTTATTATCAGCTGGGACCGATTAAGTTTTCGTTGTAAAAATGACAGAGTGCGTAGTTGTAAATTCAAACCGCAAAATATTTTTTATTAACTGATTTTGACCATCTATTATAAATCATGTTTTCACCTATAATACAAGTGGTGTGATTATCATCAATGGTATCTATCGGACGTTCAAATGAAATCCTGGGCTGGGAAATTAACAGTTATAATTAGAGCATGTTGACAGCTAACCTACAATTTATAAACAAAAAAATCTTTCTGTTTTTTCTTTCTTTGCAGTGTTTTACATTAAAAATAGAATAATCAACGATTCCTATTATCGAAGCAAATATCTAATTGCTAAAAACAAACATGTTCAATTATGTGCCGATTAAATATAAACAAATGTCATTCGTGTCAAACGGCGGTAAATTCAAACTTTACGCTGTTCCAAATTATTTACATTTGAACGCACGATACAAGTGTCCGTAGTACGAGTTGGATGTGCTGCTCCGGTGTCGCGAGTCATATCATCGATTGGTAATAATATCACCAGTTTTATATTAGATGAGAGAATATAAAGAATGAATAAATGAGGAACATTTCAATCCATTAACAGACGCTATAGGCTTTGCTTTTGATCAACTGTATTTTTTGAGACCGACTGTTCTTTTTTAATAATCCCGGCAAATTTGAAAAGCTCGTTACCGTTAGAAACGGACGAAAATAAAGTGATAGCTTCTTTTGTTTTATATTATCGCTGTTATATCCTCTTACTGCCATATTTCAACCAGTTAAAATCATTCAAAAGGGATCATGTGATTCGAATATGAACTAAATGACAGTAGATTATTCGTATAATTCAAGTTTAAACCCCTTCTGCGTTAAGTTTAAATAATTTGAAATTGAGATGTAGCAGTTTATATAAAAAAAAAACCAAGTACCTAGTTATTTAAGTCGCAACAGAAAATTATAAAGTTTTACAAAATTATTATCATATTTAGCAACTTATCATCGTTCATTCGACCAAATACATTATTACATATTTTTATTTTTAGATGTCATATTTTCTGTTATATTTCACTCTTTGCTTCTGTAATCATCATACACTGAAAAACGATCCATCATTGAGCTTATCTCAATCACCTTGTTTCAGTTCTCACTCTAAGCCATAAATCCAGTTGAAACGTCTCTCCCTTCTCAGTCTCAGCGTTTGTTCCTAACAGTTTTTTTTTTAACAGAATAGAGAACAGATTACGTACTTATAGTTTGCCGAAGAAAAATGACTTTTATGCCGCGCGAGTGTTGCAATGATTTATAAAATATATGAAAAAAATAATTTGAGAGTTGATGGATGTGCTGATACGTGAGGTTCAAGATTGATACATTCTTAATTAGTTTGGAGGAGATTGCTGAAATATTCACTTTAGTGCTGATTAAAAGAGATGCCTTAATGTGTTCAATACGCCTTCTCAGATTAATGATCTTAAACTTTAATTTAGATGATAAATTTCCGTTCGGTCGGTACACGTTGAGTTTGCTTCGCAATTTCTCCCAATTATTTTATTATCTTAGCCCAGAGGCAGACTCGAAAACAATCAGATAAGTTGAAGTAAAATTTCAAAGTCTTAAAACCCAAAAATATTCAATTACTCGAGTGTAGAAGTTTTAAATAGAAAGTTTCAAGCTGTAGTGTCCTGATGTTAGCAGGGAAATTAAAATCTGCGAGGTTTTTAAAAGAAAACCAACTGGGGACGGATGCTATTGTGCTTTGGAATTGTTTTGTCGTGGTTTTATTGCAAGGCTTTTTTTACAAATCTCCGTTTTAGAGTTTCAAGCTGATTTGGATTAAACCAATTCAGGACTATGGTCCATTGTGTGAGGAAATATTTTCTCGACCATAAATCGGTCACATAAATACTTAATAAGTTCCTATAAACGTCACGTCAGATTAACGTTTTACCAAAGTGCTATTTCAGCAATAATGTGAAACATAAATTTTGATTATCCGCCATTTTCTTTTGTAGATTTAAGTGTGTCCATCTCAGGATGGCGCATCGATTATGCCAATATTGATGAACAGTTAAATAAATACCGCGAGTTTCAGTACGAGTGTATAACAGGGTATGCTAGCTATTCTAAAACTTGATCAATAGCTTATCCCGGAGAATTATTCGATCATTGGATGTGCAGATGGCTGAGCAGCACAAGGCAGGAAAGCACGTTAGGTACAGGAATTAATTCCGAGTGTTATTGAAAATTTGAAGTTTTTAATAATCTAACCATTCGAACTTTCAGTTTGGCTTTTATCGCACAAGAACATTCCCAACATTTGAAAAGTGTCATTTTACATTTTTTACATAAACTTTGTACTTTTCTAAGTTTTTCTCACCTGCT
This sequence comes from Tenebrio molitor, assembly GCF_963966145.1. Taxonomy (NCBI): domain Eukaryota; kingdom Metazoa; phylum Arthropoda; class Insecta; order Coleoptera; family Tenebrionidae; genus Tenebrio; species Tenebrio molitor. The sequence goes on along the minus strand of NC_091048.1, from coordinate 18,357,291 downwards.
TAACTTTGAAGTGATACAAACAGAATATTAAAAATATGCTTCAATTGCTAGGAAAATACTCGGAACTTTCAATCAAAAACAAACATGTCTAAAAGCTTATCTGAATTTTCTTATTACATTGTAGCATCCTGTACTTTAATAAAAAAAGTAAATATCCTAATTACACTTTCTTTGAAATTCAATTCTAAAGTAATTTTATAAAAATATAAGTTGCTATCAAGTTTTTCACACTCATCCTAAGATGTACACCAGCAAGATTGGTGGGTATAAACTATTCTTCCAGGTAGAGGTCTTGGATTTTCTCATGGGCTATGAGTCATATCTGCGCCAACGACGAATATCGATTTCAAGTAGACACTACAAACCGATAGAAAAACAGCATCATTCGTTACGTTAATTTCGTCTCTCTTTCGTCTACATATTTGTATTTATTTGAATTTGAAAATAGTTGACGTTTTTAGTTTTCATTTACAGATTTTTCACTGGTTTATCGCTCCGCCTTCGCGCAGATATTTCCAAGGTCCCAGCCCATGAGAGAATCCAACACCTCTATTTTACGCACATAGTCTTTTAATACAATCATTTTTACCGATATTTTTGCGTTTACATTGACAATCGCTGCGACGGAACAACGAGGTAATTCTGAATATCACCACCGACAAAGGGTTTAACTTTTCATAAGGAATAACTTAATTAATAAAGATAAAATTATACGCTAGTGTATTTTTTGTGACACCATCCTTGCAGAGATGCATACTTCATGCAATCTTCCAAGCTCTTTTTAATTTAATTAAAATTTTTTTCATAGTAATACCAATCATAATTGGAGGGTTCGGAAATTAACTTTTTTGTAATTTGCCTCCATTTTGATTCTCTAATAGACATATTAACGAACGCGACGTCATCATCTGGGATGTCCTTATAGCCATTATTTCACGGAACATTTTACGAAAATTTTTAGGTTAGCAAAGCTTGATCCGCCATGCGTGTCAGTTTAAATTACAAAATGTGCAAAGAATTATTTATCAGGATTTATCAGGCAACAAATTCGCGACCGTATTTTTGGCAATTTCACGTATTTCAGCGGGCGTACATGGAAGATTATCTTCCATATTCGTGTTTTGTGACAGAATTTGGATAAAACAAAAGGCGACTTTGAAGACTTGATCAAATTTTCACTTTTAAAATTAAGACATTACCAACCGAAACAAAAATCCCTAAATCGAGGAAAGTAAACATTTTTGTTTAAAAACGGCTTAAAAAGGGCAAATTACAAAAAATAGTAGGTATAAAAAACTCGTTTCATAAGACCCCCGTTTTTTAATCTTGAATTCGTGCTTCAAGACTGGTCTTATGAAACTTGTCTTTTAATATACTATTGTGATACTTGTGTCATTTTTCATTCAATGTGCATAGTGCACAAATAAACTGAGCACTTTTATTTTTATTCATTTATCTGATGACTATTTTGTTAAATGTAATTATTTTATGCTGCTAAATAGTTAGTTCTCAAATAACTGAAACATTTATTTCTGGTATTGTTCAAGACATTATAGCAGCTAATATTTTGCATGGCAGGTACATTTTGCCTAAGGCGTCCGTTTGTATCTTGAGTTTCTTGACAAGCCCCGACCGACACAAGTGGGAATATTTCCCAAGGAATTATTTGAAACGTAACAGTTTTTAAAACATTTTTTTCATGTTACCTAGACTTTATCTTATAAGGTTTTCGGATAACCTTTGCATTACCCTTGTAAAAATACGAAATGCCGCTCTACAAAAAAAAGAAAGCCCAACCTCAAAATATATATCCAAATTCCAAATGTGATTTATTGCGAAGGGATGATATGAATGCAAAGTTGAGATTGAAATTAAAAAGGAGCTAATAAAAGCAAGTCACAGCTAGTGTTGAAAGTGGCCACCAACGTTTGTTAATTCATTTAGTAAATTGTAACAATTGTCAATTCGATTGATGACATTTATTGACAGAACTAATAGTTCGGCACTTCGAAAAAAAAAAAGTAGAACGGTACAGGAAAATTTACATGTGCAAAAATTCCAAAGGTAACTAGATGTAAATCATTTTATTCCACACTCTACATATACCGGGTGATTCAGATTGGTATTCGCGCCCCTATATCTTTTTTATTTTAAGAAAAAATTATAGCAAACCATATATATTTGTAAATCGCTTATGAAACTACAATAGATGACGTTGTCAAATCTTCTCTACGATGACATATGTCAAAGTTTTTTTTTTAGTAGTACATTATACATTTCTTAGTCTATTCTTGTAAAGCTTTTTTTTCTACATTTGAATGTGTAAAAAAGTTGACACTTGCAATAGGAAAAAATCGAGAAAAAAAATAAAATATGATTTAATTTATTCGAAAGTGTTATTTTCTAAAAAAAGCTAGTTAGCCATGGAGACAATTGAATTTTGACATTAATAGCGTCAATTATTAACGTACTATTTCGGACACTGAATCTTGGCCAAATTTTTTTGACATTTCTAAAAAAAATTATGTAAAGCAATCATTAGCGTCATTAATAAATGACAATTATTAAAAATCGCTTTGAAGTTTTTATTCTGACATCAAAAAAGCAAGGAAATGGCATTATCGAGTCAAAAGTTGGGTTATATTCAATAAAGGTCAGTACACATATTTGTCAGTTAAATGTCAGTTATGGCCAAGATTCCGTGTCCGGAATAGTAGGTACTATTACGATCATAAAATTTTGGACATCAAACTTCTGTCACATTAAAAAAATTACTCTAAATCATGCTTTATTGGAACTGTCACCATGAAAGATGAAATTGTTGTCAATTTGACACCGGTTTAAAATATAATTTTTTTAATATGCGAGTACATTTGGGTATTTGTTTTATATTTTTTATTAATTAAAACCTCCTTCTATTCCATTTGTCTGATTTTTACAACTTTTTGAATATTTTCTCGGTAAATCTGACATTCACATTTTCAAAATTGACACAATCAAAATTGAGGTTATTAATACATAAGGGTCGTTTTAGAATGTATGACAGCACGATGACATTAGTGTCCAAAATTTTTTGATCGCAATAGTACCTACATTTAAATAAATAGCTATGTGATAACCTACATTTAAATAAATAACTATGATATAACATCTGGCTTCGAAACCTAACTTCTTCCTGACTATGCCGCTTTAAATGCATACACGATGAAAATATGTAGTTGAATTTTGATAGTGCATGAATGACATGATGAGTCTTGGGAATCGTATTCGAATTATTCGAATATTTGTCTAGGTGACTATGTAAAATTCGAATAAGTGTAAATTCTAATATTCGAATAAAGTAAATTCAGGATGGATCGGGTATTTCACTGTCACATAATTTTATTTTTTGGCTATGTAATTCTTAAAATAGTGAGATGCAGGGAACCAACATAACGCGAATTTAGCATAGTAAATTCAGCATAGATTTGGTATTTCGTCCGAGCACAGTAGATTTACTCAATGAGTAAATCTACTGTGGTCCGAGTCTCAGTTTTCTGGCCGAGGCGCACCCTAGACTTGAAAACAAACAATGTCAAATCATTTTATTTTTTGGCTACGTGGTTGTCTTGTAGATAGTGACATGCAGGGAACCAACATAATGCGAATTTACAAATGTTTGGCTTACTAGCTCTTTTTAGAAAATAACGCTTTCGAATAAATTAAATCATATTTTTTTTTCGATTTTTTTCTGATGTAACTGTAAACTTTTTTACACATTCAAATGTAGAAAAAAAAGCTTTACAAGAATAGGCTAAGAAATGTATAGTGTACTATTTAAAAAAAAAATTGACTGTCTTAACTTTGACATATGTCATCGTAGAGAAGATTTGACAACATCATCTATTGTAGTTTCACAAGCGATTTACAAATATATATGGTTTGCTATACTTTTTTCTTAAAACAAAAAAGATGTAGGGCCGCGAATACCAAACTGAATCACCCGGTATACATGCAGGATGTTCCAAAACTGTCGCCAAAAATGTTTCTCAGCAATTTCTCATATCAATATTAACGCGAAATCGTAATCAAACGTTCTTTTTTATGCGTCTGTATGGTTTTACAGAGCTTTAAATTATTATAAAACTGGCAACATTGTACAGAAGATGTTCTGAATATGATAATAATAATCAGCATTAATCACAGCAACCATTTTATTATACTGTACAGTCATAGTAACGATCTATGCATTGTAAATCAATGTTACCAAATGTAAATATAAAAAAAATAAATAAAACGAGCGTTTAGAAAGCCTGGTAAAAGGAACAAAACATTTTTTTAAATGAAACATGTCAGTTATGATCCATATGCCCATCTTAAAATAATATAAATACACATGCACACAGAGTGTTTAGATACATGATCTGTTTGTTGCAGCCTTTGCAAATCTTTATCTTCTGGAGACATACAAAAACTTTTTTTTAACTGATTTATTATTCAGTATAGGGTATTTTATCATGTTCTGTAACATTTTGGCGGCAATTTTGAAACACCTTGTATATGTAATTTTAGATTTATTAAATCCACTGTTTCTTTATTTTATGAGATACCAAATGAAATTACATTGACCATTTGTCCCTCAAATTGGTTTGGGCTTTGAAAGACAATAATTAATTAATTACATACCGCACATAATACCGATAGTTGTTGAATGCCAACAGTAATGTGAACATCGAAAGTTACAAACCTCCCACACGGATTTCTGAAATAGTTGATTGCTCCAGATTATGCTCTCTATAGATGATTCTGTGACCCACTCTAACTGCTCACTTGTAAGTTTAAGTATACTTTATCTTTTGTTGGAACTTTCAACGAACCAAAGTAGTAGAATCATTACTAGCACACCTGTTGGATTTTGTTCTTAATTTCTCTCTTTAGCAATACGTCCGCATCAAATGTACACATTAGTTTGATTCTTCACAGTCGCGTCACTCGCAAAGGAATTTCGCCTGTGCCTTCACACATTTTGCGGTTTACGCCGGAGCTAAAGCTGAGATAGTACAGATTTCCCTTTATAAGAGAACCCCGAATTAGAGTATTTTTCACTTCTATAGAGTTTTCATGTGTTAACGTCGTCATAACCGCCGAAAATTTAGCCACAAGTATCCTCGCAAATATTTGTCAAGTTTTCGTCAATAAAACCAACTTCGTGATTAATTATGTGGAAGGGCCTCTAATGTCTCGGAAAAACATTGCGTGATGCGTCATAAAAATGAGGCCGTGTCAGTTTTCCGCGGAAAATGTTTAGTACAAACATCTCGTCACGGAACGGAATTTCATCGAAAAATCAAATCGATATTGATACCGTGACTGTTTGTTTTGACAATTTTGCAAATTTAGAGTGGAAATTGTCGGAGGAGTAGTCGAGTTGGAGTACGACCCTGGAACAAGTGAAGACGTGGTTTAACGTTTCGATAAGATGGAGACCGAGCACACTTGGCTTGTTACATGCAGATAATTCCATCACACCCGACTAATTACACAAAGGTTTATCGCACACCTAAATCCTGCAATTCACTTTGTCTTTGTAATGAAGGTCCTTTCACAATAACGTTTGCATATAACGTATGCAGCTAACGCGATAAGGCGCCGTATTTCAGTTCGTCCGTCAAAAGGATCGATTCCTGTAAATTGAAATAAACGAATTTTTCACACTCCTAGCACGGGTCCGGAGCGTTTCCCTTCGCCTTTTGAGTTGGCGAGGTCATCCTCGGGACAGGAAACTAACAGGAACACAATTTTGCCCTTTTGTCGTCACATCATTAGTGTCCTAATGACACCTCCGGCCATCTTAAGCCTGGCAAAAAGAAAAAAGCTCAAGATAACGAGGACTCCGCCAATAACGCGGAAGTCCCCCAAACATGTTTTAATAAAAGACAACTCCGCGCGAAGACGTCGTTATCAAATCACGTTGACAGAAAAAACATGTCGTTTTATGCCAACTGAAAATTATTACGGGTAATGAGGATGCTACTAACAAATTGAATTAGCGGAGCAACTTTCCTGTTGGAGTTCGACGAATGATTTTAATTAGTAACGCCGCCGAACTAAGTTTGCAGACTCTCCAGAAATCTATATTGTAGTTTAAATTGCAGCAAAGACGGGGTAAGTCAGGCGTTTATACGCAAATCGACTAAAATTTAATGTTAATGCAGCCGTGTTAAATAAAAGTGACGTGCCTCGGGATTGCAGCGTCTCTTCGGCTGTTGACCTTGTGACTTGGTTAATGCTTCCCAATCAGGCGGTCATAAAACCTTGTTCGCCACATAACCCCACAAATGCGAACCAATTAATCAGTGGAATGGAAACCTTCGTAATTCGAACCGTTTATTGGATCTGGAGAGTGTAATTCAGTCGGCTTAGATACTTAAGAAAATAGAGCCGGCTCTGGTTTTACAATTTGTGCAGGATAACAGTTTCACGGTTTTACCTGAATGCAACACAAAAATATGAAGATTTGTGTCGATGAAAAGCAGCCGAATCCGCGAAAGTTATGGTACCGGCTGACTATCAACAGAAGTGTGTTTGAATTATTTTCCGGTTCTGTCGGTGACACATCTGGATTAACAGGAAAGGACGTTAAACGTCAAATAAAGTCGAAAAACAAGCTGATATTAGAATGTTGTTTGTTCGATGTAAACAAGAAAAAAATTGGATCTGAACAAAATGGCTTTAAACAATGGTTGTCAGTTGTGGAAGACGAGATAAGGAAAAGATTAAGTATCTAATTAAAAAATGTGAAATAAAACAATGATAGAATTAATGAGAGAAACTGGAGTAATCAAGAGCGGTAAGAAGGTGTTCTGTTTAATGTTAAAGGAGAGACGCACAAGCACAACATACATTTAAAAGTGAAGGAGTAGATATTTACTTTCATGTATTACAAATATGATCATTTATTGTTTTTAACGTAAAAACAAAAGATCAAGAAAATTAAGGACCGGTTGCACCAACGTGAGTTAAATTTAAATACAGATTAAAATATACGAAAACATTGTTTTAACAATATGTAACTAAAGTAACGAAGCATTTTAACCTACAGTTAAATTTAACTGGCGTTGGTGCAACCGGCCCTAAAACAATTTTGTTTCTCAATAAAGTTAATACATAATATGTATATTAAAACATATTAAGACACGAGTCAGATATGCAGCAGGCAGAAGTGCCTGTAAATGACGAGTGCTCTTTTTCTCTAATTTGCATATCAAATGCATATTTTTTACAAATAAAATTAATTTTGGTAATTTAGGGAATCAATTTGCTGCCGGCGATGTGTATTATTAACTGAAAAAAATCCTAGATTTCGGATGTGTTAATAGCTTATTACCGCATTCAAAGTGAATGCGTTAGCAGCTTTGTTAAAACAGCAAATTAGAAAAAACCGTCTTAACACATCTATTGCAACGATGTTAAAATGCTTTGAATTTTTGAAAATAATAAACGGCCAAAAAAATTATGATTCTGTTTTATGTACCTAATTAAATGATTTCCACCATGATTGCCACCATGTAGCACCAACGCAACAAAAAATACTCTAGTTGTTTATTTCTAAGAAAAATTGTCTTTTTTTTGCAAAAGAAAAAATGCGCACCGCAGCTTGTTAGCTGAATAAATGACGTTAGTTTATGGCTATGGTTCAACATCTGATGAAGCTACACCATACGTTAATGGAAACAAAGGAAGCACCAGGGCATTTGACCACAATTTTTTTAACGCTCTTTATATTTATTTGTTTCAAACCACTTAATTACCTCTGCATCGTCTGGAAAATCAATACGACAAAGGTGCTCTTTTAATTTTGTCCATAAACAATAATAATCGTTGGAGGTGAGATTCGGCAAATAGAGAATTGCTCTAATAAATATTAATTTCACACATATTACTCTCAATAAACAAACATTTGAACAGATTCTTATGTTTGTTATTTGCTGCATGTAAATATATGTATGTGTCGAATGACAGTCCAGGGAACTCTAGATCTGAATATTTGATCACACAAAAGGTATTCGTATGACAAAGATTTATGCACTACAATTTTTTCTGTTACAATGTTAAATAATGCTTGAAGTAAAATGTTTTTTTTTAATTGGAAATTACATTGCAAATTTTCAATTACGTGCCAAAAGAAGGTATAGTTTGTCCAGTGAGAGATTGGTTGACATAAAAATCACTAAATTCTACGCAGAGAAAGTAGTACCTAGCGCGCGTAAAATTTGAAATATATCCTTCAAGCAGTAACATTTTGTGCCCTGAAATTATGCTCTAATTAATGAAGTACCTTAACGAATAAGAGATAAAATTAATGAAAATATTACAGTTGCAGTATTTTACACGAAGACGTGTACCTATTCTTGATAACTACTTGCGTCAAGAATATTTAAAAGTAAAACCTCAACCAACAAGATCGTTTATATATCAATTTTATATCAATGCGAAATCAAACGACTTTATTTTGCTGGTCGTGAAATATCTACGAAATTGTTGTGTTCAAAATAGCAGAAGCAAAATATGGGGAACTTCTCAGGGGGCTAGGAGTTAAAATAAAACAATTCCTTGGGTTGAAGGACGCCTGTATTTAATTTTTCAAATAAATAAAATTATGGACAGTGCTGCTCGAGTATCCTTAAGACATAATACGTAGGTAATACCTATAAACATAAAATAAAAATGGACAACGAGATCGTCAAGGTAAATTTAAATTAAATCCTGAGACTTCCTGCAGACGTTTGTCTGAATGACCGACTATCGTGCGCCAGTCCGAATTCAATTTGTCTTATTAAAATATATTTTAGAATATTAACTTTACTTATTGAATAAACATCAGAAGAGCCTGTGGCGGTATAAGACTGAAAATTTAAAAATGAAATATTTCATTGAAAAAAAACTAGCTTTACAGTACACAACCCTTGTCTTACTGCTCTGCACCATATCATTGAGTACAAGATGAACTTCTTGCTTAATATTGCAATGCAAGTCTGCTGTAACTCTTCTGGGACGCTGCCTCGTCAACTTTCTTGATGATGTTTTAGTTGGACCACCTTTACACTTTGACACTGTGTTTTTGCGTTAGGAGTTATCCTAAGCATCTCGCAGTGACCTTTAAGAAAACTACTTTTAACCCTTGACTAATCTGACCTAATCAATGATGATGTCAGTAAAATTATGATAGGTATAATACTATTTTGTGTTATAAAGGTATGAAAAGGAACCTCCAGTGGACTTTCAGTTGTAAGTTTTTCATTTATGAAAAATGAATAAGCACTTGCATCATCTTCTGGGCTGCTAGGTTGCCAGCTACAGTCAAATAGCTCCGGGTTGCCTACAAAACAGTTTTAAAGCAATATAATTAAATTAAAAATATTATCTTCATACCTTTGCATCAGTCTAGATGTTGTTCGTGATATCACTAAAGGGATTCATGTTTATAAATGGAAATGTCACTTAAAAAAGGCACTCGAAGGTAAACAATAGGGAACTTATAGAACAGAAACAAACTAAAACAACAAACTAACTAATCTTAAAAACTTAGAAAGTTTAAACACCACAAAAAAATAGTTAAGCAAGAAATAACGAACAAAACACACATTACTCGGAGGTTAACAATACAGAACTTAGTCAATACAAACCAACAAACTAACTTATCCCAGATAATTGAGAAGTTTTAAACACAACAAAATACCTCACTTGAAGACGAAAGAGCAAATAAACCATACACGGCGTTGACGATTCAAAATGACAGCGGCAACGACAACAGCTGAAATTTGACAATTTGCTGTGACAGCATAAATTGGCGTAGGATTACAATGCCCGCGAAATTATTTCAAAGGTACCACCACAATAATTTATATTATTAAATTTTTTTGTATTGTATTCTAGTGCATTTTGTAGTGTTAGGTTACAACCCTACAATTTAAACTCTCCCAATCTCTCGCTGGACGGAGTTTAACATATTTTTTTGAAAATTTTTATTATTTGCAAATTAAGAAACAAATTGAAATATTTTCTTTTTTCTACTAGAATTTGGAAGACTAACATATTTGAATACTAATTTGAGTTAGGAAAAGTGTAATATTTCCTAACAAGTGTGGAAATAATACATATTTTAACACTAAATGTTCAATTTTGATCGTTTCCTGAGATACGTAACTTGAACTCTCTCAAAGATAACCTCAAAATTTACAACTAATTTTATTTTTTAAAGACTTTCCTTAAAAACTAACACGAAAAACGTTGTTCAATATTCGTGCGCTGTTACTTTTCAGGTGTTCGACCTGCCTTGTATATTCTTCAATATCAAACGAATCACAATAGCAGACATTTTAATAGAATTTCTGTAAATTTACTCGAGCGATCACTTTAAACGCCTTCACAAACTTTGTTTTTTTAATAAACAAAATTGTTTCTCTATAATAACGAAAACAGAACAATTTTGATTTGACTTTTTAATTTATAAATATGTAATTATTGAAAATTGAAAATAACCAAATTTCATTTGTTTTTCCAAACTCCAGTTGAAAAAATCATGTGTGCAATACGTAGGAAATCCATTTTTTTTCCATACACGACGACATGTCGATTATCGTCTCCATCTCAAATCCCATGCCCAATACGGAAAAAAAATACATTTCCTAACTTATTGCACAAATAACTATTTTCTTTTTTATATTAATGAAAAAAAAATGTATTGCATTTAGAAATAGAGAATTGCTAAGTCGCCACCCATTTTCAATTTTTATCTACACTTATTGAAAAATATTTTATTATAAAATGAGTCGAATTTCTTCACAATTCATTAAAAATGTTAAAAGTTTTAATGAAAATAAAGTCCAAAGACTTACTTCGTCTTATTTTTCTTTATAATATCTTTCCGTATTTAAAGTATTAAAAACAAACTTTCCAATTTACAACTTTCTAGGAAGTTTAATTTCAGAGAATCATAATTGTCACTAAATTTTTCACTTTTGTGGGCGGTGATTATTTTGTCTTTACTGAAATATCAGTAAATTTTATTAACTAATGTAGGTATGTATGTACCTAAGTATAAAAACTTGAGGCTGGTTAGTTTCATTACAATTTATCCGAGAATACTTAACCATGCTGTTCAAAACTAAATTAGATAACATATACAGAGTGATCAACAAGAATCCAAATCAGAGCAAGCGTTGCAAATTATCGGTCACGTCATAGCAAAATCATATGCACATAAGCGGTCAAAACATGGGCGTAGACAATTTATGGTCTCAAACGCTACTTAATAAAAAATGATACTTTATGAATTTTAGACGTTGGAATTATAATTGTGCATTTTATTATTATTATAAGATAAGGGAAACAATTTATAAGATTAACAAGAGCAACATTTTACATTTGTAAGAGTAAGTAAATTATCATCTTTATTGCCAAACGCGACGCTACTGGTACGGAGATGCTTCGTTGAAATGTCACATTTCAAAATTCAAGGTTGTTGTTGTTGACAATTTAAGTGATTTAACCTAGAAAACAAATCTTCGATTTCGGCAAAGTTTACAGACGTTTATTGAAGTTGTAAGCAATAATTATCCCAGAATAAGTTGTAAAATGGGTTTTACCATTAAAGAGAAGGCATTTTTATTAGATTATTTTCGAAAGATGGTGAAACAAGAAAATGAAGACTGGCCTTACTTTGTACCCCCTTACACCGAAGAATTTTAAGCCAGATGTCCGAACCTGATGGTATTGGTTATCAACAAGTTTATCAATGTCTTAAAATTATAGTGCCTAATTTTAGCAAATCATAACCCATCATTAAGAAGAAGTCAGGTCAGTCCTTAGTTCAAATTTTAGAAATGGTGCAAAATGTTCAACAAATTATCAAGGAACATCCCTCAACTTCCATAAGGCGTTTAAGACAACAAGTTAAATTGTGTTATGGCACTTATCAGAAATTTTTTAAGAAGGATATTAATTTGTTTCCCTTTGTGTGTTGCAAGAAATAAAACCCACACATTACCCTAAACAAATTGACAGCTTCATAAGGGTTTTTGAAATTATGAGAGGCGAGTTTGATTCTGTCTGGACCACAATGGAGAACATTTTGAGCAGTTTTTGTGAAAACTTATTTTTTGACCTTGGAGTAATTTAAATGTTTTAAACACTGCTAGAAAAGATACGGGTAAGTTCTCAATTACCCAAAAATTAGAGAATAATAACTTTTACACTTTTCTTACACAAAACAACAGAACAAAGAATTGTGAAAAATAATTATTTTTAAAATTTTGTAACTCAAGATTGTGCCTTATGAAGGAATTTTGTGTAACTGTGTGTTTTTTCCTTAATCAATAATAAATAATAATTAATTATAATTTGCTTTTAAATCTATTATTCATGAATTACAAAAAAATTATAAAGGCAATTAATGATAGATTTTTGCGAGGTAGGCAACCAACAAAACGAGTGTCCACAGCAAGTAAATAAAAGCGGCTGATCCATGATAGAAATACGTTTCGATAAAACAAAAGATGAGGTAGCACTCTTGATTTGGTTTCTTGTTGATCACTCTGTAGAAGACGTACGTGAAGAAAGTCCCAATTTTTCCTCACAAAATATAGTATTTTGTTCGACACTATTGAGAAATTTCTCCTGTGCGAGCGGATTTTGATAAATGTCACAACTTGTGAAAACGAAACGTCAGAACTAATTTTAAAGATTTGCCTTTTTTTGGCACTCATGGGCCTTTAAAACGCGACATGCCACAAAAAAAACCCAATTTACACACGAACTCGTTAAATAAACTACTATTTTATTATACCTGAATCATAATCCCTATTTTTGACACTAAAATGCGAGCAAAGCTTTAAAGGTTGATTAGGTAACAACAAATTCACCTACATTTTGAACAATGATAACAATGACAATTGACCAAATGAAATCTATATCAACGATTAATGACACAGATTACTTCGGAAAACGTATTTCAGTTTACTTTTTTTTGTTATAATTTTCAGAATTGTAGTGCAGGTATAATAAAAAATACCGTATGATACACGTTTATAAGGGCCTTTAAAGCACTTGTGACGTTGAAAGCACTCCGCTACGCGTCGTGCTCTTAAACTCGTCACGCGTGCTTTAATGGCTCCTTTATAAACTTGTATCATAATATACTATTTTAGGCACCCTTGTTGAAAAAGGTAATTTACGTACTCTCATGCGAACTAGAAGTAACTCTTTTTCGGACGCACATTTTCGTACGCACTTTTTCGGACGCACTTTTCTGACCATGGACCGTGGCGCCATCTGTTGGTCTGTTTAGTAAATTAACAACGAAACCGACAAAACAGAGTAAACCGTTTGAAAACAAATGAGTATTTGACAGTTAAATTTAACCAAAGTATGTATTTTATTTACCCGAAAAAGTGTTATATCGTTTATTTCTGGTGCTTATTTGGCGCATAATAAGAAAATGAACGTTCATATAATAGATAGCAACAGCATGATGAAGAAATGTCTAATACGCCGCCGGGCATCGTAGATGATAATCGCAATAATTGTCCTGTCATCATAAATTATGTAAATAAGTAATTGCATTGCAAATAGTAAATTTCTCGTTTTGTTGGTAAGCTGATGAAAAAAGGATAATACAGAAAAAAAATTAAATCAAAATCCAAATTTTACATATGTTATGCGATAATTGTTGTGCGGTGTGTATTTAAAATGGGGGCAAAATAGAAAAATGTTGTATTACACTCGTTTTATAAGCCATTTTGTCGCACTTGTTTGCTTTATAGCACTCCTCGCTGCACTAGTCGTGCTCTAAAAAACGTGTGCAACAAAATAGTCTCTTATAAAATTTGTATAATAAATTACTATTATTTTTGTACCTTCATACAGCAAAATGAGGGGTAATTGTTCACTTTAACTACTTCTGGAATTTTCGCGTTTTTTCTGGCTAGACAGCCTCAGGACGTCCTCCTACATCGTTTCCCACCAGTCAAACCTTGTGCAAATGAAAATTTTCCTTACCCTTTAGTTATACTAAGACTTGGCGCGACCTTGACGCGACCTTGAAACACAACAAGAGAGGAAAAAAAGGCATTTGCACAAGGTTTGAATGGTGGGACACGATCTAGGAGGACGCCCTGAGGCTATCTAGCCAGAAAAAACGCGAAAATTCCAGAAGTAGTTAAAGTGAACAATTACCAAATGAGGAAATTTAATTTGTCCTACTTTGTTATTTTCAGAAGCAGTAGTTGTTAAAAAATATATCTAAATCAACAGCTAAAAGTGGAACTGAGTCGCATATTAAATTTATTGCTTGATTTTCAGCTTGGAAATGACTTTGGTGTGAAATATATATCCCACTTCATTTATTACAAATTAACAGCACTTTTTTAAATTCACTGAATATTTCCATCGGTTTTCTGCGGTTTAAAAAGGTCAACATGTTTATTTGTTACCTACTTTAGTTACATTTAAGGATCTTTTGGCAACTAATTTACGAGTAGATTGTCAAGAGGTTGTTACTTTTTTAAATTGTATTTGTTGTTGAAGTATAAACATGAGTCAATTATAACAGAACCTTTTGAGTGATTCATGGTCTTTTCAAAATTCATGAATGTAACTTACACATATTTGATTGGCTTTAGACAACCAACAACCAACAATAATCAATACAATTCAAGTCGAGCTCATTTTTAGAAAATTTTGATTGTAGTGCGCAAAATAAAGTTGATATGATTCGAAAACAAACAAAAGTTGATTATTGTATCACCGAGCTCCGATACATTGGACCGGAATATGTCATCTAAAGGCGGCCTTACACCAAGGCAACAATTGGCAACATGTTGCCTGCAACATTTTTTAGTAATGACCTGCAACATTACTAAAAAATGTTGCAGGCAACATGTTGCCAATTGTTGCCTTGGTGTAAGGCCGCCTTAAGGAAACACTGAAAAGTGTGTTAAATGTGAGATGGTGTTAAAATAAATATTTTCATTCTTTTATCACTTAAAATCGTGTTTTTGGTGTTCAAAAATTTGATATTGGAAATTGAGTTAATTTGAAAGGAAAAATTAGAACGTTAAAAAATTTATATTTATCAATGATCAAGCATCAATCTCTTGAAATTAAAACGAAACCTCTTGTTTAATTAATAAGCGAAGGTAAATAACATTCGTTCTTTTTCCCCGAATGATTACTGCTCACAATTTTATTTCAATTTTAATTGATTCAAACGCTTCATATGTTCACACGGACAGTTAACAGTCACGGTTCCAATAAACGATTGGTTCCGTGTAATCAACTTTTGGGGGACGAATGAGAATCTCACCCGTTCTATAAAACCCATTTATCCTTATTTTGACTTTGGTAATCACAGTGTGGTTAACACGGTAACATTTCACCTTTACAAAATGACATTTCTTTTCTCTTATTTATTTATGAAATTTGTACCTAACCGATTATTAAAAAAATTGTCTTAGTGCATGCAAAGTGTATTGCATACAATGAGATGTTGTTCCATCTTGCCGAAAAAATCCCCCTTACAGGTCATCACTTCATCAGCAATTTTTCAAAAAATTGTCGTATGATTTCCTCCTTATACCGAGATGCAGTTGTGTTACCGAAAATTATTATCGTCTTAAAGAAAACACTCCAAGATTCTCCAGGTGTAAAGAAGAATTGACGTATAAATGTTTCTCCACTCCACGTTCCATATTTTGTGAATTCACGTATCTTTAAAAACCAAGCTTCATCAGTAAAATTAGTTTCGGTTAGGTTTGCATCATCACCATGCAGTGTGTTTATTATTAAGTGTTTCTAATTTCTGTTCGTAATTCTTTAAATTTGTTCTCCTCTTTGTATGTCGAAAAATGATGTTACTGTATGAGGTGCTGATGAGAACACAATTCTACCCTTTACATTACTATTCACACATTTTCAAATTTTGCTCAGTCGTTGTTGCTATATGATTGATTTAGAACTGATTATTCCCTGAGTAAAAGCGGCAACATTCATCTTATTTCGTTCTGGTGGATACTTTCAAGCAGATTAAACAAACGTTAAAAGACATTGTTTAATGTGTCTTTATGTATTCGAAGCGGGAGCGGAAAAACATGGGACAAGTTAATTATAATAACAGCAAAAAGGAAACAGTCAACTAAACCGTAAAGGAGCTCGTTATGAATTCGTAGTTGAGAATCGTGGTGCAAGGAGTGTAAATTTTAGTTGTGCTAAGTCAAATTTTCAAGACTCCTTCACAAAAGACATCGTATTTCATATTCGCATAAATCCTGGACTCATTTGCATTTAAAAGGCTGTCACTGTCGCCGGTGCATAAGTTTTTACAGTCCTCTCGAAGAATTACATCAGAACTAGATTTTAGCACCGCGGTAGCAATGATCTTGAGTTGCATTCCGGTGATGGTGCGGAAATAAATGTTTCTGTCGAGAGCGCACTCGAAAAACCTTATTGAAATTCATGAGGAATACCTGAAGACCCATTGAGTGAACAAAAGAGTTATAATAGGAGGGAAGTTTGACTTGAAACAACTCCACCAGCCGCACAAGCTCTCGAATCAAGCCCCCAATAAAACAGACAATATTTAATTTAAATATGAACGGGGATTTTCTCCCACAGCGATTCTCAAAACTTCCCCTGCAATGGCAATGGCGACCTTTGTGGGACTAGGCAAATCTGTTTGCAATGTGGATTTGCCTACTGTTCTTTTGTTGGTCCGCAAAGCTTCGATGCGACCCACTGAAAGATGTCGCTTGCGAGCTTTCAGGGGTGTTTCGACGAAATCGCCGTCAAAACGGCGGTTTTCGGTCGACACACCTCATTCACTAAAGCAAACTGGTACACAATCAATGCAGGAGTTAATTACCGCTTTGACCGGTCTGCCATGGTGTCCTTTCAAATCACTCGGCATTTACATTTATTTGACTGCTTTTGTGTTGGGTATAAGCAGTTGCACGTTTCAGGAACAAATTATACTACATCCACACCCGAACTGTGCGCTTGCTGAAATCAAAGGATGTCGGAAATACACGTCGACTACCGCACAAACACACTCCAATTACTAACGTTTAGCTCTATTAAATTTTACAAAAGATTAATAAAATGAAGTTGCGCTGAAGCAGCCAACCAAAAGGTGATTAATAATCCAACAATGGCCTACACTACGAAATTTCTGATTGTTTTAGTGTTAGGAAGTTCCTGAAATAATTTTCCTTTTAGAATATAATGAAGCAGATGCTCGTTTGATTTATTAGATAAAACTTTACTACAAAAATTCCGTTATCGACTCGACAACTTTATCTGCAAATCGAAATCTATTCACCACTCTGTTAAACAGGTCCACATTCTTCTCTATTTCAGTGCAACACATTATCGACATTATCGTTATACTATTTATATTCTTTCTTTTCCTATGTATTACTCGTATTGGTATGTCTAGTAGAGTATGTCTAAAAAAATCTTTCATCAAAGTAGCTTCACATCAGATATAATAAAAAAATCAACAATACTTTACCGCAAAAAATAATAAAAACTCCTACATTCTCAGAAAATATTGGTATGTAACTGTATTACAATTATCAAAACAAAAATTTCATTGAAAATCGCATTCATAAATCTACTATCCAATGAAAAGCTATGTTTATTGTTATTTATTACCATGGATACATAAAATGTTTCCGGAAATATTTTTGACAACTCTAGATGGAAAGAATAGTATATTAAAGTATAAGTGGATAAATACTATATTAAAAGACATGTTTCATAAGACCAGTCTTGAAGCACGAATTCAAGATTAAAAAACGAGTGGCGTAGCCACGAGTTATTTTAAAGAATGAGTGCTTCAAGGTCTTATGAAACGAGTTTTTTATACTATTTTTTGTAATTTGTCCTTTTTAAGCCGTTTTTGAACAAAAATGTTTACTTTCGTCGATTTAGGGATTTTTGTGGCGGTTGGTAAAGTATTAATTTTAAAAGTGAAAATTTGATCAAGTCTTCAAAGTCGCCTTTTGTTTTATCCAAATTCTGTCACAAAACACGAATATTGAAGATAATCTTTCATGTACGCCGGCTGAAATACGTGAAATTGCCAAAAATACGATCGGGAATTTGTTGCCTGATAAATCCTGATAACTAATTCTTGGCACATTTTGTAATTTAAACTGACACGCATGACGAATCAAATTTTGCCAACCTAAAAATGTTCGTAAAATGTTCCGTGAAATAATGGCTATAAGGACATCCCAGATGATGACGTCGCGTTCGTTAATATGTCTATTAGAGAATCAAAATGGAGGCAAATTACAAAAATAATATTATGTACTTCATGCATTACGTAATAAATAGATAATTATTTAAGCAGAATTCAACAAATTGTTTAAATAAATTCAGAGAAGAAGGAACGAAATTTTGATGGATGTATTATTCATTCTATAGATTTAACAGCAGATTTTAACCCTAATCCTACGGGACCACATTTATTATCAGGAGAGATTGATGTAATTTGGAATTCCAAATAACACAAAAAGTTTTGACAGGCAAAATTGTAAACAAAAATTCATAAGCTTTTATGTGAAATGAAGACCAAAAAAGAAAAAGAAAAAAGAAAAATGACAAGGGCAGACCGTAGACGAAGACAAACCAATGAAAATTAATAATTTAAAATAGCTAGTAATTAAAAAAAAATGTGTTTGAACTAGTTTTTATCTGGTTCCTCGGCCAGAGGTGTATTTTGATAAAAGAGTTAGGTCTCTCTGGATTTCTGACCATCCAAAAATAGTATTCTATCGTTATTTCCAACGTTTCATTAATGTACTCTTAACATCTTCAGATCTGTGATCCGAACTTACACGAAAAACATTTAAGAAAACAATTATACAGTGTGGAAATTACTAATGGAATAAATTCAGTAATTTAAAACTAATGACATTTGTCAAAAACGCTGAAACAGGTCAATTTTTATTTCTTGTAATGTGTATTTTAAGTTGCTTCACTTGTTCATGACGTCATCCACCATTTTTCTTTAAATGACAACCCCCACTTTTTTCTTCTCTTTCTGATAGACCTTCCTACTCCTAAAGGATTCATTAGAAAATTTGGTACCTTACATGACAATTTTTTTGAGAAAATGACGTATTTTACATCAAAAATTTAATTTAATTTTTAATTTTTTTATTATTTTTTTTTAAATAACTAATTATTTATTAAAATTTAACATAAAATAACATTTTTAATTTACAATGCGAAAATTTCCGATAATAATGCGGAATCTGGAAAAGTGCCCCGAATGCTTGCAGCGTTTCCACGTTGAATGGCAAGGGAAATCCTCTCAAAAAGGAATTTCTTAGATTTTGAATCCCCTGATTCCGCGATAAGTCGGTCTCCGATGACATTAATGAAATCTATTGTTTCTTTGCACCAAGGGCCTAAGGTTTCAAAGGCTAAACCTTTAGTTTGACGAAATAATTGAACGATATTTGTTATGTTTGCGTTTGCAAGCCATTTCAGCGGCAAAACCTGAGACTTCAGATGTTTTCAATACGTAACTGTCTGCAAGTGTATCTACGACAGTAACGTCCCAAACCAAAGGTTGACCTTTATTCCACGGTACTAAAGTCATCCCATCAGGGCGTTTTCCGTCATCACGAGATAGTCCGTTTGGTTCTAAAGTTGAATTAACATGAATAGAAGACAAAGACCGGTTGATAATAGAATTAATTTCAGTGTGTCTTGAAAATCTACCACTGCTTTTGGAACAACTTAGACCGTGAATACCAATTTCATCAACTTTCGCATTGCATTTGCAAATATGAGGTGTACAAAGATTACAACCCAATCTTAAACCAATACAAACTTGGAAGGAAGTGTTATCTAAAAGAGTACCAATATTAGGAGAAGGTATTGCATGTAACCAAGATCCTGATTCTCTGCATTGCAAAGCCTTAAAACGAGCCAAGTCCCTAGATGAATTAAAGATTAAGTCATTGTCAATTATTCTTTTGATATTGATATTATCCCAATTCTTCTGAAATTGTGGAATTGTTGGTCTTTCGTTCTCATTTTCTACATCCCAGACTGCTAATTTTAATTGACTTTAAACAAAAGCAAACAAACATCTCTAAGGTTAACAATAAAATGCAACACAAATGTTAAAATTACCCTCCCGCCAACTAAATATTTGGCACTCACACAGGAGTGTAAACACTTTACACCGCGCTCAATAATGTCAGGGCTGATTTGTTCCATTTCAGCGCGAATTCTCTGTCGCAAATCTTCAAAATTCTTTCGTTTATTAAAATAAACCCTCGATTTTAAATAAACACAGAAAAAAAAAAGTGCACTGCTGTGCAGAAAAATCGCGTACACCTATTTTTCACTGTGTTAAGTCGGTCTAGATTGGTTTTGACGTTTTATTTGTCAGTGTCAAACAACTGTTACATTTTCCTAATAACAAATACATTTACATTTACAAAGCACAAAATACTGGAAAACTTGATTGCTTGATTTTTGAAGTGTACGCGATTTTTCTCCACAGCAGTGTATGTACACTTCTATTAAAAAAAAAGCGTACAAGTAGTGAGCACAATTTTGGCTAGATTGCCATATTGTAAACCTATCCTTTAATTGTTGTTACTTAGAAACCTGTAACAAAACCCATGCTGATAGCTGGATTTTATCGATGTATTTTTCAGAGATTTTAATGTATGTAAATGTTTTGCCTTATTTATTAGGCAAGTATTACCAATTACTGAGTTACTACAAACACAACTCAAACTTTTATTCGTAAATTTATAGAAAAAGGCAACTCTCAACAATCTAACAACAATTTAAAAATTTATAAAAAGCAATTTTCACACATTTGACGTACATACAAAATGTCAGTGATACCATAATACGTTTTCTTGGAAACGATTAATTAATTTTATCCCCATTTACTTTAGCTCTCAATACGTGTACGCTTTTTTTTTTAATAGAAGTGTACATTAAAATGAAATTAATTTTTTTTAATTTTTAAGTAAAATTTGTAATTTTCTCAAAAAAAAAAATGTTATGTAAGGTACCAAATTTCTTAATGAATCGTTTAGATAATAAGAAGGTCTATCAGAGAGAAAAGAAAAAAGTGGGGGTTGTCATTTAAAAAAAAATGGTGATGAAGTCATATCTCAAAAATGGATGACATCATGAACAAAGTGAAGCAACTTATAATAAGCACTATGAGAAATCAAAATTAACCTGTTTCGACAAATGTTATTAGTTTTGAAATTAGTGAATTTATTCCACAAGTAGTTTCCACACCGTATATGTTCTCTTCTGTCGATAACCGGAGAACATGGTGGTGTGGTTTGCTCCAAACTATTTTTTTTTTTTTCATATAAATTATGGATACATTTTTAACTTATGTTTTTAACCATAATTAGTTACTTTCAAAAATCTTGTGTTGTAGAAAGCACTTTTTTAGTTCTTTTTTCAATTTGTATTTATTCAGAAATAATAGTTATTTATGCAACGAGTTTCTGTATAAATTGGGCTTTTCTAATTGCCCCAGGGACAAGATTAAAACACGAGCGTAGCGAGGATTTTAAGGCCTCGAGAGCAATTAAAAAAGCCCAATTGGGCGCACCCATATTGCCGTCGCGGTCAAAGGGATAGTTAATCCCATACCGAAACTGCCGTCAGAAAAATGTAAAATTAGTAGTTCATTTAACGAATTCCTGTGTAAAATGGGCTTTTTTTGGAATGAATGGGTCAGTTTAAAACGCAAGTGAAACGAGCGTTTTAAAGGGCCACGAGTGCCAAAAAATAGTTATTTGTATCACAAGGCTAGAAAATGCTATTTTGCAAGTGCAAGCACGGTTTGTGGAGCAGAGGCGGCAGCCGAGGCGGCACTAGCCGTGTAATACACAAAAATTTTTCGGCCGACAATTTATTTAAAGCAAAATATAATATCTAATTTTTGTTAAAAAATTACCGAATGGGGAATTTATTTTTCTTTCATTGGCAACATAAAGGATCCAAGAAGCGACAGTCACGACCAAAGTCAACCAATTCCTCAAATATTCAAAACCGTCGTCGTCCTCTCTGTTACTACTAAGACGCCGCTTGGTACCCCCTCGGCCTCTACTGCTATACACAACGTATAGCTTGCGATAAAGGATACAAATTTGTCCGACATCAATATTTTACACTTAAAAAATTGTACAAAAATTCCACATGACATTGACATTTTGTGCTGCCAACCTAAAATCTTTCATTAAAAATTCCTGTTTCGATTTTCTTGCCTAGGCAGGGAAATGCTAGTTTCCAGACGATTTAGATGCATGAAACATCAGTGTTTCTAGACGGAGGCCGAAAAACAAATTTACACACGGATGAGTTGAATACAACGTTTTTTTTTGTAATTTTGTAATTGTCAAAAACAACTAAGGGATTGCCTCGTTTATACTAAACATACACATTAATTTCATGTTGAGGTGTTGCTACCACGAAAGTTAAAATAAAACTAAAATACCTACCCACCTACATTTTAGAGATGAAGTCAATTTCCAGAAAAGTGCTAATTACTTACTTACTACCACAGCGGCCTTTACCTGATTGAAGGGATTAAGAACCTTAGGATTAAAGAACCCTTGATAGGGTCAGTACGACCGTGACGGCAGTTTCGGTGAACGATCATGACCATGACGGCAGTTTCGGTGCACCCGCCCAATTTACCCAGAAAAGAGTTGCATATAAAGTCTTATTGTTTGAAACGACGTCCCTGAAGCTTCCAAATCTTTTAAAAATGGTTTCGCATTTGCTTTTGACAGTTTTGACAAATTTTTCCAGACCTGTCAGAAATGTAACGTTGAATGTATTGTCTAGGCCAGGACAACGGTTCGTTATCTGCTCATTTTGCTTTAGGGCAGTTAAGAGGCAGTTTACAAAGGAGAAAAATGAGAATTCATGACAGTTGAAAACAATAAAACCTGTTTAATCTGCTTCATGGTATTTTCCAGGATCGTTTTTCTCCTGACGTTCATATTTTCCGTTTACGTTAAGTTACAAAAACGTGGAAAGCGGCGCAATGTTTATATTGTTTTGTGAAACACTTTCATTATATGAAATATTTGATTACCACAAGAAATTATTCTTGTTAAACTATTTTTATGAACGTAATTTTTATAAACATTATAATTATCGAACGCACGTAGAATTAGAATATAAAGTAGGTACAACAAATGTTTGCGCCAAATTATGAACCCTTTGATTTTCCAGTGTACGTTTCATTTGCTTCGACAAAGTGAAATTTTTCATTGGCAACTGATAATATAATCTATTAAGCCGCACACAATATGATGAAAATCAATCATGAAGAACAAGTCGCTTAAAATACTATAGCTGCACGTTCGATTAAACATTTCGCTGAAAATATCAAGACAAAATAAACCGAAATTTCAACAGCACTACCTTTTTGTTAATTTTCTTCAAAGAAACCTGTTCCAATCTTAATTTGTGTAATATCAGGCGTCTGTGCGTCGACCGAAGAATAAAAGAAATACAAAACCAAGCTAAAGGAGAATCCTTAGAGTAGTACTCCAGACACGTTCCACCGCTTACAACACTAACTTCTTATAAACACACGAAAGCTCTAACCCTTAGTTGACACGGGGAGATTTTTTATGCAATTTATGCCACACCGCAGCAACAACGGCTGTGTGACTGCATATAAAAGAAAAATTAAACGGGCGCTGAATTCTGTGACGAGTTGACGGAATGTGCGCCCCAGATAAGAAAAAGCATTTATCATCCAAAATCAGGGTTCTTCTTTGTGGCCGGTGTGTTTGCTGTTTTGTGACAGAAATAGATTTTCATTTGCTGGACTCACAATTTTTTTCATTTGGGAGCAATAATGAATTCGGAATTTAGGTGGACTTATTTGTTTTTTCGCTTTTTCGTTGCCACACTATCAAGGAAAATTATAGCTGTCTGGTAGGTTGTAAATTCGCTTGATAAATAAATAATAGAGACATTAATAAGTTTTTTCATGTTTTAGCTGGATGTTTCTGAAAGCGGAAATTTCTTTCACTATTTTTAATGCCGTGTTTTCGTTACGGTCTCGTTGCGACACCATTCGCAAATCGCATGAATATTCCCAAGGCTGTAATTTATTTACTTATCATTGTCTGATAAGTTTATATTTTCCGGGTAAATATTCTTTGCACAGTTAAGAGGAATTTCTGAAGCTCATTTCCATCTGCGCTATTAATTTGTAAAGCCTCGACCGCATAACGTCAAACATTAATCATATTTCTTTGCGTTCTGTCTCTATTTAAATGCTTAATTTTCCTTATCATTTTCTCCCTTGTTTGCTTGGATAACTTTGACCTCAACGCTTCGCATTTCCTTGCACTACTTTTTCTCATTTTTAATTAAAATTAATCTAACAGAAGAGCTCTGCCCTTACAACAGACCTATCAGCTCCATTAACACCACTCTCAATTTATTATTGACAATTTTTCATTGATCAATATTCTTTTTTGGTGTACTTTCATTTATCACTATGATGAATGTTTTGAAACATTTTCTTACAGAATTCTGTCGAAATTCTTTCTTCCGTCAATAAAGTATAAATAGATCGGTTTCTTTATTCAGATTCATTTTCTACACAATTTTCTCATAAAACAAATATACAGTTTACATTAACAAACGGATCAAAATAATATAGTCGTAAGAAAAGACTCAACTTTATATGTATAAGGATAAGATCAATTTAAATAGGTTAAACTTTTTGAAGTTTTATCAAATTTTCTAACCAAGCAAGAAGGTGAACATTTCTTGTAAGTAAAACGAGTTTATTTCATTCGTTTCATGTTGTTGTATCTGGAAATCTCGCATGAAAAATTTTAGTGAGCTGAAAGCAAAACTGCTTTTTGTAAAAATGTTTTCAAAGAACGAATCAAAATCGAAATGAAAGGAACAAATTGAATCGAAAGTTGTAGGTTGTATTTACATAAACTGTACGCGTACAACTTACTGTATAATTTACAAAGTTTTTCAGTGTTGGTAATTAATAATGTTTCGCCACTTTCAAGGAGACACAAGGGATTCAGCCAGAGACAAGAAGCTTAGTAAAACAATTCACGAGTAATTTAACTGTAAATTTACAATCTATTTACCTAATTCTAGTTAAACTAGTGAACTAAGTGCAACATTGTCGAGCGGTTGTGTTTTAAGCTATGGTTAAAATCAGTTCATCATTCAATTTTTATACGACTCTTCATTATATGGTCTCGTATATTTTTATGGGCGAAATTTTACGACACTCACATTTACTAGGTGTATAAAATAAATATACTTTTATTAGTTCGCACTTTATAAAAATTGTCTTTGTTAATGCTATTTAGAAACACTGCAGTCGTAAACGTCGCCGATGACTGCTTTGCCGCGGACTCGTATTAGTTTCCTCCTTGCTACAAAAGGACATGTAAATGATGAGCGATTGAAAGTGAAGCTTTCAAACATCCTTCAAATATTTATTGAGCTAAACTAAATTTTAATGCTGCAGTACAAGTTTCCAGTTGATATAAGGCAAAGTCAATATCTGTTCCCCGTGGCTGAATTTGATATTAAAACTTGAATAGACTTCTTCCTATCTGAGACACACTGAATATTTTACATAGAATTTGATGGCTCAACGGAAAATAACGACATGCCATCAAACTTTGTCGTCAAAGTACATATTAGTCCTGGAGAGCTTGATTTAATTTGGACAACTTTCCTGATACGGTGTGTTAGGAGTAACCCAACAAATATGCCATGGATGGTCTGACATGCGTGCAAAATTATTCTGTAAGATTAACAAACTATTGGCAAAATAGACGACACTGGATCAACAGATTTATTACATTTTTTGGTTTTATTTACTTACGGCTTTGTATATTCTCTAAATGAATGATAATTATTTTACAGCTTTTTCTTTGTTACAGGTATGTCTAAACTTGTCTTCGCTAATGCTACAATCATTGCAAACTCGACCATTCTAGATCAAGGTATGTGTTTCAATGAAACCTTCATGTACATGTTATTACAACTTTTTTTAAACTTAATTAAAATAAAAAAAAATATATTGTTTATTATTTAAATAATCTAGATAAGTACTTGCATGAAACGAATGAAAAAGAGCGAAAACTTCATTTGTTCAGTACATAGTATCCTTCATATCAGTGACAAAATACTATCGGGTGTTCATTTAATATTCTGGTAGCATCACCTATGGAAATCTGTTGTTTTGAAAAACGGATGTCGCAGCGTTAAAATACGACATAACCTCACTATAAAATAACAGCATGACACGAATTATGATAAAAATTAACACAATTACAATTCACGCACAAATTAATCAATTTATTAAATGAGGTGCTGGAAATGTCTACCTTCTTCTTCGCTACACTTTAATGTTCGCATTTTTAATGCATTTATTACATTTTCTAACATGTTCGGGGCGTTATTAATTTCTTCAATTTTTCCTCTAATTTTTCCATTCTGTTGAAAGTATCCTTCCTGCAGTTCATCAGCATGCAGTTCCTCAAAAAATGGTTCCAAAATTTTCTGTCGATACTTTGCTGCATTTATATTGCCTAAAACCAGCAATTAATTTAAAAAAATTGATTTTGAAATCATGAAAATTACCTTCAATTACCACTGTCATACAGTAAGGATACAACTGTACATTTTTTCGTAACAATTTGTGGCACGTTCCTACTTTCCTACACAAGGTTCAGTTTGTTGCGATAACTGACGTATTGAAGTGTGGGGTGTGGGGCGCAATTTGCATTATTTCCCTTGCAGTTTCAATACCTGCAGCAGTGCCTTTTAGCGGCCGACCTGTGGTTTTTCTTTGGTAAACGCCTCCAGTTTCACCAAACAACTTTACACACCGGCTCAGGTTATCTTCGAAGGTTTTCCGTCAACAATAACATTGGGAAATTCGGCGATAAACTCTTCTAAGCAGTTTTGTACGGAGTAGATCCATGAACCATTCACTTTCAAACCATTGCAATTGCTAAAATAACTTTCAATCAAAAACGTTTTCTGCTCTAACGTGAACACCAGCAAAAAATAAACGTCACTGAACGGAAATGTCAAAATGTGACAGTTCTACTCTAATTTTACTAACCGGAAGTTCAAACGACGACGTGCCTTAACAAAAACAAAATATTTCCATAGGTAATGCTACCAGAATATTAAATGAACACCCGATATTTTAGCTACGTTGCCGTTCCATTTTTAAGAAAAATTACAAAAATTTAAGATTTATTTACTCCAAAGTAAAGCTATTCTTCAAAAAATTATTTTACGTTATTATTTTCCACAATCATCTACACCATAAATAACAATAAACACTGAACTTTTCAGCCTGTATTTGAAGAAAACGCAGTTCAAAGAGTGCACCTTCAATGTATCTTTGTGGGGGGAGTCCCGATTTTTTTTATTTCCATATTTGGACTACTGAAGTGATCCCCTACAACGCTCTGAATATGTATACCATAAATTTATTGGAGCATATTCTTAGAAAATACTACCTGTTTGATCTCATGCTATACTGGGTAATTCTAAAATAAGTATGAAAAAAAAAACGGTAATTGATAATGAGAAGTCATAGACAAAAAAAATTCTTATAGAAGTTTTTTCGTTTTCGAGATACAAATGATTATCCTGGTAGTTTAGCAACTATAATAATCAAAGGCAAAAGTTGCCCGTCAGTCACAAACTTGACATTACTCCTTTCGATTGTTTCCATAGAAACATTTACAAAGCAGTGTATAGTCGTTTTCAATGACATCCGTGCTGTCAATATGTAAGTATGTTGGCATCACGTGCTGTTTCAGTTTAGTAATTTTGAGTTTCATAATTTGGCAATTTACCTTGACGCGGCAAATTGACAAATTCAAATTATTTTCTATCATTTTCAACAAAACAAAGAAAATATGTAGTGTGATTCGGATTCCGAGGGTGACTTACCTAGTTTAACCATGTTTTATACCAGTTGAAGATTGATTTCTTGTTTGTTGTTGATGTTTCACCAAATATAAATTTTCTTTTATCATAACCTTAAATTCTTGTTTGACATTTTTTTAACTAGGATTTGCTCATACTCTGAATACTGGTTATGAATTTTTGTGTACAATCTGCACCAACATATTAAAAATGACACTGACAGCACGGATGTCGTTGAAAACGACTATACTTCGTTGATGTAACAATGGTTGCTAATGAAGTGAACAAATTCGGACAAATTTTCTCCAAAAGTCATTTATAGACTACGTCTACTGATAGAATGCATTTTTTTAAATATCCTTAGATAACAAAATCCCCAACCCCAAACCCCAAACCATAACATTAAAATATTAAGTAAGTATCATAGATTGTGTTGGTAATATCTTGAAGCATTCGCGCCACTGATTCTCACTGGAAAAATAAATTATATGAATTTCAAATTTGAAATTGTCAGTTCTGTCAAGTCAAGTCAAGTCAAGTCAAGCATTTAGATTTGCGATTTTTCATCTTTAGAGCTTTGTTTTGCGATTAGTTGTTCGTTTTGATCTTGTTGCTGTTTTGATCTGTTCCGTTGCGATTTTTTGTTGATTTTTCAAATTTGTGAAGTGCCTCAAGAATCTAGCATTATGAACACTTTAAGTGACATTACAAACATCGACAATGATACAGAGGTAATTTTTGTTCATGCGTGAAATAGGAGTAACATATTAAATAATCTCTTGCTTGTGTTTAGCCGTTTCCGAAAAAAGCTGGATATTTTAATTTCAATATCCAGCTTTTTCGGAAATTCGAAAATGTATTGTAGGCTGCATTTTTTATTCCGTCGGGCACATTATCACTCGTGAAATACCCTGTATTAATAAAACCTTAACATACCGAGCGATCATTTAAAAAATAAATCGAGTTTGCTTTGGAGCCTATGCTATAGCATGGGTTGCCATAGGTAACACGCCGACTCGATTTATTTTTTAATTATTCCTACTACATATATTGAAGTTTTCTTTCGTCTGTCCTAAGTGTAAACCACGGCTTCCTAGATTAATAAGAGTCGAAGCCTCTAATACGGCTGGTCGAGTTCATCAGTTGCAAGCATTTTTACTGTTCCTGAGAGGGCGCCACTATACATTTGTGTATTTGGCCGCTTAACCGCGTACAAATCTCATTTTAAAAAGAATCGTAATTTGTATGTTACATACACTACTTCAAAAAGTAGATTATTGATAGAAAAAAAATATTAATACGATTTTTTATTAATTTAATTTAAATAATTTTCGTTTTTTGGTAGAGGGCGCTACTATACTTTTGGCTTTTGAAGGAACAGACAGTTCAAGGAACTCAACCAGCCGTATTAAAGGCTTCGACTCTTATTAATCTAGGAAGCCGTGGTGCAAACATGCAGAATAAAACATCACGTGTAAACCTGCTCTTTCCATTTTTTTAAATTTCGCGCCGGATCTATTTGTTATAGCGTAAGTGAACATTTTTAGTAACATTTATGTCAAGCAATCTATGAGCGGACAGAGTTTACAATTATTTTGTGGTCAAGGATACTCCACATTTTTTTCCAAACTTATTTCAGAATCACCTGTATATAGACAACATTTTCCCTAGACATTTTACTACCTTTTAAAATAACTTACAAGTAATTTTTTATATACAGTGTGGAATAAAATGATTTATAGTCCATTTTTTTATTATAGTCCGATGAGCTTAGTCCGAATCAAGAAGTCGACATGACCTGCGTCTGCTTTCGACATTTGACAGCAGTGCATGGTTCTACCAATATTTGAAAATTTATTTAGGCAACATGAGACAGATATTGTATTCTTTCGTGCTTTCTTGGTATTTCTGCAAATTCACTCCTCCGTTTTAATTTTATCTTTCAAAAAACCGCTCCCTTCAGAACGCTTTTGATAACTATTTACATATCAACTAATAGGTCAGATACAGTTGTGGACAAAATGAACTGGGACAATGTTTTTTCGCTAATGTAAGTCTGTCTGAAAGTTTACCCTTTCTATGGTTACTATTAAAATATTTATAGTTTATTATGTATTTTGTGTTGCATATTATTATCATATTAATTCCGTTTTTCCTTGTTAATGTTGGCCTACGGTTGGCCCTTAACCCTCACTTAGTGCAACTTTACAGTTGTGGACAAAATAAAGTAGGACAAATCGACAAATTTTTCTCGCTCGTATCATTTTATCTAGGAGATCAGTTATAGTTGAATTTTTTTAATAAACAATTGTCAAAACGTTGGCTTGTTGGTATGAGCCAAACTGTGATTTTCATGATAATACGATTGGTCACATTGAGTGTCAACATTTTTTTATGTAACTGAGCCTGCGCTCTAACGAGGGAGAGTTTATTTCAAATTCGAAAAGGTTTCTCCTGATTTCTCATTAAATTTGTTTTGAAAATGAATTCACGGAAGAAAGGTACGGTAAGTGAAGTGAACATAACCTTAACCATGATTTGGTGTCAAATTGTTATACAGCTGGTCCATATGTCCAAATTTTAGGGTGGTACAGTATGGTTTTTTACTTCATTTTGACACTGACAATTGTTTATTAAAAAAATTTCACTATATATTCACATGATTGTGAAATTAAGGATATGTTGAATAAATCTAAAATTTAATTGGTTTTCAAATAAAAAATTAAAATCGAATTTGTAAGTACCCATGATAAGTTGGGAGTTTATTATTCCCCTGCTCTTAAATACAATGCAATGAAAATAATTTAAACTAAACTAAATACATTTATTTAATAATAATTTTCAAACTTAACAATAATTAATATTTTGTCATTGTACCGTTGCGATTAACAACTTCTGCTAATCTTCGGGGCATAGAATGGCATAAATTCAAGCAGTAATCGTCTTCAATAGTTTCCCATGTATTATGAAGAATTTCTAACATTTCTTCTACATTTCGGGGTCTGAGATTTTGCCTTTGTATTTTTTTTACGAGTAGCCCCCAGACGTTTTCGATAGGGTTTAGGTCGGGGCTGCGGCTAGGCCAATCAACGATATGAATATTATTTTGCCTGAACCAGTCTTGCACAATATGTGCCGTATGGACAGGACAATTATCCTGCTGAAATAAAAACTGATCAGGATATAACAGCGACACAGAGGGCAACATTATATTATTTAAAATTGAAATATATTCTGGACTGTTCAATCTTGTATCAATATGCCATAAAACACCGAGGCCACGTGCTGATATCCAAGCCCACATATTTACAGTAAATCTATTACTATCTACATTATTTACATATCTTCCTTGGAATATGCTATTAGCGGGACGATAAACACGAATGGGACCATTACGTGTTGACTGGAAAGTCTTCTCATCAGTAAAAATAATATTATCCCAAAAGGTTTCATCAACTGCCATGTACTCTAAAGCAAATCCAACTCGACGTTCTTTGTGTTGCTGTGTAAGAAGTATTTTTTTCGCCGCTGGACGACAACGTAGGTCTGTTTCTTTTACCCGTCCTCGAGCAGTACGAGCAGATCCTGGGAAGTTGGCTTCTCCCACAGCGTCCACAACGGAGTAAAAAGGATGTTCTCTTATTGTCTGGATTAATAAAGCATCTTGCTCTTGATTAGAAACCCTTCTTCGTCCGGCCCCAGGATTTGCATTTATTGTTCCTTGTTGTCTCCACTTTTTTAAAATATTGAAGACGGAATTTTTACTAATATTGTACCTGAGAGCAATCCGCCTTATGGACCAACCGTCCTCAGCTTTGGAAATTATTCCCAATTTGACTAAATTGCTAATGCGAACCATGATCGTTTTTGAATTTTTTTTTTGACAAGTGTCAAATTTAAAACTTCAGATTTAGCGCCCGTTGCAATCAACTAAAATTGAGCGAAAATCTGCATCAAGACTTGTCCCACTTCATTTTGTCCACAACTGTATGTTAAAAATTGTTGAAAACAGCATTAAACAACCACGTTTAGAGTGTCTTTCTTTCTTCCTAGATTTTGTTTCGGCAACGCCATGAACACAAAACAACTCTCTACGAATTAGTTTACCCCCTTACCTGTTAACTTCCAGTCTTGCAAGTTTCCGCGCAATTCCAATTTTATTTTTGCAATTTACAAATTCTGTAAAAGGATCTGTCCACATGCTTTTCGTTGGCATCATACGGAGGACATTGCAAGCAAAATTAAACAAAATTATCACAAATAACGTGGTTAAAACGTAACCTAAAAATTTGACGTCGCTAGTGGAATAAACGTACAATTCGCATCTTGCTCTAATCGCACATGCTAAAGCGAGATGCATAGTGGGACACGCTTAATACAATACGTACAAGAATTCAATAGTTTGTTTACATTATGTTGAAAAGAGATAGCAATATGACAGTTGTTCTGCTTTTTAATTGATACATCGGACTATAATTAAAAAATGGACTATACATCTAGTTACCTTTGGAATTTTTGCACATGTAAATTTTCCTGTACCGCTCTACCTTTTTTTTTCGAAGTCCGAACTATTAGTTCTGTCAATAAATGTCATCAATCGAATTGACAATTGTTACAATTTACTAAATTGAATTAACAAACGTTGGTGGCCACTTTCAACACTAGCTGTGACTTGCTTTTGTTAGCTCCTTTTTAATTTCAATCTTAACTTTGCATTCATATCATCCCTTCGCAATAAATCACATTTGGAATTTGGATATATATTTTGAGGTTAGGCTTTCTTTTTTTTGTAGAGCGGCATTTCGTATTTTTACAATGGTAATGCAAAGGTATTCTCGTGTCAAAAATGGATTACTCCCTAGAATTCGAACTTTTAGGGAAATAACGTTTTTCATGTTGTGTGTAACTAGAATTTTCAAAAGTTATTTTGAATGCCTAAGGTTGGTTACTTTGAGTTGAGAGATTAAATCCAAATAAATATGCCGCCAGTAACCAAAATTGATTGTGAAACGAAAAATCATCTATCACTTAGCGAGAAATTATTCATTTGCAACTGTTACAATTAATTTGCTGTCTTACATTTTTGGGATGTCTTTTGTTCGTCACCAGAAACCACATAGCCTCCAACCTAACCAAATTTATGGCAACCTAGTAACGAATATCCCTAAATCCTAGGGAGTAATCTATTTTTGACACGAGAGTAACTAGATGTAAATCATTTTATTCCACACTGTAGAATTTCATTCAGACTCTGACATGTGGAAGAATTCTGGAAGAATAACACTGAAAATTTTAATTAATTATCTAAGAATGAATTTTTTAAAATTAAATTGTAAATCTTATAACAGTAAATTATGTGCTAAATCTTACTAGTTCTAAAAAGTAAATCACAATATACACATTCATTTAGTATAGTTTATCGATTTCTCATTGGGACTTTTCTCCGGATTTCCATGTAGAACATAAGTCGATACCTCTCGTGGGGGTGTTTTTTGGGGAAACTCTATCTGCAAATACTGCCGATAATAATTAGGAAGTTTAAATGCATTCTAGGAGACTTGGGTGGAAATAGGAAGAATACCATAATTATTATTTAATGTTATATCGTGCGGTCAACAATTACTTAGATAAGGGTGGCTATGACTTTAACAGTGTCAGATTTTTCGTATCTTTGTTAACTCAGCTAATAAACGTCGATCAACTGTCAGTATTAATCAGATTTTAACACACATATCTCAAACGCTCTTTATCAGGAAGACAATGCTCGACCACACATTGCAAGTGTTTTTTTAGAGTAACTGGAACACGCTAATGTTAACTTCTTGCCCTGGCCGGCACGTTCACGGGATTTGTCACCCATCGAACACGATAGGAAAAAATTGAAAAATCTAGCTCATCTTCCAGAGACTACACAGCGATTACGGCACGAGATTCAGGTTACATGGGATGCTTTGGCTCAGGAGGAAATTGATAATCTGATTTGGAGCATGCCAAATTTGCAAGAAGGTCCCACGCATTATTAACGGAAAACAGCTAAATTTCATGTTAGGTTTCTCTAATGAAACTCAATTTGTTTCTTTATCTTATTTTTACTTATTAGAACAGTTGTGTTAAATTTTATTAAAAAATGTTAACTTTTTCTTGGTGTTCGGATTTTTTTGATAATTAGTATATATTTATTATAAAACATTAAATAGGGGGCACGTCATCTAGACCGAATATGGTTATAATCTATCAGATGATGTAAATTGTTTTGAAAGCACTACTTTTTACATTATCATTTATTTTTTGTACGCCCACTTTGGACACGACATTCAAGTCGGAATTTATTCATACGACATTATGGATTACAAACGATACTGAAATCAAGTAATGAAACTGCGATGTTTTGAAGTTACAACGGAACATGGTTTCTCCGGCGGCTGCCCATCCAAATCCTGACCACGCCTGACGTTGTTTAACTTCGCAGATCGAATGATAATAGTGCTTTCATATCAATTGGGCCGTCGTATTTATTATTATTAAAAACAGTGACATTTGAAAGATTAATTTATATTTATATTTATTTACTGAAATTAGTAAACAGCAGTTATCCTAAATAAATCAAAATGAACAGAAAATATTAACTATGTAATTAGAAAAAATCGTTTATCTACTTCTATTGGATAATACTGTAATTATTAAAGTGTTTTTCATTGGATAACAGGATTCGTTACCTACGGCCCGTTGAATAATAATTTCAAAACTCTCCTAGCAACTAGTTTATGAAGTTCAATCGCAAATTTTAATGCAATGATATCAATTACATATACAAAGTTGTAAAACGCCAGTTTCAATTATTTATCAATTTCTCTTCATAGTCGTAGAAAAAGTATAGTATTCTACTCGGGGATAATAGCTATTATTCGCTCGAATGAATTACCCGACTCACCTTCGGCTCGTGACACAAAATCACCCTCACGAGTAATTGCCATCATTATCCGCTGATTGAATAATATACTCTTATATTATTTGATGATTAACAAAAAAATAAAACTCAGCATAAATAAACCTGGAATTGTTTGCATAAAATTATTCATGTACATTATTTGGGTAAGAATTAGAGATAGCAAATCCTTGAACACTGTGACCGTTAGACTTGGCACATGTACTCGTATTTGTATTGCAGCTTGCCGTAAGCTACACACTTTGAAAAAGAACGCACGATCCGGGTGGGTAAGCCACTCATTGGATGATTTACTTTAATAACACGACCGGATCACACAATACATAAGCGAGTTAAAATTATTACTAAGAAAAACATTCACAGAAATGTAAATATTTTCGAAGCCTTACTACAGCTTATTGTTTTAAGGTCACATTTTACGCCTAGATGTATTATGGCGTTTCAGTTAATTAAGAGCGCTTCGGCATTGACTGTTTTGTGTTCAATTAGCGCCAAACTGAATTATCTGTCGTAAAATAAATGTAAAGGTTCACATTCACTATCACTACATAGTTCGAGACGGGTCTAAATTAGATTCCCGGCAATTGTTTTATATGTCGTTTTGAGTGTTTGTGCGCCCGGGGTAGTAATTTCAGTTCGCATCTCGTTTGCTTTACAAATTTATCTGAGCGCAACCTTCAATAGCGAAACAGCGCGCAGCTTTCTTCTGATTGCAGGTAAATCTCCTAATTAAAACGATTGATCCGTCCTCTTACATTCGCATTTCTGTTTTTTACGACCCCACTCCGAGTTGGACACTTTCCGAGATTTTCCAACGTTCTCGTCGTGTTTGCACATCGCGACCCTTCGCTACAACATGTCTTCGACCCTGTCTTACGTAATTTCGTTTTGAATAAAGTTGAAACAAAAATGAAATGGTAACTTTTTTTATTCCGCGGAATTACGAAAATTAAATTTGTTATACAATTTCCTTCGAGTTTCCACTGACAACTTTATAAACCCTAGAAAGCTCTTAAAAGAATTAAGATAATTACATTATTACCTTAAGGTTCTTCTAAAACAAAACGCAAAATCTTCTTATCTCACTTTTTGTCTCCCAAACGCCGAATCTGGACACATTTCAGTCCACTTTCCGACAAGTACAGCTTTACGTAAAGTACTCGTATTTGACTTCTGCAGCATTTTTGTGTATTCTTGGTTGCCTATCTCTGCGAATACAATTATTACTTTTTCAGCAACTTTGACTTATTCATTATTTATTCTACCATGTAGAATTGCTACAAATATTGTCAAGAACTTGCAAGCATGCATGACCAAACGGACGCAATAATCCTTGAGTGCATTAAATTTCACAGCAAAACCATCTCTTTGTGACGTCAGCGAGTCCTTTGTTATTGCGCTGTCTGTGCGGCATTAGATATTGAAATAACATCTGTTGTCTATCAGTCACTTTGCGGGTATTTTACTAATATTGTTCGACGTAAATGGCGTTAACACAGAGCGATTATTGTGGAAAATTCATTGTTGGAACCTCAGCGAAAATTATAGTTTGAATTGGAGCGTCTGTTTTCTAGTTCCGTTCCAGCTCCAGTCACGTTCATTGAGAAGATCAATTGTACTTATCACAATTGGAGATAATAAATTTAACGTAAAAAGTAAACGATAAACGATTCAGCGGCTTTCGTCTCCTTCAATTAATACTTTAAATCCTGTTAAAGACAATGGTTTCTCGCATCTCTCTGCCAATCAATACCGATAAGACAGAAAACAACCGACAATTTGTGCAAACGTCCAATTATACTTCCTTCACTGTCAGTTTTCTTTGTGATTTTCGATACGTTTTCACACGTGATTCCACTTTAGTTTGAACAAGCAACAAAACACCTTTCTACGTAACCGGCGATGCATGAACCTACTTGTGTTCTCATTGTAATTTATTTTCAGCCTGAGTTGACTTTTTGCAGGAAATTTGGAGAGAATGTCTTTCGAGTGTAAAAATTCAACGGTTATCATTGCAATAGTAAACTGCGAAGTTAATAATGTGGGGCAACATGGCAGAAAATTAATGTTAAAGAATTCCACGTTGTGTTTACATAAGTTTGGGGTATAAATTAATTTATATGTCAAGTGGGGACTGGACCGTAAATTGTTATTAAATTATGTTATCTTTTGTGCTTCGCGTGGCGTAAGTCTGTTTTCGCAAAACGAAGAACGAATTTTATCTAGTATCGAATCTGTTTTTCTTTATGCTTGGCTTAATTAAATTTACAAATAAATCGCTACAGATAAGTAACAGGAACGTACAGCGCAGTGTCTTGAGAACAAATGATCGGTGTTCTGCTGTATGCCATCAATTGGGGGTCTTAAATTGGGTTTCTTGTTTACCGAATAACGAATCTCCAACTTCTTTTGTTCCCTTTTGAAATCAATTATAATTTAATTAAGATACACGACAAACAACCTTACAATCTACAACGTGTAATGCAACAAAGCACCTTTTCTAATATATTCAATTTTTTTATTACTAGATTGATTAACTTATGGCCGTTTGCACCGTCGTAGTTTAAAATTAAGGAGAGCTTAAAACCTTGGTTACAATTATTAAAATCGTAGTAACAATTGTTTTTAACCTTGGTTTAAAAATACAGAACGTCGGTGCAAACGGCCAATAGTGAAGCAAAACTTCACCCGGCGCATCCACCATAATTATACAGAGTGATCAACAAGAATCCAAATCAGAGCAAGCGTTGCAAATTATCGGTCACGTCGTAGCAAAATCATATGCACATAAGCGGTCGAAACAAGGGCGTAGACAATTTATGGTCTCAAACGCTACTTAATAAAAATGATACTTTATGAATTTTAGACGTTGGAATTATAATTGTGCATTTTATTATTATTATAAGATAAGGGAAACAATTTATAAGATTAACAAGAGCAACATTTTACATTTGTAAGAGTAAGTAAATTATCATCTTTATTGCCAAACGCGACGCTACTGGTACGAAGATGCTTCGTTGAAATGCCACATTGCAAAATTCAAGGTTGTTGTT
The DNA here is from genome assembly GCF_963966145.1 of Tenebrio molitor. Classification (NCBI taxonomy): domain Eukaryota; kingdom Metazoa; phylum Arthropoda; class Insecta; order Coleoptera; family Tenebrionidae; genus Tenebrio; species Tenebrio molitor. The sequence goes on along the minus strand of NC_091048.1, from coordinate 18,319,287 downwards.
GTTGACAATTTAAGTGATTTAACCTAGAAAACAAATCTTCGATTTCGGCAAAGTTTATAGACGTTTATTGAAGTTGTAAGCAATAATTATCCCAGAATAAGTTGTAAAATGGGTTTTACCATTAAAGAGAAGGCATTTTTATTAGATTATTTTCGAAAGAGGGTGAAACAAGAAAATGAAGACTGGCCTTATTTTGTACCCCCTTACACCGAAGAATTTTAAGGCAGATGTCCGAACCTGATGGTATTGGTTATCAACAAGTTTTTCAATGTCTTAAAATTATAGTGCCTAATTTTAGCAAATCATAACCCATCATTAAGAAGAAGTCAGGTCAGTCCTTAGTTCAAATTTTAGAAATGGTGCAAAATGTTCAACAAATTATCAAGGAACATCCCTCAACTTCCATAAGGCGTTTAAGACAACAAGTTAAATTGTGTTATGGCACTTATCAGAAATTTTTTAAGAAGGATATTAATTTGTTTCCCTTTGTGTGTTGCAAGAAATAAAACCCACACATTACCCTAAACAAATTGACAGCTTCTTAAGGGTTTTTGAAATTATGAGAGGTGAGTTTGATTCTGTCTGGACCACAATGGAGAACATTTTGAGCAGTTTTTGTGAAAACTTATTTTTTGACCTTGGAATAATTTAAATGTTTTAAACACTGCTAGAAAAGATACGAGTAAGTTCTCAATTACCCAAAATTTAGAGAATAATAACTTTTACATTTTTCTTACAGAAAACAACAAAACAAAGAATTGTGAAAAATAATTATTTTTAAAATTTTGTAACTCAAGATTGTGCCTTATGAAGGAATTTTGTGTAACTGTGTGTTTTTTCTTTAATCAATAATAAATAATAATTAATTATAACTGGCTTTTAAATCTATTATTCATGAATTACAAAAAATTTATAAAGGCTATTAATGATAGATTTTTGAGAGGTAGGCAACCAACAAAACGAGTGTCCACAGCAAGTAAATAAAAGCGGCTGATCCATGATAGAAATACGTTTCGATAAAACAAAAGATGAGGTAGCACTCTTGATTTGGTTTCTTGTTGATCACTCTGTACTTCTAGTATACCATTCATTTTTCTTTTGCTTTTCGATATGAATGTAAATCGAGTAGTTAAAGAGAGACAGAGCAGACCTCGCTTGGCCTATGTGAACTTTAATTTCTTTAATTCATTTGATGGCCGATCGAATCTTGAACTTTGTGACATCTTTGAAAACAAGAAGGTTCGAGTTCAGAAAATTTTATTCGATTGGAGTGCACAAAAGCATGCAACTTTTTTACATTAATGTGCCATTATACCTGCACCCATATGCACAAAATAAATTTATTACTGAGCGCAGGTTCGAGTTTGTTTGGGATTTGATGGGAAATGGTCAGACAGACATGCAATTACGCTATTGTTAGAGAATTTCAATCACGTCTTTTGGCACTATTTCAAGTTTTTATTACGTGATTGTTTTTAAGAAAGCTGGCTTTGGCACAACCGCATGCGGGTAAATGAGCTTTCGTACAGATAAATTTGAGGTGGTTTCAGATTTCGGTGAATTGTCATTTTAGTAATGAATGTATGCCGAATTGCCTTACACAACACCATCTGTGCTTTATCATCGATTCGTTATTAAAAACGGGAATCGGCTCGTGTGGTCAAATTAATATCATTTCGAAAACATCATTTTTGGTATTGACAGGTTTCGACGTGAGAAATGAAATATTATGAGGGGAATTGGAATAATGTTCTGTGGTTGCCCACAAAAGCAGTGGCTTAATGCTGTAAATATTGATCTTTAACTTCATTTGCTTGATAGTGATAGTAATTTAATCTTTTATTTAGAAATATTATCATTTTATAATGACAACAATAGCCAAATTTTCTCACTTTCAGTTTAAACAACAAAGTAAAATGTACTAAATTAATTAGTTCAGTTTGTAGGTAAATTTTTAACTTCTGCTGTATATTTAGTTTTTTATAAAGCTTCACAGGAGCAAGATGTAAAAAACGTGTTCTAAAAATATCTTAACGAAGATTCTCACCTTGGTTCGGGGTCATCCCTCCTGCTTTATTTATAGTCAATCCTGCTGAACGGTTTCTATAATGAAAAAAGGGACTCTAGCTAGTGAAAGTATTCGATTTAGGATCACCTTTCATGGTTGATTTGAAGCATTTTGAAAATGAACTTCTGTAATAATAAAATAAAATTAATTATGGTAGTATCCCTCTTATTGTTTAAAAACGTTGACAAACAAACAAACGAATACACTTGTTGCATAAGATGTTTTAACATTAACATAATATATGAATCCCAAATTAAATACTAAAACTTACTACAGTTAAATTTTACGGAAGAAACTGTTCAATGAAGTGTTTCCAAAACGGTTCACTGTCTACTATTTTTATTTTTTAATGTAAACTCGCGTTTCCTCCAGTATTCTATCACACATTTTATGATATTTAAAAATTTCATGTTTATAGGCAGTTGATTTAGCTTAACTATTACGAATTTACGCGATAATCGTAAAAACCATTTTATCGGAATGTTATTTAATAATAATCAGTAGAATAATAATTTCTTTTTTAATTGTTTACTCTGGTTAATTGTTTATGTTTTAAAAGCGGAGCTGTCAGGTTATACATCTAATTTTCATAATTACTAGCCAAACCTAAAAGGCTCATGCAGTGACAGAATCACTGATTTAATCTGTATGTGTAAAAATGGTCAACAAGTATGTTAGAAATTGATGAATTAACCCTCACAGACGATTGGTTTAATTTGATTCCTGTTGAGAATTATTTTAAAAATTACCAAAATTAATTTGCTTTGCAAAGGAAATTCAGGGCAAACACATAACGAAGAAATTTGTAACAGATGAGGAATTAACTAAGCGCAACTGCAACTCTCCCGAATCCGTCCCTGCGCGACGAACGGAAGGAAGTATCTAGACGAATAGATCAGTAACTGAAGTATACTCGTACTAAGACAGGGTTGGATCGCGCACAATCAGTGACAGAGAGTTTTTGACGAACAAGGAGGGCGAAAAAGTCAAGCGTTAGTTTGAAAGTGCAAATTCATTTCATTACTTTAGTGTTAAAATATTGTTTTTTGTTCGACACTGTCAGAATTTGAGAATTTTCGCCTGTGTGAACGGATTTTGATAAATTTGACAACTTGTCAAAACGAAACGTCAAGCTAATTTTAAAGATTTTTAGAGATTTGGAGCCTTTAAGGGGCTCGTCGAACAAAAAAACGTTGTATTCAACTCGTTCTTGTGTAATTTGGGCTTTTTTGGCACTCGTGGACCTTTAAAACTCTCGTTTCACTCGAGTTTTAAACTGGTCCACTCATTCCAAAAAAAGCCAAAATTACACATGAACTCGTTAAATAAATAACTATAATTCAATGTTAAATTGTTACATGACAATAAAATTTATTATTATTGTTTTCATCGAGTTTCTTTAGAGACAGGACGTTCAACTGTACAGATTGGAACTGGAAAACTATTGATAGTGGTACTATCGGATAGCAAAAAAAGCTGGTACTATGGCGGACAATAAATTTAGGCCGGCCTGTCATTGGCTTGACATCAAAATGTGAAGCTGGCATTATGTTCAACTAACCCCATTTTCGATTTTTGTCATTCTTGTCATCGTGACAGCAATAATCAAAATTAAAATTGGGAAAAGAAGCGTGCACCACAGAGAAGTGCTACTACAAATCAGTTATACTACTGCGTCATGATCTGTAAGTTACGAAAAGGGCGAAGGAAACGCCAAACAGCTTGAAAACCTTCAGTTTGACAAACTGACACATCAGTCATAATGACAATAAATGGTCGCTTGCATTGACTTTTTTGAAATGTCAGAAATGTGCCGGCCTAAATTTATTGTCCGCCATAGTACTATGCCGGCCAAAAAATTTTGGCCGTCATTGTCTGTCAATTAAAAAAAAAAAAATGTAATCCGTACTTTATTGTCATCTTGATTACCGTCTTGATTATGAACGTTATTTTTTGGGTGGTAAATTTCAAAACTCAAAATTGTTTTGTCATTTCTACTACACAGAACGTTTACCTCAGGTTATCTATGTACGATTGCCCTAATTTTGTTTATTCATGTCGGATTTTTGGAATATCTGAGCTTCAAACAGTTTAAATTGATTGTCAAAATGACAAGAATCGAAAGTGGGGTTGCGATTCCTAAAGGTTTATTTACACTTTACTTGAATGTCAAGAAAGTGACGGCCAAAATTTTTTGGCCGCCATAGTACAGTATGTTACTATAGACACTTCCAAAACTCATTAAAAAAAATGCTACAGTATGTTACTGTAGACACTTCCAAACTGAATGAGTATGAATGAGTTTTGGAAGTGTCTATAGTATAGTCTTTCTAACTCAGGTTGAGCCAGCAATAAAAATAAACTGCGCACCCCCATTACCGCAAGTGCCACCTCCTCTTAGCTTTACAATGAAGATGAATTTATGGTTTAAATGACAGATGTTTTTCTTGCTCTTTCTCGATGGTTTCCAGGTACACCGGGCCCAACAGGCCGGGCTTCTTTTCGGTATAAATCCATCTTTATTTAAAAGTTAAGAGGATGGTGGCACTTGCGGTAATGAGGGTACGCAGTTTATTTTTATTGCTGGCTCAACGTGAGTTAGAAAGACTATAACGTACTGTACCAGCTTTTTTTGCTATCCGATGGAACATGTCGATTAACTGATAATACAATTCCAAAACTATAAATATTATCTATACCACTATCGACAGCAATAAATTTCGTTTGCTAGGTAGGTATATACAAGGCATTTCACGAGTGATAATGAGGCCGACAGAATTGAAAATGCAACCCACAATACATTTTCAAAGCTAACGTGGCTATTTTAAATATTCACATCTGACATTTACCAAAAAGTTAAAATACGACGATTAAAATGTATTCGAACGATGAGAAAGCAGACTGATTCTGATTTATGGCCAATGTAATAAAAACGCTTTTGCCGCTGGGCGTTTATGCGCATAAACATTTTCCCAAAAACTCCTCGTTTCTTCACAATTTCCTTTAACCAAGCGAATGACGTTTATGTCATAATTTACGAAACTGCACAGCTAACGATGTGTTACGTTTTTCAAACCAAAAAACAAATATACAGGTTAACTTTGCAAATGTATTGTGGGTTGCATTTTTAATTCCATCGGGCTTATTATCACTCATGAAATATCCTGCATACAAAAATTTATTAAATTATTTATGAAAAACAGTCAAAAATTAAAAAGGAGGATTTTAACTTTGGGCACTCCTACCATAAACAGTTAAATAAAAATAACTAGTATATTAATGACGAGGAAATGAACAGTATGTCCTCTCATCCAGAATATAAGTTTATTGGACAAGCAACTTTTGTTAGTGCAGAAAACATCAGTTTATGCTAATAATAGTAAAAGTAAAAAACAAACGTTTAAAAAAGTGCACTTTATACTTTTTTCACTATTATCATAAACAAATGTTTTAATAGTCGCAGAAAAAAATATTGTACGGAACAAAAGGAAGTGTCTTCTTACTGATGTGATGAGATTACCGCACTCGTCTGCGGCTCGTGCTGTCAACCCTTCCCTTGGTGAACAATAACTGCTTTATGTATTTATTGCATAAATTACTGTACTTATAGGTACTTTTATACATTATGTTGACGTAACAGTCCTGTTTTTAATAAATTAACATAGTTGGTTGTGCTTCTTCTCCAAAGCAACAAAAGTGCCCCTTTGGAGCAGCTAAATCAACGCATGTAATAGTATTTTACAGTAGAAGTCCGTTAGGATAGCCTTTACTGCCGAGTCAGAAATTTTGTGAGACGAGCTCGCAGAGCGAGTCGAATAATACTGGCGAGGCTGTAAAGGCCCTAACGGACGTGTATTGTACAATAGTTTTTGTAATATCTCTACGATTCGTTCACAATTATCTTTTTGAAATACATTTTTTTCAACGCCATCGAAAAAACCGAATGATTAATAAGTGTGCGGACGACGTCGTCATGTCGACCGTTGTTTGTGAAAAAAAATTGTTTCAATGTTGTTTGTCAGATTTGTTCAACGCTTAACTTTCCGTTGAAAATAAGTGAATGAAATCAATAAAAAACCGCAATCAAGATATTCCCGATGTCCTGAAGTGAGGTCACCGTTATTGCCTGCAAAATCGCGCTTGTGTTAGTGAAGCATCATCTTCGATCTTGCCCCATTTGCTGCTGTTTGCCAGATTTGTTCAACACTTAACTTTCCGTTGAAAATAAACTACTGAAATCAATAAAAAATCGCGATCAAGATATTCCCGATGTCCGGATGGCCGCAGAGCAAGTGAGGTCATCGTATTCCCTGCAAAATCGCGCTTGTGTGTTAAAATTCTGAAGCATCATCTTCGATCTCGTCTACAGCTGCTAGTGACTTACGGATTTCGATTAATTCAAGGTGTGTCCCATAACATTAAACATTAATTATTGTACCAATTGTAAAAAAGTTGAAAAATAAAGTTTAGATCTACGTTGCTATAGTTATTTGGTCGTTCATAACGGCCGCTGCCGCTCATAACGGACACCCTTAACGGACTCCGGCCGTTATGAGGTTGTTTACATGGTGACAAACAGTCTGGATATCGACCTTTAACAACTAGATATTACAAAAAAACATTTTGAACATATCTAATTTTGGCAAAAAAAAACAATAGAAAGGGAATGGATATAATTAAACAAAAAAAAATCTACAACCAGTTTTGTAAGTAGACCATTTTCACCAAGGTTTGAAGTCGCAACAACAGACAGATAAATAGTTCAAGAAGTCTCATGGGATATACATAATTAAAATATAATTTAATGAACATTATATGTAGACGTAAAATGTAATTTGTTTTTTACGCCCTGTGGTGCGTAAATATATATACAGTGAGCGGCAAAAGTATGGAATAAATTCATTAAAAATTAAACAAAATTGTTTTCAAAAAAATCTTTGGACAGGTCAATTTTAGTTTATAAAAATACATATTTTAATACAAAACAAAATTCCAAGCAGTCATTTGTTTTCGAGTTATGACGTCATCGATAGTTTTTTTAAATGGAAACCCACTATTTTTTTCTTGATTCTGATAGCCCTTTTAATTGTCTAAACGCCAGTATAAAAATTTTGTTATCTTACATAAAGAAATTTTTGAGAAAAAAAAATAAAGTTGGAAAAAATAAATTTTATAACGAACAAAAACGAGTCAAAAACTGTGTTAGTAAGTACTTAAAATTATGAAATTCAATGTTCGAAATGCCATCCTCTAGCTTGTTGACAATAATAAGCAAGTTTATGAAGAAATTCCCCCTGTTTTAGTTTTATCTAATTTTATCCACGCACCCAATCAAAATTAAAATTTCTACACGTTGTGTTTCTGATAAATGAGTCATTTTCGAAAACGTTTTGTAAAACAAATAACACATACGAATGAAATTGAGAGTAACATTTGACTGTTTGATTTACCTATTTGATTTTTTGACTTGTTTTTGTTCGTTATAAAATTTAATTTTTCCAACTTTATTATTTTTTTTTTCAAAAAATTTCCTTATGTAAGATAACAAAATTTTTATACTGTCAATTAGACAATTAAAAGGGCTATCAGAATCAAGAAAAAAAATAGGAGGTTTCCATTTAAAAAAACAATCGATGACGTCATAACTCGAAAACAAATGACTGCTTGGAATTTTCTTTGGTACTAAAACATGTATTTTTATAAACTAAAATTGATCTGTCCAAAGATTTTTTTGGAAAAAATTTTATTTAATTTTTAAGGAATTTATTCCATACTTTTGCCGCTCACTGTATAAATATATGTATATCTTCATATATTTGCTCAGCCATTTGTTTTTTGTCTGTAAATACCTATAATTATGATAACGCATTTTGATTTCAAATTAGCACGCCAGACCTACTACTATGTATTTGTCCTGCTTTCAAAAATATCCGTTTCAAAGAAACAAAAATAGCTGGTATAATATATCAATAAATATCTTTTTGCTAACAGATTAATATCTGCTGGAGAGTGATACAGTGGTTTCTCCTAGATTTGATTAGCATTATTATAGAGCAGTAGAGGACAGCAACAAAAAGTGACAAGGTGTAAAGAATACAGTTTTTAGTACCTAAACTACGATAGTTGAAACTATCGAGTCTTGTTTCTCAGAGCTTATCAAAATAATTAAATCTTACTTTAGTAAAACCTAAACTTTCTAGCTGACTCATTTGGTATCGGTATGTGCAATATGCACTACGTATTTTAGAACTAGATGTAAAGGTTTTTTTTTTTAAATTCCTTACTTATTTAAAAAATGATGTGTATTCAGAATTACAATAATTATTGGTAACTCAATTTTACTATGATGATTTAATTTCATTTTCTTATAATCCCCTAGGATCAGTGTTAGCTTTAGATTTCTTTCCAATTTATTAAATAATAAAATCGATTACTGTTGGCTTTTGTCTAAATTGAATTTTCTAGTACCTGGGGTGAACTCACGTCCCAAACAATGAGTAGTTTCGTATCTACTTCGACAACAGAATTTTACAATGAAGATGTATAAGTAAATAAATCTCCGGAACTTAAACTTCACATAATTTACCCCCTAAACTGTGAAAAATAAATCTTGTCGACATAAACAAATAAGGGTTGTTTACAATTATTTTTAGAAAGAAGCACTATTAATTTGCATAAAAAAATTGTTCAGACCTCATTCCTTTGGACCTAATAATGTTGGGTCTTTACCAATCAGAAAACTGTTAAACTGATGTTTCTATACAGGCTGTCGCAGAATCAACCAGCATAATTTTAACCACGAGCTACTGGCCTCATGTAGAACTCGGAAAAAATATTTAAACAATTCTGTGTCAAAAAATAAAATGAGGTGCAATATTTTTTAATTTCTTTTAGTCTTCAACGTTGTCCCACAACCTCGTAGGTAGAATTTCGGTACATTTTAAAAATACACCCTTGTATATCGTATTTTATAAAATGTACGCCAACAGTTATTCCAAATTATTTGAAGTATTGTTGTGTCGGACTGCGTACCTTACGTTGCATGTGCAAAATTTTATTATTTGAAAATAAACGGATAACTGATGTTAACTGTCTGTTGAAAATGAATATTTTCATTCATCAATTCGAATGTTAATAAAAAAAAAATTACTGGAGCCAGACATATTATCAACATTTATTAATTATTATTAGTCGTCGACGGCACCTTTCTTACTAGGATGAAGGTGTTACAGCAAATTATGGAAGATTAACACTTTTGTAATTTAATTCCCGTAATGGCGATGGCATTATTGAATTAACGAGGGCAATATTTATAATAACACGGATAAATCGTCGGAGAATTAAAAGTAAATAAAGCCGGGTGAAAGCTCAATTTGAGGGCGGTTCGATCGATTAAGTTCGTTGGAAGTCGGTCCGGATGCTTTATGATCCTGGTGCCAAAACAGTGCAACAAGCATATATGTGTAGAAGACATTTACGATCAATTCGAGGGTTGAATTATAGGGGTATTGTTAAATTTCAATAGTTTACGTTAGATGGTGTCATACACGAGTGGGGTTCAGTGGGCGTGAAATCCGTCGTATTGTTCTTTGATTAATTGGAAATTGTTTCGTGTCATTAAGTTTATCACTTTTTGAGGCATTGTTTCAATATGTTAAGCTGTCACCGAACTGATTCATTGCGTTCGGTTCGATTTCCTCTGTGAAATTTCACTGTGTCGGCAAGAATCTTGATTCGTACAATCGAATAAAACTCAAGAGATCCGAGCGATCATCTCTCTCGAGGTCTGTTCTAGACAGTCTTCTACTACCCTCTTTGATATCAATAACTCATCTTTAATTCAACACGTAGAAACCACTTCATCAACATTCTTAATAAAACACGATGCAGCTCGACAAAGCCTCACGTAAACGTAAGCAAACCTGATCATTACTAAAACTTTGTCATCGTATATTATTAGGGGGAAACTCGGTCTGAATTTTATTGCATATTTAGGAGACTCAAAGGGAAATATTATACGTTGCTCCTCATCCAGCGATAACAAATAAGAATCGGCGTTTCCATTATTTACCCCTTGTTTCCATTCAATAATTCACGTTCGTCATTGTTCATCAACGTTTCGTCTAACAGCGAGCGACGCCCCGGAGTTTATTCAACGGCGCACTCGGTACTTGCCCTGCCTCCTTTTAATAAATTTACACATTCATTGTGTTGTTTTTTAATTATCCTCCACTTGTTTTAACTGGTTAAATGCTAATTAATTATTAACTCTATGAATATTTCATTTTTTCGTGTAGTTGTTTTTTAATGTTTCATAAGAATGTTCAATCAACTGTTTTAACCGATACTCAGCAAAGTTCGTCACGGCCTGTCACTCTTGAGACGTGAAACTTCTCCAAACACATTAAGAATAGGTTATTGTCATATTGACTTAATTTAATTTAATGTTGTTCCTTCATTCCAATATTCCTTTTCGACTGACATGTATCACTGAAACACTCTTTTTTCTTCAAACGTCCGTAAATTATGACATTATCCTGCTGCATTGATAATGCTAAAGTGTCACTTCATTGTATGGCATCTAGAGCTCACAAGCGGCAGATAAAGTTATTATATCCGCTGAGAGCGGCAGATAAAGTTATTATCTCCACTGAGGGCGTCCGTGAAGTTATTATCTCCGCTAATGAGCGGCAGTAAAGTAAACTAGCTAAATCATTTGAAATTCCTACCTGGTTTCTTAACATGTCTTAAATAATTTGTTATGAAGGTTTGAAGAAAAGATAGTATATGTTATTCGGAGCAAAAATGGTTTTATGTGCTTTGGCTGGTTTGTCTGCCTCACTGCGTTCGGCAGCCAATCTACCGGCCGCAGCACATAAAACTTCATTTTTGCTCATAATAGAATATACTATTATTGCATCACAGTTAAATAGAAAACCTTGATAAATGTTTGGCATAACTCATAAACAAGGACCCGGAAATGCTTCGCTATTGCTAAATTTGGTTATATCTATGAATAAAATAAATATAAATGCAGTTAAATAACAAATCATTTATTCAATTGAAATCACATGAATTGAATTGTATGTGATGATTTTTTTTTTTTTGTTTTACTGCTGTTTTGTTTTTGATATTGGATATTGTTTGTTTTCTTCTTCTTCAGCTGAAAGGTCTGGTTGTTAAGTTATTCGAATAACATAAATAGAAATCAATTAGTTCCTTTCGGTTTCTGTTCTGTATGTTATTCTTGACTATTTTTCTCATTTGTTCTCTATCCAGTGACACTGTCTTTCAGTCCGCTACACCCTGCTTTCTCAAGTCTGTTGTACCCGCCTCCAGCTATTGGTTCTTCGGTCTTACCCTCTTCTTCTTTCCTCCTTCTCCCTCCAGTAGCGTTTTCTTCGCATGTCTCTGGTCTGGCATTTTACCGACATGACCCAGCCACCTTATTCTTTGTGCCTTTATATGCTGTATTATACTGCTGTTCTTGTATAGCTCTGTCATCTCTCCATTTGTTTTTCTTCTCCATCCTCCATCCTCGGTTCTTGTAATGCATTCTCAAAATTCAATTCGCATTCTTGCAACGATTGACCTTGTGATTTGTTTATCGTTATTGGAAAAGCCAGTTTAATGAAAATTCCACTCTTTTTGTGGCTTTATTCATTCCACAACGTTAATTATTATTATTATTATTATTATTAATGACTGACTCAACATGCATGAGCCCATTAAAAGAGTCTGATGAAATGTAAAGTAAAAAGAATAGGTAACAAACACGACACAATGTAAAATAGAAGAGAAAAGAGAAAAAAAAAATAACAAAATAGAAATTTGAAAAAGCCAATTGAAGCGGAGACAGACGAAACTAACTAACATTCAGAGACCTCAACCGCACCGTAGGCCTTCCTAATGTCAGACGCTCGACAGACAAAAATGTCAGCTTTCTGCTCAATCTGTGAGAAGTTCGAAACAACATGGAACAAAGGCGACCTTCTCAGCAGATTGGTTCTCGGTGTTGGAACCACGAACGTACTGGCACTCCTCAGGTTGGGCCTTGGAACATGCAGCGACAACTTACCCAGCAAGTCAGGACAGTCCACACGGCCACGGACAAGGTGGTACAAAAATAAGGCCGAATTTATTTTCCTTATGAGCGAGAGACTTTGGATGTCAAAGCTCTGCAGCAGCTCACCGTGGGGGCACCCCCGACACCAATAAACCCCGTTGAAAACGTATGACAAATACTTGAGGAAACGTCTCTGAATTCCCTCCAAGCTGCTGACAGTAACACCGTATATGGGATACCACACAAGCGGCGCATACTCGAGTCTGGACCTGACCAGTGAAAGATACAGAGCCTTCAAAGCATCAACCTCTTGTATTCCTTTGGCATTGCGTACCACAAAACCCAACGATCTGTACGCTGCCGAAAGTACGTTGTGAGTGTGCTCATTAAAAGTCAGGTGAGCTTCGAAAGTCACTCCCAGATCCCGAACATGATCAAGTCTCTGAAGTACACCCTGATCCAGGGAGTAATCAAATGTAAGAGGTTTCAACTTCCTCGCGTATGACATCACACAACACTTCTTAAAATTGAGGGGTAAGTGACGGTTACACCAGTTGCATAAAGTAGTCAAATCAGCCTGGAATTGTTCACAATCAACCGAGCTCCGGATCTGTCGATATATTTTCAAGTCATCAGCATACAGTAAGCAGTGAGAATGTATTCCAACCGTTATATCATTAACGTATAAGTTAAAGAGCACGGGACCGAGAACCGACCTCTGGGGAACTCCTGATGACTGCCCGTACGCACGAGACCTGAAACCGTTGACCAGAACACACTGTCGTCGACCAGACAAATAAGAGTACATCAAATTCACCAGATTCCCTGAAAAACCAAAGCTCTCAAGTTTTTCGAGCAAGATAGAATGATTCATGCGGTCAAACGCCTTAGAGAAATCCGTGTAAATGCAATCGACCTGACCCTTCCTGTCCACAATCTCACATAAGTACTGACTAATGACCGCAAGATTAGTCACAGTCGAACGACCTTTCATGAACCCATACTGGCTATCGATGATCATGTGAGACACATGAGGATAGACGAGAGAATGCAAAACGTGCTCAAAAACCTTCGAGAAATTGCAAATATTGGTCGATCACCACTCTTGAATACAGGAGTCACGTGGGACATCTTCCAAGCAACCGGGAAGATGAACGACTTTAATAAACCTGATCATGTAAATTTTCAAAAATGTGTTCAGGATCCAGAAATGACAACAAAGAGGCTGCTTTATGGTAGATTTGATCTTTGAATCTTGAATGTTGGCATATAATTATCAGTGATTTCATTCGTTGCAGCAAACGAAGTCATTTGCAAGCATGTGTGTGTCTTGAAAATCTACCACTGCTTTTGGAACAACTTAGACCATGAATGCCAATTTCGGCAACTTTTGCATTGCATTTGCAAATATGTATGAGTTGTGCAAAGATTACAACCCAATCTTAAACCAATACAAACTTGACAGGAAGTGTTATCTAAAAGAGTACCAATATTAGGAGAAGGTATTGCATGTAAACAAGATCCTGATTCTCTGCATTGCAAAGCCTTAAAACGAGCCAAGCCTCTAGGTGAATTAAAGATTAAGTCATTGGCAATTATTCGTTTGATATTGATATTATCCCAATTCTTCTGAAATTGTGGAATTGTTGATCTTTCGTTCTCATTTTCTACATCCCAGACTGCTAAAGCTTCATCATAATGGTGAATAATAAGCTCATTATCCTTTGAATTTAGTAATTGAGAAACAAGCTTTTTAACACCATGAACTGAAGATAGGAAAGCAGTGAGGCAAATATCGGAAATGCGGCGAATTCCCAGTCCACCAAAACTAATCGGTAAAGTGGACTGACACCATTGTAAATCACGTGTCTGCTAAGACACAGCTCTATTTAAAAGATTTTCAATTGTAATTATAGTTTTTGTGTGCAACCGTACGCGAAATGAGCACTTCGCATGCCTAGAGCGGGCCGCGAAATTGAATTTCGCAGTCGCTGCCTTGACGATGGCCGTAAAAGTAAAAGTCATTTCAATATTTATTTATTATCACAATTACAACATATCTATCTCTATATTTGCGGTGTGATCTTACAAAATCTGGATTGGGTACAGTTAAAGTTTGATTTATGCCAGTTTTTGTGTCAGAAACGGCCGCTATTAGTACAGAATTTTCATCCGGTTTGAAGTTCCCGCCAATTACAAATGGGTGGTCGCCTCATGAATGACGAGTCGGTAAAAAAGATCCCCATTATCGATCTAAAACAGACACGTATGAATTAGGTTAATTTTTCACCGGTCAAAAAGGGAAACAGACATTTTGGTTTATTTGTCTCTTCGCACGGCAGCTGATATTTCCACGATTAAAATAACCTAAAAGGGAGCAGATGATACAACTTAACATAACAGAATTTAACATTTACCTGCCACAATAAATAAATTCCAGTAAATAGGTAAGCCAATGTAACATTATCCGACACGGTTTTCACATTCTTCTTGTTACATCAGTCTCAAAGTCACTGTAACATTTTTTATATTGCTGTTTCGATTTTTCAGGGTCCAAATGCGACACTGCACAATTTATAATATTTTTTTAACTCTGGATGAGTACAGTTACGGCCCCTACAAACTTAGACAGTGTGACAAATAAAAAATGTTGGCGGTGTAAGATGGTCCTAAAATTGAAGTTTTTAAAATGTCACCCAACTGAAAGAAAGTCAGTGGTGCATAAAATAAGAAATTTGAAAAATGGAAAAATTCAAATACAATACAGTTAATATTTTATTGTATCACCGTTAGCATCTATGACCTTTTGGAGTCTCCTCGGCATTGACAGAATTGTGCGCTGTACACCGTCCACAGATATTTGAATTTAATTGAAGCATTTTAAAAATTGTGCACGCTTCTGACTTACAAAAAACTGACACTGACATTGACATACCAGATAAAAGTCAAATTTACACATTACATTTTTTTTGAATTTAGCAGAATGTGTCAAAAGTCGGTGTCTGAGTTTGTAGGGGCCGCAACTGTACATGGAACAAGAGCTGCATATTTGCGGTATAATCTTACAAATTCTGGATTGGTGACAGTAAAAGTTCGTTTTATGCCAATTTTTGTGTCAGGAACGGCCACTATTAATACAGAATGTTCATCCTTGATGTCATCGATAGACATTTTGGTTAGTTCGTCTCTTCTGATGGCTCCTGATATTCCCATGATTAAAATGACCTAAAAAAGGGCGGATTATACAGCTTATCAACAGAACAATATTGATCTTCCACAATAAATAATTTTCATCACTAGCTTTTTCTAAAAATAAATTGATCTGGTCTCGTGTCAATACCTTAGACTTTTTCGCCTAATAACCAACTGACTTTTTTTCAAAAAAGGTACCAATTTCAGAAACTTCGTAACACCAATGCCATCCCGTATGTTCAGCGTGAGCTTCAACATTGAATATGTGCTCCATAAAGTTGAACTTTTCACAGTTTTTGATTTTTCCATTAAATAAGCCAAAACAACATTCTCCGACACCGTTTTCACATTATTTTTATTACACCGCTCTTTAAAGTCATTGTAACACTTTGGACTTTTCTGGTATTAAATTGAACACTGCACAGTCTGCAATATTTTTTAACTCCGGGGAAGTAGACGGAACAAATACGTAATTTTCTTGCGACATTTTTCCAATTTTTCTCAAAATGAATTGTTTTATTTATGTCGTTTCCATAGCGACATGGCGACATGTAGGCCGACTTTATTTTTATTGACAGTGAAGGAAATTTTACTTGTTCATTTTATAATTACAAATTTTCGGGTTGCACACAAAATGTTGTGTACACCTTGGCTACGAAATCCTTTGACGACCTCGAGATTGTCTTGCCTCGGCCGCAAAGCGGCCTTGACGACAATTTTTCTCTCGGTTCGTCAAAGTAGGATTTCGCAGCCTTGCTATACAAATAATTATTTCGACAGTGTTTTTGAAGCCTTGGTCAAAATTGGAGAGCCTAAAAGAGATAAACTTCCTTGGTCACAAATTTTAATACCTGGTGCTAAATTTTGAAATTCCTTTATGACTTTTAAATCTGTGTCTCCAGAACAGCAAAAGATCTCGCATTTGTTAAAGTTTAATTCAAGACCAATTTTTCTGGATAAACTGATAACTTTCTTAAAGTCGGACAAAACTACTTCTATGTAATCAGCTGGTTCCATCATCTAAATACCAAAAATAGAGTTATTGCACAAATAGGTATTATTCTGTCGTTTTTAGAATTGTTATACGATGCGTGGTTTTCAAGATGCAAGTGTTTAAAGATGGCACAAATAGGCAACGTTGAAGCTTGTAGATGCAATATTTACTAATTTGCAACCATAGATCATAGGTACTGCTAGGTTTTAAAAATTCATTAAAATTGAATTCGCCAAAAACTTTTCAAACACCGCGCACACCTCACGTGAGAGACGACAAGGAAAAGCGGGGGAACCGGACACGAAACGGAGCAGTGAGGTTCTGGCTTGACCTAGGTCAAAGATGGTGGGAGTCCGAGGGTCCGAGGGTGAGAGTCAGAGTGAGTGGAAGACGGGTGAGAAGGTGCGAAGACGTGGTGGTGGTCCTAAAGAAGTGGCATCGGTCCAGAGTGGTGAAGTCAAGAAGACCGTTCTTCCATCGCCAAAGGGCGAATTAAGGATTCACCACACGGAAGGTTCAAAGGAAGGTGAACGCCCGAGTGGCGGATTTGTTTCGTACCCGACCGTCCGGGCGCCATCTCGACGAGGAGCCGACTCGACGCGGGAGGGGTAGACTGGAACAGACTCCAAAGAGAGACCAAGACCTACCCGGGGAAGGGCATCCAAAATTCGGCCGGGGTCTCCGGCTCTACGGCGGTCATATAATCGTTTAGCTTTAAATTTGTTTCGTCTCCTTTTGTTGTTAGATTTATTTTTAAGGCGTTTTTTTTCCGTATCAAATCGACTGTTGGTCTTGTCAGCGAGTGGCCGGCTTATCGAGTATTCGTTTCTTTTGTGATCCTCTTTTGGCTGATTACAAGTTTTTGGTTCGTTTCCAAGGACACGGCCAGAGGTACGAAAGCCTCCCGCAGATAGCGGCCGACGTAACTGCATCGCGGACGGTGTCGAGGTTAACCTCTGCCCTCCTTGGACGGGTTTAGGTTAGGTTAATTATAATACATAGTAAGTAAGATGGAATTTTAATTGTAATTTTCTTCATACGAATATATATATAGTAAGATGGAGGGTAAGTTAAGATTAGGAGGTAGCTCGGTGGCCGCATGCCATGCCATGCCATGCCATGTTGGAGACAGTGCTCCGAGGTCGCGGTCCCGGCGCTAGTGGGTTCGAATCTCACCGAAGGGGGAGGATTTTTTCGAAGGAAGGAACCTCCGCCGGGCCATGGATGTGTGTGTATGTCTATCAGGGGCTGACGGTAGGGTGGTGGAAGGAAGAGCGACACTCTTCCGACACCACCGCGAGGTCAGCAGGGTTCGAATCCCACGCCGGATGGGCCTCCCATGGATGTTGTGTTGTGTGCGTTTCGTGTCGTCCAGAAAAGGAGAGGAGAGGAAAGGGTGGGCGTGGGTGGCCGGGGAAAGTACCCCGGAGCCCCGCCGCACCACCAAGGGAAAAAAAAAGGAAAAATTAGTCGACCGCAAAGTACCTGATAGGCCAATATGGTGAAAGGGGAAGGCTATATTAAAAAAAAAAAAGTTAAGATTAGGGGTAGGAGGTTTGTAAGAATTTCTCCTAGGCACTGGGCAAGTCAACACCACCCTTATTTTTTTTTTTTTGGTAGCACTCTCGGTCAATAGAAACTTTGTTGTAGAAGAGTTATTAGAATTGTAAAATTTGGATTAAAATTGATTGCATTTAACGACAAAAGTTGACAAGAAGAGGGAAATAGTCTAATAGAGTTTGCATTTTTGAATAATGGAAAGGGTGATAACACTGATAACTGATAAGCTTCTGATCTTAAAATAGGCTTAAAATAGGCAACGGCTTGCTAAATAGTTTCCTCGACTTGAGGAAGTGCCAACTTTACGTCTAAAATAATATTAACACTTTCAAAGAGTTTCTCTGCTGCATTCCTTAATATTTTATTAACAACCAAAATTTTACATGCGTGTACCTACGTCGCTCGTTATTAATAAGAACATAAAATTCCATTATCTGATTAATAACAAATCATCATCAAACTCGTATCTTTCAAGACCTATATCTAGGTAAAGGAAGCTTCTAGAAAATTTTTGCTTGCATTTTTGAGAACAACTAAATGGTTCTAACTGCTACCCAAATGATAGTGAGGTCCTTTTGAATCACCTGTATTTCCTCGTTGGTCTATTTTCTTGCCTTGAAGAACAAAATTCCACATTAAATTTCTAATACTTGTTATAATTTGCTAAAAGTTTAATTACCTAGGCCGGGTTGTGCTTCTAGCACGACCTTTTATTACGACTTGCCCTATTGAATCTCATATGGTTATTCAGAACAGAGAAATAATTCGAATGTTGAAAACATGAAAATATTACACATTAAGTTCATTCTGTTCGAATTATCATTTTCCACTATCCGGTGCAGTCGATCCCGAAGATGAGGATAAAGGTGAAGATCTATAGAAAAATCTGTCTTAGCTTAATCGTACACATGTGTATACATGCTATACGCAGTCGTTTTATTGGTTGCCTACCTCTCGATAACGATATTGTTAATTAATGATTAATAATTAATGCCTTATACTTGCTATACCTACACAGTCGTTTTATTGGTTGCCTACTTCTCGAAAAATCTATTATTAATTAATTAGTTATTATACTAAGGACAACGTAACATTTTATCTGCCCCGCCCATTTCATTTTCTTAGTTACCAATCAAATAGGTTGTTAAGACGATCTGATTTACACAGTAAAAATTTCTGACATTCGAATTGTCTTATTGACATTTTATTTTTTAGAACCTAAAACAATAATTGTGGACTTGACAGCAAAATTCTAACCTTAACTTTTTTACGTGGCAAATGTGATGAAAAGTTGTATAGATTGAATCTGGCTTTGATTTTGATTGGTCAATTTTAGTGGGCGGAGCAGATAAAAAGTTATAACGGCAATACTATAATAATAAATTAATACTTTAACTTCAATGATAAAACTTATTTTTTTGTTCGACATTGTCAGAATTTGAGAATTTTCTCCTATGTGAACGGATTTTTATAAATGTCACAACTTGTCAAAACGAAACGTCAAGCTAATTTTAAAGGTTTTAAGCGATTTGGAGCCTTTAACGGGCTCGTCGAACAAAAAAGCGTTGTATTCAACTCGTTCGTGTGTAAATTGGGCCTTTTTTGGCACTCGCGGGCCTTTAAAACGCTCGTTTCACTCGCGTTTTAAAATGGCCCACGCGTGCCCAAAAAGGCCCAATTTACACACAAACTCGTCAAATAAACTACTATTACCACTTATTCTGGGATAGTTGTTGTTTACAATTACAGGAAACGTCCATTAACTTTGCCGAAATCGAAATTTCATTAATTTATTTACCAACGGAAAGTTAAGCGTTGAACAAATCTGACAAACAACATTGAAACTATTTTTTCTCACAAACAACGGTTGACATGACGACGTCCTCCGCACACTTATTAATCATTCAGTTTTTTCGATGGCGTTGAAAAAATGTATTTCAAAAAGATAATTGTGAACGAATCGTAGAGATATTACAAAAACTATTGTACAATACACGTCCGTTAGGGCCTTTACAGCCTCGCCAGTATTATTCGACTCGCTCTGCGAGCTCGTCTCACAAAATCTCTGGCTCGGCAGTAAAGGCTATCCTAACGGTCTTCTATTGTAAAATACTATAAACGGAGTCTATGAAGTTGGTTGTGAAATACTCCCCTCAGCACCAGATTCTGGTTATATGGAAAATCGTTCGAACACCCCAAGTATGCCCGGTTGGAACGGGTTCATGGAACAGGTGACAAGTGGTCTTGATTTTGATCTATCAAGAACTATTTTCCTTCCATTCATCCGCGCCCCACCTACTGATTACAATACACTGACACAGTGTTCAAGTCCCTTTTTGAATCCAGTGAGAGAAGCGTAGGTCATTCTCAAAAAACCTGCTTCGTTACTTTTGATCAACCACTATTCAATAAAGCCAGAAAGCCTGAGTTAAGCTATGCGGTTGTGAGACTAGGAGAGTTCCATCTCCTCATGAGTTGTATCTGTGTAATAATGGCAGGGAGTGGCTTGAAAGAGCTGCTTATGACTATTTATGCAGATTACAGCATGGACAAAATGCCTATTTACGGATTGTACAAGCACACATTTTAGCTAACCTAATATTGGCTGGCATTATTTTGGATGAAGTAGATTTGACTAAGGAGGAAAGAGCCGAATCTGAGAAGAAGCTACGTGAGAGTGAGAGGTCTCTCATCTTGTTTGCAAAAGAAAATGAGACTCATTAAAACCTAAGAGCCAAATTCAAAACTGTATTGCATAAATTGGAAGATGATGGTCCCAACACAAAGCTGTGGGTCTAGTATTTTCGCATGTTTACTCTCGTAAAACATTTCATCCAGACAGAACTTGCGGGTGATTGGAACATTCACCTGTATACTGTTCATAAAAAACTACCTTTTTTCCATTCAGCTGGTCACTGTTTCTACGCAAAGAGTGCCCACTGATATCTGTAAGACATGATGGCTCTAGAACATCGGATGGATTCAATTGAGTTTAAGATGTTTACAGATTTTACAATCCGCTGATCCGTGGTCAGACTTGACAACTGAGCAGAAGCTGATGCAGTCTATTAAAAGCTACGACAGATTGACACAGGGACGTGGAATCTCCAGGAGTGCGCTGGCACGGCGGACGGTAGGAATGGTGCGAGGACAGGTGCGCGTCGGAGTTCAAATTAAAGCTAAATAAATATCCTTCACGTTCATTGCTTATGATGACTTTTGTCATGGGGGAAGTATTTTTCACGATATTTAACAAAATAAGAGACCTATACAAAACTTTTCCACTTTTTGGAAAAAATACCCAATTTTTGAAGAGCTGTATCTCGGAAACTACTGGATGCATAGTGCTCACTTGGGGTTCAAATTGTAGCGAATTTAATCTAGTTTAAAAAACATAAGTTCAACTTTTTCTATGAGACTTATTCCTTAGAAGATATTGAGCAAAAACTGAAAATAGCGTATACCTATTTCGCTCTTTTTTCGCTACTACGCAGCGCGTACAAATCTTTGGAAGTTGCAAATTTGGTTTTTTATCCTTGGTTGAGGTCCAAACAACATATTACAAAATTAAAACTACTTATAGAATCATAATTGTTCTCATTTCAGACCAGTAAAATAATCTATAAAGTCACACGCGTATTACAAGTCATAATTCATAACTCACATGTGAATTAACTATAACTGTAACTCAGTGTTGTATGCCACTCATGTATTATGTTCTATAAGTCACTTAGAAAATTATACGACTTAGCCTACGGCCTCGAGCTCTAAATTTTTTCTCGAGTGACTTATAGCCAACATAACACACTCGTACCATAAATAACTATTATTACTAGGTACTCCTAACTCATGTTGTTTGAACGTTTTCAGACTGCCTTATTTAAAAACTAGGAAAGTCAATGAAATAATATTTATTTTCATATATAATTATTCTCCAGAAGGTCTTTGATAGACTTAAGAGATTTGTTTTACAAACGGTAAGTATTCAAATATTAAATTTGGATCTCTTCTATATCGTCTTATAATATAAGTAATAATATTTTACAAATGCAGAATTTCGTATATGTACTCGTATACAGGTGTCTGAAAATTCGCGAATTCCGAATTCAGAGTGTGGTAGGGAAGGACTCAGTGGAGCTCGAAAAATTCGCTCTTCCAGAAGAAGATATAAGCACTTTAATTTTGTTGAATACATAGCAACCTTCATATCCACTGTGACAAAATACGATTCTGATTACGTTGCCGTTCCATTTTTAAGAAAAATAACAAAAACTTAAGATTTTTTTACTCCAAAGTAAAGCTATTTTTCAAAAAATTGTTTTACGTTATTATTTTCCACAATCATCTACACCATAAATAACAATAAACACTCTACTTTTCAGCCTGTATTTGAAGATAACGCTATTCAAAGAGTGCACCTTCAAACCAATGTATTTTGGTGGGGGGAGTACCGATTTTTTTTTTTTTAATTTCCATATTTGGACTACTGAAGGGATCCCTTACAACGCTCTGAATTCGGAATTCGCGAATTTTGAGACACCTGTATTTTGAGATAATTAAAAATATTGCTTTGCGATAAGCATACCTAATCGAATGATTATTATGAGCAGAATGTTCTGTACCTAATGTATGTTCAATCTCATGTAATAAAACTGTATAAAAATTAGTTCGTTCATGAGGAGTAGCGCTTGGCATGCTAAAATACCAATTTTATGATTTATCAAAATGTATTCCGTGACATTCTTCCTTATTTAGAAAGCATGCATGTGCTAAAACATTACCTTGTCTATCAAAATTGTTATTACATACAGGCTGATCACAAACAACCCACCAGCTTATATCTTTCCTATTTGATATCCGATTTCAACGAGCGGTACATCAAATTAAAGGGTTCAAAAAGTACTACAAACTGGATATAAAACGTTGCTTTAACAACCCTATTTTGCAAGGGTGAAGGGTCAACTTTATTTTTTTAAATGGCAACGTATAATTTTTTGATAGCACACTATGTATATTTAAATGTTGTTCTAAAATAAGAAATAAATAAAATGATTAGGAATGAGTAAAACTTATTCTTAACACGCCATGAATTACTTATGAAGACATTCTTGTAGCCATGGAAACAATATTTATTCATTAATACGAACAATAAAAATAACAATATAAGTGCTTATTCACAATGGACATAGGCTTGACATAAGACATAAGAAATTCATGATACATGCAGTGGATATACGAGGGTCATCCAGAAAGTAAGGTTGCAAGGGCTCCTGAGGCCGGGGGAAATTTTTTGTTTCAAAGTTAGCACACCTGGCATGTAGGGGGGATCCTAGTTGTCAGTTTGTTTGGTCCGGCGTGTTTGTCGGCCATTTTGTTCAGTCACAATAAATTTTTCCGATGGAGAGGTCTTCGCGCGCTCCCGCCACCTCCGTTTTGCATAGGACGGAGAAGGTTTTCTGGATTCTATCGTAACGGGAGAATGAGACGTCGGTGTGTCATTACACCCCAGAATCCAAAAGACAATCTTCTAGTGGCGTCATTCATTTTCCCCAGCCACCAGAATGTTCAAGACAAACCATTCAGCCGGAAAAGTCATGTCATCTGTTTTTGGGACCGTAAGGGGTTCTTTTTGGTGGATTTTATGCCTAATAATGCAGAGGCTTACTGGAATACCCTAAAAAAAAAACTCAGAAGAGCCATTCAGAACCGCAGAAGGGGAATGCTGACCCGGGGAGTCAGCCTCCTGCATGACAACGCCAGGCCCCATAGCGCGCCAGTTTCACAGGAGCTGCTGACATCGTTTGGATGGGATATTGTCACCCACCCCCCCTATTCACACGACTTGGCGCCTTCGGACTATCACTTTTTCACTAAACTAAAGGAGTTTTTGGGTGGGAAACGTTTTTCCAGCAATCAGGAGGTCAAGGAAGTGACTGAAAGAGCTGGCGGTGGAGGTCTATGACACTGGCATACAAAAGCTGGTGCCCCGACTGCAGAAATGTCTCGGTCTCGACGGCGATTACGTTGAAAAATAGTTTAATATATTTGTGAAGTATTCTGTGAATTTCAATTGAATACAAGCATTTCTCGATCCTACATAAATGTTGTAACCTTACTTTCTGGATGACCCTCGTATGTACTATTAATTTTTACGTAACTTATGAGAAGGGACCTCAGTGAACATTATTGTTGTGTACAAAAAGGCATGAAGAATCATATTCGAGTTATATGGAAACATAAATTATTTTCCAATTGCCCAAATTTACAAATTATTCTTAGGTATCTTTTATGTATTTCTTATGTCTTATGTCCATTGTGAGTAAGCACTAATTTTTTCGACTGTTCAAATTGAGCACCATTTTGTTGGAGACATTGTTGACATCTACGTATCACACTTCGCATGGCATCAGAAGGATTTCAGGTGGCATTGGAAAAGATACATTGTTCTAAATAATTCTGAATCTAAGATTCATTTTGAAGGTTTCGCTGAATTGTGAAGAATCGTTGAATGAGCATTTACGAGGCGATGGACTAAGGTTGACTAAAAAATCAAAGGGTATTATTATAGTGCTTGTATCTTCGAAAGGAATTCTGACTTAAGTCCTAAATAAACCGAACAAAGACCCTACTTAAAGAAATTTATTGTCATATTGTGCCTGTTAATCACTAGACGGTCTCCCACAAATATTTTGAGTACGACCCCAGGTAATTTTTTTCTCCTAGTGATTGACAGGTACAATATCACAATAAATTTCTTTAAGTAGGGTCCTTATTCGGTTTATTTATGACTTAAGCCAAAATTCCTTACGAAGATAAAAGCACTATAAAAATCTCACCTTCGTATAGTTGTCCCAGAGCTGCAGCGATTTTATGGCAAGGCAATAGTAATTATTACCCCTGTTGAGATGCCGATAAGCGACTTAAGCAGAGCCCTGTCAATCATCACTTTCGTTCTGTACCTGTCAGTTTACAGGGTACTACTTGAACGAATTTACGATTACGGGTTGTACCTGCGGTTTAAACCTATTGTCGGTGTCATTAACGTTTATACAATGGTACCCCGCCATAAAATCGCTGCAGCTCTGGGACAACTATACGCGGTTATGGATTAAGGTTGTCTTCGACCACCCACATTTTCACTAATATTCAAATAGCGCAGACGGGGGTTTATGACCGCTACCCTTGCAGTCTCTTTAAAGGCGGCACGAAAGGTATTCGCAATGAAAAACACGACTTCTACTTGAGCTGCGAAACAGTCAAGACGCCTTGTAGTTGTCGAAATAAATCCATTTGTTAAGTTTTAAATCCGTATACAGTGTGTCACCGGATAGGTGAAATGACTCTTGCAAAAGATAAAAACATTTCGATTTAAATTTTTATTTTTTGGGGTTTACCCCTGCTTGGTTAAAGACTAATTTTTAACATAATTTTAGTTTTGAAAAGTCAAGTGTGCCTTGGAAATTTTCAAAAAACCTATTTTTCTGTAGAATAAAGTGCCTTTTATGTGGTAAATACGACAAAAAGTTATTAAGAAAAGTTGTTTAGAATCAACATCTAGGCCCCTAGACAAAATTTCAAAATCATCGACCAACTATGATTTTTCATTCATTTTTCGATGAATCGGTTGAAAAATCGATACGCTCTTGCACTGTGGTTCTTTACAACGTTTCAGCATACAGTGCATTTTTTTTAACTATTGCCATAGGGAATTGCATGGTAAAACTTATACCCCCTGTTAACTTTTGTTCTGATGAAAATATTCTAACCATTCTTGGAACAAAGTTTGAAGATTTTTTAAACTATCGGACAGAATACAATTCAATATCCTAAACTGTCGAAAAAGTTGTGAAAAAAATATTTTCTAGCGCGCCGGAATAATAGTACGTCGAGCGGCCGCCAGAATAGCGTTCCTGTCGGCTCAACCAGCACCTGACGACCTCCACTTTCGATTTTTGTCACTTTCATTTAAAAAATAAATAGCGAGATCTCCTCGAGGCTATGATTAAAATAAATAATAAAATAAAATATTAAACCTAATTTTTGTTCCCATATCGCCTACTACGTTTTTCTCAAATTATTTACGTTCATTAATTTCAACTTTGAAGAGTAAAATTAGTAAAATAAAACTGCTTGTCGTTGTTCAAACAGTATGCATTACGTAGTCTTATTAATGATTTATTACAAAAATAAAAATTAGCACCAAATCTGCAGTGGATCATCAGTCAACAATTTTACCATGCAATTAATTCCCTATGGCAACAGTTAAAAAAACGCATAAGAGGTTAACCAGAAACTTTGGAGGAATTAAGGGCAAGAATAACTGAAGCTTGTAATTCCACTACAGTGCGACATTTACAAAACACGCGAAGAAATTTTTAAGATCGCTTGGGACATTGTCTAGCAGTCGAAGGAAAACACTTTGAACAATTCCTTTGACAATTTCTGGTAATTTGTTGAGTTATTTTGTGCGTTAACGTTTTTACGCTTTGTTTATTTTTAAATAAATAAATGTTCAGATGTTCTGCCTTCCAAAAGCTAATTTAATCATAGCGTCGAGGAGATCTCGGTATTTATTTTTTAAATGAAAGTGACAAAAGTCAAAAGTGGTCAGGTGCTGGATGAGCCGACAGGAACGCTATTCTGGCGGCCGCTCGACGTATTACTATTCCGGCGCGCTTGAAA
Source organism: Tenebrio molitor (assembly GCF_963966145.1). Taxonomy (NCBI): domain Eukaryota; kingdom Metazoa; phylum Arthropoda; class Insecta; order Coleoptera; family Tenebrionidae; genus Tenebrio; species Tenebrio molitor. The sequence continues at coordinate 18,292,725 of NC_091048.1, read as the reverse complement.
ATATTTTTTTCACAACTTTTTCGACAGTTTAGGATATTGAATTATTATCTATCCGATAGTTTAAAAAATCTTCCAACTTTGTTCCAAAAATGGTTTGAATATTTTCATCAGAACAAAAGTTAACAGGGGGTATAAATTTTACCATGCAATTCCCTATGGCAACAGTTAAAAAAATGCACTGTATACTTCTAATAACGATTTCAGTGTGGCAAACGATATTTTGGAAGTTTTGGATCCATCTCTGGTTGTTATGCCAGATGTGACCAGAATCGGCACCTCAAAAAGTAACAAAAAAATGCTGACATGGCCAGATTGTGTTTGAGAAAAAAATCAGCGCTCTTAGTTATCAAAAAATTTTCTAAGATGTACAGGGTGATTCATATAGTTTCATAAATATTTTTTTGTTCGGCAATGTCAGAATTTGAGAATTTTCTCCTGTGTGAACGGATTTTGATAAATGTCACAATTTGTCAAAACGAAACGTCAAGCTAATTTTAAAGATTTTAAGCGATTTGGAACATTTAAGGGGCTCGTCGAACAAAAAAACGTTGTATTTAACTCGTTCTTGTGTAAATTGGCCTTTTTTTTGCACTCATGGGCCATCAAAACTCTCGTTTCACTCGCGTTTTAAACTGGCTCACTCATGCCAAAAAAAGGCCAATTTACACACGAACTGGTTAAATAAACTACTATTAACCAGTGGCAGATTCCGGTCTTAAAAGGCTCTTGACAATAAAATTTTGAGTCATACATCAAAAATTGGCAAAAATTACCATATCGGTTTTTTCACTATTAGTACTTAAATGCCATTCTTCGCTAAATTATTCCACCTTACGTCCAATGTATAACAAATGTCATGATTTCATGAATGTCATAGAAGCAAACAATTGTTGCTATAGAGAAAATATTGGTATTATAAAGTTCGCTTTAGTTTCATTTTGACAACAATGCCTGACAGTTTATTTCAACGTGAAATATTTTCATTTATCTGCAGTTTTTAAAAAGTGGTAGTACACTTTTCAACATGCTTTATCTTCAACAATTTTAACCTTAGAACCTAGACATTTTTGTAAGAGTGTCTAGGGGTTTGAATCTACCACCGGTTAAAGTTTGAATGATACTTTATGAATCACCCTGTATATTAGTGATAATAAAACAAACAACAACAATCTTACCTGAAGCAATTACGTGCTGAGTTGGCAGATCGTGTTGGAAAGGGTGAAAATAATTTAACCATAAAATATGTACATGAATAAGACACAAAAAATAGTAGAGAAAAAAAAATCACTGGCAAACCTTTTACTTGTAAAATAAGGTATGCTAATATTGCTTCTCTCATGGCTAAGTTCAACTAAATTTTTCAATGGAAATAGCAAACTCTTCACCTAATATAATTGCTTTAACTGAAACATGGCTTGATGCTGAGATACATAATAATATGATTGAATTAAACAACTACAAACTTTTTCGAAAAGATAGGATAAATGGCAGAGGAGGAGGCGTATGTATATACGAAAATGAATCTCATAAAAAATAAGTTTCAGATAACTGTTTTAGATATAATAGTTGAACCGTATGAGGCACACTGGATTAAATTTTCTAGTAATTTATTTTCTTTTGTAATAGCATGCGTTTACAAACCTCCACTAAACGCCTCTTCAAACTCAACCGAAAATGATTAATAATTGTTGGAGATTTTAATTATTCTAATATCAAATGGAAAGCAGACTGTTACTCCTCTAGCTCTTTTTCTGATTCTCTTTTTACTGATATGTTAAATGATAACAATATTTCTCAAGCTGTTTCAGACTTTACACGATTTAGGCATAACCAAAAATCCTCTCTTTTAGACCTTGTCTTAATATCAGATTGTAATCTTATCTCCAATCTCAACATCTCTGATCCCATCGGTTTATCTGATCATTGCACAATTGAAATAGATTTGTAGGTTATTCTTTACTCTAAATGTAAGATTGAGTCTCTTGTTTATAAATTTACTGACTGCACATCGCTTTCTCAATGTCTTGATTTAACAGACTGGAGCATTTTATACAATTTTGCTGACGTCGAGGAACAATGCAATTTTTCCCTACATACGGTTAATAGTTTAACTACCAAAAACACAAAAATTAAAATGACTGCTGGAAATGACGCTCTTGGATTTCGTGAAGAATGTCTTCTTCTGCAACTAAAATGCGAGCTTCTCGTGGTGGTGGCCAAGATGGAAACGTCCGAAGTCGCGAAGATGCTGCACAACGTTTACAAAGGTTTGTGCATTGGAAAGTATCCTTTGAGGCAACTTTTCACCGTAGATTTGTCGTGCTACTCGTAGCGTCGTAGCTCTAAATGTCCGCGGGCTTCGCCATAGACCAAAGCTATTTCTGTTTTCTCAAGGTTGATGAAACACACTTGCGACTTGAGATAGATGTTCTTGTCAAAGTGATCTAATTTTGAACTAAATGACAACAAAAATTCTGCTATGATTTTTTTGATCCATTTTTTATAAAATTCAATGGCTTCCAAACTTTGTTTGTAAAACTTTTGGCCCCTTTTTCTAAAGAGCGATCAAATTAATTTGTAATCGAGTTATCCATGAATCCGAAGTCATATGTCGTTACTTGAACTCCGCGCTCCAATAAATACAGCTTGAAACACAGGTTAGATCTCGACATATCATCGCAAAAGACAATAGGATTCAAATCCGTGGATGACTCGATTAAAAATTAATTTGATCGCTCGATAGAAAATTATCTACATTTGTATAAGGCATTATTGGCTCAATCGTTACTTTTAGTGTGGTTCTATCACAGGTTAAGATATCTGCACAACCTTCAAAGTCACCCTGTATTATATGATAATATTAATATGTTTCCAACATTCGGAAATTTCTCTCTTCTGAGTAACTATAGGAAGTTCAGTAGGGTGAGTTGTGAAAAAAGGTGGTGATAATCTCGGCCAAGTTAGTAAAATCACTCCAGTTTTAATGGTTTTTAATGTTTTTCAAGCAGGAGCACAACGCTGCCTAAGTAGTTTCAATTTTAGTCAGTATTAGAAAGGTATCTTCCTTGGTCTATCTTATCTTAGTAATATCAAAAAATAAGTCAATTTTGATAGATCTTGAAAATGAAGCGGAACTGTCAAAAAACTAATTGAAATAAAGCAAAACTTGCTTCAAAATCAATTAAGATTTGTGAAAGTATTGATTTGTCCTGAATGCACAAATATGAAATAATTTTACAATTTACGTTACGTCTGCTGAAATTCCAATATATTTCGGCAACAGGTTGAGGAAGAAACTTTGAAAAAACGCAAGCGTGTCTTACTTAGACCAGACTGAAAATACCTGGAAAATTTGTCTCACGTATAACGTTAGTAGCTGAAAATTTGATACTCTTCTACTCAATATTGTATTCAATTCAAAGGAACTGGTTTTTGTAAAAAAAATATGCAAGGGCAAAATTCGTTATGTTATTCGAGATGTTAATATTTACTTCATACATATCAACAAACAAAGTTGTTGTACCTGTATTATAAGTTTGAATATTTACACAAAATCTTATTGGTGTTTCAAATGTTAATCAGTTCTGTCCTCATTTCGAGTTAGTTTCCAATTTCACTCCGACCTTTAGGGTCTAACAATAAAAATCTAATGATGAATGAATATTGCTGGTCAAGATAAACGCTGAAAAAGAAAAATGTACGTTAAATATGATATGAAAAGTAAGAAAATGCCTTGACGAGATAAGTTTGTTGACTAGGTACACGGGCTGGAAGTAAATTAATGATTTGTACGATATTTTCAGGCTTGTAAATATTCGATGTCTGCAGTCGCAAATATTTGCTAAATTGAAAAGCGTCTCTGATTTTCAGGTTGCATAAGAGTTCAGATACACGCCACAAGAAGTCTGAGAACCAAACGGTAATTGATCGAATCGACAAAAAATTCCGACTTATCCCTTCAGTTTCTTATGCTGCAAACTGTACCGTGATAAGACGTCCGCTAGTTTAGTTTCAGTTTGCTGTCGTTTCATTTTTTCCTTTTCCTATAGACAGAAGCCCAAGGGGGACAAGTCTGATGTTCGGTCATTTTCTTGAAAATGTTTTCTGGAAGAGGGTCGGAACATTTCTCGAATACGTAATACGAAAAAGCGGCCATAAAATTTCAAATCTTATCACGAGCATTAGATTTTTCTTTTTTTTTTGGTTAATTTTTCATGGAGAAATTAATTCCCAAAGAAAAATTCAGAGAAAGATTGTGCTTCTTTCATTACAAGCGAATATCGCGCGATTATGATCTCCGCTCTGGACATGACAGATTAATTATTTATTCGTCATTTAATTTATTTCTCGTTTCTCTAATATGTACTAGACAAATTTCCAATAATTCACAGACGCAAACAATATCCGTTCTGAAGCTCTGTAAATATTAGCACGTAACAAGTGTATTTTGATGTTGATCGTAATAAAATTAGTAAACGTTACAAATTGTGATCAGATTGAATTATTGTATATTTGCCGAATCGAAAACCACCTAAATAACATTTGAAGGATATCTACACAATTTGTAAATATCGTTCGTGCGGAAACTGAAACCATAAAGTCTATAACTAATGACCCCATTTAAATTTTGGTTGGTGAAAGCTCCGTAAGGGTGTCCTTGCCTCATGTAATGTTCGAAATTAATAAAAATTCCGTCGGCCATTTATCTTGCAAATAACTTCATTATACGTAGTTAAAGGGGTGCCACTCCTTTGATGATTATTTATTTGAATTTCGTTAACCGGTGATTTTTTTCTTGCAGATCTTCACATACCCACAATGCTCTTCAACAACAAACATAAAACAAATGTAAGTACACTGTAATCAATCGATATTCTCACCTAATCATTGCACAAGAGAAGTTAAAGTGCTGGATTTTGAGTTAAACTGTTTTAAGCCCAGTTTCGCAGTTTACAGTTAAGTTTTGCTATCAGAACCAGGTCAAACTTACGGAGCCACTTAAATGCATTACCATATTCTCGCAAAATCCAATTTCGTTAAAACTTTTATTTGATTAAGACGCCCTTAATTTAAATCGCGTTGTGATCGAGACTAGACACAGTATATTGAAAGTATAAACAAATTCTAAACACATAAAAACAAATAGCTTTTAGATTTGAAACGATTTGGGTTAAAAGGACGTCTTAATCGCTTATCTAGTAGGCGTCTGATTTCGCCTTTTCCACTGCTTTGGTCTCCGTTTTACCTAAGTTTTTCGTAAAGCTTTATGTTACAAGCGCAATAGGTTCATCAAAATATATTTAAACTTCGACCCAGATCAGAAATTCGCTTTTTGCTCATTAAAATTCGTGACTTGCAAACGCAGTTGAAATATTAAACCTGGTTAAACAATTTACTTTTGAACTTATAAGGAACGGATGGAAATCTCGAATAATTTTTGCTCCAAAGATGTGCTGGTACATTTTTGGAAAAATGCAAACTATCTAAACTGTTTAGTGTCTTCATTATAATTTTTGTCAGATTTTTAATTATTAAGTAGTTAAATTGACTTTAATGGAAATGGAGTCGTTAATTTAATTGTACACTGGTACACATTATGTATATTCAGTAATTGTAATATAACACGAATAAATATGTTTCCGTTTTGCTGAAACTGCTAATTAAAATTAATTATGAAGTCATATTGTCGGTCGTATTATTGTTAATTGTACTAATTTTACGTAATAAATTGAAAATTATGAAATCATCATGACAATTACGAACGTTTATTATACGATCTGTTAATGTAACGTGTCCATATGGTATCGTGAATACTAATTCAACCGATTGAACATTAATTCATTCCTATTGATGTAGGGAGTGAAAATGTTTACTCGCTTTAAAAATTACCAATTTGTTGGACGATTTGTGTGCTGATGTCAGGTTTACTATATTGCAGCATTGACACAAGTAATGAATAATTAGAAAATGTTGGAATCAAAACATTTTAAATTTAATCCTGTATAAATCCTAGAAATAAACTGGTCATGATATAAATATCAAGAAAAAATCGTTCTTTAACGGACTGAGAGAAAAATTGTCGCCGAGGCCGCTTCCGGCCGAGGCAAACAATTTCGACGATGTTAAAGGATTTCGCGACAAAATTGTACACAACATTTTGTTTGCAACCAAAAATTTGTAATCATAAAATGAATGAGTAAAGTTTCGTTCACTGTCAATAAATACATATAAAGTCGGCTTACATTTCGGCATGTCGCTATAGAAATGACATGAATAAAACAATTTATGAAAAAAATGGTAGAAAAGAAAAAGAAGAAAATTACGATGTTTTAGTTCCATGTACTCTTGCATAGTTAAAAAATATGTAAGTTGTGCAGTGTCTAATTTAATACCTGGAAAATCTAAACAGCAAAAACTGATATAACAAGAAGAATGTGAAAACGGTGTTGGAAAATGTTGTATTGGCTTATTACTGCCCGAGCCTGAGTTTTCTAGCCGAGGCGCAGCCGAGGCTTGAAAACAGGCGAGCACAAAAGGCTCTTTTTGGCAGATGTGCACATTAAATTTTTCGGCCTCCCAGTCTGGGAAATATAGCGTTACCTTACACTTTAGGTCAAGGGAGGTGCGATTTCCCGTACAATGTCAAAAATTTCTAGTGGAGTACGGGAAAAATGTGCGGACACCGTTGATTTATTCTTTTCACAGTTAATTTAAAATTAAAGTGTCCATACGTTACTTTAATTTGGTGTAAAAAAACACATTTCCCTGTATAATTTTTCCGATAAATGTGTTTGTTTAATTTATATCGACCAATAAATAATAATCATAATCGTAACAGGGAAAATACAACCTATTGGGTTGGCAGCTATATATGTCAAAAAGTTTGACAATTGTCGGGTATTTCATAAATATCTGCAAAATTGCACAATAAAACTAAATCACAGAAGTTGATATATGGTTTTGTGTACCTACTTTATTCAGTACTAGCTGTTAGTGCTAAAGTGCAACTGTAAAATAAAAATAAACAAACTTCTAACCCCAAAATCTTGTATTCACCTGAAGAAAGATGATTCGTTTTCACCAGGAAGTAGTGGTTAAGTACAAGACATTTTAATAATTTGCAACATTATTAACATAATTTATTTTGTAAAATTACAGTTGTAAACATTATTGTTACAATTCTCCACTTTAGAGAACAATGCAGAAACAATTTGGTAACTGTCTTCTGTACTTCTGGGTTGAATGTCAATATGTTGTACTGGTGCTTCTCTTACGGTACTGATGATGGAATTCTCAATGTTGGATGGTTACATTGGAAGCAACTGCTAAAAATTCAAGTAGATTAAAGCACTGTATCGAAGTTTGTGACACAACTCACCATTGTTTGAGCTGTAGCTGTAACACAGTACATTTTGTTTTTGATGTTGAAGGAAGGCCACCATGAGTCATCACGAATCATTTTAGGAACTTCAATCTTGTGTCCATGGGGCAATCAAGGTTCAAATATTTGTCAATTTTATTTGAAATTGTTTTAATTGTATTAATACCAATTTAACCTGACTTCCATATATTTCTTCACAGTTTCAACCCAGTTTGGATTGGTAATGGCAAACGATCTACAAATATTGGTTTTTGTGTCAGTTATCAATATAATATCTTCTCTTGACATTTTCCATTTTCAGAGTATATAACTCCTTTCGGAGACAGGCACCACAAACACCTATTAATAAAACTGTCTGTAATAAAATATGGTTTATTAAAAATTTGTGAATTAAAGAATGGTTATTACATACTTTCGTGAGAAAAAATTGTCCTATGTAACGTTGTTTCGATTTTTGTGGTAATAATTCAGAATTTAGTCCTGCCACTAGTTGTACTGCCTCTGGTGTCACATTTAACTCACTCTATATTATATACTAGACATTTTTTTCACTCGATTAATACACCAAAATCAAATTTTGAAGCATGACCGTGAAAATTTAGCCGGCAAATAATTTGTTAGGAAAAAAAACAAATGAGCGGTCACGGTCGTCAAGGAATTGATTCCACAGCATTCGATTCTTTATTGACGATGCCAAATTCTACAATAAAATTAGTCTTGATTTTTAAAAGATTTAATATTTTGGTCAGCCGAAAAGTCTAATACAAATGTCGTACGGGACGTATTTTCCGGCCCTCCAACTAATCAGGCACTCGGCTGCGCCATCGTGCCCGAAACCAGTTGTCGTGCCGGAAAATTCACATCCCGTACTCTAATGTAAATAACTATTCTAGGCGACCCCACGAATTACAGTACGCCCAGAAATGTGGTAGCAACTTTTACACAAAGTGTCACAAGATGGCACTTTCAAAAAGCCAAATTTGTTCAATCTTGCAACATTCAATTTTTGAATTTTTTCTAAAGAATATCTTAAGGAGGTTTTCCGAACAATTTTTGCCCCCGATTTGTGCACTAAAATTTGTCGAGATGTTGCTCGAAGGGTTCAGTTATGCATTGAGCATAATGGTGGTCTATTTGAACATTTTCAATAAAATTTAAATTTGAATGTTTTACGTTTGACAATTCTTGACATTTATTTATCTCAATTTAGATAGCGGCGTTGCCATGCATAAAAAAAGGTCTCTGTAAAAAAGTGTCATCTTACGGCACCAATCGAAAAACTTGCTACCACATTTCTGGGCGCTCCGTACAAAGCAAAAAACATCATTGGAAAAAATGACAAATTCATTTTGTATCTACCTTTTTCAAATAGATAAATTTATTAATACATATACTTCTTTTTTATAGTATTTGTTATCAGCTTGCCAACAAAACTAGAAATTTACTATTTGCAATTCTCAAATTCATTGGCTTTCTACGAATCTACAAGCGTTATCAATTTATTTCTGTGTAATAAAAGTTTCATTGGAACATTATAAACGCAAATTTAAAAACCTACTTTAATTCAGAAGTAAAGTATAGAAGTTTAAGAAAAATTTGTCGTAATAAATTTATATTGAAATTATGTGTATAAAATTTTGAATTTTAGTGCCTACGTGGGGGCATAAATAGGGATCATTAAAATTTGATGGTTTATACGTGGACCGTTTATTCGTCTTGACGTATTCCAGCTTTTCCAGAGTGTCCTCAGAGAACTTACGAGACGACCCCACACACATGATTTGTAAATATTTATTCAAGTACATCTACAATATACGAACCTAAATTAAGAAAAGTGCAGAAATCTTGAGAATTTCGGTTACACCGCCTACTCATCACAATTTCCTGTGTATTACATTTAAAAACAAACTAAAAGTAGTTGCTGAAATGTGAAATATACAACGTGTAAGTGATAATAACACACGTTTCCATCAATAAATATACTGGAAAAGAATTAATGTATGTATATTTGTAAAATGTCGAGAAACAACATTAAATTAGCTTACAAACCGAAAGCGGTTCGAACATGGGGAAAATATTCTTTAATTAAACATGTCTGCACAGCTTAAATACATTCAGACATAAATGACAATCAGTGTCCTTTTCACTGAAACGACCAGTCTGTGTACACAAACCCCATTTATCCTTAATTTATTTGTCTGCAGAATGTTTTAAACCGTTTCATTTTGACATGGGTGACGAGTGTACCTAAATCACCACCAATTAAGGAAAAAGTGTTACACGGGGCTAATTAATTATTCTAAAAGTTAAAAAAGTCAATTCATTTGTTAAAAAATTTGCTGTTTTGTTTGAAACAACTACCAAGTAGAGAGTAAATGAACTAAAACTTAGTAATTAGATTTTCCCGGACACTCTGTATATACACAAACGAATTGTCCCGGCTTTGGTAGCATTACAATACAACGTGTACAAAGTCTTTGTGCTAGATTGGAGCCCCGCAAGTCCTACTAGGTTCCGACTTATCTAATCTTATCTATGTGAAGGAGTTAATGGATTGACCGGAAACAAAGACTAGTGCGGATCAGCTAAATACCAAACCGACGGCCACGCCAACTAGACTGATACACCGTTAAACGGTCGGGACATTAACGGGACGTTCTGATAATAGAAACTGCATGTACGTCCGTGTTTTATGACGTCAAAAACGCCAACAACAGTCACACTCCAAGTATTACACGATCGCTATAATAAGCATAAAAGTACATTTTTTAGTGGCTCTGAAAACGGTTTTATGTGAGACGTCTGTTAGGTTATGTTGCATTAAATCTCGTATGCATTAAAAATATGTGTTAAAACGAAATGGCAACATGACCAATCGATAAATTTATGACACTACTTAGTCTTATCGCACCCGCTCCACGTTTGCGATGTATAATTCAAATACATTAAGTACACTGAAAATGCCACCGCAAAAAGAAATATCACACGGGTACTGCATGCATAGTGTAAAATACAGTTTACTTGATAAGCTTTCCCGATAGTTTAATGATACACCGAAAGTTTTATAGGGCGGGTGCATGCGTCTGGAACAAAACGAAATAAACGCTTCGTTGATAATCGTATTGTAAACAAAAAGGAGTCTCACAAATGTCATTTTGTAGACCCAAAAATTAATTTTGTTAGAAACTCTGATTCTGATTTAAACAAAAGCAATTTTATCTTCTAGCGGTCGAAAATCGCGCCTTTGTGTGTCTCCATAGAGACGGTTAAACTGTCATTTTTTTTCTGAGCGGAGTAGAAGTACTTCAAGTCCTAGGAGTAGAAATGTACCACAGGCGGCTCGACCGGGTCAAATGTAAAGTCATTTGAAGTATTTGTCACGATCCATTTATGAGTTACACGAAATATTTAACAAATAAATTATCCCCATTAAGATAAAGCCCCTAAAAAAGCGAAATAACGAAATTATTATCCAATATTTAACAGATTCGGCTGTGGTTAAAGACGAGCCGCCCCTTATGGGACTTGTGGACGTGTTCATCTGTCAGATCAGATGTCCAACAAATGTCAAAAATAGCGCAAGATTTGCCCTTCAGTGTTAATAGGTAAACAGTTGTAAGTTGTAGTCGTTTGCTATTTACGTTTTGATAACGTTTGTTGTACAGGGTTGTTCTAAATTATTGTAGTCGAAGTAGGCGTGAAAACTGAATGTAAAATTTATGGTTGCCGCTCCACATAAAGAAACGTCAAATTGATGTGAATAAGTGAGTACACACCGTGCACACACGGGAGTTAAATTGGGTTCAAAACAACTCAGTATTTCTGGATTCAATCGTTAATTTAACAAAAATAAATAAAAATCTCATCACCACACTTTTCAATCTAAAAAATGACAGTGTCAGAGACAAAACTGACAGTTCACATGAAAGCGGCAAAAATATAATAACATAGGCATGGCCTACTTCGACTACAATCATTTAGAATAACCCTGTATTTAGCGAACATCTGAAGTGTCTACTGTTAGAAAACGAAATGCACGGCGAGCAATGGCTCCAACATTGATGCAGATCGCGGCAAACTCAATGTAGATCTAATCCGACCATAGTCCCGGACGAAAAGTGTATGATTTCTAAATAATTGCTCCTGATGCCAAGTTTCTGGCTACATAGGTAAAATTTATGAGTTCGCTAGACGAAGAATAATAAATTATTATTGTAGGTTAAGTTTTACTTGTCACTAAGTATGACCGCTTCCGATGCAATGAAATCACCAACTTGACAATGAGAGGTATCGAAGATTTGGACTCTGCTATCGTAGTAAAAGTTCAGGATTAATTTGAGGTGGACCGCTTTATACACATACATTCCTACATGATAGTGTGATATTATTTGTGATATTAGTGAGGCTAGCATGGCGGCACATCCAAAATTTGAGTGGTTTTCTACGCCAACTATTATAACATTATATTATTATTAACATTTACAATAAATATATAGCCTTCATTAATTCATTATTTTTGTAAATTAAAAATATCATTGAAAATTGTCTCCCAAATGTTGTTACAATAACAATAATCTACACCCTTAATAGTTTATTTTGATCATACAACATGGGTTCAGATACCGTGTACGGAAAAATGGATTTCCTACGTATTGCACTCATGATACTACGGGTGTTTAGAAAATAAATTAAATTTGGATATATTTTATTATTCTATTAATTATTTTTAACTTAAAAAATGGAATCACGATTATTCTACTTTCGTTACCGTAGAGAAACAATTTGATGAAGGTTTATACAGGGTGATTCATATAGTATCATACAAACTATAACCGGTGGTAGATTCCGGCCCCTAGACACTCTTACAAAAACGTCTAGGTTCTAACGTTAAAATTGTTGAAGATAAAGCAGGTTAAAGAGTGTACTACCACCTTTTAAGAACCGCAGATAAATGAAAATATTTTACGTTGAAACAAGCTGCCGAGGTGACTCGAAGGAGTTGTTGTCAAAATGAAACTAAAGTCACCTTTATAATACCAATATTTTCTCTATAACAACAATTGTTTGCTTCTATTAAGCCATTCATGATATGTGTTATACATTGGACGTAAAGTGGAATAAATAATTAATAAATTAGCTAAGAATGGCATTTACTCATAGTGAAAAGACCGATATGGTAATTTTTGCCAATTTTTGATGTACGATTCAATATTTTATTGTTAAGAGCCTTTTGAGATCGGAATCTGCCACTGGGTAAAATATTGTATGAAACTAAATGAATCACCATGTATATACAGTATGTCCACGGATTGAGTTACAAAGAGGTATGGTTTACAAAAAAATTTTGAATTTGAATTTCATATTTGGGGATTAACCCCTGCTTGACTTGAAACTAATTTTAACTCGTGCAAATTTTTTTTATTATTCATACGAATTCCACGTTGCTTGGCTATTGATGGAAGGTACCTACTCAATTTTCTCGTAAAAGGAAAATTAGATCGAGCTCTATCGGTCAATTTGATTAATTCATAACTAAAAAGCTGTTGCACCCTGCATATTTTTCTAAACGTTTTTTACTTTCATTACCATCAAGGAAAACGCACTCTAAGTTTGATCCGCGAGTTCTGGGACACCTGTATATTAGTCGGGCATTCAGAGTTTTTAAAGACCTACATGTACTTGCATCTAAAGGTTATTCTCGTCTACGGCTACGAATATTAGTCAACCTTGTAAGCTCCTTGAATAATATGGTATTATTTTTCCAGCAATCACCAAAGCTCAATACAATCAAGATCATCTGTCGATAAATTAGTAAAAGATTTAAGGACTTTTTTCGAACAATTAACCATATCGAATCCAAATATTGATTTGGATTTGAGCTTTTTTGTTAGTTACGTTCAATGTTATAATTCATTAAACACGTAATCCGCCAACATGTCAGTTTGAAGTGTGGTTTCACGTTAGAATGAACACTGACAATCTCTCAATTCATTTCTTGCACAAAAATGAACCCGCTACGTTGTGATATGATAACTAAATACATTTCCTTGAATAACCAAGTGAAACCTTCAAGAGGTTGCGGCAAACTGTGATTTTAATTGAGCAGAGTATTCTTTTGAGAGTAAAACAAGATTTGTTTTGACTGCTTATTGGTGCTTCTGTTCGTCGTTTCGAAATGGATGCATTTTTATAGATTTTTTTTATCTTATCAGTAAATATCATGCACACAGTTTATTGTCGACAATTTCGAATACTCTTCTTCATTAAATCCATTAAGCGATTATTTGGCGTAATAACAATGTTTGCTAGGCTATTGATAAACCTTGAATCTGTTTGACAACCTCTCCAAAGTTGACACAAGTAAAAATCCGCCTTCCGTAACCCGTGAAAGAGAATTTCTGTTAAAAGTGATTTATCCAACAGCGAAGCGGTGGCCATTACAAAATTGTATGTAGTCGCATTTACTTTTAAAACAAAATTTAATTACATTAATTAAACATACACAAATAGACTTTTAGAAATATGTGATTAAATATAATTCAAACGTGCGATTCCATTATCGATAAGTCTAGTCATATTCGGTAACAATGGATTTATTAGTTTATAAATCAAATCGAACCTTGCACGAGTTAAATTGAGGTAAACACCAATCCACTTTTGATTACATCAAACAAGCTGTATGTACGGGGGTTTCCAATTTACAAAGACACTTAACCTTAACCAGAATTTCAAAGGTCTTGCCAAGAGGAAGAAGAAGTGATTCAGTGGAAGACATTCGAATGGAGAAGAACACTTCACAATGTCAATTCCAACAGTCTGCAGTGCATTGTGCAGCATCCACTTGGCTCAAAACGACTATAATAGCAAACTTTTGCAATTATCGAGAAAATCCACGCTGAAAAACTTTATACCCCAGAGGATAATTTTATTTCAGACGACCAGATGGTAAATAAATATAAGTTTATTTGTACACGACCGAGTTGCCAACTGAAGCACTAATCGAAAAAAATAAAATATATTTATCTAAACCGAATCAGCTAATGGCGTTTTCGGTGCTTTAATCATCCGTTTAGCTTCTTTGTCGCCATTCACACTTCTCGTACGAAAAATTTCATTGACTTGGTTTTTTTTTTGGAGAAGCCTGCAATTTTTCAGGCATTTTTTTTTAACGTAAGAAATGAAAACTGTAATTCTTCCACATCGAAAGTGTCAGTAAAAACGGATCTCATGTTTTGATGAAGGTCACCGAATCGCGCGAAACGTCTGGACAACCAATCCGCTCATTCATAGACAACCCTATTTCCTACATGCCATAGAAACGATTTAAAGCCCCTAAAATAAATTGATGAACCCTTACGCCTCTGTTATCTTGTCGGGTTTTAAAGGATTTATTACTGTAATGATTGGTCCTCATTTCCATTGATAAAGTGGGGGTGGAGGTCAAGTAACCCCCGTTTTGCTTCGCTTTTGAGGTATATCCGTTTCAAAGTGTATTTTATTGTTTGAACCGGGATTCTCTTTATAATCGGAGTCGCAGAGATTACACAGTGATGGACAAAGGTTGATTAAAAAAAGGAAGAAGATAAACAGGACACTATATTGGAAATTCTGCAATAAAAAAGCTAAAGCTCTAACGAATGAAAACGTTGATGGAAAGCTTATTTGCCAGACCTCGTTTCGTTAATTTTCCTCCCCATCGTCTCACCTCCACCGAAACAATACCAATTCTAAATCCCCGATTTATTAAACTTGCAATATCTGCGTCGATAGAAAATCGGAGTGCAATCCATTTTTCGTGACACAGAAACTGTCAGAACATATTGAAAGCTACCATCGCAATATAAGAAACAATAATTTCGGATTATTTACGAGCTGACGACTGCACAAATTAGATTAAGAGGAATCGACCATAAAGCAATTTAGTAGCCGAGTTTTAACAGGGTAGTAAAATATAAAACCAGTGAAAAAGACAAACCACTCGGTTCACGAAATTTTATTATCAAGTCTTATCTTCATCCATTATCGTAAAGATGTCTGACACAGAAATGATTTAAACAAAATCAAAACCCCGACCGGATATATTTTTTCACAAATAAATTTAATTAAATTATCGGTATTCACTGTGGATCTGTCGTATGTGTTGACATCGAAATAAATTGAGGCAGAATTCTGTTCCAATTGAGTCAGCAGCAACGAAATAAAATGCAAACATTATTTAAATGGATGCACTTCAGTTAGGAAAGGCAGTCGTTCGTAGACTGACCTCTAGTGACGAATATTGTTTAATATATATTTGACCAGGAAATGGAGACTTCACAAGTAAAGTGCATTGAGTAAATATTTACCGTGCGAAATTAAACTTGATAGACGTATAAAGTGCATTACTACATTAGATGAATTGATTTTCTTTTTATCTCTCGTCCTTGTGGCTAAACAAGCAATAATTATATCGTACATTATTAAACAAACTCTGTTATATCTAATTCTAGATTGTTTGGTTAAAGTAGACATTTTCAGATTCACATATAAGTTGCATTTTCAAATTTTACAGGAGTATTATTTCTTGAAAACCCCAACTACTTATTTCCTAAAATTTTTATTATACAGCATACAAGATTTTTTTTATATGTAATATGGAGCCTTCAAATAAATATATATTTAGAGTAGGCCTAAGCGACATTCTAATTCTGTTAACAGTGTAAAGTAATTTTTGTAGGTAACCAATTATTCTCCGGAGTTACACAGGTTACATAGTAAGCTTTTTCCCAATTTCATATTGTCATATTCCGTGGAGGGGGAATAGGGAGAATGCACTACAAAAATTAAAAATATTTTCTAACCTAATTTTATTTCGTTAAATGTCAGACGTTTCTTGTATCATTTTCTACGCTGGAAAAATGTTGCAAACAGTTGAATTTCCATAGGTTGCTCTAAATATAAATTTATTTGAAGGCCCGTTATATAGTGTAAGAAATACGTTACAATTTCAACTACCAGACTTGTTAGTTAAGTTAAATTACTCTGCAAGTATTACTTTTTCCATTAATAAATGAGCTTTTCACTTACGTAGTCACGTCTGTTAATATTTTTTTCCCTACCGGTTAGAAATGTAGGCTGTGGACACCTCATTTGAGGTGAGAAAATTCAACTTCCTCGCTAAGATAAGAAAGTTAATCATGAAATGTTTATGGTAAAACCGTACCAAAATACAAATGTCAAAAGTGTCAAAAGTGAAATAAGTTATTGATAAATGAAAGCCAATTCAATAAAGCAAGTTGGTAGATCAATCTGGAAAATAAACAGATAAGCTAGGTAGGTACTACAACTTCTGTTTATATCAAATTTTCGAACAAACGTCAAATCTTCAAATGCGATGACAACTATTCAATTCTCAAAATTTTCGTTTTAATCAGGAATATAACCATCTTTTTTTGACTTTTTTCAACGAAGTTGTGCCGGTAGGGAAAAAATAGTATTCAAACCTTGTTAAGAAAGTGCCCTTGCAGACCTTGGGCACTTACAAACCTCGCCTACAGCTCGGTTTATAATCTTTGCCTGCGGTCTGCAAAAATGCACTTTCTTACCTTGATTTGAAATATACTATTGCGTTTTTCTGTAAAAAATGTTAAATCAAATTAATGCAAAAAATCATGTATTAACAATGGTTTATTTGAAAGACTGTGGATAAATGTTGCTGAATAGGAAAATAACTGAAATGATAAGAGGTCATACATAGATGTAAATTGTCCTTTTATAATATGTTATGAATAAATATTATAGTCAGAAAGAATATCTCTTGTTAGTGTGTCCAAATAGTAGAACATTTTTTCCTACTTTTATCACTTCTTAATAATATAGCTGGAAATAATATAAAATCTTGTTTACTAATTCGTCTTTCCGATTACCATACGCACATTTGTATAAAAAAAAGGTTCTACATATTAATAATTTGACAAATTTTTAAAAAGCTTTCAATAAGCCGAACAAAATTCTACTATTTGTTTGCAAAAAAGATTTACCACACTTCCACACTTTATGATGATCGAAAACCATAGTGTACAATAATTATAAAATAAAAATTGCGGTTTTTATTAAATAAAAAATTATTATTAAATATACAGGGTATTTCACGAGTGATAATGAGCCCTACAGAACTGAAAATATATACAATACATTTACAAAGTTAACATGGCTATTTTAAATAGGTATCCTATTGTTTTACAATGAAATTATGAATCCACGATGGCTTTGCTTCCAATAATTTTATTTGTCACAACTGACATTTACGAAAAAGTTAACAAAACAATGTCGAATGGGAGTGGAAAAGATTAATTTATATCGCTATAATTTCAAATAGTTGAAAAGATTTGCTTAAATATTTTTTTTGAACCCTCCAACAATATAACATTACTGCCTGCTTTTGCTGGAACAGACTTTTAAGACGCCATTTATTAGTGTTAAAGAAATAATTATTCAGCGAATATGAAAATCTTAACTCCTTATTAATTAAAGTTTCGAAGACGTACCTTGAAGTGCTGTCATAATATTGATAAATTAAACCACAACGAAGTTTTCTGGAGATTCCTGGAATTTAATAAGCTTCCCTCTTATTTTTATAATACGAAACTAATCCTTAATTGGATTAATTTATCTTAACTTAAAATCCACTAGACGCTAAAGGCCTTCCTATTGTGCTCGTTTCTTAATAATCCAATTTAGAACTCGATTTTAATTGTACAATACAATGCGCAGTTCTTGTTCTAACCCAAAGACAAACTGCCTTTCAGTCTTTAAAGATAAACCACGTTTTATGTCACGTAAATGAATTACACTGTTTAGTGGCGAACATCATCTTGGGGTATTTATTTCTTTTTAAATTCGCCACGCTCGGCATTACCAAAATTAACTTACCCTCGACATTGACATGTTTTTTGCATTTACCGCAGCCACGGGCGGTGGTTATTGATTTCCTCTTTCTGTTCTAAATCATTCTTTTAATTATTTTTACATTTTCCCAAACTCAATCCTAACAGATTTAATTAACAACGATGCGGATATCTCGACAGTAATCTGAGAATGAGGGATAAAAGATGGATGACACGAAAACAGCCTATCCAACTTGAATAACACAATATTGCGTTTCTCTGTTTGTTACGCATCATTCTCAATTCTACCCCTAGTTCTAAACAGCAGATTGTCCTTTTGTTGTGAGTGTGAACTCTTGAAAAGGTTTTATTTTAATTAATTGTTATTTTTGTTGTACATAGAAACCTTAGAGACTAAAACAAAACACAATATAAACCTACTTTAATTGCCTTTCTCAACACTCCCCCACAATTAAAGCTCTATATAATGCAAATAATCTCTACGTTAATATTACAACAATTACAATAGGTCATTTCGACAATAGCAACAAAAAATGTTGAGTGGCGAAAACAAAAGTAATTTTACTCTCAAAAAAGAAACTTATGGATGTATCTAAGTTTGAGTTTCTTTTACTCCAATAAGCAATCTTAATTTTTCGAAAGAAGTTCGTGGTAATCCTTTTGTCAAGATATCCGCCCTCTGCTCATTCGATGGTATATACTTGACATCGATGATTTTGCTCATTGCCAAATCCCGGACAAAGTGGTACTTGACGTCTAGGTGTTTCATCCTTCGGTGCTCGTACTTGCTCAGCAAGTGTATGCAGGATTGGTTGTCTTCGAACATGATGGTGGAATCCTCGTAGGTGACGTGCATGTCCCGGAGGAGATTTCTGAGCCATACAAGCTCAGCAGCAGCGCATGCCAAGGCGACATACTCCGCTTCCGTGGATGAGAGAGCCACCGTGTTCTGTTTCTTCGTCGACCAGCAGACGACGTTTCCATGGACTTGCAGTAAAAATCCCGTAGTGGATTTTCTGTCTAAGGATCCTGCCCAGTCTGAGTCTGCGTAAGCTGCGAGGACTGGAGCTGTCTGCCTGCGGTAAATCAGCCCAAAATGTTGAGTATCCTTCAGGTATCGGAGCATACGCTTCGCCTCAACCCACTGCTTGTCGGTTGCGTTTGCTTGAAAGCGACTGTAAAAATTTAAAGCAGCACTTAAATCGGGCCTCGTACAAAGCATAAGATACATCAGACACCCTATTAATTCGCGATATGGTTTTGTATCAACGATGCAATCTGCAGGTTCAACTTGCTCGGGTTGAATTTTTGCATCCATCGGAGTTTTTGCACCCTTGCAATCTTGCATGCCAAATCGAGTCAGCAATTTCTTAATATATCCGAATTGAGAGAGTCCCATCTCGTTGTCGTTCCGGGTGATACTTATTCCAAGAAAGTTCCGCAATTCTCCGAGGTCGGACATGGAGAATTCTCTTTTGAGAGCGGCTGTAACCTGGTCTAGCGTCGTTTTGTCGTCTCCAGCCAAAATTATGTCATCTACATACAGCAGGAGGTAGATTTTTGTGCCGTTTTGTATCTTTATATACAGGCAACGGTCATGTGGGGATTGTTTGAAGTGAATCCCTTTAATAAATGTATCAAACCGTTCATTCCAAACACGAGGTGCTTGTTTAAGACCATATAGTGAGCGATTTAACTTGCACACGAGTCCGTCTTTTCCGTTGATTCCATCAGGAACTTTCATGTAGATTGTTTCTTTCAGTTTTCCGTGAAGAAAGGCGTTCTTCACGTCCATTTGCATCGCATGTAGGTTGTTTTCGTGGATTACTGAGAGAAGTGTTCTTATGGTTGTCAACCTTGCCACAGGAGCGTATACTTCGTCGTAGTCTATCCCCCTTTTTTGTGAACAACCTTTTATCACCAACCTCGCCTTGTACCGTTGTGGTTCTCCGTTGGCGTCCTTTTTCAGTCGAAACACCCACTTGTTGTTGATAGCCGTTTTTCCAGGTGGCAATTTCGTGTAAGTCCACGTTTCGTTAATATCCAATGCGCGCAATTCCTCCAACACAGCTTGGTACCATTTTTTTCTGTCTTCTAGGTTCTTGATATCCTCATAGTCCAGGGGTGCCTCGTCCACATAGGCCTCGGCGTTCAAGGCTATGACAGTGTACTCGTCGAAGTACTCGGGCTTCCTTTTAGTTCGACTAGAGCGTCTTGGTAAGCTTGTCTGCGTCGGTGTGAATTTTTGAGTCTTCGCTCCCGGAGTCTCCGTCGCATCATTCCAATTTTCCTCTTCATCTTCATCGGGTTCTTCATTTTCGAGTTTCTTTTCTTCGGTGTCCTCTTCTTCCGCATCTTCTTCTTCCGTATCCTCCTCCCGATCCGCCGTATTAGCGTTACCATAGGGTGATGGAAACGTAGCCTCATCGAAGATGACGTCATGCCCAACTACGACTTTTCGTTCTTCCAACAGCCAGAGCCTGTAGCCGTTTGGTGCGTAGCCTAGGAGAATGCATTTCCGTGTTCGAGTGTCAAATTTCCTCGGGTTTAACTGTTTTGGAATATGTTGGTATACCAAGCAGCCGAAAATTCGTACCTTTTTAAGGTTAGGTTTAAAGCCAAACCATTTTTCCGCCGGAGTGCAGTTCTCGAGTGCTACAGTTGGAGAGCGATTTATCAGAAAAGCCGCTGTGGTGACTGCTTCCGTCCAAAACGATTTTGGCAAGTTGCTGGACAGCAGCATACATCTCGCCTTCTCCACTATAGTCCTGTTCAGCCTCTCTGCGACCCCATTTTGTTCCGGTGTGTAAGGAACCGTGCATTCCATCTGGATACCCTGTTTTTCGAAGTGCTCCATGAGTGCGTTCGTCATGTACTCACGACCATTATCAGACCTGAAGCGTGATATTTTAAGGTTGAAATGAGCTGTGGCCATGGCTTCATATTTTCTAAAAAAACGAGGGATTTCAGTTTTTGAACTTATGGGATAGGCGACAGTGAAATGTGTAAAGTCATCAATGAAGGTTAAGATGTATTTCTTTTTGTCGTGAGATTCTGGAGTGACAGGTCCAAGTAGATCACTGTGTACAAGTTCCAGTGGTCTATTTGTTCGTGGTCGTTTTTCCTTGTGCTGGAGTTTCGTTTGCTTTCCACCTACACATACGTCACACGGTGAAGTTTCAGCATTCTTCGCAGAGATCGTCACCCCGTCCACAATCTGTGACAGTTTTTGCAGTTTGCTGTTTCCTATATGCCCGAGCCTGTGGTGCCAAAGTTTCCCACTTCCGTCAGTCTTGCTGAGATTTGCCACCTCAACATTTTCCTGAAGTTTGAGCTCGTACAGTTTGTTCTTGCATTGTGCGACACCAATAATTTTGTCTCCCTTGAGAATCCGTCCGCAACCTTGCTTAAAGACAACAGCAAGTCCTTGCATCTCAAGTTTCCGCACTGATAACAGATTGATTTCTAATCCTGGAACGATAAGGACTTTTGAAATATAAATATTGTAGACTTTATTTCCAACAACAGATTTGCCTCGAAATTCTCCAAATGTTTCCGCTTTGAGTGTGACACCTGATTTGGCAATTTTAATGCACACAGGATGATCCAGTTTCTGTATATTACTGACATGGTTGCCATTTTTTACCAGATGTTCGGACGCTCCCGAGTCAAGGCACCAAACCGTGCTTTTCACATTTCCACTCAGGTAAGCCGAGAAACTGTGTTCATTTGAGAATTCACTTTCGCCTTCATCTGACGCACTGTTTGTAGCTACGTTAGCATTCCTACTTTTGAATTGTTTTTGTTGATGTTCACTTCTTGATTTATTTAGTCTACATTCTGAACGATAATGACCATATTTTCCACAATTGTGACATCTTCGTTCATTTTTCCATTTCTGTTTCGTTCCTTCCGGTGTGGCAAAAGCCAAAGGTGGCTGCGTTTCATTCTTGCTTTTCCGCTGCTTGCCTTCCCGTTTCCTGTCCTCGTCGCGCAGACGAGTCCTCACAAAGCTCATGGTGAGTTTTTCTGAACTGAGCGTCTCCAGGGCCGTGACGACGGAGTCGTATTCACCAGGCATCGTTAAGAGCAAATGGCACACGATGTCTTGTTCCTCCATCTTGGCACCAGTCGATCGTAGATCACGCATGACTCGATCAAATTTGAGAAAATGAGCCTCCAACGTTTCCTTCGCGGGGCTATATTTCATCAACAGAAGCTCTTTTCGTAGTAGTAACTGACCTGCCAAACCTTGACGTTCAAATGTATTTGTCAGTTCCGTCCAAATTTCAAATGCAGTTTCCTTGTCCTTTACATATTCCAAGTGACTGTCGGCCACTCGTTGGACAATCTGGGACTTGCACTTCTTATCCCTTTTCTTTAGTTGCTCCTTCTTTTTTACTTTATCTTGTGCCGTGATATCTGAGGCATCAACGGCTTCCACTGATGCATTCATCGGTGTTTCCAGGATGTCCAGGAGGTCGAGTTCATCAAGCAGAGTCTCCATGCGGAATTTCCAATTCGAAAAATTCGATCCGTCGAAGAGAGGGACCTTATTCTTGTCGTCGGCCATCGAACGTTGTTAGAACAAATTACGCGTATTTTTAAGTTCGTTAATTTACTTATGACTCTTATTACTCGTCGCGAACTGCGCTCACTGGGCCCATAACCTGTTGTGAGTGTGAACTCTTGAAAAGGTTTTATTTTAATTAATTGTTATTTTTGTTGTACATAGAAACCTTAGAGACTAAAACAAAACACAATATAAACCTACTTTAATTGCCTTTCTCAACACCTTTTTATGTCATGTATTATACGGACCATAAATTAAACAGTAAAAATTCCATATAGATCCGGAGAAAAGTATGTGGAAATAATAGTTATTTATTTAACGAGTTCGTGTGTAATTTGGGATTTTTTTGGCATGAGTGGACCAGTTTAAAACTCGAGTGAAACGAGAGTTTTAAAGGTCCACGAGTGCCAAAAAAGCGCAAATTACACAAGAACGAGTTGAATACAACGTTTTTTTGTTCGACGAGCCCCTTAAAGGCTCCAAATGGCTGAAAATCTTTAAAATTAGCTTGACGTTTCGTTTTGACAAGTTGTCAAATTCATCAAAATCCGTTCACACAGGAGAAAATTCTCAAATTCTGACAGTGTCGAACAAAAAAAAGCTATTTCTTCAATTTCGTAACTGTTCAAAGATGAGACACATGTCTTTTTGGGGGCGGTTAAAAAGTTTTAATATCGGACCGGAAGTGTCAGCAAATGAAATAAAATTCCCAAAAAAGTGAAGTTTATACAGGACGATATTAAAAGACGTTTCCAATAAATCGTAAAACGAAGTCAACAAAGGGGTGCGTATTAATGTAAGTAACTATTTGCGCTGTCTGATGCCTGACTGCTTACCCTTTCCCATCATAATTTGCCAGACATTAACTAATTGCCTAAGGGGTGAGTACACCTGCGACAGTAACTTATTTCCTTGTACACACAGACCTGACAGAAAAACAAATTTTCTCCACCTATCAAAATTGTTTGCAATGTTTAAATTTTGTATACAAAGGGGCACTAAAATTATATTTTTCGAATGTACAAATTAAAGCACGCACGAAATTGTAAACGTTTGCTACACACCGAACGGAAAAATGCTAATTACTTGCTCATTAAGGAAAGAATATTTCAGAAAGCAGAAACGAGAAAGTTGGATCATTCTCGTATTGAGTTATGACGTCGTTTTGAGAAACGAGAATTAATGTTGCGGGAGAGAGGAGAGCCTTCTACTACTAAAGTCTATATTTGAGTCAAATTAAAATGACAAATTATGTCGAGTTCCAGAATTCATTGTGTATTTGCCCTGAAATACGTCAGATGAAAAATAGGCGCAGTAAAAATAAACGAGAATTTTTTTATATGCGATTATATGAATAATGGTAATGATATGGTCCCTGTTTCTTGTACGTCGTTAGGAAAAATTACGGAAGAAAAGATAATTCCATCGTCTTATTTAACTTAACTCCCACGTGCAAAATTAAAATGAGGGGTTCTAAAATGTTTTAAAGTATTTATGAACATGTCGCTAATTAATCTAAGTTGCCAGACAAATTTTTTACTGTACTTAATAGCTGTTTTCAATACAAGTGAGCAAAGTAGTGCATTTAATCACGAGTACGGAAGTTGGGCGTCCGAGCCGAAGGCGAGGACCCCAACTGGACGAGTCATTAAATGCACTTTGTTGAATATGATTTTATCATACATATCATTATCTATCTGTATCAGTATTTTCCATGACTGTTAAAATCAATGAAACAATAAATTCTACAAAATTAGTGCAACACGGAACTCACGAAAACAGTGTTTCACAACAAAAGCATGGATCAACAAAATTCCAAAAAAGAGGTTATGTTGTTAGGCGTTGCATGTTTGTGATTGGTTTAGCTGATTTTAATTGAATCAGTAATACCGTCACATAATGCTTGAATTTTCCTAGAGGTTGAAAGAAAAAACGTGAAGAATGTTTCTCGCTGTGAGGAATATTTTTTTAATAATAAAAGTAAATATTCTATTCAGGAGACTAATAGAAATTCAATTGCTTTGCACTGAAATTCGGTCTCCTTTCAGATGGTCGTAATTATGAAAACGGAATTGGGCACTTCCCAAATTGTTCATTGTGTCGTTAAGAATCGCTGTCTATTGTAAACTGCAGAACTAGTCCCCATTTTAACAAACCTCCAGAGCTTTTTTCCTCATTCTGTCTGAAAGAAACCTAATAAACAGTTCATCGGAATTCGGAGCTTTTATCAATTGAACACCACAAAGGGGAAATTTTATTACGGAATTTTGTTTGTGACCGATTGTACAATTAACAGCCGTACGAAAAAAGATATTGGATTTATTACATTCCAATTGAATCCACTTCTACAATAAGATGGCCCATTATTTCGACGCAGAGAAAGTTTGTGCTTAGGTGGCAAATGAATGCACCAACAAAAACGAAAAATTTATTGCACGGCGCTCGTTGCTACTCGACAAGTTATAAGTGACTTCAACAAACCGCAACAATAAATTGGTCTGAATTATTAAAACACAGAAGTGTAAATGCGAGAAATTTGCCGCATTTTGTTGGTATACATTTTATAGCCGTTTTAATTAGACACCAGTCGGTTTAAATTACAATTAAGACATTTAGATTGGGAAACGTATGGCGGATCGTGTCTTGAAATTTTGCAGAAATCATTGGTAATGAGAGACATTTTATGTTTTTATGTAATTAACCAGAGCTATGAAGATGATGAAATACGTCCATTTTGAGGGTCATGTTTATATGGATTATATTTATACGAATCATATTAAATGGTAAACCTCTAATACAGGGCTTTCATAAATGATTTGTGTCACAAGAAGGCTGTGTCCCCACTGATGCCACCTGATGCATGAATCATTTATGAAAGCCCTATAGAAGCACTATTTATTAGATATAATAGACAAAACGTTGTGAAGAAGAGAACTTTATCGAAAACTTACTAAAAAATTAGGACGACAGGAGTTGGAAACCAAAAAATAAAAAAAAGTAATTTGCTTTGGCAGAACATCAGATCGGAGCATCTCAACGAAAATTTCCGGGTCGCCATTTTCCAGAAATTTAACACAAGAAGGTTTAAAATATTAGAATCGAGTCACCAAAGTGGATTGAAAGGCAACTGAGGAGTAGTTCCTGTAAGATACAGAAAAATTAAACAAATTTAATTTTTGGGAAAACAAGAATTACGCCAATGCGACGTATACGTAATAGAATAGACTGCTTCAAGTGGAGTAAACCTGTTACGGCAAAATCAAAATTTGAAAAAAAAAGTTTAGTTTTGTGATTTCAAAAACGGTATAATATACAGGGTGATTCATATAGTATCATAAAAACTTTAACCGGTGGTAGATTCCAACCCCTAGACACTCTTACAAAAATGTCTAAGGTTAAAATTGTTGAAGATAAAACATGTTGAAGAGTGTACTACCACCTTTTAAGAATTGCAGATAAATGAAAATATTTCACATTGAAACAAACTGTCAGTCATTGTTGTCAAAATGAAACTAAAGCGAACTTTATAATATCAATATTTTCTCTATAGCAAGAATTGTTTGCTTCTATTATGACATTCATGACATGTGTTACACATTGGACGTAAAGTGGAATAATTTAGCGAAGAATGGCATTTATTAATAGTGAAAAAACCGATATGGTAATTTTTGCCAATTTTTGATGTACGACTCAAAATTTTATTGTCAAGAGCCTTTTGAGACCGGAATCTGCCACTGGTTAAAATATTTATGAAACTATATGAATCACCCTGTATGTATAAGCATGAGGCAAGGTGGAAACACCAAAAGAAAAGCAGATGAAATGTACCGCTCAGTGAGCAAAAAAAAACAGCCACAACGCTGCTGAACGATCAAATACCGAAATCTGATCATTTTTCGCGTTGTGGTCGTTCTTTTTGACCACGACACCTTGTAGTTAATGCTGATACGGCCACAAGGCGTTCTGGATTATTCACAATGCTCATAAACCGATCTTTCTTGTTCAGACTAGTCAGTGTGTTGACTACTGCTTTTGAGTAAAGTTCTATTTGTTGATGAGTGAAGTCAAGTAAAATTTTGAAATGTGTAAATATTAGCAGAAAACAATATGAGGGAGGCGTTTAACGAAAAAATGTAAAATATTGTTGATAATAGCAACGATCGAAGTGATTATTTTCGAATGAACGGTATGAAGATACCTATCGTTAATGAGGGGAAAGAAGCAAAACGTTTGAGACAGAGCATAATGTCATTGTCATCCAAACAATATAGAAGGCTGAAGAGGTACGATATCATAACAATTGGGGCATATGAAAAATTAAACACAAGATGAAAATTTTCGATATTTCTGTGAAGCCGATGATTTTTTTGACATTATTGAATCTGCTCACATAGCAACTGGACATAAACGAACAAGAGGTACCTACCTTAACACTTATTATAAAATATACCTAATGATTTTTTTTAAGTTAAGTATAGAGGCTGAAATTAACAAAAAATACTGCAACGTCACTAGAGTAGTTATACAGATGTATTTGTCTCTGCGAGCAATGTCAAGGAAAGAAGAAAATCAAGAAGAAGGGGTTAGTTGTTGCACCAATGCTATCAAACCACATGAATTCCCGATGTCAAATATACTTGATCGATATGCAGACCGAGCCAGACCTAGACTATCGCTTCATATTGAACTATCAGCATCATCTTGCCAAATTTACAATTCTAAAACCACTTAAAAATAAAATAGCTGAAGAAGTCGCATATAATGTAATGGACATTTTTTGCATTTTCGGTGCTCCATTTATACTGCAAAGCGACAACGAAAGAGAGTTTTTCAAGAAAATAATAGAAGCTTTGAAGGATCTGTGGCCAGGTCTCAAAGTTGTACACGGTAAGCCTTGCCATTTACAGTGCCAAGGATCGGTAAAACGATCATCCAATCAGGACGTGAGAAAGAGATACGAGTATGTTGGTGGCATGGATGCTTGTCAATAAAACCAAACAATGATGAGAGGGTTTACGGTTAATTCAGAGCAAAAGAATTGTGCCTTGCATGAAGGAATTTAAAAAAAGTCCTTACGAGGCAGTGTTTGGTAGCACGCAAAGAATCGGTCTGGCAGTTTCTTCCCTGGAAAGGGAGACATATGCGAAGATTTTGGAATCATTCAACCATGTAAAAAATGCGGTTTAAAAGTACACATGAAGTGTGGTATTCCAAATGAAGGTTACGTTGTATGCAGGCTTTGCAGCAGACATGATGCTAAAGTCGGATTGAAGAAGCAAGCTGAAAAAATGTTAGCTTTGTCCCGTGCCGTAGCCCAAGTTCCGGATATCGACAGAGGAGGGCTCTTCATTAAATTTGAGAAAAGCTTCAGCACGTTCGTCTGGGTCAAAACAAGGATTTGTCAGGTGCCATTGTAAACGTTACTGTAATACAAAAAAAGTGCAACTGTAGGGTCAATGAGGTGTTGTAGAATTCTAAATGCCACAATAGTAGTGTCTGTAAGAACAAATGAATACCAATTTTCAATTTTACCTCTTAACTACCTGTGGTTCATTGGGTTAATATTCCATTTTTTATAGTTTCGTGTGGAAATAAACTTATTTAAAGTAAAATATTTTCAGTTATTACTTTTGTCAACCTTGTAATTAAATTTCAGAAGCACAAATGATTTATGAGCGTTGTAAATAATCCAGAACGCATCGTGGCCATTTAAGTATTAACTACAACGTGTCGTGGTCAAAAAGAACGACCACTAAGCGAAAAATGATCAGATTTCGGTATCTGGTCGTTCAGCACCGTCCGCAACGCGTTGTGGCTGTTTTTTCGTTTACTGATGAGAGGTTTCGATCTTTAGGCGTAACATACTCGTATATCAGGTGTTTTTTTTTAAATTCCACCTCGTAGTAGGCGTTGAAGAGTCGATTGTAAACGTACCACTCGTGTAAAACGTAAGATCCGTGATCCGTAACGTGTATAGTAGGTTCACAATCGACTCTTCAACACCTATTATGAGGTGAATTAAAAAAAAAAACACCCGATACAATGCGAGTAGGTAAAGTGAGGAATAAAATTCCCTAAATGTATGTCTTTGATTTTTGACAGAAATCCTCGAATACGTGAATTGGTCGTCGTTTGGCTTAAATTATATTTTTCTGTTCCACGCAATGACGGTGCAAAAGGAACAACTCAATAATGTTAAATGGCAATGGGGTTCAAATGTTTTATTTTTTGAAACATGTTTTTATGTTTTATCCAATATTGAAATCATTTTACAGTCGGTCGATTAAAAAAAAAAGGATTTCAATACATTTCGATAACATCAACAGCTTGAGGGTCAGAAACACACATGAAATTTGGCAAATTCGACGATAGATTATCAACGAATTGGAATATTGTTTAGTTATCACTTTTCTGTTAGGAAGTTGGTGGAGCTCATTTTAAAAATTTAATTTGATGAGATATTTTTGTTTATAGTAAAATTTTCTAATATCTATTGGTCTAGCAGTTTCGACAATACTGTACAGATGACTTCTTTTAATAAAATTATAGACAACGATAACAAACGAGACGTTTATTCCCAAATAAACATAATTCTCATAAAATCATAAAATAATTAACGAAATACTTCACAAAAATAAGTTGTCACAAATATAATCTTGCAATCATGCTAGAGAAAAAAAGAAAAAATTATGCAACCAAATCGACATAAGTGCATGCCCCTGAAACTCTGCCAAAGCCGTTAAAATTGGTAGAGGTGTTGGATTCTCTCGTGGGCTGTGACCTTGAAAATTCTGCGCGAAGGCGGAGCGGTAAACTACTTTCAAATTCAAATACATACAAACATTACAAATAAATGAGAGAGAGAGAGAGACGAAACTAACGTAACGAATGACGATGTTTTCCTATCGGTTTGTAGCGCCTAGTTGAGACCGATATTCATCGTTTGCGCAAATATGACTCATAGCCCATGAGAACATCCAACACCTTGCGAGTAAAACCGTGTATCCTATAGACAGACCCTCGTCATCACTCATCTTTTCTGCTGTACCTACGTATTTTAACAAAGTACAAAATTATTCACGTAAGATGACGAGCCTGATCAGGTAAAAATGCAACCCAAAATACGATTTATAAAGCTATCTCGATCCCTACATACATTATCATATTGCACATAAAACATAGATAGCTTTTAACGTCAGCCTAATGAATGTCAAGTTTTGACAGAAAAATACCTCTCTCAACAAAGTATGATTTAATAACAACAATAATAAAGTAATGGGTAAGTAGGATCATGTCGGTTCTGTCATCGTTCTAAAACATTTTCAAATACTAAATATGAAGGAAAAATGCAATGACAGATATACTTTTCAAACTAATAGAATACTAATAGAATTTTTAAAAACCAAAACACAATGTATCCTTTGTAAAATGTAGTGTGGGTTGCATTTTTACCTGGTCAGGCTCGTCAATCGTCATCTTACGTGAATAACCCTGTATAATTAAAATAAGTAGGTATATGCCATTCACGATGTTTTGGCATAAGGGGAGGCTATGGAAAAAGTGCATTTAAGTTGGCAGTAAAGCTGTCCGTTGAATTAGGTTATTTTTTTCTAAGTTTGAGGTTATAAACTGCGTCATTGTCTAGTGCATTGTTGTCAGTTTTAATACTTTGCAATATAAAATACTCACACATTTTTAATCCAATTTAACAAAACAGGAAACTGACTTGAACAGACTACAGAATAGTAGGGACCGGGACCGAAAGATGAAATGGCTCCTGTTAATTTATGCACCACTTAGATAACCCACCCATACAGTGTCTTAACCAACCAGTTAGTAACTTCTCAATGAATTTATCATTTTAACCAAAACATTCCTAGAACTAGATTGTATAAAATCTTTTACCTACTTATTAAGCCTTACTTTATTCCAATCTTTCTGCAAAATATTTACACACCCATCGTCTATGACAAAAAAGAACAAAACTATTCAACTTCCATAATTTCATTAGAAAATTCTGAATCATCATTACCTGCATCAAAATCCCAATTAAATTCCGAGTCAGATTCTCCTAATGAAATTATTACAGGAAGAACGTTTTCAAATGAAAGATTTCACACTAATTTTGCCCAATCTTCCGAAATAAGTTCTTTACAATATCTACAAAAATGTTGGCAAATTTCAGGAGTACATTTCAAAATAGACTCAAGCCCTAAATTCACAACTCTATCGCGAAGTTGTAATAGGTCTTACAAAACCCCTGTGCCATTTCAATTGGGTCGTTGTTTCTTCCTTCACTATCCGTGCTACATATTTATCTTGTACTCACCTACGATTTAATTTATACACAAAAAAAAACTTGACTTCATTGTAACTTACTGAAAATATGTTCTGCAGTCTAATACAAACACCATCAATACGTTTTAAAGTCGCTTAATTATGATTACGGTAAATGCGGCAACATGTTACTTTCATTTTGATAGGTCCGCATGTCAGGCACTTTAGTGATAGTAGAGATGACAGAAATCAAACATGTATCCAACGTTAAAAAATGAAATCATAGCCTCCCCTTATGCCAAAACATCATGAATGGTATATATGTCCATTCATTTTGTATTGTAAATTTTGGCCATATACTCGTAGTGTACATATATCAAATTGAAGTTTTGGTTAGAAGCCAATGGTAATAAGTAGATGAGCATTGATTGCATGTAAATTATCAATGTACTCGTATACGTATAAGTTCTGCTTCATCTATTTCTATTTCAGCACATGATTTATCCTTGCGTTACACGGGTGCATTGCTAGTCGGGTTGGGTCTGAGAGACCCAAAATTGATTAATTTTTTTTTGCAAATTAGATCATGGTTTTTAAGTTCTGTTGCTGTTATGTTCTCCGTTAGTGTGTTTGTTTTTCACATATCCATTTAATTATTACAAATTTTAATTTAAAAATAAGGTATGTTCTAATCATAACGCAGCCCTTCAAAATTTACAAAAATATTTTGCTTTACAATCTTTGCATTGCTTACAGCGTCCTAGACTATTTTCAGGTGGTTCCGGGCGCTGTTCCTCCGGAAGCCCTGTCAAGCACATTGTTGATTCTCGAATGCTTCGTTTGAGGTGTAGATCATTCCCTATTTATATTTCTTACTTGAGGCTCTCGTCTTGTGTTTATTATTTGTTATTTGTTGTTTTGTTTGTTATTTGTTTTTTTTTTTTTTCAGAATATAAGAATAAAAAAGTTACGCGATGACACGGGTTGGGTTTCACAGACCCAAATGCCCTCCAGACCAAAAACGGCTGAGGAATTATTTTAATTAATTCCTACAATCTAAAATACACCAAAAGTTGAGAAGGTACTGAAGAGTCCAATTAAATTACTTAAAACATAACGAAAATATAGCGAATTTTTACATGGTCTGGGTCTCACAGACCCAACCCGTGCGACGCAGTGTTATATGATTTCAATAATCATTAGAAACAGTACTTCTTTTCTTGATTCATTTTCCAAAAACTCTCCATCCCTTTTCCTCGGTAATTTTTTCTTGAATTTTTTCTTCTTTCTCTTTAATTATCTCTTCTAATTTGAGTTTATACAGACCACTGTTAGTACGGCCATTTTCCACGATTCTTTGAAAACGATTTACGTTATATTATTTCATTCTATTTCAAGTACTTCATTAGAAAAGGTTGTGTTCCAACACGATCAAACTTTCTGAACTATTAAAAAAATATATCCAACCACTGAGTACCACTGTAGTTGAACCTGGTCTGGTGAGATGTCATGAAGTTTCCACTGGCACTCATTTAAACTTTTACGGTGATCGTCTTTATTCTGTCAGCAATTGACAAAGCTCCAATTTGTTTTTTATGTCTATTAGTTCTTTCGACATTTGGTGTGAACACTTGTCCGTATCTACAATTTCCTCTACGTCGAATTATTTTCGAAATACATACAACAAAATCGAATTCCCCTGACCTTGAAGCTAAGAGATATGTAGCTACGGGTTTCACTTGCCTCTTTCCACAAGCTCATTTTTATTGAAACCATATTTTATCTTGTTCCTTTCATCCAACTGGAACCAACACTCTTGAATTTCATTGACATAAGTTCATACAAACTGTACTCCACCTTAGAAACGTAATCCACCAATTCTCGCTGGCTTTTTTTAAAATACAGATAAATAACTGCGTACCTGGTTTTCGGCGTCTACATATGAGGGAAGTAACACGGAGATTTGTTTTATGAAATTTAATCTCAGAAACCGAATGTATTAAAAGTTAGGGAATGTCAGTGTCGCTTTTGAAATCTGATCGTTATACCGTACAAAAAGACCTACATCGCTCGAACAACGATGATGGAAACAGTGAGAAACATATAACAAGATATATTTCATTTGCGCCTTTCCTAAATGTCATTTAAGTGAACCGAAGGAAATTTGAGTACATTTACGAGGTTTGCAACTCGAGTGTGTGGGAAACCGCACAAAAAAGTTATCGACATTTGCCATTATGTTATTCAATGAACGAACTCAACGAGTGTAATTTTTTTACACAGTTTAATAATAAAAGCGTTAAACTTTGTATTTGTGCTGAAATGCGGTTCTAATCGAGTTTCATAATCGTATGCAAGGTGATAGCACATAGTCTATTCATAATTGTGTTAAGCTCTAACTTGCTTTGCTCAATTCAACAAGCAACAGTGAACGTAGTTATGTACTAGTGCTGGTCTAACCTGAATACAATTAACCGTTTAAGCTTCGCAACATCTCCGTATTAATTTCCGTCGTAAGTTTTTAGAACAGGAAAGGAAATAATTGTAGACGGAAGTGGCCGCATTTCTGTGAATATTAATTACGATGCAAATCCATTGTAAACACTTTTCAATATCAAAGTCTCACGCCTAATTAAAAAATAATTAAAAGCTCCGTCCGTGCCTCGGAGTAATTTCGTAAGCATTAAAGAATTTTAAGGATTTTAAAAGTTGGACGATCTAAAATATTTACAGCGAAACGCAACGTTTCCAACTCTTTTAGAAAGTAATAACACGTTTTATTTTGTGCGAAAATGACTTTGAAGTACTTTGCCAGCCGAATTATTCGGCTTGTAATTTCCTGTTTAAGATTATCTTAGACATAGTTATCTGACGGCTTTAATGAACGATTAATTTCAAAGCAGAATTATTTCGTTCTTTTCGTTGCTCTGCAATTTCTCGAGCGATTAATTTGAGATTATGAATCTTAAAAACAGAATAAATTACGAATGCAAGGAACCAACCCCTCGTAATTTTTATTCAGAGTCAGACTCGCTCGTAATATAGTAAGCAGACATGCACTTTTAAGTTTCCTTTGAAACTTACACTGAACTTACAATTTTTCCTTTTAAATGAAGAGTTTAACTTCAAAATGTCAAATGCTGCACAACTTTGTCGGAAAATTGAATTTTTCAGACTTTGCATTTAAAAATACGACATTTCTACAGCGGGATTCCCTTCGTTCAGATGAAATAAGAGTGAATCAAGTGTCTATTGTAAATTAAACTATCTTAATGATAACCGCCACGTTTTAAACGGCAAAAGCCCATTTTCATCAAGAATATAATAAACGAAGAAAACAATTAGAAAATTATTTGCTCAGCTGTATTGTTTACATTATTTTAATACTTGTGATTTCAAACAAAATGCTGTAGTTAAACATCTGGATAAACCAGTCGTTAAAAATAAATATTAAACTAATGAAAAAAATCTAATATAGAAAATGAAACATTTCAGGCAATGTAGAGATTTCTTCATTTTCATTGGATATTAGATACCATTAATAGTCCATTATTCAATGAGCGAGCATTGATGTCTATGACTCATGAGATTCATCCGAGCGAGTCATAGCCATTATCCGCGAGTAGAATACTATACTTCTTCTAAGACTATGAAGAGGAATTGATAAATAAGTTTCATTATTAGACAAACTGAAACTGACGTTTTACAATAATTATTACTTTGCATATTTGATGCCATTGCAATAAATTTGCGATTGGACTTCATAAACTAGGTATTACGATAATTGCTGTGAGTTTTGAATTATTATTCGAGGAGCCGTGGGTAATGATACCTGTTATCTAATAAAAAACACTTTAATAATTACAATATTATACAATAGGAGTAGAAAATATAAATTACTTTTTAGTGTAAAGAATAAACACCTCTAATGTGAAATATTCTTGACAATTGTATCACATTACAATTTTATTTGATTCAGTGATAATAAGTTATGTAAATGTAAGGGGACAAAGAAGTTATAATAATATAGAAGATTAATCTGAAAACGTTGATAAGGCAAAGTTTAATTTCGCAGAAAATTATTCAGGGTTCGAACGAAAATATCTTCTTTAAGAAAATTACTTTTTATTTCAATTATGAAAAGTAATGGTCCAGGCTTCAGATATTATATCTTTCCTAAAGCTGGTTGCTGCATCGAGTAGAATTGTTTATTAGAATTATAATTAGATTTAATGGTTTATGGTCTGTGCAGTAATCCAACAAATTTGTTGGAATGGATGATAATTTTATGCATTGGAAAGGTAAAATAATTAGCGTTATCTGATTGGAAAAGCTGAGCCAATAGCGGATGCTGCTAAATTCGCCATATAAACAGCGGTAAATCTATACATTGTTGGAGTATAAGTACAGCAGCTTTTGATTTGTTACAGACGTGCCCTTAACGAGAACCGCATCTGAGCTGCACGATGGGGTCACGAACTAAACCCCCGAGCTGCAGCTGGGGCGGCTCAGCAAGAGCCACCATCTTCGTTATCATCCTGCCAGCGGCCACTTCCGCCGCCTCTCTCCAAGGTAAATCAATAATAAAAACACACGAAGGTTATTATCGTTGAAAAATCAATTTTCCCAGCTTTCTATCGCTTCTCTCGTGCTACCAACACCACTTCAATG
This sequence comes from Tenebrio molitor, assembly GCF_963966145.1. NCBI lineage: Eukaryota > Metazoa > Arthropoda > Insecta > Coleoptera > Tenebrionidae > Tenebrio > Tenebrio molitor. The sequence goes on along the minus strand of NC_091048.1, from coordinate 18,256,937 downwards.
GAAAACCTGTACAACTGTACGGAAACATCGTGCGAGCTGGAGAACGACACCTTGGCCCATAACGCTACCAACGACACGCTCACCGACGGCAGCAGAGGCGAACCCTTGGCCGACCTCATCCTTATGGGGGTCCTGTCAGTTGTCCTGGGTCTCATGATACTGGTCACGGTGATAGGTAGGAGTTCTTTTATTGTTTTAATGATGATGGCGAGCGATTAGCGCCATTATGGACCGGCCATTGATGCATTCAGCAGAAATAAACAGCCGAACAGGTCCTAACAGCGTGCTTTCTTCTGATAGAATTGCGGACTACGGCAGTTCAGTTTATTTTTTTAATTTACAGTATCAAGCGGCGGTCCAAACGATTTGGTAAAAGATTTTCGAAGCTCGTTTATTCAATTGATGGAATTAACGGGGTGCTCAAAGTACCCTTTTAATTAAAAAAATCTGCTAAATTATCGGCGAAAATAAATTGCAGTGGAAATGAAGTGTGAGTTCAAAGAAACCTGTTCGATGGACCATCAGGGAAAACAGCTCGACGGTCTAATCCTCCTATATTCAATGTTGTTGAAAATGTAGTGAAACTAGATTTATTTGGTCAGATAGAGGAGACGTGTCGTATGGAGTCTTTGCTGCATTTTTTTTTAATATAGGAAACCATCCACAAAGGCGCAAATGTCAATTTAGAAAAGCTGCACCAACGTTTAGCAAAAACGATGTTTTTGTGAAAGCAATTCTATTTAACATTAATTTTTTCTTTTTAAAGTTGGAATAATGAATTGCATTTTTTGTTGTAAGTTTGGTAAAAACACATCCTTATTTGAAGAAAAGTTAAACGTATGTTTAAGAAACTTCATTTCTCTCATGCTTTCTACTCCATATATTTATTTTTGAATAATTAAGTTAACTCAGATGTAATTCACTCGAGTGCTCGGTTTTTAACTCTCACTTTCACATTAGTTCATTTATTTTATTTTTTCCATTAAATTATTTCCATTATATTTACCTCCAACGTACCATCACTGTAAACACTAAATTATTAGCTTTTAACCCTGATTCGGAAGATTTAGGGAATAAAAACGAGACACGTACTCTAGACAGATCCAGTTGAAAATCTCGCGTGATGTAATAACAAAAAGTAAATGAGAACTTCTGGCAAGATAGTAAAAGCGGTTGTAAAATCTGAAGAGGTACACAGATGAAGTCCTTGGGATTATTTGAAAATTTAACGCTGGATGCACGAGAGGAAAATTCACAATTTAACGACAATCTGTGCTATTGTACTTCAAACGGTCCGAAAAGTTTACAGCATTAATAATTTACCCTCATTTTTGTATGAGACTCCAAATTGGCTAATTAAAACTGAACGGGATAGTAAACCGACAAAAGCCCACCATCGCTTTTGAATCACTCGATTATTTTTATTTTGGTGTGCCAGGAAAATTTCGTTATTACGGCGTATTAGTTGGTAACGCGAATAGCAGGGATGCTGACGGTTACGGTCGATGAATTCTAGTTTTTTCTGGAAAAAATTTACCTACATATAACGGAAGAATAATTTAAATATAAGAAGTGAATACATAAAAATGTATTTGGTGGAACAAACTTTTGCAGATTAAAATATCCAGTTAGAAACTGTGCCATTTGTCGGAATAATTGCATAGTTAAAATTTTATCATTTTCAGAACTATCCCCATCATACAAAACCTTACTCGTATTCTACAACTGAGGAATTTAATAAACTTAGATTGTGGTTTTAAATTTAAGTAAAATATATTGTTCAAATTGTTTTTTTGTATCACCATTAAATAGATCGATATTTGTAATCAATAACATGCGTCTAAAGTGGGCTTTTTCTCACAATTTACACTTAACCAAATTAGCAACAGTGTTTCGTGATCACTTTCACTATAGTGTTCACTAATTTTATTATTTTGTATAATAATGGTCAATGCGCATATTTCAGCCTGGTGACATCTTTTTATTTTAGCTGGTTACCTAACTTACGTAATGGTAGTAAGAAGTTGATGCTACTAGATTTTTATTTTGAAATTTTATTAATTATTTTTTTCGTAATAATTTTATTTTACAGAGACAATGGTGTTGCAAAAAATTATGCATTAACTTGTGCATGAAGCACTTTATGTGCCCTCGTTATGCTCGTGTCTATAATCTTCCCCTGTGTAAAGAGTGATTTTTAATACACATGTCGCATAATAGTATATTATGATATGAGTCTTATAAGAAGCATTTTATAGAACGCACAGATTTAGGAAGGAGTAAGAGCTACATACAACGTGTAACAGAAATAAGTACATTAATTTTAACTGGTAATAGAACTCGTCAAAAGGAACAACTTTTCTATCTACCATTTTGCCGAAAAACGATGTTTAATTCCAAAAAAAAATTAGAGAGATTTTTCACTAAAATAACCCTACTCCACTAAATACTGCAATGGCTAATTGAGATCAGCGCTAATATGAAAAAAACGTCCATTTTCATCCAGAAAACGTGTTTTAACGCAGAAATCGAAATTCAAAGAAATCTACCCGTGTAGCAAAAAATCCACTTCGTAAGATTCGGGTTGTTCCACGTTTTTATGTAGCTTAGTTTTGGAGATATGAACGATTTTAGAAAAATCTTTCCTATTTTTTTAAGCCACTACGCAACGTTTTTCGCCAAAATGGCAGAGAGAAAAGTTGTTCCTTTTGATGAGTTCTATTACCAGTAAAAATTAATCTACTTATTTCAGAAACACCCTGTATAGTTGACTCAAGTTGTAAAAAATCACTTATCATCTGCAACAGCATTTTTTCAATATTTTTAAACCAAATGAAGGCACAAAGGGACCAGAAAATCATAGTTTGGATTGAATATTTTCAACTTGAGTCAACTTACACATGGTCTATTACAGCACCCAAATCAGCTGTTAACGCACTCTTTTGAGTGCTGTAATAACTTTGTTATGAACGCAAAATACAAGAATAACTATTATTATCAACTTATTCAACCGTTATGAGGAATTTATATTAATTAAGTTACCTAAGTTGTGTTGGACATCATTTGCATAAGTTTTTTAACACATACACAAATTATTTATATAGTTGTAAAAAATAAATATTGAGATCTTTCTAATTACCATCTAGATATAAAATACTTTTCATTACATTTTCTACATTTTCCTGAACAATTTTATTAAATCATGAAAAGTGTAGTCCTTATTAGCTGCAGGAAACAAATTCAGTAATGAAAAGTTAGATAAACAGGAGAAACATAATAGTATATTAAAGAACGAGTTTTATAAGGGTTGATTTGGCGCACGAGTCCCAAGTGTAGAAAACGACCCGTAGGGGAGTTTTGTATAGGACGAGTGCGCCAGTGCCCTTATAAAACGAGTTTTTTATGTTATTTTTTACAATTTGCACCCTTGTTTTAATTTTTAAATAAAAAAAATAAATTTTCAAATTCTAAGGAATTTTGTATTAATTGGTAATTCAAGGTAACGGATGCAACTACATCTGCAACATATGTTAAAAAGTAGAGCTTGAACATTAATATTGGAAGTTTTTTGGTGTAAATGACAATAATACACTGAAATATTGATAAACATTTTCTTAGAGATCTATTAAATCACGAGTGCTTTAAGAGATAACCATAAACGACTCCAAATTGAATACAATAATAGACCTATTAGAGACGCAGATTCTAAAAAAGAGTTTATACATTTTAATGGCGTGGGAAAATTAATTAGAAACTGTGGTATTGTTTATGTCGTAAATTTTGAAGTTATATATTTTTAAAATATGTTACACGTCGAGGAAAATGTTCCCAGCAAAATGCAATTGCTCGTAAAAATATTTTGTAAAAGCCTTCTCATTTGCGTAGCTCTAAAATGACAAGAACTCGGGGTTTTTTACTTTACTGTAGCATTTTAAAGAGACATGTGATTCCTTTAAGTATTCGTCTTACTTGGCGTGGTTTCATGTTACAGCAGGATAATAGGAAACCCTAAACGTACTTATATCTAAATTATAATAATGTAAAAAAGAAAATAATACATACATGATCTGACCTTCTCAGAATCTAGATTGTAATGCTATACAACTTCAACAGGTGAATTCAGATAGTGTTAGTATAAGCATTATAAATGATTGTCCCATCGCAGTTGGTCTTGAAAAACACACAAATTTTGGATGTGCCGCCAGCCTCGCAACGTTAGACAAGCTAGTACACAGATTTCCACTACCGTTGGTATCGCCACCTATCAGCGATACTACTCTGACTCATGTCACAAGGCTTGCTGCACATCCAACTAGGTCATCAACGCCTACTGCGATGGAGCGATCATTTTTATAAATGACCCTGTATAAACCTCATTAGTCCAATTACTATACTCGTATCTAGTTGAAAAAGCACTGAAGTGAAGAAATTACAGAGTGTAAGAAGTTAGTGTGTAAATATCTTTTTATTTATTGGTCCTATGATTGAAATAGTTATTATCAAATACATATGTAGAATGAGAAATTTCGTTCAAAACAAGAGCTATACGTTTTTCGCACAAGCAAGGATTAAACTTATTCAGCCGTAATGAGTGAAATCGGTCGTTATGATTTTCTAGTTTTTTTTTTTTTAGTCAGTTTCCTAATCTGTACAGTGCGTTTTTTTAACTGTTGTCATTGCATGGTAAAAATTATACCCCCTGTTAACTTTTGCTCTGATGAAAATATTCAAATCATTTTTTGGAACAAAGTTGGAAGATTTATAAACTATCGGATAAATTGCAATTCAATATCCTAAACTGTCGAAAAAGTCGTGAAAAAAATATTTTAGTAAGTGTTTCCTTGACACTATCATTTTTAGCAGGCTGAAATGTTGGCTGAATAATAATATAAAACCTAATTTTAATTTATTCATGATTTATTACTAAAATAAAAATTAGCACCAAATCTATAGTGGATCGTAAGGTAACAGAGGGTATAATTTTTACCATGCAATTCCCTAAGGCAACAGTTAAAAAACGCACTGTATATCTGATAATGTTTCAATCGTAAGACCAATAGATAAGGAGATAAGTGTTTACTGAAAACTCATTTTTGACATTTCTTTTCGGTGTGAATTTTTTTCCGTCCGATGAACTGATGGATGATATAGGTAGATACATATAACAATCAAATGAAAATATAGACTAAAATTCAGTTAAATGAGAGAAAATTCCTAAGGAATCAACTATAAAACTACTTTGTAAAATTATTTTTTTGCATTGTTGATGCATGTACACATGTATTAGATTTGCTTCTTACCCTCTACCCGTAACCTATTCCTTTATAAAAATAATTTTAATTGATTATCTGCAAAATGTAACACGATTACAGCAGGTTATTAAGCGAAATTGGGAGATGTACTGTTTCACCAAGATAACGCGCCAAGAGATAGATACATGATATATCAGATCGTGTGTTATATAGAAAACATTGCCGAAGCAGGGTTCGCCTGGTGGAAAATCCACCTTGTTTTCCTGACCTACTTTCCAATGATTATAAATTCTTCCAAAACTCGAAAAATACTTTTGCGAAAGAAAAGTCTGATGTTGGTGATAACTGCCATAACTGACTAGGTTGAACATGCCGTTGAAACATCTAAAGGAAAAAATTAAGTTTTTCTTTTTTAGTTTGTTGTAAAACTGGTTAAGGGTGTAACACAGAAATCAATCTTCGAATTATATTGCAGAAAAAGAATTGTCGTAAAGCAAGACTATTTTAATTTTTTATAATTATAGGTTCAATTAATTTTTTTGTTCGACACTGTCAGAATTTGAGAAATGTCTCCTATGTGAACGGATTTTGATAAATGTCACAACTTCTCAAAACGAAACGTCAAGCTAATTTTATTATTATTATTATTATTTCATGCTCAACAGGAAAAAATCCCAATTAAAGAGCAGGCATAATTCGACCAATACAAATTAAATATCAGACAATTCCAATGATTTCAGCAATTCAATATTACACGAGAACACCGGCAGAGTTGGAACATGTTGCACAAAGGAGAAAATTTAAGAAAATCTTGGAGTTGGTAAATAGAGTAAGTTTTTACTAGGAGTAGTAATAAAATGCCTTCCAACACAAAAATTAATCTGACTGAGCAGAGGACAGCAGTCAATCAAGTTATGAAGAATTTAGTATAAAAACAATAAATGCATTCACTTATTGCGTTCGGATAAACTTTTGAACGAGAAACGTTCCAATAAAATAGTCTGTGAATATCCAATAGGGGGATAGCGTCCATCCTCTCTGAAACACAAGTATTTTAAGAACCTACACTGCAAACGTTCAATACTAGCAATGTGAACAGCATGATGAGAAAACCAAACAATCGACGCATATTCAAGTTTACTTCTGACAAATGTTTGAAATAAATATATTAATGTGGAGGCATTAGAGAAATCTCTGGTATTCCTAATAATATAGCCATAAGTCTTCCAGGAACAGAGTTCATGTGGCCTATAAAAGACAGCTTATTGTCAAACAGCACTCCCAAGTCAGAAACCAAGTCAAGTCTCTCCAAAACAGCACCACCAATATTATAATCAAATTCGATCTTTTGTTTATTATTTCTAAAAGTCATTACGACTATATTTAACTGAAGGTTATTTCGTATGCGTCAACTGGAGTTTAAATCAATATTATCCTGCAACCTGATACAATCACCAACTTCTCCAATAGACGTAAAAATCTTCATATCATCTGTATATAGCAAACAGGATACTGAAAGATCTTCAATTATGTCATTAATAAAAATATTGAAGAGTAGCGGTCCCAACACGGATCATTGAGGCACACCAGAGGAGAAATCAAAAACATTATAACGATGTCCATGAACACTAACAAACTGCTTACGACCAGTCAAGTAAGAATACAAAAAATTTACAAAGGTAGGAGAGCAACCCAATGTCCCCAGCTTTTTGACAAGGATTTCATGGTCCAGCCTGTCAAAAGCTTTTGAAAAATCAGTATAGGTATATCACATCAGTTTGGAGGCCCAGATCCATTGAATTAATTATAGTGTGTGAAAGTACATACATTGGATATTGTTGACTTACCTTTCACAAAGCCATATTGTATAACTTTTAAAATGAAAACACGAGTTATCTGATATTATGAATTTAATTAAATAAGTACTTTAGAAAAATTGCTACAGATCGAAACAGGCCGATCATTTTCAATACAACTGCGATCCCCTTTCTTAAAAACCGGCACAACCCTTGCAGTTTTCCACATTGCAGGAAACGCGTTAGTCTTCAAACACAAATTAAAAATCACTGTCAGAGGAGAAACGAAAGCCTCAACATATTCACGGATCAGAAATGATGGGATCATATCAGAACCAGCTGTGAATTTCAACTTAAGTTTGGAAATTGCATTCAAAACATTTTGTTCGTTAACAGCATTTAAAGAGAAATTACAAGATGTACTCTATTCTTCAACAGACGACCCTATGACGGAAGCTTTATCACAATAAGCAGACTCAAAATAATTAGCAAAAGCTCCCGTAATACCATCAACGCCAGAAACTTCCGCTCCCGAAAAAGTCACGTTAAGAGGAAAACTGGTACCGATCTGTTTGAATTTGATAAACTGCCAGAACTTATTAGGATCTCTCTTTATGTCAGCCTCAACTTTAACAACGTACTGATCATACTGCCTTTTAATATCACCTTTAATATCTCGACGTAACGTTCAGATCACAGAGTTTGCCAGATATCCTAAATTTCCTCAATGTTCTGTGTTTTAGCTTAATTTTCTTAAGTAGCTCATACAAAAACCAATGGGGATAATTATGCCTACTTTTTCTTTTCTTTGAAACAATTAAGTCAAACAACTCAAATAACTTATTGTAGAAACCACGACATGCCAAATCGACATCCTCATAGCTGTCAAGAAAACACCAATCTATAACAAGAAGTGCGTTACGCACCAGCTCCATATCAACTGCCCTAAAATTAAAATTATCACCATCATCAACACCATAAAAAAACTTCCTTATCTTGATCCTAACGTCAATGGATATCAAAAGAGTTGGGTGATGAGGATCTTCAGGGACAAGACCCTCCGCACCTCTGGTCACACTACAATTAGAAATTCGACAGAACCAAATCGAGTAGCCGACCATTGTCATTAGTAATAGAGTTATGCCGCTGACAATATAATTCATGTATCACGTGATCATGAATGATCCAATGAAAACGCGACAAAAGTCCTTAGTTGCATGGCTAGTACAGCTATAATAAAAAACAAAAAAAATATTATCTTATTTACTTTTGTCATTACGATTTTTGATTGAAATAAATTTGTCAGTTTGACAAATAAATGAATAATTTTGTATTTCATTCATTATATTGCCTCACCGAATATAACACGTGGTATGATTAATCATCGATGATATTAAATTCGTGAAATTGAAGCAGGACATTTCACTCGTCCTTCGGACTCGTGAAATCTCCCGGTCAATTTCACTCATAATATCATCGATAATAATCATACCACTAGTTATATTATAGCCGAATAGATAACTCACTTAAAATATGAAAAATCGGCACTGCATTACCCCGTAGCTGATCAAAATTCAAATAGGTAATGTATTCAGTGACATTAAAATCACCCAATAAAATTATTTTGGAACCATGCAGAAACTGCAAGGAAAGGAAAGCATAAGAGAATTAATAATATCCATCCAAACCCAGACCAGGAGGAATAAATACAAGACAAATGTAAATAGTGGAGTTAACATTATGAAATCAATTTCCGGTAAATTATCGAAGGATAAATCTACATACACAGATAGGCTAGACACAATTTTCAACATTTCCTCTAATTTTTATATTTCATTTATGTATTTTATTTTTTTATTTTGTCACGTCTATATCATTACTGACTCTGCCATTGACATTGAGATTAATTGATGATAACATAAATCCAACATGTTGCCAAACTTACTTTCAGAAATAGCTTAATATCTTCGAGAACACAGAAAGTGGATGTTTTTACATATTTTTCATAGCTTTTTCTACTCTTACTTTTTAACAAATCAACGTAGTGTTGGGTTGTTCCGCGAATTTTGAGGCATTCTGCATGTTGTAGCTACTCCATTAGAGGAAAACATAAAAGATGTTAGCTTAAATGTAATTATCATTTGGAAGTAAAGCACTAAAGCTGCATTTCAAACTCTTGCATTTTCCCGTAATTTTTAATGCCGCATTATATGGATTGGGTTCGAGGAGATTTCTAAATATCATGTAGAGCCTTGTTAGGGATTATTCTCGTCTCGGCACATTAAAATGGTTTGCGTTTGTAGATGTTCTCGAGCAAAAAATCTCGAGTCCTCGTCATTTTAGAGCTATGCAAATGAGAAGGCTTTTACAAAATACTTTTACGAGCAATTGCATTTTGCCGGGAGCGTTTTCCTCATCGAAAATGTAACATCTTTTAAAAATGTATAACTTCGAAATTTACGATGTAAAAATCGTCAGCGAACAGTTTCTAATGAATTTTCCCACGCCACTAAAACGGACGAAAATGTTGATGCCCATTATTCTCGTTTCTTCCGTTCGTGGACTCATATGAATATTCACATAACGCTGAACGATTCTCTCGTATCGACAAATAAGAGGGCACTATTAGCATTATTGAGTGGTACCCTGAGGATGTAAGTGGTTCATTTGGTTTGTTTGTTAGTCGTATTTGCATCAGGTGAACTTGAATGGAGCTAAAACAGGGAGGAACCGCAGACGTTCGATCAACATTGCAAGCATACAATCAACTGCGTTGCAGATTTACGTGAACGAATAAATAAAATTTCACTTAGTAAAATACCTAGTCGAGTGTGATCGAAAACTGGACTGACCGTTTTATTTTCTTTTAATATATGGCACGTTATTAAGCTTCACTGCTCTTTAATCTCCATAATCGTTTCTAAGCTATGTCACGACTACATTTGGGAATTCTATATTTATTTAAGACCAGAGAGACCCACAGAAGCACAAAAAATGTTCAAAGGTTTTGCTTCTTTGTGAAAGAAAAACACATGTCGGTATTTTTGGCAAAGAAATGTAAAAATTCAACATCTATTATTCATGCAAACTGCAGCTCACGAAACGTTGATAATAGTCACCTACACTATTATTTTTAATTTTCAGTTTTTAAAGCAAGCTTTTGGAAAAACAGAACAATGGTGCACCTAAATAAACACAAAAAAATGCAGTTATGTGAAAAGGAATTTCATTGCCACAGTATTGTGATTTATTAAGTCATACTTGCAGAGGTATTGCAAATTATATATTTTAAACAAAATGTAATTATATTGAAACCAATAGATTTTTGTTCACAGTTCTGGTCACATATGCACCATAATTTTCCTGTCATTCTGAGATTTATGTTTAAAACCAATTTCCGATGAAAGCGTTTGCAACAGTTTTCAATTTGAAAATTATACTTTCAAGTGATGTCCTATGAATGGTTATACATATTGAAAATCCCATTATCGTTAATTACATAGTTGCATAAATATTCTCCCGCTACAAAAATTCTTATTAAAACCACGTGTGGTATGCAATAAAGATATGTGTATTTTACAACAATGGCGGAATTAATATTTTAAACACTGCAGTTACGCTGAAATATACAACTTAAAGTGTGAATCATTTGCTCCTCTTTGTAATGAAAAGTCTATAAAACTTTTTGGTGAGCATTACAACCAATCGTTTAAGATCTCGGCCCCCTCATCCGAACTAAGGCGTTTGCTTAAATGTTCTACATTTCCGAATCTATTTACATCAACACAACTCTTTAAGGGGGAGACAAGTTGAGAAGATTTCACCACCCTTTCCAAAAATGGTATTAAAGTCCCTTCTTAAGCACTTCAATTCACTCTTAAACTGCTAAAGCTATTTTGTTTCACTGAAACTAAATATCTTTTGACAGTTTTAGACTTGAGTCTAAATGAGAAATTTCTCACTCGTGTAATCAAATACTCATGATGCAAACGCAATCAATGATCAAACATATAAATTAATGCATGTATCTGATGGTTAGAGCTCGACTGATTAATAAATTTACTATGTAACTCCATCATTTCAAATTAAATTATATTGCTAAATTACTAAGGACCAGTTTATAGAAAGAGAATTAAATGATAAGAAAATAAGAAATGATAATTTTTAAATAAGGTTTTTAAATAAAAATTAAGTGAAATAAAAATGATAACAAAACATTTACATACAGGTGTCCCAAAAATGGCGTACAAACTACTTACTACCTTGTCGATGATGCTTAAATGTACATGAAAAAAATATGGAAAAAATGTTTCAGACAAAAAAATCTATTATTTTTATTATTATTATTAACGATAATACAATGTAAACAATGATATATTCATACATCATTACCTTGCAATGTTACAGTAGAGGATTTAAAATAATTTTTTCGATTTCCAAAACTTCAAAATTCTCTATTATGCAGGATTAGATATTGATAGTGAGTGATCTTGTACTTTGTGATAATATGTACGATTAGACGTAGCTGTCGTGAAAATTTCATACATATATTTCAAAATAATTGACCTGTTAAGTGCCACATTCAAAGACCGCCAAATCAGAAAATAAGTCCAATAGAATTTTTTTAACATTTTTCTGGCGTTTACGGTAATGTCTTCTACACCGTAGTGCACCGTTAGTACGCCATTTTTGGGACACTCTGTATATTAATAAATTATACATCGCAATCTGTGTTGTATAAACAAAAGTCAGAAAACAGAAATGCGGAAAGGAAGGTTAAGAAGTTGTTTGTTGACTTTTCAGGTAAACATGTGTGCAGTCGTGTTTCAAAGAAATAGCCACCAAAAAACTGACGTACAAGATAAATTATTAAGGCCACAGTTTCTCCATATACAGGGTGTATCTGAAATACGTGTGTTAATTTTAACCAGTGGAAGAACGCGCCAAATCATGGAACTTTTCTCTATGACATTTTTACGAAAAAGTATACAAATTGATTTGAAAATAAATAAATCACAGTGTATACCCGCCTATGGGTAAAAGCGAAAATTTTCTGTTGTGATAAAAACGGAGCCTTGTTAGAAAATTACATTGGTATAGAAAAAATTAAGGTAATTGTTTACTTTAGCTACTTGTGGAATTTTCGCGTTTTTTCTGGCCAGACACCCTTAGGGCGTCCTCCTACATCGTTTTCCACCACTCTAACCTTGTGCAAATGCGCTTGTTTTTCTCTCTTGTTGTGTTTCAAGGTCGCATCAATGTCTAGAATAACTAAAGGGCATGGAAAATTCACTCAGAAAAAAACGCGAAAATTCCACAAGTAGGTAAAGTAAACAATGACCAAAATTAAATAATTAAAATGTAAATTCTCATGGTTAGAAAAAATAGAAACTAGTTAATTACACAAAACGATTCGTTTTTATAAAAATTGAGGGGAAAAAAATCTTGGAATACTTAGTACTTAGAGAAAAGTTTCATAAATTGGCGACTTCTTTCACTAGTTAAAATTAACACACGTACTTCAGATACACCCTGTATGTGTTCAAAGTTTCAAGTACGAATATATCAAATTTTTAGCAACAAAACTAAATTGGATATCGTTACTTTAGATGTCACCTGTAAATTTATCTCCAGGGCTGACTCGATTGCAAATTTTCTTGATTACAACATATTTAATCGTATTATATTAAAGCTTCCGGAGATACTCGTACATATTCGGAAGATTTTTCGATTGGAGACAGATATTATTCAGTACCTCTATTCCAAATTGCTTATGTTAAAAAAGTATCGTAAAACTAACTTTGAACTCTTTAATCAAAAGTTTAAATAACATCAGAGACAAGCAAAGAATTCTTACTTTTAGTACTTACGGTACATTTCTATCATCGAAAATTGAATTTCCTAAAATGTCAAGAAATTCTGGATTTTTATTCAACTAAAAATTACGTATATCTGGAACTGATGTGATAGTAACAGTGGAGATGTCTTTGCTGATTTCTTCAAGAGTATATTTTCCACCCCTAATTGAACCGTTTCCCAAAATATATTCAATAATAACTTTGGTCCCAAAGGAATTGAAAACTTTAAAAATGCTTTTACGCGAAAACAGATGAAATTATTAGTTTTTTAGTAAAAGATTGGACTTACCCATTCACTTCGCCGAAGTTTTGAGTATTTTTTTTTTTAATAATTCCATAAAACTCTTCGTTAATGAAATCGTTCAAGTAATGTCTATCATTTTTATTTGGTGACGATTTGAAAATGTAAACGATACTGTCTCTTGATAGCTCCAGAATCTTTGTAACTTTAACACTCACAATTTTAATGTCTTAATGTCCTGCTTCAAAAAAGATTTTATCATTAAATTCTCAGATAATATTCAACATAAATAGGAGTTATTTTTTGACACTAAGTTAATCTTTAATGCGTATTGTGTTAGGTGTAATTAACAAAACTTATCGAGTATACTGACATGTTTATAGAAATGAAAAATTTGTAAAATCGAAGATAATGTAGCGTTATACAGACTGATTCTCATAACTTTCCGACCCCGACGTTTAAATGCGGCCAGTAATCTGTTTTTCATTTATAACTTGATTCAAAAACATGAATAATTTGACTTTTGTATGGTTTGGACATTCCTCACAAAAGTCTCAAATATAAAAATTTATGAATGGCAGTAATTGACAATATTTTTATTATTTAAGGACCTACATTTTATAAAGGGGTGTATTTTTAAAATGTGCCGAAATGTTACCTACGAGGTTGTGGGACAACGTAGAAGACTAAAAGCAATTAAAAAAAATCGTACCTCAAAAATCAAATGTCATTTTATTTTTTGACATAGAATTGTTTTAATATTTTTTCCGAGTTCTACATGAAGCCAGTAGCTCATGGTAAATTATGCTGGTTCATTCTGGGACACCTATATTATGTGAATTTGGAACAGCTATATCTAAAAGATATACTTGCTTTTGTTGTTTATTTAAAATAAAAATGTCTGGTCTGTTATGTTTAATATGAATGTCAGTTAAAACTGTTCGATCAAAATACGGGGTGATCAATAAGGACTGTTTAAGTTGGTAACACTGAATCGTATTTTAAATCGTATAACAGGAGTAACTTCCGGTTGTTGGTGGCTTGTCGGTGTTAATGCTATACCTATTTCAGATATTTGTCAAATAAACCAACAAAACATATCCAGTTACAGTGTTATAAATAAAAAATTTCTTAATTGTATTGCCAACTTAAACAGTCCTTCTTGATCACCCGGTATAATTTGTAATTGTCATTTTCCAAACAATTTTCTGGTTTATAACTATAATGTGGTTGTGTATTCCTTAATAAATTGAATTTAACAGCTAAATTCATATGTATAATTTTAGGGAATATATCATGATTCATGACGTTTCTCATATTCGGTTTGAGCCAAAACGGTGCAAGAAGAAATGATGTGTTCAATTGTTTCCCCTTCAGTTCCGCAAATCCTACGTTTATCGATGATCGATTACAAACCGCATATTTTTTTTATAATTTCTTGTATTTATAACACGATCTTGTATTGCAAATATAAAACCCTCCGTCTCAGGGTGAATATTTCATTTCTTAAGCATGAGAAACCTGAATATTAATTTCTGGTTGTTCCGGTTCTTTAAAGTATCTCCCATGTAAAGACTTCTGTTTTATATTTGCTATAGTGTCAGGTATATTTGGCTCAACAATATCTGAAATTATATTATCACTTAAATTTAAAGGTGTGTAACCTTTATCCGCTGAAACCAAAGCATTAAAAAATGTGTTATAACGAGCTCTATTGAGGAAATAATTTTTTAGTGAAAAAATTTGATTGTGTTGCAGTATTTCTAGATTTGAAAAACCCCTACCACCGTTTTCGCGTGGTAAATTAAATCTTTCAATAGCAGATTTGGGGTGATGTTTACTAAATTTGGTAGAAAGAACTCTGGTTTTAATGTTTATATTCTGTAAATTAGTTTTGGACGATTTTATAACACCAAAAGAATAGGTCAGCAATGGAAAAGCATATGTGTTAACTGCTTTAATTAAATTATTACCGTTTAATTTTAAAAGAGATTTAATTCTTAAATAAAATTGCTTTTCTAAATTTTCTTTTATAATTGGGTGTTGAATATGATTTTATTGATTAATACCTAAATATTTATAAAATTCTCCTTTATTTAAAATATTATTATAATTAATAATTAATTATAATAATATGTACATGGTTTTTAGTGTAATGTCAATTTACTTTGTTCATTTCCATTTTTATTTCTAGAGAAATTAGGATATATAAATAAAAATCAGAGAACATCCATCATGTCTAAAATAATATAATAATAATAATAAGGCAGAATATAGCCTAAGTGAGTCCGTGTCGAGGGTCGCGGGTTCGATTCCAACCCAGGACGAAATTTAAAAAAAAGGCTGAATTCTGTCTCGTGATTCGGAAGTCACGTCCGGTCTATTGAGTTGGTCATCATTCCTAGACATATTTAATAAACGACACAATCATATTTTTTCGCATATTATAATTTATATTTTTTTCAAGAAGGTTGACCTGATCCAGAAGAGTAAACTAAATAAAGTTAAGACGACAGTTTAAATTATTGGGAAATTAATAAAGGGTTCATTACTTGTATGTCCTTTGGCTAGTACTTTGGTTCTAATAAATAAAGCTAAATGAGTCTCGATAGGCCGCCATCTGCTCGGGTTAACATCAAATTCGATTTAATTATTCACACTAGTTTTTCAGAAATTATTCTACCACCACGTAGACAAAAAATACAGTAATTACGCGAGATGTTTGACGTTTGTAGGAGTATAATATGTTAACAAACGTTTATATTACATATAACCAAGTTTAAAAATGTATCTGTTCTATTTTAACGGGGATAAGGTAGTGATTTTTATTTGTTTATCGTTACGTGCTTGTTATTGTTTAATTAATTTTTAATTCAAACAGACAAGTTATAGCAGAAAAATTAAAGCGGTACATTTACTAACCATTAAAGAACTTGCCTCATATACCACGCAGATGTAAAGTTTACTCGACCATGTTTATTTTCGAATGCAAACATTATTCGACATACATATATCATATATGCAAAGGCCACAAACCCACATTTACCAATCGACGTGAGAACTCCTCTGAACAATTAATTGTTGCTGGTGATGTGTGATCAGTAGCTGAAACTTGCTGTAAGTAGCTTTTGTTAGTTTCACATCATCCAGTTTTTTTGAGTACCTATTTTTGGGCGTTAATAATTTCATCAAAGAAGATTGGGCTAATATATTTCACCTTCGGAATATGATCTTTTAATGAATACAATGGCATCTCAATAAGGTTGTGGGGATTATATTTCGTCTGAGTTGGTAAAATGACATTACACATTCATATAACCTTAAACTGTCACTTAAACGTCACTTTTACTGCCTTTAACCCAATTATTACTTCATCGTTCAAAAATGATCGCCACAAAGATGTTCTTCTAATTTTGAAAGCAAACAGCGCCACTGATGACTAGGTCTGAAGAATGAGAGCTGCTCCAATATTTTGAAAGCGGAATTATGCTGACTATTCATTCACCTGTCATTTTTCAAATATTAACCAATAAAATAGCAGATATTTACCTACTTTCGTAGCCTAGCAATAGCAAATTCCAGCGAATATTCAATTAGTGAAAATATAACTGGCTATTCCACAAGTGGTTGCAGTGAATGTTTTAATCTGAAAAAACTGACGCCATATCGACTTTCGTGACTTCCGTGTATTTTCTGGCACGTTTCTTTGCAGGTTTACGAATTAGCTTTTGAAATAAGTATTTTATTTTAATCACTGAGTTGGTTCATTGAGCAGTCTGTTGAATACAATTCGTAGATAGTAGAATATTTTTATGGTGGTATCACTCATGATCATTAGTCATTACGCTTGCGAACACCATTCGTGCTGCGCACTCATGGTGTTCCTAATTCGTAATACCAACACAAAAATAATCGACAATTTTTGACGACTCCTTGTATTATAACTGATAATTCGATAATCCTTTATGTTCCTTTTTCAAATGTTTTTATTTTTAATTTTCAAGACAACGCTGAATTCTAATGTCATATTTTTTACTTTTATGTCAAATGTCAACATGAATTGTCAACTTCCGACAAGCAACTTGCAACCATTTTAAAGCACTTTATTCATGAAATAATTTACCGAATTACTTTCGTGCTTCTGAAATAATCTGTGTAATACTCAAGTTGATTAAAACGCAACACTCGTGTCATTTTTTGACAAATTAAAACGTCAAAAAATGACACTCGTAGTTGCTAATCAACTTTCGTATTACAAATCGATAATTTCGAAGCACTCATGTAATTACAAGTGAACATCCACAAAAATACCGTAAAAAGCCGTACCATTGTTGAAATGGAACAATACACCTTCCATTCATTTTCTTTTCCGGCAACCTTATCAAATTTTAGAGGAAGTGGGGAATCCTTACATTCATTGTATACTTTGACCTTTTAATTCTGAATTAAAATGATGAATTGAAGGTCCATTAAGATTAAAAATGATAAATGTGCCTTCGTGACCACTTTATTGCTAGGTATCGTAGTTTTATGTTAACATTTTCGGTACCTAACCTAATTCATTTCACAAAATCTTCTCTATTTTACTTTCAGGAAAGTGAGAACTATGTTATATGGTAAATTTTGCTGTGACCTGTCTACCGTCGACCAAATCAATGTTTTCTTGGGTCAGAACAGTTCTAGGAAACCGAGCAGGTTCACAAAGGTCCTTGTGGAAAGAAAAATCAACCAAATTTCACTTCATTACAACAATAAATTTCCAATTTGAGTTTTTCATTTGTTAATTTAACGCCTTTCACAACAAATGATGATGAATCATCCTCTTGTGTGTTAAAAATGTAAAATTTTATTTTCAATTTAGAATATTTACAAATATAATAAGAAACCTTGAGGTTCAATTTTAAATTTATTTAAAAATCTTCAATTTTTGGAACAATTATACACACAGGGTGTTATTGAAATGCGCGGACAAATTTTAACCACGAGCTATAGTCCAATTTTTACCCTTTTGCGATGACGTCATTATCTAGTAACTTTACGTATGTTTGAGCTAGGATCAGAAACAAATTTGAATTGATCATAAATAACTATAAATGTGTCAAATTTGTTGACAATTGCTTCGAAAGGTTATGTTTGTAATCAATGTAATAAGTGAAAGAAATTAAAAATTGTCAAATTGACAGAAGCATAAAATAACCTCAAAGTGACCATCAATAAATAAACGTGCCTTTTTTTTTGTTTTTTTTTCTGTTTCTGTCGTTTCAATAAAGAAAGAGCCAGGAAGGAAATCGTGACGTCACCTCAAAAGGGTAAAAATTGGACTATAGTGGTTTCATGTAGAACTAGGAAAAAATATTTAAAAAATTCTGTCAAAAAATAAAATGACATGTATTTTTTGAGCTACAATTTGTTTTATTGCTTTTAGTCTTCTACGTTGTCCCACAACCTCGTAATTAAAATTTCGGCACATTTTAAAAAATACACCCTCTGTATCATATTTTATAAAATGTGCGCCAATGCGAAGTAACATCTACGAAATATGCTTTAAAACAAGGAAACCGCATTGGTGTACGTTTTATAAAATATGACAAACAGGGTGTATTTTTAAAATGTGCCGAAATTTTACTTACGACGTTGTGGGACAACGTAGAAGGCTAAAAGAAATTTTAAAAAATTGTAGCTCAAAAAATTAATATTATTTTATTTTTTGACAAAGAATTTTTTAAATATTTTTTCCGAGTTCTACACGAAGTCAGTAGCTCGTGGTTAAAATTTGTCCGTGGATTTCAATAACACCCTGTATACATAGATATGTTTCTTTTATCAAGTTATCAGCATTCCGGCACTTTTTTAGGACATAAATGTAAAGTTGTGTTTGCTGTAACATTGTTTCAACAACGTGTAAGTTTGATGAATGTGGATGTTAACGTTTTATGACAAGAAATAATTGCTTTTCCAGCATCCGGTTTAAAATGTATGTTTCTTTTTTTAACATTGCCAGCTTCTTTCTAATTTTTTTCTCAGAACGCGTTAGTACTTTAAAATAAGTGATATTACAATCAAACAGCACAGACATTCTTAATTTCGATAACATAAATAAAATAAATTTGAACAAATCATCTGTCGATAACCTCTAATCCAATTACTTTTGCAGTAGGTTTTGGATGATGGTACATACCTACGACTACGTTTAAAACCAACTTGCTTTAACCAACATACATACATTTGGACAAACCTTATTCTCTATTGTGCATTTTGAGTTACATACTCTGTGTTCCACGCAATTCCCATTCTTTACCATAAGCCAGAAGACACAAAATGCAATCTGCCCTTCTATTTTCCAGGTAATGTTTTCGTGATAGCGGCGATATTGCTGGAGCGAAACCTGCAGAACGTGGCGAATTACCTGATCGTGTCTTTGGCTGTGGCCGACTTGATGGTGGCGTGTCTCGTTATGCCTTTGGGTGCCGTCTACGCGGTGAGTATTTCTCATAACACAATCTCCATTTTTATTTCGACAGTGTGCATTTTTAACTTAACGACGTCGTTCCGACAATGAGAAATTCATAATTGCTCAAGTATGTATTTGATATACATGTCGCTCAAATCCCGATACGAACCACCACAATCCAGTCATAGTGACGGTCGATACGACCAACTATGATGGATGGCTCCAAGTAATTGACTTGCTATGTAAATAGCAAGTTTGGGTGCACCACTTGTCGTAGGATAGTGATGTTTAAGCGCCCTAAAGCATTGAGCCGGATATGCTACGCCTCCGCACGTAACGTTGTTCAAACGACGTTAAACGTCTGGACGTTGAACCCAAATAGCCTCGACGAAGAGCATCTCAGAAGTAACTGCAAAAAATTCTGAAATCGATTTATTAATGTGCCATCAAAGAGCTTTCCGATTAGCGGAAGGACCACTCAAATATGTTTCACGTCTATGTATTTGAAAAGGTCAAATGTCATAATTCATAAAACCCACAACATACAGTATAAGGCGACCTGCGTATAAAGCGACGTCCAAGTTTCAGATTCAAGTACATACATAATTTGAGCTTGTGTCTGTAGACGGAGACACCTAAACCACTAACCCATCTGTGGTAAACTTTAGGTCAATGAGCGTCAACTGTTAACACAGTTGTATCTTGATACAATTAATTAAATACCTACATACTCCTACAAACTATTATACTCATCTAGGAATTATATCTGTACATTGTAGTTTAACTTCAGTAATAAAAGGATTATCATTTAACACCTCCTATTGAGAAAATAACCGCTCAGTCCTGCACAAACTGCTTACAAACTGTTGCCATGTTTTTCAACGTTTACAAAGGTTTTAGTCGCATAGGTTAAAACTGTCGACCGATGTACTTTATTTATAAACATACAGGGGTATTCATGAGTAATAATGGGCCTAACAACGTCCCGACGCAACCAAATAAACATATTTCTCAAAAGAGTAGATACCAATTATTGATCTTTTTATTTTTTAATGAATCCAAGACTGCTTTTATTAAGACACTTTTCAGTTGTCGTTACGACATCTAACAAACCTAAAATGTATTTTTGTTTAAATAAAAGTAACCTAAAAAATGTACATTTATTTAGATGTGAACTTCATGTCAAATTAAAAAGAAAACTAAAACCAACTGGGCCGTATCACGACACCGTTATTAAAGTTGCCGTTAACTAAAATCGTGATTAAAGTAAACATAAAACGATATAGATTTATGCAATTATAACCTGCGAGAAAGAGATGAAGTCGTCACCAAGGTAACTAGAGTCATGATTAAATTTAATAAGGGTGTCGTGATACGGTCCACTATGTTTTAAAATATTTTTTAAATAAATATAAATGATCCAGGAAGGAGATGAGAATGTATAACTGGTTGCGTTTCAATGTTTGTAAGGCCCATTATTACTCGTGAACAACCCTGTATAGATAGGTAAACGTTCATTGTCACGTCTTTGTTGATTTATTTAACGTTTTATTAGTAGGCCCCGAAATTTAACGTTAGGGTTATTGGATGACTGTACCTTAGTCTTTTGTTCATTATATTGTTTGAGGTTTTGATTGGTTTTATTATTTTAAGTAGATTCCACTGTTATAGAGCTAACTTTTCGTTATTCTTAAGAAGTAAAAATCAGTACAGAATTAAGTATCTCGACATGCAACAATTATGAGTACACTTGACGAGAAATATTTTTGAACGCACCTTATAATTAATTACCTCTGCTAGAAAATTGAGAGAATTAGTTTGAATTCGTACAACTTTGATTTGATATTTTATTTCCTTCATAAACCCTATCCGTACGAATACGTGTTAATGTAATTATTAATTAAGCAGCTAACAGTTTTGTATTTGTATTTTATAATGCAGTGTAAGAGGCATAAAAGCTGCTTAAGAACTGTGCCGGTGGAGGTAATGATAAATCTTGTAAAGACTAATTTGGTTGGCTGGCTTTAAAAGATTTAATTAAAACAGAAAATAGATAGTTTAACCGTGCACCGTAAACTTTATTGTCTTTATACTTATAGCAATTGGATTCTCGTGAGAGGTAATTTAGTTTAGACACTCCATAACAAGAGCAGAGTTAATTATGAAGGAACAGGCACCCCTTGATAGAAAATTTCCTTAGGGGTACTTAACTCTGAACATATCACTGTCTTTCGGCATTAGATACTAATTGTTGTGTCAAATATCTCACGGTGGATTATGTTACTAAACCGTGGATATTGTTGAACTTCGTTTCGAAGATAACCCTTTCTGACACCACTCGTCCGGAATTAATTACAAAACCAGGTGCACGTGGAGTATTAATTGAAAACTGAAACGAAACATTTAAAAATTGTAAGCGAGGAAGCTAAATACGTTAATGGATTTATTTATAATTTCAGATTAATGTAAACTGCCTTTGATATGTTAGAGATATAATTGCTTTGATTTTCTAAATATTAGATAACACTAGTATAACTCATTAACTTTGTATAATATAACAAAGTTGTAATGTTTTCAGCTATGCGGCGGTACGGCATTCGGGTTATTTTGATTTACTATTATGATTACTATGGTAATAACAAATCTGTAACCAGTAGAAAGTAAGTAGGTACCGTATGTTTCAACAAACTTCTGGTCAAGTAAGTCATGAAAAACAAAAGCATTGAAAACGTACCTGTGGCTCAGCTTGTCAAATAATAATAATAATTGAACCGTCAGAAACATCATTTATCGCCATAATAATTTTGTTCACAAAATTTTATCTGTGAAAATGGTTTTCGCTCCTGAACAGAAGATATTCATGATTGAATCTTACTCGTATACTAATAACTGCCCAACGTCAAATTGCAGACTGAGCTATCAGTGTCAACTTGTCAAAGAATTGTTCGAAAGGATCTTGATTATTCAGTAACAGCTGAATGGTACGGCAACAACATTCTTGATGAATTAGCTCGTGGGTATTTTCAACAAGACGGGGCTACAGCACGAGAAACTCTTCGTTATTTGTGGCAATTTTTTGACGATAGGTTGATCAATCGAGATCTCTGGCCTGCACTTACGCCGCTTGATTATTACCTGTTACCTCATTTCAAAAACACCATATTCAAGGAACACAATTGATGATTTGAAAAGCAGAATTAAGGAAGAATGCGAGCGAGTAGCCCCTTAGACATTGGTGCGTGTTTTTGACATGACGAGGCGTCTTACAATTTGCATCGAAGCTCAAGGGCAAGGCTACCATTTTCAACATTTGCTCTAGGTCAGAGTAATTTAAAACACATTGTTGTTAATTGTTGTTTATTTATTTAATGTTATTACACTACTTGCTTACACATATTGAGCGGATTTATTTGTTTTTGTTGATCTCGGTACATAACCTAACTTTAACCTGTTACGTACGAAAGATAAAGCGGAGCGATTCGTCCGTGGCGACAATGTTAATTGTTCAGCCAACGCCAATTCTCGTAGAAACGTAGGAAAACAACCATTCACAAGCTTTTCCTGAAATTGTCATTTTATGACAATTATAGCGATAATCACATTTATGCCTGAATTACTCAAGTTACTCCATACATTTTTGTTTTTCATAACCTACTTGACAAGAAATTTTTTGAAACATACAGTATATGTGCTTAAAGTTAAACGTGTACTCTATACAGTGCGGTTCAATTGCTGGATGTTGTTCGCATCACATTAGCACCATTTATATACAAGTGTCCCAGCTCCATAACTTGTTTGTTATTAAATATATCAACTTTTTCTTTTTTCTAGATGATAGCTACGCTTCTACTATATTCGGAAAATATTGCGGTATATATACAGGGTGTCCTAATAACATGCTTAGTCGCATATGCTTACTGCGATTTTTTAAATATAACAAACTAAAAATGTAAAAAATTCATTTTTTTCAAATGACAGGTCGAAAGCTTTTTTAACAAGCTTTCCAACGGTATAGGGTTTGTATGTCGAATGTGAAAATCTAGGGTGCTATCTTAAAATCACAAAAATCACTAAAATAATTAAATGTTTAATTGTTAAACACTGTTTTGTTGGTTGATTCATCTTTATGGAGTGACCATATTGTGTGATTATATTTTGTTAGGCCTACTAGATTTTTGTATTGTCTTCTTAACGGAAAAATTTCACCAAATTTAACGATTTTATCTAGAAAAAAGTAAAAGTTGATATCTTTAATAACAAACAAGTTATGGAGCTTTTTCGCAACTCTGGGACACCTGTATATCTCCAAACTAAATAAACATTGTAGTTCCAAATAATAATTACAAATAAGTGGATGATTACTTAATGAGATGATATATATTAATTAATTAAATTATTTGAGTGTGCTTTAAATACAACAGGTGGTTTAGAGTAATGAAAATTTATATGTTTTTAAAAAATAGGTACTTTTATATCACCTTAATTTCGCGAAACAGTAAATATAAACATGATGTATTTTGAAATTTACCTGAGCGGAGCTAGGGTTACTGTTATTATTAATTAATTATGAAGATAAAAAATAACGGTGTGCTACCGCTTTCATGGAAGGATTTCTTTGTCGAGAAAAATAATTCTCACGTAGATCCAGACTAACGTACAATCCACTCAATATGTTTTTGGATAAGGGTTGATCACAGAGATCTGACAGTTTCGTTTGTGTAGATTTCAATTTTGCTAGTGTAAATGTGGACTTTTAAAATTAAGTTATGTTATTTCCAATTTGAGGTGATTCGTGGCATAAACGTAAGGTTTACTGTTGAAACCGCCTCGTTTAAATTTATTTTGCATTTTAACCTTAATTTATTTTGTAAACGAATCCATACCAACCTAAACGGTAATTGCATCATTTAATGGAGAGTTTGTGTGTAACCAAGTTATTTTTGGGAAACAGGGCAACATATTCTGATTTTATAACAAACAAAAAATCAACCAGTTTGTTCAACGTGAAAAAAACAAATAATGACTAACCCTTATTCAAATACATCGTGAATGGAATATATTATTTCACTTTATGGTCACAGAAAAAAATATTGTAGCTATACATTGTGATGATATGTTTGGAATACATATAATTGAAGTTTGGATGCTATTATTAAACATCAACAACTTCGAAAAATGAGATCATGTGTAAATACGAAATCAGAATGATATTTTTTTGACAATATAATTTATGTATCACGTGATCATGAATGATCCAAGGAAAACGCGTAAAGTCCTTAGTTGCATGGCTATCACAGCGATAATAAAAAACAAAAAAAATATTATCTTATTTACTTTCGTCGTTACGATTTTTGATTGAAATAAATTTGTCAGTTTGACAAATAAATGCATAATTTTGTATTTCATTCATTATATTGTCTCATCGATTAATCATCGATGATATTAAATTCGTGAAATTGAAGCAGGACATTTCACTCATAATATCATCGATAATAATCATACCACTAGTTATATTATAGCTGATAATATAATTAACTTTTTTTTATCTACTTTTGGTGTTATAATAATAATTATTTGTATATCGAGGCCGTGAAATCATTCTTTAACGTACAGAGACAAAAACTGTCGCGAAGGCCGCGGGCGGTCAGACAGGACAATCTCGAGGATGCTAAAGGATTTCACGGCCAAAGTGTACACAACATTTGTTGTTGTCTTTTGATGCGTGAGGTGGATCGAGCTCGGTCGTATAAATAACACATATCAAAATATGAGGCCCAATCAGACGATCTCCGACAATTCCTCCTGCTCATTCATTGATTGAAATTCGTCGACTAAATAAAGATTTTCGTCAGACTATACATACGTTATTTATAAATGTTGAACACACCATCACAATCCTTATTTATTCAGTGTGCAATAAACAATAAATATGAAAACATGTACCTACACGTAAAACAAATCTTCTTGTGCTCAAATTTGGTTCGTGGCCCATAAAATTTCTGGTTCATTTTCCAGAACGCGATCACTTTGTGGATATCCCAGATATAGAACTGAAGATTTAAATTTCCCATGATCACGTAGCCGTTGAAACGTCGATGACATCGAAAGTAACCAACTGTGTAATAGTTTTCGCGGGAAAACGTGTAAAGTTTTTATCGCACAAAATGATTTTGACTTTTTCGTACACTGAAGATTATTTCACCTATGCATTCTCAAATTAGGGATTTAAAAATGCAAAAAAATAATAGTCGTTTGCAGAAAAATCATAAACAAAATATGATTGTTAACTGGAAATCTATGTCTCTACTAGGTGCCTCAAAATTCAAGGAACACCTTAGCAGTACGTTGTTAAGTAGTCATGAAAGTATCAGGTAAAAATGTTTAAAAAAATCAATCTTCCCTTTTGTAGGAGATATGGACTTATTGGTTATACTAAATGTAGCAACATTTAAAAACATTCTATGGAGTTTGCAAACGAGAAAGTCTTTAGTATAACTATTAAAATATCATTTCAAATTTAGTGTTTCCGGTTGATTTAGTATCTCCCGCTATTTGTTTTATTTTTGTGTGTAGGTACAAAGTAAATATCAAACCTCCTTTAAATCAAAATTATTGATGGAACACCGCTTCGTGTTTATTTAGGATTATTAATATTATTGGGTAAACGTAAATGTTATTGGCTTGAATAAACTGTGGCTTAGACGTAATCTCTACAATAGTATATTTTAATTAAATCTTGAGCAATTAGCGGAACAAGGTTTTATGTTCATCCGATTGTCAGCTTATGGCTTATTTTCTTTCCTAGATCCGTCGTTAACGTTCCAGGATTAAGCAACGATTAACTTCTATGGCCAGAAGTGAATATCTCTATCGATTGTTAAATTTAGTAACTAAGTAAATTCATGTCAGTCACTAAGACCACATCAAGCGAGGAAGGTAACCCCAAAACCAGGCTCCCCAGTATCCTAAAGGATTTGAACGTCTAGAAAATGGCACTTAGAAAGTGACCTATGTCGAGGGTGCAATCCTGCTAATCCTTTGAGACAGGTGTTGCCCCAGTCGTTCTCCCATCTTGTATTTTTTCAGCAATCTGATAAACCCACAATCACTTTCCGCACTTTTCCGCCGACATGAAATACGAAAACTTGTGTCAGAGAGTAATTCCGTCACGATCTTTATTCTCCTTTGAGTAATGAGCGCGACGGAAAAAACTGAGAACAATTTACATCTCTTTCGGCAAACCGCTAAAGGGAGGGTTCGAATGCCGAGTACCCATCAATTTGTTTATTTTTTTTCGGTACCGCTGGATTTTTTTTTATCGCGGTGTATCGTCGGCGTGCACTCGGTCGGGGCGAAGAAAATAACATTTTCGCGGCGGTTTTATTTATTTGGCTTAATTGGAGGGGCCGTAACAAGTTGATTTTCCATCGGTGTTGTGTGCGTGAAGACAAACAAGGCGCGCAAAAGTGGCGGGGCATAAAGGCTATCGGATTGTCCCGGGGCTAGACGGGGTTATTCTGCGGCTCCCGGTCCCGCCCTCCTTATATCCTGATCTACCGACCAGCTTCTTTCTGTTTTAAAAGTCCATTTTGCTAATGGAATTTAGTGTGAGCCGGAACTGTAGAACTTCGAGTCGATACCTATTATTCTGTTCGTGCTGAATTAAAGAACATTTTTCTGATTCTTGGTTTAACCTTTATCAGTTTTATAGGAGGCATTTATCCTACATAAAGTCCGATCGCGTTGTACCTTTCTTCGCCGCTTCTCCACATAACTTTCAATGTTACAGCAGGGTCTTCACACGTGTTTAGTTTTATTCAAAATGAAAGGACTGTCTTTGTTACGATTATGGCCTTCGGAACGCTGAATATGCACTCTATTCTCCTTTACGAAATTACAAGACGCTCCTTGTGCCGGCCTAAAAACTTCCATACACCCTCGGCAAACTTTTCACGGACAAAGATCTCGTAATTAGCTTATAATTTATAACGTCCCGCTAAAGTTCTTTTTCGCGGTATTTTTAATAATATAAAGATGTTTGCGTATTTAAGGGGCTCGTTCAGACGATGTGCCATAACTGCCACTCGACTTGAAAGGATAATGCGTCGTCTCGTATTTCAGAATAAAAGTTCACTTTCATCTGACGAAATAAAGCTTTCTGTCCGAACAGGGATAGAGATATGAAATGAAAAACTCGCAACAATTCTCGATTTATTCTGATGTGTGGGGCGATGAAATCGCCTTAATGAGCATTTTTCACATGATTTCATTGTATAAAAACGGACCCTTCAACGATAAAGTGCTAAGTTAAGCCACACGATGGTACGTACCAACTGTAAAACTTGCCGTAAATACCTCTGAGTTTGGTTTGTCAACACACGTGACCGGCTTATTATTATCACACAACTTTACTCGAGTTTTCTTTCTTTCGCACACACTTTGGTGACCTTTTTTTTTGTTACTCACGATTTAACATTTAAGCTAAAATTTGGATTGCGTTCTCCAATCTCTTTTAACACTGTAAACATAATTTTGATCACGTGCAAAGTAATTTGTTCCGTGCTGAATTTAATAATAAATACATTAACAGTTGCTCTATCAACGACAGTTTTTGTATAACAGCATTAGACCCAGCTGCATCGGTGCCAGCATGTTAAACTAAAATGGACAAAAACATACACACCAGCCATGTAGAATTCGAAACTATAGATAGATGTGCACTGATGTGTAGGAACACTAAGTTCTGCTTGAAACAGTATGGTTTGTGAATTGTGATAAATTCATAAAGTACTCGTTATACAAAGTGATCAAAAAGAAAACAAATCAAGAGTGCTAGCCTAGCTCATTTTTTGTTTTATCGAAACGTTTGTCGTGCTTTGGATCGTACCGATAATTATGCTTCCTATGCACAGTTGTTTTATTGGTTGCCTACACCTCGAAAAATATAGAGTGGCCCCGATATAACCTGCAAAAAAATTCTAGGTCATTAGAAAGATCTAACAAGTCGGGAAAACTTTTTTATTAGGTCCAAAATAATGGGGATAAATTAACCCCTAGCCACACTCATTCGACGCTGTTGACCACAAAAATACGTACCTATACTTGGGCCAACCAACAGATATAGTAATAAAAAAAAGGGGATGTGGCCTAGTTGCGTAGAACGATATCCGCCGAAGCCTGTTTCACAATGAAGCAGGTTCTTTGTAACAAATAGAGAACCAAAAGTCTTGAAAAAAACTATTTTGTAATAGAAATCGAAAAATGCTAAGGAAAACAAACAAACATAAAAACATAAACACGTGGTTAAACTCCCGAAGCGAGGTTAAAACCAATGAGATGCCGGATGCCGTCAAGTAATTTTTGTGGATGTACATCAGGCTTTCGAAAATCTGCGCACGTTTTGAATAAGCCAATTAGAAGCTGCTATTTAAAATACGCGGGCACTAGGAGGCGGTTTTATTACTATATCTGTTGGTTGGCCCAAGTATAGTCAGGAATTAATTGTTGGTGTTTGTAAGGATGACAGTATCTAAGCAACATACGTGAATCGTTTGTGACAAATCTGACAAATTGAATTAAATTAATGACATTTATTGAAAACGCTGTACACTGTGTCTGTGTTAATTTACCAGATTATTTAGGTACAAAAGCTGACGTAGCCTGAGATAAATGATAAACGAATAATAAATAAAGTGATGTTCCTCAATGTGTAAATAAACGTAGAGCTTGTGTGTACAAAATTGTGTAAGAACTGTGTAACAAGAGTACCTATTGTCTTAATTGTGGTTAAACAGTTAAAATAATGTATTGAATAAATTATTTACATTTTACATTTAGAATTAAGCTAGTGATAACAAATTTTGCTCACAGGACTCATTTGATAACAATACAATAAAAATTAGTTAATAACTTTTGAATTTATTGTTCACCCTTTGATGCAATGAAAGCGCGATTTTTTATTATTGTTTCTCTAATACAATATTAAATTATAACATCTTTGGTATTTACGGATCTCCAGACGTTGAGACACATAGCATTTTTATTATGTTATACCACACTTATACTTTATACCACACCAGTAGCAAAAAAGAGTGATACATATCTAGTTTAAAATTGAAAAATAGCATCAATTCGAAATTTGTTTCTTCTACTTCAAACATGTTGGTGCAATCCGAATTACCCTGGACTCCTGGTACCAACCGTTATTGACATAACTTTCATCATCTAAGGAACATTTTAAAGTATTTGTAGCTTCAAATATTTGTAGTCCAAACAACAGTTGAGATAAGCCCGATTTCGAAGTGTCGATCCAGGCTAATGAAATGAATGATTAATAATGTAACAAACAAAAAAAATCTTAGGCGCCAGATCTCTGTTATTTGAATATTAAAACAAAAGTTTTTGGTGGTACTTAAGCAATACAGAAGGCATTTTAGATACCAGTTTTTAGAATTTTTGTCTCTCGGTTTATCTGATTCTTTCTTTCAATCCACTTCACTCAAAAACTTATGATGGATTTTTTTCAAATAATTTGTTAGAAAACGAAAATTCCTTATCGTGTTCTGCATTTTGTTTCATCACAGTAACGATGAATTTATCCCGAGTATACCGGGTGTTATGGAAGTTAACGTAATAAATTTAACCACCAATAGGACTCATTAAAATAAAAAAATATATATTTATCATTTTTTCCGCAAATTTTTCCAAACAGAGTTAAAATTAAATACACTTCCCACAACAATTATCGCATCACATATGTTTATACATGCAAAATTTGAACTTTCACTTAATTTTTTTTCTGTGTTATCATTCCGAGAATGGAATTGTATAAAATCCATATTGTACATATCAACATAAGGAGTTACAGTCATTGATTAATTCGCTCTAAAGTATTGTGGTAAACGAGATGGGTCTGCAATGCCTTGCATACAGTCAACAAAAGTTAACACAAGCAGTGCCAAAATCAATTATCATTTCAATATAGGGTTGAAATCTTCTTAAAGATTAAATTTAGTCTATTTATACCAAATGTTTGCAGACCATTTGCTATACCGGGTGCAGAATTGGTTTACGAGACATAGGATTTTACATGTAAAAATAAAGAGTTTCAATTATTGGCTCCCCTAACAATTTCATGGCAAAATAGTTAAAATGAAAGTTAGAGAGAATTAAAATTACTGTCTAATTTCAATCTTAGTTTTATTCTAACATCTTGTGGTACTGAAAGAAAGGCAAGAAAAGAGTTAACACAAAAATACTAAAAAGTACTTCTAGGCATGAAATTCTGTTTCTTTCTTTAAATGGTATTATGGAGAGTCTTCTTTAAGAAATTTCCAAGCAACATTTGCTTCAGGTTTCCCAGACCGACCAAATTCAGCCATAGAAACACTTCGAAGAATTGGAACATTTAATGGAAGATACCTTTTCATTCGTCCTGTAGTCCTGTACGAGTTCATTTGAAGGGCAGATCAAAAGAAAATTAAATAATAGTGAAACCACCCGACAAATAATTTTAGAAGTCAGATTTCATTGCTAGTACTGCTTTTTAGTATTTTTGTCTTAACTTCTTTCTTGCTTTTCTTTCAGTACCACAAGATGTTAGAAAAAAACAAAGACTGGAATTAGACAGTACTTTTAATTCTCCCTAACTTTCATTTTAACTATTTTGCCATAAAATTATTAGAGGAGCTAATAATTGGATCCCTTTATTTTTACATGTAAAATCCTATGTCTCGTTAACCAATTCTACACCCGGTATACTTAAGAAAAAAATGTGATGCCATAATTGTTGTGCGGTGTGTATAATTTGAATCCTAATATTCATACCTGCCCATGTGTTTACACATCCATTGATAACTCGATTAAAATATTCGAATAAAAAACAATAAAAAATGTTATTATTAGAACAGCGATCGGTCTTTCTTCAAAAAACCGTAAAGTTTTTACAGCACAAAAACATTTTCACTCACTCTTTTGTTTCAATTGATGACTATTCCATGAGTGAAGTGTTAAATTAAGGATTAGAAAAATGTAAAAAAAATATTCGATTAAAAAAAGATCAATATGTAAAAAATGTTTATTTTAAAGAGTTCTATTGGTAATTAAATTTATTACGTGGACTTCCATAACCCACTGTATAGAGGTGCAATGAGTTCGCCTTGCTTATTTCTTATTCTCACGCCTTGCTTTTTACGTGGCAATTCTAAATGTAAGAAGTTAATTTTTAATTTAATTTTTACTTTCACTTGTTATTCGCGGACCTTCATGATGTCCTCAAAGAGACTTCTGAAGAAATGTTTTGAGCTTTTGCAGTTAAAGTGGAAAGAAAGAAACTTTAGGGTTTTAAATATTAAGTTTCAGCCCAGCAAATTTGCTACTTCATGTCTACAAATGGCAGTTTTTGGGGTCAAACTGTTTTTATAATTCGAAATATTTCACTTCAGACACACTATTATTAAAAAAATCCTTTACAATTTATTTGTCACGTGTTTTCTTTTGTTTTAACTGTATTCTTTAGTATTGATATTTTTTCCATTTTTTTTTAATACCTTCCGGTCGTTGCTACTTATGAAAAGTGAGATCTTGCAGTATATACCTAATCAATAAGTGAATGTACAAATATATGAATTAGTAAAGTAATCAGAGCAAACCAAATTAAATTGGGTTAGACAGCGATAAGAAAAATTATCATAGATTTGTTTGCTACTAATAATAATCATTAAGTACACTTCCTTAATGTCGAAATTTGTTAATTTTACTACCCACGCAGATGTCGACGTCCATGTCAAAATCGTTGTTACATGTCGATAAGAGAAAATGTGGGTAGAAAATAAATTAGCTTTTAAGAGCAGCAAACCACAAACTTTCGCTACATCACAACTAATAACAAATAAAATAAAAGTTGCAATTATACTTATTTTAACCTGATTTATGCATCTCGCTACATTTATAACGTGTAACTGACATTAAATTTACTTTATTTGTGTTCTTGTTAGCTATGTAAAGACATCCTTTCACATCACTTATTTCTCAGAAATGACCAAAAAATAATAGGTAACATAAAACTTAATAAAACTCATCTTTAAATATTTGTAGCTTTGAAACATATATACACGTAATATACAGGGTAAAATTGAAACGCACTATAATATGTTAAACCATTGTATCTTCAATAATTGATAAGCCGAAAACATTTTAAATTCATAAAGTTCAATTTAACTTAATTCCATCCCGCTCTAATAAATCGAAACATGAATAGCACAAAAACCCTTTAAGTACACAGAGCCGCAAACACGTATAAGAATACTATGAATGAAAATCAAAAACTGTTTGTACCTTTTTTGCGTAGCACTCGAAAACTTTTAAATCTTACTATTATTCCCAACGTAATACCAGTGGCGTACTCAACTTTTGTGTTTAAACTGTAGATGGCATTTCGGCCCTCGTGCGGAAATATATCGTGCGTTCAAATGAAATCCTGGGCTGGGGAGCCGTTGCAAAGCGTCAATTGTTGTGCTTTTTTATAGAGTAAAAAATTGGAGGATGTGGACAGCTAACCTAAAATTTAGAGCCATAAAATCTTTCTTTTTTTTCTTTCTTTGCAATGTGTTACATTAAAAATAGAATAACTTAAGAATTCCTATTCTCGAAGCAAATATCTAAGGGCACGCTTTGATGAAAACAAACATGTTCATTTATGTCCCGATTAAACATGAACAAATGTCATTCGTGTCAAACGGCGGGAAATTCAAACTTTACAATGTTCTAAACGGTTTAATTTTTCCAACGCCTACTCAGCCAAGGATTTCATTTGAACGCCCGATAGCGTACCACTGAATGCACGTGATTTTTATAAATAGTTTGAAGATCCTGAGGTTTTGATATTCTGATGTATATCAGTTTCACTCTGTATATGTAATCAAGTTCCGTGCTATAAATAATTCCTTATTCAAAAAAAATTTCTTGCCAATTTTATCTTTTATTTGCAAAGCCACCCTGGAGCACAAAATATAACTAGAAAATCCATTTTTCTGTTAATAAATCAATTTTTTTTAGTTAAACGCTTTTATCATTGATATGTTTGAGAGCTTTTGAAGAAATTGATATTGATATCCATCTTCTTCGGTAAACTTTTATGTGGTACGACAGTATTTGAGTAAAATTCTTACAACTCATTCATAAGGTAATTTAGAAATTTCAACAGCTTTGTTAGTTAAATATTCACTTTATGCCACGATATTATACAAAAGATGGTTTTATGAATAAACTTTGTAGATAGAAACGTACCACTACTTTTAATTAAAACTAGAAACACCTTGAACGCATACTTCCACTTGATTAAACTCGAGAGAGAAATTTTATTTCCGTGTCGGCATCGACTATTTTTCAATCTTGTATGTATCTTCGCCCGTTATGCGAAAATGCATTTAGCTCCGGAATCGCATACAATGTTTTATTAACTGTAAAGGGTGCTAAGTGCATATGAATTTTTTTACGATTACATTGCTTTTACGTGCAATAAGGAAGGTGTTAACAATAGAGGTTAAGTGCCTATTTGTTGGAAATTCAATTTACCCCTATGCTCATTTTTCGATGCAAAGATATGTTCGCGAGTAGCACCTTTCGAGAATTTTTCTTGTTTGCCTAGAGTCGAAGACGGGATTAATGCCGTTCCTCCGACTTGATGATTTGTGTTTCGAAGTCAATTTCTCTAAGATGCATGAAGTAGGATTCAATATCGGCCGACAAAGTAAAAGATAGCTTATAAGTTTGGGTAACTTTGCGGCTAGAGGTATAAGTTTAAGCTTTACGAGATTTGGTAGAATTCAAAGTTGAACAGGGCTTGAGCCACATAAAATGCTTTAAACAAGTGGAAAACGTCCTCGGGAAATGGGATTTTAATACACTTTGCGTGGATAAACGAAAACTAGAATTATTAGTTTAATTTGCGGTCCATAAAAGATATCTGTAGTGTTCCTTAAACTTAAAGAAGAAGTGGCGTCTGCCCCAAAGCATTTAAATCCTTTGTAACTCATAAGAATGGACCCAATCCTGGCAAAAGATCAAAACGTTCACTAGAGGGGCTTAAAATGTGGGAGAGGAATGGTGTTTGCAGACAACTCAGCTGTCCAAAAGTGCAGAGCCTGTGTCCAATTATTACGGGATTATCCCACACACCAGGACGAACCTTCCGGAACGGTAATCCTACAAGCATCCTGCAGGATTCTACATTCTTACTTAACCGACCACGATCAAATTTGACAACGACACATGTTAGATGCGCGTTATGGCCGGTTTACGACGAATGCTAAACGTGTGGTGCACTCTTATTTGATTCAAAACATAAATAATTTCAATTGGAACATCCGTACCCACGCAAGAACAAAACGAATGGATTCTAGTTATTTTCATTGCATCGTCGTTGGCAGATTAAATTTTTAAATAAATTCGGCTTCTTATGCTCCATTGCTTGAATAATTTAAGTGCTGCACAATCTTGAGCTGCTGTAAATATTAAGAATGAGCTCCCCGGGGTGAGCTTTCTAGTTCTCTTAAAACGATATGTTTTCATTTACGGTTTAAAAGGGATACAAAGTGATTTATATTTTTGTGATTTTGCCAAGATTTATTATATGGAGTTCTTTAACAGAAATTTAACAAAGTCCATTGACAACGTGTAATGAAGGTTCAGATCGACCAGCCATCTACAGTCAGAATTTCACATTGATTTATTGCACAGGGGTGCTATAAAGCAGGTGTTACGAATAAACAATGAGTATCTAATTGCTGTAATTATCACAAGAGCAGGTGTATGATGTTGAACCCACATCAAAGCCTTTTTTATCGCTGTCATCCTAAAATTATTTTCACTTAAAATAATAAATAAAAATTACATGAACAACATAAGTTGACGTTGACATTTATCTTGATATTTAACTTACTGCGAACTAAATTGTAAAAATGTTCCTAATTAAATACCTACATAAAAAATTACCCAAACAACTTAATTTATATTTCTAAATTGCCGCATTTTGGCATAGATTACACACTTATATTGTAATCATCACTAATAATCAGTGACGGAGCAGGAAAGTCAAATGTTAATTGAATGGTTTTTTTATCCTCCAGCTAATAGCTGATTAAAATGAAAAAGGATTTCAATCAATTTCAAATGGTTGTGGTCAGTTAGACCGCATATTATTCCTAATGTTCTCAACAAATTTAAATATGTACTATTTGATTATCAGGAGCTCATTTTGAGAATTCAGTTTGATGAAATAATTTATTTATACTAAAATTTTACTGAAATTCTTTTTTCTTTTGATGGACTAGAAAAATACTTTCAATATTGGATAGATGATAAAATGGGCATATGCGAGTTGTCTCCCGTCCTAAGTCTTGCAAAAGGGTTAGAGGCGAGTTGTCTCCCGTGCTTCAGGTAAAGTCCTCGTCTAGAAATAGTCAATTTTGACTTAAATTGTAAATCATTTTACAATAGGAGAGAAAATCGTCTTATAACTACCATAAATAATTCCATAAATAAATAGGGGCTGTTACTTTACCTGATGTTTGCTCTTCCTTGAGTCGGCACTGCACAACAAAGGGGCAATAAAGTTAGAGGGTATTATGGTAATTATAAGACGGTTTGCTGTCCTATTGTAATAGTATATTTCAAACCAAGGTAAGAAAGTGGTTTCTTGCAGACCGCAGGCAAAGATTATAAACCGAGTCGTAGACGAGGTTTGTAAGTGCCTAAGGTCTGCAAGGACACTTTCTTAACAAGGTTTGAATACAATTTTTTTCCCTACCGGCACAACTTTGTTGAAAAAAGTCAAAAAAGATGGTTATATTCGTGATTAAAACGAAAATTTTGAGAATTGAATAGTAGGCTGTGTTATTTGTTTAATTAACTTGTCATCGCATTTGAAGATTTGAGGTTTGTTCGAAAATTTGATATAAACAGGGTAAAGTAATCTACCTACCTAGCTTATCTGTTTATTTTCCAGATTATATGATTGACCTACCAACTTACTTCATTGAATTGGCTTTCATTTATCAATAACTTATTTCACTTTTGACACTTTTGACATTTGTATTTTGGTACAGTTTTACCATAAACATTTCATGATTAACTTTCTTACCTTAGCGAGAAAGTTGAATTTTCTCACCTCAAATGAGGTATCCACAGCCTATAGTTGATTTCATATAAATGTTCATCAAGTGAGCTGTGCATGTGTAAAAGCACCTTTAATTTAGTTACATTGCAAAAGTCACATTTATGAAGGCATGTCCAATAAATCTTTACTTGGTAAAAATACAAAGACAGAAACAAATAAAAATTAGGTACTTTAATTTAATCAGTAAAAAGACGTAACATTGCTTTTGAAATCAGCAATGTTAAAACGGACAAAACTGAAAAATTAGTCAAATCGGGTTCGCGCAGAGCACGCAACTTTGAAAGTCAAAGTCACTAGCTTTGGCTTTAATACCAACAGAAAATCAGATTTTCATGGCTTGCTTAGATGCACATTTATATGAAATTGAGTATACATTTCTAACCGGTAGGGAGAAAAATGATTTACAATTTAAGTCAAAATTGACTATTTCTAGACGAGGACTTAAAGGCATTAGGATTACGACTAGGTACACTAATTGCAGTTGGATGCATTCAAATAGCTGGTAGATAATTTTAAAGGAGGAACAAACAAATAAAAATTCTAGAAAACACGCTGTATAATTCAAAGTTATAATTATAATAAAAAAATACAACTTCAAGAATACAAATATACATATAAAAATGTAAGTACTCCAAATATTTATAATTATAAATAATATTTATTTGTTCATTATAACGGAAATAATAGGTCACCTTTATCGCAAAATCAAAGAAACTATAACTTCCATTACTATTTTTATGTTTATTAATTTTTGTTTGATATACTCGGAAGTGTCTTTTTGAAAATTAATGAGGATATCGATTATCAATAAATAGAAAAATATTTGTTACCGAAACAAAGAAACTTGCATTAAATTTGGAAAAAACACTTAATATCTTCACTTAGAAATACGAAGATTATCACCGCATAGGGTTAATTTGAGTGGGAGACAATTCGCCTCTTGTTGGGAGACAACTCACCTCTTGGAAAAACTACCTTTGCCGTTCTGGGAGACAATTCGCCTCGTCCGGATAAAATATCCTTCCAAAAAAATTTTTGAGTGGTCCTTCATTGCGCCCTCACCTGTCAGAATATTTGAACCAATATCTAACTTTACACTCGCACTGCACAACGCAAAAAGTGAGGTTACATTTAAACAGCTGATCCGTGATCCATAATATGTGGTGCGTTCACAATCGACTCTTCAACGCCAACTTTGACAGGAAATAATCATTGATCACTCAATACTATACTATACAATAATCAATACTATTTTCTTTATTTTGTCATTGCCCCGTGTTAGAATATATTGAAATCCACGGCCGTTGGCCAATCACATCCCTCGCATTTTCAGTCTACAATGGCAGATCGCCAATCGGATGCGTTTGTGAACAATCAATCGCGTAGCAACCACTAAACGAGGCACAATTTTAATTGCCATATATTAAAAAATCAAATTAAATTCAATGTTTTTTCGTGGTATAGTTGTGGAGAAAGTATAGTCTTCAGCTCGCGTATAATGGCTATTATTCACTCAGATGATTCCACCACTCGCCTACGGCTCGTGTTGGAATTTTCATCCTCTTAAATAATAGCCAGTGAAGAACGTACTATTTTTCACTCAGGGAAAGTTTGTTTGACCGCACAAGCCGTACACAAGTAGGAGTATTTCCTTTCATAATTTTTTTGAAAATACACTGTATTTCTTCAATTCGTGCTGTTCCATTTCATCTTTTGAATCATAATACCCGCCCCCAATCTTTAATTTTACTTTTCTAGTAGCTCCATTCTTATTATTTATTCTGGTATGAATATTGTACATCTAGTACGAGTACACATTTTTTTAAGAATTACAATTTGAATCAATTACACTTTTTAGTACAATCTTAAGTCGTCCTGGGTCCTCGCGACATTTAAAAAGTCAAAGGGAGATGAAAAGAATGTTAAAAGTTTGCTACATTCGCACATTGCCAACCGTAGGTTTGAAAACTGCACAGAAAAGTCAGATTATCCTTACAGGAAACGTCTTGACCTCAATTACATCTGTTTCAATGGTTCATTAATAGGTGTTTTTTGTTTGTAATTCAGAAGGTGAAGCATTTGCTCGAAGGTCCTGTAGTTTACAAGATGCTGCTTAGATGCACACCTTTTACAACAAGTAAAATAACAGTGTACAATAGTAGAATCTCTAATTTGCTATTAGTATGCTAATATGAGTACTTCATATTGCACAAAATATGAAAGTTCAACAAAAATGAGAATTTTTACAGATTCAGGGTTACTAAAAGTGAACATATCCATATGTCCATGATTTAAAGTTTTTATTAAAAAATATAAAACAAACGGAAGAAAAAAACAACCTTCGAACAATCCAATTAACTTAAATTAAATTCGGCATGTCTCGACCAGTAAAAAGTGAAAAGTCATACATTTTTTCGTTTAGTACCTATCTATTATTTGACCTGTAAATTGTATCTCACGGTTTATTGAAGTTTACGATACGATTTTAATCGGTTTTTGAATTGTGAACATTTGCACAATTCTTTCCACTCTTTTTACACTGTGCTACACTACGGTTGATCTGTTTTATTGGTGATTCTGACCATTTTATAATAAAATATCCCCCCAGTGTTGACACAGTAATGTGAAGAATTTAAGATCTCCGAGAGTGGTTCGAATCTATTGCGCGTCTGGAGTGAGGGTTTGGGTCGACCAGGGTCAGACTGACAAGCGTAGACAAAATCGTCCAGTGTCGGATGGAATTTATATTTATTTCCAGATCCACCCCTGGTCGTTCTCCGTCCGTTGGATCAAATTAAATTTTAATGTGCTAGAGCAGTTTTCGGCAATTCGGTTGAGTGCTCGCTGCTTTATCGCAGACATCTCTATTAATTGTTGTCGATACCGAGAATTTTTATTCACATCAGGACCCAATCCGAACAGTTAATATCTCATAGCGTCAACGAGCGAGGCGAAAGGATGGATTCGTTATCTCGGCTTTGCGAGGGCGGCGTCCATTTTTAAAATTCCGACTTTTTGCCGGGGCAGTTTCGTGTAGTTGCAGCCCAATCAATTGATTAATGAAGGAGGTAACGGTGTAACAATTTTAATTTCAAACTCGAGATTCCAATCAATTCGAAAAGTTTCGACGAAGAATCTGCAGATTCAACCGAGCAAAAAGAGATTCGTTTCGCGATAAGGCTCCGTTGACGAGCTCGGAACTAGAGCTAGCTTCAAAGTACCCCTTTTAAACTTCAAGAACAATCAGCGAGCTTAAAACAGAACCACGATGAAACGGAATTCGGG
Organism: Tenebrio molitor; assembly: GCF_963966145.1. Classification (NCBI taxonomy): domain Eukaryota; kingdom Metazoa; phylum Arthropoda; class Insecta; order Coleoptera; family Tenebrionidae; genus Tenebrio; species Tenebrio molitor. The sequence goes on along the minus strand of NC_091048.1, from coordinate 18,216,878 downwards.
ATTATTTTATTAGCGCCGGCGACTGTATTTACCAATTTAAAACGACTTTATCTAGGGTGTGGATTTTTTTATTAAGGGAAAAATTTAATTTCAACCGGGAAAGGACCAGAATAATCTGCGGTTGAGATGAAGAGACGCGGAATATGACGCGATTAGCAATTTTCATGTATTATGTATGTCCTATTCGGATGTAAGCGGGTGTAAATGTGTGTTTCTATAGGTGGCTTTCACAGAAATGCTCCGTCTGCAGAGACGGATTATCAACAAATGGATCTTTTAGAGGGAATAATATAATAGGTATAGATTTTAACGCTCTTCATAATGTATTTTTTTCATCCACTTGTAGCAAAGGATAGTCAATTGCAAAATCACCTAATTTAATCGTAACATTAGACTGATCTCAATAAAGTTTTATTTCACCAACTTTCTCCTTCATTAATAGTGGAGGAACAAGATTTGACTATTTTACTGTTTTTTTGTAATTTGCCTCCATTTTGATTCTCTAATAGACATATTAACGAACGCGACGTCATCATCTGGGATGTCCTTTTATTTCACGGAACATTTTACGAAAATTTTTAGGTTGGCAAAACTTGATTCGTCATGCGTGTCAGTTTAAATTACAAAATGTGCAAAGAATTATTTAGCAGGATTTATCAAGCAACAAATTCGCGACCGTATTTTTGGGAATTTCAGGTATTTCAGCGGGCGTACATGAAAGATTATCTTTCATATTCGTGTTTTGTGACAGAATTTGGATAAAACAAAAGGCGACTTTGCAGACTTGATCAAATTTTCACTTTTAAAATTAAGACATTACCAACTGCCACGAAAATCCCTAAATCGAGGAAAGTAAACATGTTTGTTTAAAAACGGCTTAAAAAGCGCAAATTACAAAAAATAGTATAAAAAACCCATTTCATAAGACCTTGAAACACTCATTCTTTAAAATAACTCGTGGCTAAGCCACTCGTTTTTTAATCTTGAATTCGTACTTCAAGACTGGTCTTATGAAACTTCTCTTTTAATATACTATTATGTGTGTACTGCGATTAAATACAAACACAATATGCTATTTTTGAAGATTAACACACAAAAGCATCATGAAATGTATATTACTTTCAAGTCGTCGCAAACTGTGCTGATGTTAGTATAGGCCCACATACAAGTATGTATATTAAATCCTATCTTTCAACCCAATATGTTCGTTTATATGTGCATTGATAAAGACACACTTCAGACAAAACAACGAAACCTTGTAGGAATATTAAGCTTGTGGAAAATGGGAAATAAAATACATTTACAGATTTTAACGTTCTGCATGTTCAAATATTTTCTCAAAGACAGAGTCGTTTTCGAAGTGTCTCGTTGCGAGAATATAACATAATAAATTCCAGTAAATTTAGAACGCAGCAACTTATAAATAAGTAAGACCGCGTTACAGTACACATTCATTCAGAAATTTATTGTTCGTGAAAGATTGTAGCGTACTGTCGTATCAGACGTATTGCAGAAGTTAAGAACGCAAAGTGTGTCAACAAGCAGCTTCTACAACGTACAGTGCTTTTTTATTTTTAAAAGAATGTGAAAATTTAAATATTTTTCCGTTGACCGCTTGTTAATTTCAATATTAATGAATTCTTTTGTCTAAATTATAGTGTATTAATGGACCTCATTAATACACTATTTTTCATTTTGCGATTTTGAAGTTTTGATTAAATTTTGATGGGCATTGTTTGCACTTACCAACACTGCAGCAGGTAGTGCAGCAGAGTTTTCTATATTTTATAGCTCCATAACTGCACAATTACAAATTTACTTTTTCAAAAACCGACATTTTTGGTTATAAATCGCATGTCATATTTTTCAAAGGTAACTAGGTTTCCGTAGCAACCGTGATTTTTAGGTGAAATTGAATGTGAATGGAGTTGACGTGTTCTGACACTCTTTGTGGAAAAGCGAATAGAAAGTGTTGAAAAATTTAAAAATGGCCTACCCTGAGGACAAAAAAAGAATGAAGATATTTATAAGGTCGCATCTTTATGGAAAAAGATGAAGTTGGTTTTGATTTGGCTTTAATTTCAAAATTTGTCACCAAAAAAAAAAAAGTTTGCGGTCAACGAAAAAATTTTGTAATCAACTCTTTTGTTAATGGGCGATTAATAATCTCAACTATTAAAGCCACTCACTCGCTACACTCGTTCGTGCTTTAAACAGTTTCGATTATTATTAATCGCCTTCATTAACAAACTATGTAGTTTATTAAATAACTATTAATTGTTTAGTCAGGTCATTATTCAATCGTGACATCGTCTAATAGAAAATCGAACTCGACTCACCTAGTTTTTCAGCAGTAAAGGTGAATTCAATGCTGATATTATAACTACCAATATTAGAAAATTTAGTTGACAAGAAGAGGTAAATTTGACATGAGAAATTATAAATAATATGAAAAGAATATACAGGATATTTCATGATTGATAGTGATCCCGACGGAATTGAAAATGCAACCCACAATACATTTCCAAAGTTAACGTGGATATTTGTTTTCGATTTAAAAACCATAAAACATGGTAAGCTGTGCAGTTTCGTAAATTTTGACATAAACGTCATTCGCTTGGTTAAATGAATTTGTGAAAAAACAAACCGTTTTTGGGGAAAATGTGTATCATCTGCATAAAAGCGCAACCGCAGAAGTATTTTTAAAACCCGTGCGTGCTACAAAATGCTTCTTATAAGACTCGCATCATAGTGTACTATTATGAAACAATAATTTTGATTTAAAAAAATTAATGAAAGAGGATCCGTTAGTGCTTCGAAGCCAGTTGACGTAATTTTTTATCGTAATTGTATAAACGCTGTGCCAAAATTAAAAAAAACATTGTGGTGCAAATAACACACATTTTTCATGACATTTCTTATTACTTATCACAGTGACAGATAAGTCATTTGCACCACAATGGTTTTTTGATTGGCAGCGTAAGTATACTAGTTGTCTTCAAATTAAAAAAACTACATTTTATTATTGTATTTGAGAATTAATCTACGTAACAAATTTTGTTTTCCGGTAGTAATAATAGATTTTTTGGCCATGAGATAGATGCAGTAGGTAGTTGTTAAGTTGTGTTAAACAGTTTGGTGCAATATCTTATTTATTTTTATATTGTTTAGCTCTAGATGTTGCATTTTGCAGTGTAACCCTCACAAACAAACAAAATTTTTCAAAGTTCACTGGGAATTTCAAGAATTGTGTGACAAATATGGATTGTCTAGTATGATAATTTCTTTCGAGCTGAGTTTTGGTTCAAACAAAAATTTAAAAAAAGAGATAAGAAGAAAGTCATCAGAATTTTCCTCAGAAAAAACAAAAAACTGTAATTGACATAGTTCCTCGACGTAAATAAATAATGCTTGAAAATTAAATACACTATATTATGCAACAAGGTTTATAAACGCCATTTTAGTCATGAGTTTTATTAGGCATGAGCGTAGCGAGTGTTTATAAACGAGCATCCTATACTTTTTCTACCACCAAATAAACAAACAAATAAAACAAGTAACTTCTTTATTAAAGTGTTTAAAGAAACTTCAAGAGTGTTCAAAATGCCGAAAATGTCCGCATAGACATCAAGCCGTTACTAATGAACAATCGTATTTAAAGTGACGTTTTATCCACTACATACTTGTCAGTGCAAAATGTGATACTTTAGTGAAGGGAATAGAAAGTAGTAGATTATATCATTAAGAGTAGAAGTGAGTACTTTTATGCTAAGCCCAGAGATTGAACTGGACGAAGCACAAAAAGACCTTCTACTCTGAATAATATTGAGAGACTAATCTTTTTGCAATTCTCATGCATACCTACATAATTTTTATTTTGTAAATCTAAATGTCATCTTATATTTTTGTTTAAACAATCTACAACTCGGATAAAAACGTTACAATTCTCTCTCTAAATGGCATTACTTTACGTTCCGTTTTCTAACAACTCGTTCCGATTAATTTATTAGTATTTTTGACCTGTGGAAAAGTACGACTATAACTTAATTATGCGTAAATACCACAACTAATACAGTTTTATAAGTGGTTTCACTACAGAATTATGATTTTAAAGTTGTCTTTTTAGGATTCCGTGCCATTTATCAAATTTTATGTCGTTATTTTCTCCGCGTTTGACTCCGAGTTAAAGAAGTTTCTACTCCAGTTACTCCAGTGGGATATAACATATGTAGCTTAATGGGTAATCCGGTTCTATTCGCATGTGTCGACGTGGATCCGGCGTCATTATTATCAAACAAGACCGGAAATCGCGTCAAAATTAGCATATATGATAGAGCCACTCTACTTAAACACATCTACATGGCTGGAATATCTCCGGCAATTAAGGCATTATGCAAATCGTAATGTGTAGTTACGATGACGATCGAAACCGGTGACTGGCGCCCTCTCACGTGTACCGTGGACTGCCAGGATAACTCCCCGGATCTCCGACTTTATAATATAATTGGGAAGTTTAACACGCACAAATTGGGCTTTTCGAAAATCCACGGTTCGATTTGAATAAATCAATCCATTTATTGTGTTAATCTCATAAAAGTGATCTCAGAGGCGCGAATGAATTTAATCCGGAATATCTGTAATGGCATTAGCCTTTTCGAAGTTAAACGAAATAAGACCGTATCGTAATAATTCGGTTAAGACAAATGGGAAGTAAAACAGAACTAAAAGACGGGGATTTTATATCGGTTACATTCGCCGAAATTAAATTTGCATGACGCCTGATTCCGGGCTTCATTTTCGCAATGCAAATCGAGTTTTAAAACTCGAAATTACGGATTTCGTATTATTCCGTCCACAGGCAAACAACCCGACTCGAGACCAACCATTTTTACAAACCGGATGCGTTAGGGCGCCTTTTTAAATGATCGCTCCTCGTGGGATAATAATTTCAGATTTTAACTTTCTTCCTCAACTCCTTGCGATGTAAACAATAAAGTAATACAAACAAATTTGCATTTTAATTCGCATCCCGGCAAGCAATTAAAACTGGGTCTTTTATTTAGAAAAAAAAACATCCGTCATTAAAATACCAATTGTCGTATAAACGGGATGAGAGGCGAATTATTCATTCACGACCGATTCTCTCTTTTATAAATGCGCTTTTTTGACATAAATATTAATACGGCAAACTTTGCAGACGTTTTTGTTTGCCGACCTGCTCGCTTGACTTCCAAGAAGTTCTTGCGGGGCGTCAGAATTATGTAAATAGAATTATATAAATAAATTGTTTACCTTTACAGCACCCACAAAAAAAAGGTGTCTTATATACACAACAATGTAAATAGTAGTCATCTCTAATTTTATTTTTCTCTACAGATATTTACATAAATCTTTTTCTACTGTCTAAAACGACTATAAAATCCACTTCAATATCTTTATAAAATAAACTCAACAATTTTACAAATAACAATTGGTACGCTCTTTCACAGAAAAGAAAAGGTGTTAGAAATTATTATAAAACACTTTATTACTTTCAGAACCATTTTTATTGATGACACATTTAGTGATGATACATTTGCTAATGACACATAAGACGACTTTGAGGGAGAGAGTCAATGTACGAATGCATCTGACGAAATCTCCCTCTCTTAACATTTTGACTTATATACTACCCCCATCCCCCATATTTCATCATCATGTCCGCGTACTCGGACCATAAAGGCGACCATATATGGTCATACCAATGATCACACCACCTCGCTTTCATACTTCGTCATCGGGGGTGAAAGGGGCAAGGGTATCCTGGTGGGGCCATCGCGTTGCATGACGATACGAAATCGTCCCGAATTGTGGCGCAACTTTATGAATTCGAATATTTTCTTACAAAGGCTATGACCATCTAGTGATTTTGTTGGCAGTACATCGGTGATAACTATATTCCCTAAAGGAAATTGACACTTTTTGTATTAGGTTAGGTTGCTTTCAGTTTAGGGTTAAATTTTCTGAATAGGTACATTGTTGCCGGATCTCTTAAATGTGAACTGTCCTTTTTAAATTAAATTAAATTGTTTATCGTAATGAAATTATTTTGGCAATTTTGACTGTACCTTTGACGGAGATTTAAATTATTTTTACACACTTAATAAATCATTCATGTAGTTTCTTACAATATTAAAATAATAAATCTGGCAATGCGGTAGTAAGAAAATGTCGAACAGACACTGACAGAAAAAAAAATTGCGTCCATTGCATCACTGAGTCAGTTAGTCCAACATGAAAAGAAAAAATCATAGCCAACTCGGTCCCAAAAAGATCGTGAATGCCTAATACGGGGTGATCAAGAAGGACTGTTTAAGTTGGTGACACTGGATCGTATTTTAAATCGTATAACAGGAGTAACTTCCGGTTGTTGGTGGCTTGTCGTTATTAATGATATACCTATATCAGATATTTGTCAAATAAACCAACAAAACATATCCAGTTGCAGTGTTATAAATAACCGAATTAAAAAACGCCCTCATCAAGTCATAATTGCAAAGATGCCATTTTTTTTTTAAGAACACGTAGTGAAAAATAAAATCTTGTACAGCTTGACCAGAATAGCTTGGCGTCTGAGATGCGCACAAGAGGAAACGAGCGAGTCTCTGTGAGACAAGGATATGGCTATGGTTGTAGGTACGGTACACTCAATGAAGCAAATCTGCTCAAAACAGCCCGGACATGCTGTTCACTTGAAGCTTGAAGCGCTTATTTTCGCCCGTTTGTACACGATCTAAACACGTCCAGACTCAACAGACAAGTGCGCTCCGCTAGTGGGAGGGATTTCAGTCCACTGCGTCACTCGCCAAGCTGTTCTGGTCGACCTGTATGCACGAACGATATCCATCTCTCGTGCTAAAGCCCTCGAGTTGGATTCATCGTTCTCCGGGCGTAATCATCGTTGTAACGCCCTTGGTGCATAAATAGCTATAAACACTGCTAGAAAAGATACGAGTAGGTTCTTAATTAACCAAAAATTAGAGAATAATGACTTCTGTATTTTTCTTAGAGAAAACAACAAAACAAAGATTTGTGAAAAATAATCTTTTTTTTTTGCCATTCCCGTTTTTTGCCATACGGCTTTTTACGGTACCTTTTGGTCGGCCGTTTTTTTCCATTCCAATTTCCTTGTTACTTTGCCTTCTCAGGTGATGCGACGGGGCTCCGGGGCACTTTCCCCGGCCACCCACGCCCATTCCACCTCGAATTCACAGACATACACAACAACATTTATCACCCATGGGCGCCTTTTCCCGACGGGACTGGAACCCGTGCTGACCTCGCGGTGGTGGCCGAAAGAGTGTTGATTCTTCCTTCCACCACCCTACCGTCAGCCCCGAGGAGACATACACACACATCCATGGCCCGGCGGAGGTTCCTTCCTTTGAAAAAATCTTCCCCCTTCGGTGGGATTCGAACCCACTAGCATCGGGACCGCGACCTCGGAGTACTTTCTCCGACAGCCATGCGGCCACGGAAAAATAATCTTTTTAAAATTTTGTAACCAAAGACGCACCGTTTGAAGGAATTTTATGTATCTGTGTACTGTTTCCTTAATTAATAATAAATAATAACTTTCTTTTAAATCTATTATTCATGTATTACAAAAAATTTATAATGGCAATTATTAATAATAGACTTTTGAGAGGTAGGCAACCAACAAAACGACTGCATAGCAAGTATAAATCAGTGTATGTTCAAGCTACGACGAACGTTTCGATCAAACAAAAGATGAGGTAGCACTCTTGATTGGTTGTCTTCTTCTTTGCAGATTACACTGTATATGGCTCAGTTCAGTTGACAGCGCTAGTAGAAACTACTTTGAAACATTGTTGTATTTGATAGTAATACATATTTAAACTAACGTTGCCAGTTGCTATGATAGTCATGACTTACTTGTTTTTTTTAGGTTGCACTAAAAATTAATTGTCAAATTTAATTTTAAGACACTAGGTTTCATTATTAAAAATAAAATGATTTTCTTTCTGATTTTATTAAATTGTAGCCTAGCAATATGTAGTGCATAAACGATAGCCAGAAAACACGAGTGCAAAAACTGAGGTTAGGAAGTTGTTTGTTGACACGTGTTCTTATCAGTCTTAAAAGAATTCGACGAAAAATTTAAATTTATGTCAAAAAATAACTCGTAGGGGCGGCAGTTCTAAGCACAAGTTTAAAACATTAAGGACCAGTTTACCTAAGCGAAATTAAGTTCATTGAAATCAAATGCGAGATTAACTGAACACGTGATCAGATTGACCCAATCGAAGTTTCGGATTCATCGGTTAATCGGGCATAAAAATTTTATTTCAATTAAATATTTAATTATCTTTCTATAAACTCCCCTTAAGTACGTATATCAAATTATAGTGACTAACGTTAATTCAAGGGGTGCGGGTGGAGAAAACAAGAAATATCATATTCTATGAAATTTCTACGATGTTGATGACAAATAAGTAATCAAGATCGCTGTCCATATTGTTACGAGTAGGTACTGACCTGGACTCCTCGTTATATTTGTAATGACAAGTGCAGCCAAGCAAAGGTCTTATTACTAAACACGATGTCTGATTGTGAGACTTCTCTTGATAATGCTTCGTTGCATCTATCTAAATGTTCATCATTGAACAAAGAATTCAAAATAACAATCAAAAAGTGATGATAATAATATATGTTGTATTGGCTGTGTATTGTCAGGTTTTTAAAAGTCAGAGTTTTCTGCATATAAGGACAAAACTCAAAACCGCATTTATTGTAATTTCGTACATAACTACTATCTGTACTTACACTTTTTACCGATCTCTACATTTATAATATCTTCTTTCTTGGTTCAGACTACTTTAAACACATTCAAAATATGAATGTATTACTGAATTCCCAATTGATATGAGCAAACTCTTATTTCTATTTTTCCTACTTTGTAGTAAAATTACGTATAAATAATATTTATATTGTAAATAAATCCGCGTAATAAATAAATCACGAAAATATATACTGTGGATTACATCGCGAAGTTTATTTAGCTGTTTTTATAAAACGGAAGCGTGGCTTTTAAATTATCGCGAGTCAAATATTGAGTTAATTTAAACGACAGATAAAAAAGCAATAATTTATACAGGGTATTTCATGAGTGATAATGAGCCCGACGGAATTGAAAGTCCAACCCACAATACATTTGCAAAGTAAAATCTGAATATGGATGCTTACAATATCCAGGTGTACTTTGCAAATGTATTGTGGGTTGCATTTTCAATTCCGTCGGGTTCATTATCACTCGTGAAATACCCTGCAGTTTTTTGTTGCAAGTGCAAAAGATAAATATCACTACATGCGGTTAAGACAACAGTTCTTAAATCTCAAGAATATGGACATTTTCTAAAATCTATACACCTAGTCAGATTATTCAGTTTGATATTTTTTTCAAATTATGTTAAGTAATTTTCTTTTTGTAACAAAATTTTTATTATACATAATTTGTTTTGGTTTATTGGTTCAGTTTTTCTAAATTTGAGCAGATTACTTGAAATATCCAGTGACCAAATGAAAATCTGATCAAGAGCACCTTGAAAAATTCTTCGAACGCATGTCCAGCATAATAATTTAATTATGTTACATTTAGCTTTCTGTAATTAGTGCCTTTTGTTCATTCGGTATCAGTTAGTTTTGAAAAAAGAACTGTTTTTAATCAAAAATAAAACACAAAATGGAAAACAAAGATGCATTTACAAATTGAAGCGTAAACTTGACAACAGTGCTAGTTACAAGTTTCAGTTGCAATGATTATGGCTACAATAAGTTAGAACATATGAAGGATAAACAATATTTGTGACAAAACACTCTTGATCAGATTTTTGTTTGGAGTCCTACAATCCTTATTATCTGCTGGTATCCTGGTCTGATCTCTGTGGGAATAAAGTTTACAGAACCTGATTTGTTAGATGATAAATATTCAACATGTTAAGAAATGTTTGCCAAAAATAAGAAAATACACTTCCTGGGGGTATAATATACATAATTCAATTTTTGAATTCTTACATTGCCGTTGCTTTCATTTTTGTGATAGGGTGAACAAACAAAACTTAATAAAATGTAATAAATTTTATCTGTATTTTAAAATGGTAAAATGCATTCCATTTAGTTTTTTTTTTATAAAAATCATTCATTAACAAATATTTTCGTGGGCCATAAAGTAGTGGTGTCATTCCATTATTTCCTCCTCATTGATAAACAGCAGTGGCAATTACTTGAAGGTTATTGAATCTTAACAGCCGCTCTTAATTAGGACGTAATAGCCACTTAGGTATCCAAAGTAAACTGCCTTACCATTATGCCGCACGTGTACTTGCTCTTGTGCATTGAAAAGCAGCTTAACTGCAAACCGTTTATTGGTGCTTGCGGTCGCATATGAGGGGTATATTCTTGCATGAAGTACAATTGGTAGAAGTGTCATAACTCATTGGTTACATTTAGGCCGTTATCTTGCACCAACCGCTGTTCATATTGCCGTCCAATGCCGAAATCAAAGTTACAACCGCTTCGAATGTGAGGAATAAAAATCGCATTTGGTAATTGATGGCTCATATCTCTGAAAGCCACCGAGTCGTTTTGTAAGATTAAATTGTCCAACATTTCACCGGAGTCAAAGAAAAAAAGAGCCAAGCAATTTTCCGAATAAATAAATATAAATATGCATTTACGTGAGCTGTAAAAGATAAAAATTGATGTGGTGCTGTCAAGGTGGATTTTCGTAGAGGAAGAATTTTGATGAATATGGTCGAAAAAATAAATCGAGATAGAGTTGAGCAATAATAAAACGGAGTCTTGATAAATGACGTATCGCGGTTAGATGTATTAAATGTTATGGCCGAATATAAAAGCTCCAAATACCACCGTTCCGGGGATAAATAATGATAAATCGGAAATCGCACCTACACGACGTACAAACTTTATATTAGGCGAGGTGTGAGCCCTAGATCGGGTTATTGAATAGTTATTTCGCGTTTATTGCTTCACATCAACCGGCTAATATTGTTTTATTAATAATTGATCGGTTCCAAAGTCTGTTGCTGTAAATTACTGTATCGATCGGTACAGCTTATGTGTTTCTAATTATGTAGATTTTGATAATTTGGATGAAGAGACTCGAAATCCGGAGTTTACCCAGATAGGCAAAGATATAATTAAATTAATGCTTGTTCTTGTTGACAAAATTACGGACGTCGACTCTTTTATCCTAGAAAACGGGGAAAAACTCCACTACGACCTCCACTTATGCAAAGTTTTACAACACTGAAGAATTTTATTTTTATTTTTTTTTCGGGAACTAAATACGCATTAAAGTTCTAATTAGACTTATACAATGGCTGCTAACGATTATGGGTACGGCGAGCCTCACCAACACGCTTTAACATGCAAATTCTTTACGCTGGAATTTAAACGAAAACCCATTTGTGCTCCAAAGCACAAATATGATCATCCATCGCGTAAATCATCTACCATTCTATTATTTAGGTATAAGCTGCCTCACACTATACTTAATCGTGAACACTTTACTCAATAACAAATATAGAGGAGGATGGTTACTGTTCTTCTTGTGGATTGTTTATCAACAAATAGCAATTTATTTAAAGTAATCTTTGTGAAATTTTATTTGGTTTCTTTTGCTTTCCTGAATTAGTAAAGTTCATCTTTACATCTTGTCGTTCCAAGAAATTTCTAATTTCGCAGGAATATGAAGTCATAAGCGTATCAGCATCTTCATATCAAGCAGATAAGGAATGGTGAAGAATTGCTGGGACATGCAGCAGTCGCCGGATAGCTCAGAGCTGCAAATACAAAAAAACATTTATCTTATTTCATTTAACAGACGAATCATAGTGAAAATCTATGTTTAACAGATTTTCCTGTAAGCAGAACAAAAAGTGTATACAGTTAATTAGATTTAAAAAGATAACAACATGAGTGCGTAGCACGAATGGTGTTCGAAAGCGTAATGACCATGAGTGATACCATCGGAAAAATATTCTACTATCTTTGACTACGAGTTGTATTCAACAGACTATTCAATGAACCAAATCAATGATTAAAATAAAAAATTTCAAAGCTAGTTCGCAAATCTGCGTTACACATGATTTCATTGTTCAGTTAACTTCGTAAGAAAGTAATAATTTCCTTGAATAAAAATAACAATCAAGGTTTGTTTAAAATATTCACCTCGACCACTAGTGGAATAGTCAGTTATATTTTCACTAGTGGAATATTCGCTGGAATTTTCTGTTGCTAAGTTACGAAAGTAAATTTCTGCTATTTTATTGGTTAATATTTGAAAAATAACAGGTGAATTGAATAGTCAGGTAAATTTAGTCGTCTCATGACAAGACATTTTTTTGTTAATGTCAATTCTAAATATACTATTTATTTATCTATTCATTATGGATTTAAATTAGCCTTAATTTTTTTACTAAATATTTGTATTCACAGGCTGTTAAATAAATTGAGAGCAGTTTGTTAATACTTAATACTTATTGCATTCTAAGCTGATACATCTGCATAATGTTTGATTATTGTTTTATTCATTTTCATGCTAAATGATTCAAATTTCTTATTATTTAAAAAAATAATACATGTCATAAATTTCACTTGGACTTTCAAGCGTCTGTTAGTATAAGACTTATCATTGCTAGCCATGATATTTTTGAGTTGTTATGTAACAATTATTGGTCTCTCCGAAACAATCTAATTGTGAAGTTGAGTGAAGTGAATTTAAAAAATGATAACAAAAATTAGTGGACTGATTGTTGCCCCACCACAAAGTTGTTATTGTACTTTTCAAAACATCAAAGTTCAATACCAGTTTATAGTGAATGCACTTGTTTTTAAGTAATAATCCACAATGTTGAAATGATGAAAAATATGCACCTGCTGTGAATTAAAAAAAATTCACAACTACTTTTTTAGTGTAAATTATTATGACAGGGTTCCAAGAAAGAATAGGAATAGGAAGTTAAGTAATTGCAAGTGGTAGCAGCAATTATCTAAAAATTAAAGGAACAGAGTCTCAAAAGTATTTTGACTTAAGTTATTTTGTTAAGATGGTTCGCCCGAAACTGACATAAGGTTTCTTCAATGCAAAATAAATATATTCCGAAGAGTAAATTATGTTCAATGGATTTAAAGCAAATAGTTTAAGTAGCGCTTTAAAGTAGGGACAGCAAGAGACGAGCTCTTCTGGATTGTTGTTGTTGAGATAATCTCTTAGTTTATGGAGTACATTAAAACATTAAAAAATGAACAAATATACCAAAAGAGGTCGTCTCAAAAAAAAAACAACAAAAATATGCCATGGATTAATCAAGAGATTATTCATGGAGTATCCTCGTGAGTCTCGTATAGCGACAATAGATGAAGTAGAAAACTTCCAGGATAAGCTCCATGTATCGACTTGCTCCAGTGGAATTAAATGGTCCACGACAATCTAAATCTACTACAGTGAAAAATGAAATCCAGATTGGCACTCACCCAAAAATATAAATTATGAAAAATGACGATTTGTGTAAGATTGTGTGGAGTGATGACAACAAATTTAATTTATAGTTATATTTCGTCACGTTATGAATAAAAGATATGATTTATGTATCCTTCAACTACCGAGCTACATTAGTACAGATTCCAAAACAACCTAGCTCAACTTTAGAGAATTAAAATACTTATTTATATTAGAGTACGGTAGGAGTATTTTACAGGGCGAAAACTAGGTTTCAGACACGAGACGAAGCGAGTGCCTGATTAGTTGGAGCGCTGTGAAATACCTACCGTACGACATTTGTAGTTTTCGGCTGACCATTTGTTTGTTTTGCACTGTTGCAGATTTTTATGCATTAACAAATGTCAAACTTTGTGACATACAGAACTGCCAACTCGATAGGTTGTATTTTCTCTATTATGATTATTTATTAGTCAATAAAAATAAAAAAATAAAACATCATTTAGGTATCGGAAAAATAATACATGTAAATGTGTTTTTTACACACTGAGTTAAAGTAACCAATGAACACTTTAATTTTAAAGTAACTGTAAAAAGAGTAAATTAACCGTGCGTGCTACCGCACTCCCTTAGAAATTTACAACATTCGTCGGTAAATCGCAGCTACTTTAACCTAAATTGAAAGGTGTGTGTTTTGCAGTTAGGGAAGCCGAAAAATCTATTAAACTCATTTAGAAATTATTCAAAGGTCAAAAAAATATAAACTAATGAAAAAATCAATTTCAATGATTGGTTAAAGAATTCACCAGTTCTCATACATATTACGAGTATATTAGGTCGCTCAATAAATGATTTCTGAAAATACAGAAAAAAATAATAATATTATGTAGTATCAACCAATGCTTTTTACATCTCCTTCGCTGTCACAATCGATAGTGTTATATTCAGACTCAATTAAAAATAACAGATACTTCATTATAAACCACTTCATTAAAGGATTATAAAGTGATTGGAAAATAATTGATGACCTTTGACTTGAGAATCTGGTCATTAAGAGTATGTCGAAACTTTGTGGTGCTGTTAAGTGTTAATAATGACAAAGATTACTTTAAATTAAATTAATTTTGTAATGCATTCGAATGAAGAGTTTATGTTTTAAGAATAACAAACTTCAAAAGTATATTTGGTGCTTTTAATTTGTTTTTGTATCATTCCTGAAATATGTATGTCTCGTGGTTTACTCTGAATAATGAATACCTTTTTGCGGTTCTATCAAAAAAGGTTAATTCAGTTACAAAAAATTCAATTTACCCTAAACAGAATTAGGAAAGTAATTAAAAGTTAAAAGTGAATTGTTGGGAATAGAAAGGACGTCTATTCGAATTCGTTACGGATTTTATCGAAACAGTCTGACCCTCCGGCAGAAAAATAGTGTAATTATTTAATAGAGTTGAGGTTCTTTTTTTCGTGCAGCTGTATGTTATTAGCGTCGAACCGCCCCTGGTTGTTCTTGTCGAGGTTTACGACTGTCCCTTTTGCAGAGTGTTTAGGGCGTGTTATCCAGGATTAAGTTTCTTTGACAAAGGACGTAAGGGTAAATGAATAATATGGTAATTTTCTATAGTTCACACCACAATTCTGCCCGAATGAGACCGCGATAATTCACTTAACAACAGTAATAATTTTGTTGGCCTCGCACAGGGCCATTCCTTAACCCTAAGAAAATTACCATCACTAGCGCACACTCCCGAAATACGAATTTCAATATGTTATCGTAATTAATTTAATTTTCGTTGTTCGTGCCGAAGCACGGAAAATTGTGAGAATTTCCCGGAATAATTGGAAGGTCGGCTGAATGGTTTTTCAAGACTAAAAACATTTTTTGTTGGGGATGAAAGCGGCCGCAAAATAACCATTTGACAATGTAATGGCGGTTTGAATTGTCGTTGCCTGTGGTTAAATGTGGCTCCAATTTATTAAATAAGGGGCACAATTTGTGAGAATGCCGTTATTTATCGAATGCGAACTCGGTCGACGAAGGAAAATAGAGTATAGTGCGGAGCAAAGGAGAACTTCATGAATAACACACTTTCGTTGAAATCCGCACGTCTCTCATGAATTCAATTTGTGTCCTCTTTGGTGGAGTGTTTCATCAATGCAATATTCATTGGGCCACTTGAACAACGCTGCTTTTCACACGAGAACCAACTTGATCTTTTGCCGATTTCATCCCTACAATAAACACAACACACAAACTTCAAAAACTAATATTTTCCCACTTCGCACCCAAATATTTTCACACCGATTCACTTTCACACCTAACTGCCTCCCTAGAGAATATCATTGCTGCATCTACAACATCTTGCCATCATTTAAAACCACAAAAACTCACCACAATCTTTCTATTCATAGAATAATCTCTGCAGACAAAACTGACTGTACTACTTTATTTGAGAGAAGAAAACTTGACGGTAGGTATTTCCGTAGCACGCCTACCACGCACCTGAATTGCATCCAGTTGAGTATGCCTGGACATTCTTCGTTTATTTGATGCAAAAACCACTGATTAATTGGCAGTTATGCCTAGATAACTAGCTACTAGTTACGTGAGACATAATAACACACACGCACACAATCAATTACCCAAATTAATTATTATGGTCGCATCGATAGCCCTCTGTTGGTCTATTTGGTTCGATTGCTTTCAATGTTTAATTAAGGCATCTTCACAAGTGCATACGCATAATTTATGATTAATCGAAGTTCTAATGTAAAAGGGTTGCCTACACGTCGACTGTTTATATTTTTGTCCTGTTTTATTAATCCCAGAGGGTTAGGTTGTATGTATATTTTCATTATTAATTTTGCAAGGGGATGTGTTTAACTTGCCTTTTAATTTAAATGTAAATTTATTCGTCGAACAAAAGTTAACATATAAGTATGAAACCAAAACCCCGGTGATATGTTAAAAAAAATTGGACCCTTTTCAGAGCTTTTCTGAGTTCATTTGAATATCAAATTGGTGGTGTTGAAGTGTTTAGGTTTTTTTCTTCAAAGTAGAAATTATTGTTGCCTTTTGAATACATTTCTTAATCAAACAACAAAAAGTAACATTACAATTAGACAAGTTACTGTATTTTTTTATTAATATACTCAAACCGTGTCAGTTACTTTTAGCTTCACGTAAGTTAGGATTTTTTATTTATGACTAACAATTTGAGTTCTGCAAAGCATTGCGGATTTCAACATTTTGTTGAATGCGTAAATCAAATCGTCGAAATGGCTGTCTCAATAATGGGAATTTATGGAAATCCATCAAATTAATGCAATGTCACAATGTTACACAATCCGTATTCTGTAAATACAAAGAGCGATGTCCCTAATTTGGGGAATACTTGCAGCTTAAAATTGGAAAAAGCTTTAGTCGGCCTTTTCCTTTATTATAACTTGGTTTACCAGCGGAACGCTAATGGAATCGAAAGCTCATTCGCGTTTTCTCTTCTTCCTCTCCTAAAGAAAACGGGATAAAAACGCTATGTATAACTCCATCTGTTAATCAGCTTTCAAATCGTTAATTCGATTACTAAATGTTTAAAAGTCTTTTAAGTGATGGTGTTGCATTTGGTGTTTCAGTACTAGTAGCTCACCTGTTTGTTATCTTGGCGTCAACGCAAACTATGTCACGGTTAGTTAACGTATTGTGTTGCATCAATTCGGAATGCGCATATGCTGCGTTCATCTATAAATCAGCCTTACTATACATAAGCTGCCCAAAGCTGACAGAATGGAGAATTAATATTACAATATCAGAGCTGTTAAACAGAAGTTTAAGTAATGGTTTAGTTCCGAAACTGTTAATTATCGAACTTACAAGAAAGAAATTCTTTGTGCGCACTTTCTCTAACAAAATCTTGTAAGTGTAATAACTTCATTGATCCTTCTGCAAGATCAGACTACCGGATCGTCTAGACTCTAGACCAAGATTTGAAATGTAATATAAGAAACAAATATAAACGTGCATCTTGAAGTAGAAAGATGGTCATGGTGTGTGATTTATGAGATATTCGTGTGTGATTTCAACAAGCACTTGACAAATTTAAAATTCCCTTTATCCGGGCATGTGTATCCCACACTGGCTTTCTTTTAAAGCGAGAGATACAACCAATACATTTTCATTTTATTTTAGTGTGAGATCATCATCCAGTTTGCGGCTCATCATTTCCCTCTAGAAATTTAAAATGGAACGAAACAGGATGGATCGTAAAAGGGAAACTGTGGAGGTTAAACTTATTCCACAATAAAAAAGAAATATGGCGTACGATACCGCATTCTGGAAGTGAAACAAACTGATTTGTGTGCGAAACATAATAATATCGTACAGAGATTTTTCACAACGTAAACAACCTAAACAAATCGTTTTTTGTAAACTGAAATTCTTTTTATGTTGAGGTTAAACAGATTTACTTACAATAGTAAAGAGTAATAAGTAATTTTTTATATTGCAGTTATCTTGAAAGTATGCGTTTGTTTGCAGTGTAATGTAATAATTATATAATGTATATTTCTGTGCTGGTTGATAAATAATAATAATCAATATTTGAATGACACCACGTGCTAGCCATTTTCAGAGGGGGTCTATTTCGAGTATTTCCCAAATGTCCTTTTATCTTATATTAGATCAAAATTGAATGCATGATGAATAGAAATTGTTGAAAAATATGAATGCCTAGTTTTCATCTTTTACATTTATTGTTATTGTCGTATAATACAGGGTGTTTTCGAAGTTGATGCGTTCCTTTTAACATGTGATAGTATGCGTTGTTCTAAAGAGTTTTAGCCAAAATCAAAATTTTTGAAACCGGTCCTGCTCAAATGTGCGCTGATTTGTTAGAAATTAGAATTGACAAAAAAAAATCAAATGAGCATGGACGTTAATCAAAAATACTGTCAGACTTGTCATCTAATTAGTCGGAATGGCTTTATAATTACGAAAATAATGAGCTCACAGATATGTTGTTAATGTATGGGCAATGTTATCAGTGTTATCACGTTATCAAAATGCAGCTGCGGCGTCCAGAGAGTACGCAGAGCGATTTCCAGGAAGACACCATCCTGGGCCACGTCAGTTATTAATCTAGTACAGCGGGAAATGGACAGGACCGGACTCAAAATTTTAGAAAACAATAAAAATATACAATCAATTATCTCCGTTAATACAAACATTTTACTAAGAAGATTTAGGCTAAAATTCTTAAGAATAATGTATAGTACTCGTGTTACAAGGAACGGCTCAACTTCGAAAACACCCTGTATTAATATACCACTTTCCCGGTTATGTATCTCAGGAAACGAATATGAAAAATAATTTTCGTGCCGCCGGCCGGAATTTGGTAAATTACAGATCTCGAAATCGTCCAGAAACACATGCATTGCCGGCCTAGTCCGGCTAAAAGTAGGGATTTTGAGTTGTCATCGGTTTCGGTTGGCATTTGTTATCAGAATTCTATCAAACGTCAATGTTTGTTCTGTGGATGGCTCGTTAAAAATGTTTTCCTATTTATAACAACGTACAAACTACAAAGAAGCAATATTTAACTAAAATTAATTAATTAAAATTACGTTTCGAGCCACTTCTTGAATATGGGCTAGTGTATTTATTACAACAAATGTTTCAGGAAAATGACAAAAACAAAACAAATTAATTAAATGAAATAAATGTCAGGAAACAAGAGCGATGTTGATTTTAAAATTTAAATGTTTAAATGTAAGTGTTGCCAACACAAAAAAAGCCCCTAATACCAATTATTAAAACAAGTGCTTTAACTTCCATTTAACAAAAATCCGCAGAAGTCGGCATGAAAAATTTTGTGTATCACACGTCCAGAAACTGTTTTTCGAACATTCGTACTTACAATACTCGTCTATCGACTCGTATTGCAAACCGTACTCATGCTCGCAAACGTGCAGTTTCTGCCCTTGTGATACAAATAACTATTGTATCTACTTAATTAAAACTTCACTGATTAAGTACCTAATTAAATCGTTGTTATTTGTAACTATGTAATGATGGATTGGTGGGACTCTTGTGTTTCAGATAAGCAACAATTGGATCATGGGACCGGAACTTTGCGACATGTGGACTTCGATCGATGTGTTGTGTTGTACGGCATCAATTCTGCATTTGGTCGCAATAGCCGTAGACAGGTAAGGTCAACAGTTTCGTTATTTGCGTATAAAAATAAAAGAAAATGAGGGGAATTCGTTCGGTTTAACCGTGAAATATGCTTCTTGTGAAGTTACTCACGGTCCGTTGGAGATCTCTGAATATTTACTTGTAACGTTTACATTTCCAGATACTGGGCCGTAACAAATGTGGATTACATCCACACAAGAAACAGCCACCGTATCGGTATCATGATCGTGGTTGTTTGGAGTATCGCTTTGGTGGTTTCGCTGGCCCCGCAGATCCCGCAATTTAAAGACCCCGAGTACATGTACAGAATAGAAGTAAAAAAGCAATGCTTAGTTAGCCAAGACGTGAAATATCAGATATTCGCCACAAGTTCGACGTTTTACGTTCCCTTGTTAGTGATTTTCGTTTTGTACTGGAAGATCTTCCAGACGGCGAGGAAGCGCATCCGACGGAGGCGCGAGATGAAGGGGCAGGTCGTGCTGAAGGTCGAAAAGACGAACAACAACAGTAAGGTGTCGAAGAACTTCCTGACAAAGCGAAAATTCCTTAAGATGAAGAAGTGTTCAACAAACAAGAAGTCTTCCGCTGCCGAGGCTTTGGTGTCGTCGTTGGTGATGATGGAGGGACAGTCGACGACGACGATGGAGATCGTGGAGGAACAAGACGAGGTCCAGAGCAACGGTAAACAAGAGGAGACGACTGCTTTTACTATAACGAAACCGCAAACATCGACCGTGCAGGGAAACGCGGAAGTTCCGCTGGTTTCCAATAACGTCTCTCCGGAGAAGTCATCATCCGCGACCACCAATAACGGTTCGGCAAGCCATCAAAGCCACATCAGCGATATTAGTAGGGTAGAAATATTAACTAAAGAAATTCCCCCGTGTCCGGCGTCTGTAGACAAGTTGATACCGTCCAGGAGGGAAAAGAAGGAGAGCTTAGAGGCGAAGAGGGAGAGAAAAGCGGCAAAAACTTTAGCGATCATTACGGGAGCTTTCGTGATGTGTTGGTTGCCGTTTTTCATCTTAGCACTGCTTATGCCTCTGTGCGGGGACGCTTGTACTATTAGCGATTACATTATGAGTTTTGCCCTGTGGCTGGGCTATTTCAATTCGACGTTGAATCCGGTCATTTACACTATTTTCAATCCGGAATTTAGACAAGCCTTCAAAAGGATCTTGTGCGGCGGACACAGTCGAGGCCGCAATTTCCGTTCGGGCAAAATTAGATAAAAATCATGAGTTCCTGTCAACGGCTGGCGCAGGATTTTTGGTTAACACCCACACCCAAGTTTGCGTCTTCCACTTGCGTTAATCAAAATAAAACAGCTCCTCGTTTGAATAATGGCTGTGTACAGTTTGGATTAAATGCATTTTTCCGGAACATATCTTATTATATTTCGATTCGGCATTCCATTGGAAGGAAAATATTTAACATACCAGACATTCTGCGCTCGGTATTAGATTTCTTTGACGTACAGTATTCCTATCGTGTATATAAATAAAGTACTAATTGTTATTACCAAGGTAGAACATGCAATATTGTTCCCAATGACGCTACAATGTCTTTCTATATAATAGTCGTTGAAAGATGGGGGTGTCTCCGAGAGAGCATCGAAACTGAAAATAGTCAAGAGACGCCTCTGGAATATCATCAAGTAGATATTTATTCGACATTTCGGCTTTTATTTCCACTTGCTGTGTCGCGCTTACATGTAAAATATGCGTCATCAACCCACTTCGGCGAAACGGGATAAGTATTTTAATATTACTGTTATTTGTATCTATGTATATAAGTTTTTGGATGATGTCATTTTTAGCAACTATATCTAGATGTTAGGTACGCTCAGCAATCGTCACCACCTGCTCCCCGCAATCTTAACTATTCATCCAAACTACACATACATTCTTTCAACACAACAATTATACAAAAAATCTGTGGCGGAAAGCGCGGAATTACGTTTATTTGGGGTGTGTGAAGGACCCTTTATCCCGAAACGATCTCGTGGAACACACAAATTGTGCGCAAGTTGACCGTAAAATTGGATAAATTAGGCAATTTGGCGTGAGCAGCGAAGGAATTGTACAGAAGATTGTGTTAATATTATCAAGATGGACGAGGCTGGTTTTGATTGTTGCGCGTACGATTCGTTTTGTATTTTTATAATGTTGAGTATATTAAAACGACTAATAAATCGCTGTGCTGCAGGTGTAAAACTATCCATTCTGCAACCATGGCCGTTACATTTATCGAGACTAATGGGTATGGTTGGCAGATGATAAATTGGGCTTCTGATACGTATACGATATATAATTGAGCCTGTATATCTGTATATTGCAGGAAGCAAACACACAAATTTAAGCGAATCGCAGGGTGCGCATTTCTATGTAACATAAAGTTCTGTAAGTTCGTATCAAACGCATTAATGTACTTACATAATAGCCGTAATCGTAGGATATTTGTGTACATATTCCAGTCATAACAATATATCAAAGTGGAACATATTTTAGGAACAAATGATATCTTACTACGTGTTGTAGCAATTTAGGTATCTGTAAATTGCTTTGACTATTATCAATAATTGAACTCATATTGTGATAATATGCGTTGTTAGATTAAGATTTTAACAAAATAATTTGTTGTTTTAGATGTTATTGTATATAAAATTATACGCCCATGCCCATCTTTATAGAAACAAAAAAAATACACCATTATTGTACATAATATATTAACATTATTGTTCATCAAACTGTGTTAAAATGTATATTAAAAATAAAATAAATTAAACTTGTTTAAACTGTTCGTAATTTGGAGACTCCTGGAAGTTTCGCTAACTCTCTAAACAACGTCGGAGGTTTTTTATTACATTTGGAGGCACCAGGCCGAATAAAATTTGGCACTTTGTTCATCTCTCATTTCATTTAGATAACACCATAAAGCGATCATCACATGGTTTAGCTGCTAAGTGTGCTTTTGAGCTTTGTTCTGTAAGCAGCACGTATCAAAGAGGCTTTCCCTGGCCACTTTACGACTCGCCGATTAATTCCCTTCGTGCTGTTACAATTGAATTTTACAACGCGACAATTAAGAACTATCTCGAACTGGTGAAAATTAAATGGTCGTAAAACATTCGAATCTCTTTAACGGGAATATTATCAGTTTGGCGAAGACCATTACCGACCAAATTACCACGTTCGAGTTGTCTGTTTCTTTTTCCAAATCCTTTCGTGGTGACTTTTATTTCGCATATTTTGAATTCAACGACGCTACTGGGATATGAACGTCCCAGAGACAATTTAAAAAATTCTTTTCAATGAAAATAGACTGACGAACTGTTTCGATCCCACACGTATAAAGCTCTCGTTCTCTTTTTTCTACTTTAATCCGGTTAGGAATTTATCTTTACGAGTTAGATACTTGTACACTAAATATTATTTGTCTCTCGATTTTCACTTGCGGAGAGTGGAAAGGGTAACAAATGAAGTCACTATTCTTGGAATGAAAACTAAAAAAACTCCGAAGCTTTCAGAGTTTATGGCGGTCTATTAAAGACGATTGAGTAGAGATCATATATCATCAGTGCTACAATTGGCATTCTTGCGTTGATGCTTTGGAAAGAAATGTTACGGCTCCTCAGCTGTCAACAATGGCGATATTGACGTTCTTTGTTCAGAATGCTGATAAAAGAAAAAATGAGAAACAGGTTCAAAGAGCTTGTACAAAACGCTACAAACAGGTTTTGTCACTTCACACAATAGTTGTCACATGAATGCCCACTTCTAAAAATTTTAATAATTGCACTGGTAGTTGCGGATTCAATTTAAATTTTACTGCGATGACGAACAAAGAAGAGAAACTATTGTAATTTAACGTCTCAAGTACATATGTAAATTCTTTACAAATGAGAAAATTTATTGCAATGTCAACAACAGAAAGGATAAAAAAGAAGCCGAATAGGAACTGTCCTTTCAAACTAAATCGAACGTACTTTACAACTTTAATAAATTCTTTACGCACGTGTGTAAAATGGGTTGCATAATCTGACTGTACATCTACATTCTCCTTTCAATTTATATTTGAAAATAACTCACAAATGTCATAACAGATTGCATAACTGTAGCGTTAAATTTATCTACCACGTATTTTATGATAATCCTTGGTTAAAATAATCTGATTTCAGATAAAATCATACGGGTACTAGATTTATTTTCATTTGGTTACTGATAGTAAAGTCAATTAAGCCTCAATAATGAGTCAGTTTGTAATTTTGTTTTTGTTAATGATTTGTATTATGTCGATTAGCGTAAACAGTGCGAAAATCTTAGTGGTTGCTCCCATGCCTTCGTATAGTCACTTTACTGTAGCCTTTAGATTGGGAAAGGAATTGTCTGACAGAGGTCATCAAGTGACCACCATTAGCCCCTACCCGCTACAAGTTCCAATGGAAAATTACAGAGACGTTTCTGTTGAAGAAAATATTGAAATTATGGATGGTAAGCTATTGTTCCAGTGCCGTAACGCTTATAAATGTATCGTTGGTTGCAGAAGAAAAGAAAACTTTCTTTGGAAAGAATCGACGAGGCATTATAGAAAATATTTCGTCTCTGTTCAGGATGTCCTCTCTGATAACTCAGTACACACTAGCCAACCAAAACGTACAAAGACTTATGAATTCTGGGGAAGAATTTGACGTGATAATTGTGGAACATTTTCTAAACGATGCTCTTGTCGGACTAGGCCATCATTTCAAAGCACCCGTAGTGCTGTTATCTTCTGTTATCTCAAGTGTTATGAACAATTACATCTTCGCAAATCCAGCTCCGGCGTCTTACGTGCCTAGCAAGGGTGGCGTTGTAACAAAACATATGAACTTTTGGCAGAGACTCCAGAATTTATTGACTGTCTGCTTTTTTAATCTCATAATGGAGTTTCATCATTTGCCGACGCAACGTGAAATTTTTAAAAAATACATCAGCAAAGATGTTGATCTGGATGATGTGTTATACAACACCAGTCTGATGCTCACAAATTCTCACGTCAGTGTATCCGACGCGGTTCCTCTCGTGCCGAGCGTAATAGAAATCGGCGGTTTCCACGTGAATCCGTCCAAAAAACTGCCAGCCAATTTACAAAATTATCTCGACGAAGCCGAAGAAGGTGTTGTCCTATTTTCTTTGGGATCGACGCTGAAAAGTAAAGATTTAACGCCGAGAGTAATCGACTCGATGTTGAAAGCTTTCTCGAAAATCAAACAAAAAGTTTTATGGAAATTCGAAGCCGACCTGTCTGAACTTCCCGAAAACGTTAAAATAATGAAGTGGTTACCTCAACAAGATATTTTAGGTGAGCCATAATTAAAGTTTAATAAAGCGCGTCGTAATTTTTTCTTTAAAGCTCATCCAAATGTTCGGGCTTTCATAACTCACGGAGGCTTTTTAAGCATCGTTGAAACCGTGTATCATGGAGTGCCTGTAATTGGTATTCCCGTGTTTGGAGACCAAAAATATAATATCGCAGCAGCTGTCAGCAACGGTTATGCTGTCAGTATAGGTTTAAATGAACTGACGGAGGAAAAGCTCTCCTGGGCTTTAAACGAGATATTAAATAACCCCAAGTAAGTTTTTATTTCGGATGCTACAAAAGTAAAATTGAACTTTACTGCTTTTATCAGACGTTGTCATTCTGCCACTCAAAACTTACGCAACTAAAATTAAAAAACTTTTTTCAATTAAATTAAATTCTACATGTCACACCACGCAATTAATGTTTCAGGTATGGTGACAACGTTCAAAAATGGGCACAATTAATGCACGATCAGCCCTTAAAACCAATCGATAAAGCTGTTTATTGGGTGGAATATGTGATACATCATAAAGGAGCATCGCATTTAAGGTCTGCTGGACTTGATCTAAAATGGTACCAAAGAGAAATGATTGACGTTATTTTGTTCCTTATTTCTGTCGCAGTTACAGTATCGTTTACTTGTTATTTAATTTCCAAAAAAATTCTCTATTTTTTGTGCAACAAACAGACAAAGACAAATGTTGTTAATATAAACAAAAAATATAAATGATTGATGAAAACAATTGGCTTCAAATTATGTTCCACAACTTAGTACATACATTTTTGATTGTTATTAATTGATTTTGAAATGGATTTACAAATCGAGATAAAAATAATCTTAAATAAACTTGATAATAGATATTATCTCGACATTTGCCGGCTTATCCAGTTGCTTGTTAAAGTGTCTGTCGCCATGACTGGTACCGTCTCAATTTTATTATTGACGGCCCTATTTACAATCGGGGTTGAATGTGCAAACATTTTGGTAGTGGCCCCTATGCCGTCATATAGTCACTTTTCCATACCCTTCAAACTAGCAACAGAACTAGCCCATAGAGGACACCAAGTAACCTGCATAAATCCGTACCCACAAAAAATTGGAACTAAAATAGAAAATTATACCGACATTTCTGTCGAAAGAAACATTATGTTAGCTGATGGTAAGTGATTTTCTGTTAAAAAGCAAACAAAACAGTTTACTATCTTTCAGAGCTGAAAAGAAAATTGTTTGCAAGAGAGAAGCAAGGACTGATCGAGAATCTCACGTCTTTATTTGATTTCATTTTCTCGATATCAGAACACACGCTCACAAATGAAAGGGTACAAAAATTGTTACATTCCGGGAAACAGTTTGATGTAGTTATTATGGAGTATTTTCTGAGTGACGTGTTCGTTGGTCTGGGCTACCATTTCAAAGCTCCCGTAATTCTCATCTCCGCGGCTCCTTCGAGTGCAATGAACAATCACATTTTCGCCAACCCTGCACCCTTGTCGTATGTACCAGGATCGGGTGGAACTTTGACTAAACGCATGAATTTCTGGCAGAGACTGGAAAATTTGTTGATGAACGGCGTGTTCAGTGCCATAGTCCAGTTTTATCATCTACCCCAACAGCGAAAATTATTCAACAAATATTTTACAACAGACACAGATTTGGATACGGTTTTGTACAATACCAGTCTGATGCTGACAAATTCTCATGTCAGCGTGTCCGATGCTGTTCCCCACGTACCAGGCGTAATAGAAATTGGAGGTTTCCACGTTACCCCCAAGAAATTACCAGTTGATATACAAAAGTTTCTCGATGATGCTGAAGAAGGTGTGGTCCTCTTTTCGATGGGTTCTAATTTGAGAAGCGACGATTTGAAATTGGAAGTACGTGAAGGAATCCTGAAAGCTTTTTCCAAAATTGAACAAAAGGTTTTGTGGAAGTTCGAGTCAGAATTGTCGAATTTACCGCGTAACGTTAAGATTATGCACTGGCTGCCCCAACAAGATATTTTAGGTAAGAATTCCAGCATAAGAGATAAAGTCAAAAGCGGAAATTTTTAGGTCATCCAAATGTTAGAGCTTTCATAAGTCATGGGGGTTTTCTAAGTACCGTTGAAGCTGTGTATTATGGAGTTCCTATCATTGGCATCCCTATATTTGGTGATCAAAAGCACAATATTGCTTCTGCAGTCGAGAGTGGTTATGCAGTTACCATTCCTTTAGACAATCTATCTGAAGAATCTTTGTCCTGGGCTTTGAATGAAATTCTTACTAACAACACGTAAGTTTTTTTTAAATAATGTTTTGCTTAAGCCATGAATTTCCGGATATAATATACTCGTAAACATACATTAGTATAATTTGTAATGATAACAATGTAAAGGCGTGTGTTTATCTTATAACGTTGTTGCTATAGTGTGTTTATTATATGGCATAATGTGCGTGTGTGTGGAGTTTTAATTAAGATATTATTTACAGTTGATAAAAGCATAAATCCGAAAATGTTAGTTTTGTAGAAAGCAATAATCTGTCAGAGAAAATAGTTGGTAGCACTGATATATAATTTTGTTTGTTACAGTTACAAAGAAAATATACGACTACGGTCAAAATTAATGCATGACCAACCATTGAAACCAATCGATTCTGCTGTCTACTGGGTGGAACATGTTATTCGTTATAAGGGAGCACCGCATCTGCGATCAGCTGGATTAGATTTGAAATGGTACGAGAGGGAGATGATTGACGTATTTCTATTCATAATTGTAGTAATCGCTACTATTTATATTTGTATAAATAAACTGTGGCAAGCTGTATGCTTCAAGAAAAGAAAATCACCCAAAAAAATTAAGAAAAAGTGATAACTTAGAGATATTGTATTTATGATTAAGTTCTAAATACGTGTTAAGAGTGTTAAGACATTTTTAACACAAGCAGTTAAAAGATTAAATGTTTACCACAATTTAAAATTTAAGATTTCTATAAAAATGTAGATATGTAATGCAAAAACATATGAGAAAATAAACAGTACTTGCTGTGAATTATTTAGCTTAAACAATTCATACAATAGTGTTGTTTCAACCAATATAAAATTACCCGAAGAGAATATTTAATAGTGCATTATTCAACGAGTGCGTAATGATAGCTATTAGTCACCAGCACTAAGTTTGCGGCGCAAGCGTTTCGGGATTGCTGTAAGCATCCGTGTGAGTAATATCGGGCGTTCAAATGAAATCCTGAGCTGAGTAGGCGTTGGAAAAATTAAACCGATTAGAACAGTGTAAAGTTTGAATTTCCCGCCGTTTGTCACGAATGACATTTGTTTATGTTTAATTGGAACATAATTGAACATCTTTGTTTTCAGCAAAGGGTGCCCTTAGATATTTGCTTCGAGAATAGGAATCGTTACGTTATTCTATTTTTGATGTAAAACATTGCAAAGAAAGAAAAAAAAAAGAAAAATTTTTTGGCTCTAAATTTTAGGTTAGCTGTCAACATGCTCCAATTAATCTACGCTTTAAAAAAGCACAACAATTGACGGTTTCCAACGCCTTCCCAGCCCAGGATTTCATTTGAACGCGCGATAATGACTACGACACTTTTTCCATGGTGTAGAAATTTTATAATTTTTACAATCAAAATTTACATATTATATACAGAGTGGAACAAAATGATTGTCATCTAGTTAGCTTTCGAATTTTCCTGCACCGTTCTACTGTTTTTGAAGTACCTATTGTATATGCCATTCACGATGTTTTGGCATAAGGGGAGGCCGAGGAAAAAGTGCATTTAAGTTGGCAGTAAAGCCTGTCTGTTGAATTTGGTTATGGTTTTCTAAATTTGAGGTTATAAACTGCGTCATTGTCTAGTGCATTGTTGTCAGTTTTACTAGTTTGCAATAGAACAATACTCACACATTTTTAATCCAATTTTACAAAACAGGAAACTGACTTGAACATACTACAGAATAGTAGGGACCGGGACCGAAAGACGAAGTGGCTCCTGTTAATTTATGCACCACTTAGATAACCCACCTATACAGTGTCTTAACCAACCAGTTAGTAACTTCTCAATGAATTTTTCATTTTAACCAAAACATTCCTAAAACTAGATTGTATAAAATCTTGTACCTACTTATTAAGCCTTACTTTATTCGAATCTTTCTGCAAAATATTTACACACCCATTGTCTATGACAAAAAAGAACAAAACTATTCAACTTCCATAATTTCATTAGTAAATTCTGAATCATTACCTGCATCAAAATCCCAATCAAATTCCGAGTCAGATTCTCCTAATGAAATTATTAAAGGAAGAACGTTTTCAAATGAAAGATTTCACATTAATTTTGCCCAATCTTCCGAAATAAGTTCTTCACAATATCAATCACAGGATCAAGCCATAAATTCACAACTCTATCGCGAAGTTATAATAGGTGTTACAAAAACCCTGTGCCATTTCAATTGGGTCGTTGTTTCTTCCAAACACCATCAATACGTTTTAAAGTCGCTTAATTATGATTACGGTAAATTCGGCAACATGTTACGTTCATTTTGATAGGTCCGCATGTCAGGCACTTTAGTGACAGCAGAGATGACAGAAATCAAACATGTATCCAACGTTAAAAAATGAAATCATAGCCTCCCCTTATGCCAAAACATCGTGAATGGTATATAGCTATGTAGTTCTGTCAATAAATGTCATCAATCAAATTGACAATTGTTACAATTTATTAAATTGAATTAACAAACGATTAAATTGTATACGATCTGGACGCCTAGGAAATGGGGAATGGCAATATTCTATGCCTGAATGCAAAGCACAGTTTTGACTTAGGTTTCCGAACTACATTGTTGAGGAAACTACATTACACCACCACGTTTGCCAAATTGTCGAGAGATTTCGTACAACGGGAAGCGTGATGAAGAGGAAATCCACTGGAAGGCCGCAAACTGATCAATGTCGTCGATCAAGTGGAAGAGCTCGTTGCAGAAAACCTTCATTCCTCGACACGTCGTATGTCTGCTTAAAAAATGTGTCCCACACCAACGTTAGAACTGGGAACCGTCATTCACACATGCACAATACAAAGTGTCTGTAGTCCAAGAAATCTTACCGAGAGATCACAACAGTCAAATGCAGTATTGCAACTTTTTTCAACAAAACTTAAACAACGACGACGTTCTCGATCTAAGTTTCTTTACATAGGAATCTTGGTTCCATTTAAGGGGTTATGTCAACAAACAAAATTACCGAATATGGTATGTTGTTAATTACCCCAATTTGCTTGAGGTTCCTTTACATCCTGTGAAGATAGGAATATGGTTAGCTGTATCCTGACGTACAATCATAGGACCGATATTCTTCCACGATACAATCATGGCCAACGTTGTAAGGAACAATTGTTGGTCCCATCCCGATGAATTTAAAATGGGTACTTTCAGCAAAACGGAGCTACAGCTCATACTAGTCGAGAAAATTTGGGAGTTCTTGAAGAGTTTTTAAAAGACGTATTTTGTATAAAATCGTGGCGGTGCAAATGTGCTATTATCAAATCAGATTCCTAAATGAGCTCCTTTTTTTTAGTTTAACCGATGGGAGAGGATCAGGGTTGACCTGAAGAATTATTTTGGAAATTATTTTGGAAATACATTTTATCTCTATTTAATACAGAGAACAAATTTATACTGTTACAAATACTAGAGCTAATAATATTTCTTTGATATTATATTCGTAATTAAAGCATGCACCTACTTACTATTAATTTAAGGCGTTCAAGAAAAATAGATCTGGTACTTAAATTTTTTGGTAATCACTTGAAATGAAATGAATCATCTAAAGTGCATATAATAGTATATTATAAATATTGAGGGAGAGAAATGCATGATTTTTCCTAAGGTGCAGTTTGTAGCCAGAGGGCGAAGTCCGAGGGCTACAAAGCACCGAGGGAAAAATGAGCATTCTCGCCAGAAGTATATATACTATTTTTTTCACGACAGGGAGTAGAAACAGCACAAAAATCTCAAATTTTAAGAATAAAAAAATGATGACAAATGAGTTGTCATCTTTCGATGAATTTAATGGAATTAGTAGTTGCCTTGACAACACAATTAGATTTTTGTCACAACTGTCAAAAAAATGAAAATGCCCTACTTCTGTCACGACGTTGACATCCGAGAAGTTGATTTCTACTCCCGATCGTGAAAAAACAACATTATAATTTCAACTGATTATTATTTATCATATACATGTCTATCTTATTAGCGTTGTCAACAATGATTGCCGTAAATTCATCTTCTTCAAGGTCATTCATTACACAACCAACATGTAAAATGAATGTTAGTAACAGATTAAGATTAGACTCATAGCGACGTGAAAATGAAGCGGTGTTTTGTTGTTCTATTATTGTTCGTGTTTTTAACATGGAATGTGCAATGTGCCAGAATTTTATTCGTTTTTCCGATACCTTCGTACAGTCATTACCAATTAGGTTTTCGAATGGCAAAAGAATTAGCTGAGAGAGGTCATCAGGTCACTTCAATTAATCCGTACCCACAAAAGACACCAATTAAGAATTATAAAGACGTTTCTATTGAAGAAATTGAAGCCTTTTTTGAAGGTAAGTAAAAAAAATTCAAGCTTTTTTTTAAGTAAGATGTTTCAGATTTAAAGAAAAATTTATTTGGAATGAATACTTTGGGACCCGTTGACAATATAAGATATTTGTTTAAAATGGGAACCAACTTAACTGAGTATACTTTTAAAAACAAAAACGTCCAAAAGTTATTACAGTCGGGTGAAACTTTCGATGTTGTAATTATAGAACACTTTTTAAACGATGCACTGGTTGGAATCGGTCATCATTTCAAAGCTCCGGTGATCATCGTAACCCCAGGTGCAAGCAAAGAACTAAATAGTTATGTCCTAGCCAATCCAGCTCCGTCTTCATACGTTCCTAGTGTACTGAGTGGCTTTACAAAACACATGAATTTCTGGCAAAGAACTCAAAATTTCCTCTTCTACATTCTGAACGACGTAGTGAGAGAACTCACCTACATGCCAGTTCAAAGGGAAATTTTCAAAAAATACTTTAAAACCGATTTAGAATTGGATGATGTTTTATACAATGTCAGTTTGATGTTTACAAATTCGCATGTTAGTATAAACGATGCAATTCCTCATCTTCCGAATATAATCGAAATTGGAGGTTTTCACGTAAATCCACCAAAAAAATTACCCGATGATTTACAAAAATATCTGGACGATTCCAAAGACGGTGTTGTTCTGTTTTCAATGGGTTCGAATTTAAAAAGCAAAGATTTGAAACCTGAAGTACGTGATGCAATTTTGAAAGCATTTGGAAAAATAAAGCAACAAGTGTTGTGGAAGTTTGAAGCGGATTTACCAAGTACCCCAAAGAATGTGAAAGTTATGAAATGGTTGCCACAGCAAGACGTTTTAGGTAATTGTTTCGTACGTCTTAGTCAGGACTAACTGTATTTTTTAGCACACCCAAATGTTCGAGCTTTCGTATCTCATGGTGGTCTTCTCAGCAATATTGAAGCAGTCTACCATGGTGTCCCAATTGTTGGCATTCCAGTGTTTGGTGACCAAAAAAGTAATGTCATTACCGCTGCCAATAATGGTTATGCTGTTATTGTTCCGTTTCCTGAATTGTCTGAAGAAAAACTTTCCTGGGCGTTGAACGAAATTTTAAATAATCCCAAGTAAGGACTCCTGTGAATTGTCAAATCAAAGTATGCACAACATTTTCAGATATCGAGAAAATGTAAAGCAACGTTCAAGAATCATGAACGATCGACCCTTGAAACCCATTGATGCTGCCATTTATTGGATTGAACACGTAATTCGTCATGAGGGAGCACCACATCTTCGATCTGCCGGTCTCGACTTGAAATGGTACCAAAGAGAAATGATTGACATTGTTATTGTTCTCACTTTAGTTACCGTTGTGTTGTTTATTATATTTTATATTATAATTAAGCGAATTCTTGGAATGTGTTTTAAGAAGGAGCTTACGGTGCCAAAAACTAAGAAAAATAGATGAGAAATGATAATAATTATTATTTTGAATCCTTACTGTAAATAAAAATTGCTAGTAAATTTCTCACATTATCAGAAACAACAACCATTTTGTGGAAACTGTTTTTAAGTTCAGAATCGTGTTGGATCCAGAAAGGTTAATGTTCAAAATTCTCTTAAGCTATCCTTCGTAAAGAAATCGTAAAAAAACAGTTGTGCTCTTCTTGTAAGAAAACGCATCTGCTTACAGGTTCCTATTTCGTTCTCAAAAGTTAATAAGTACATTAAATTTTGAATTGGTTATTGGTTGTCCATCCCTCATATTTACCGCAATTGGTTCAAAAAATAAACGAGGAAAAGTTTTCTTCAAATGATAATGAATGTTGTAGAATAGTATCTTGCACTACTTATCCAATAGACCAAACATTCTTTTAGCAGTTTATGGATTAAGGAGTACAAATGAAAATCCTTCATTTTTTCTGGAGTAAGTTGTAGTGATCCTAAGTGAAAATGGCCTAAACTTTTTTTTACGATTGCTATGGAAAGTTGAGTTTTTGTCATGGTCTACATGGGCGTGTCAAGTGACAAGTTAACCTGAGTTGAGTGAGGTCAAACAGTTAATTTAAATTTTTCAAATTCAATAAGTAGTATATTTGTACTAAACCCAATAAAATGAACATGAAAAATCTGCAAATATTATACCGGGAGGGGCATCGGTTACGCGCAGGCGAGAAATCGCGACTTCTAATTAAATAAAATTGTAAAAAAATTTCACACTTACCTGGGTAAGTAAGGTACATTTCATAATTTTTTGATAATTTTTCACTTATAAACAAAGCCAAAAAAAAATAGTAGTTTATTTAACGAGTTCGCGTGTAATTTGGGCTTTTTTGGCATGAGTGGGCCAGTTTAAAACTCGAGTGAAACGAGAGTTTTAAAGGTCCACGAGTGCCAAAAAAAGCCCAAATTACACAAGAACGAGTTGAATACAACGTTTTTTTGTTCGACGAGCCCTCAAAGGCTCCAAATCGCTGAAAATCTTTAAAATTAGCTTGACGTTTCGTTTTGACAAGTTGTCAAATTTATCAAAATCCGTTCACACAGGAGAAAATTCTCAAATTCTGACAGTGTCGAACAAAAAGTAAATTTCAACCAAAAAGTCAAATTGTGATTTTTATACTGACCTACCCAGATTCACTTCCTATAATTATTTATGAAATCAGCACAAAAAAAACACCAATTAGATTTTGAATTAAATGCAATTTTACATTTTAACTTTGAAAATCATTTTTATTTATGATTATGACCTGCTACTTGTGCTGTCGTAAATTTAGGTGACAATGGGAACTGTCAATTTTATGGTAAAGATGTAAATAAGAGGCTTCAAAACGGTCGGCTACTAGTGAATGATCTTTTGTTGGCAAATTATACCATTTTGCCATAAATCACGATGAAGTGTGTTTGGTGTTAGCGAAATACCTAATAAAGAATTAAAAAATAGTCCACCAAATTTTATCCCACAAAGAAAACAATGTTGGTGTCAGAAATGGAGCAAAATAAGCATAGATGGATCAAATTCGGCTCATTGCGTCGAAAACATTTTTGAAGAGAAATTTAATATCAAGTCACAAATTCAATATTAAAAAAAAAAAACGATTTTCTACAATAAATAAAATTTCGTTTCACATATCTTTCTTTACTAACACATTCCGCAACAAAACTCATTCTGCATCAAAAAAATCACTAACGATATTCTCTGCTTTAAAAAGGAATGCCAAGGAAATACAGATGGTATTTTACAGAGATTCGAAGCGACATCGACAGTTCAACAACGTTAACAAAGTCAGTAGTCAATGTTGCGAAGGTGACATGTTAATTAATTATTAATTTTGAATCAACTTTGGTTTGATTGACAAGGTTATTTTTTAATACCATAGTTATTTTATAAATAATATAATTACTATAAATAGACCTATGTTGAAGGTCATGAAATGGCCAAATTGAAAAATCTTTTCGTACTTGTTATGAATTAGTTCTGTGAAAGATATGGCGTTCCACACTATTCTTTTGTTATTATTTGTTATTTTAATACCATGTGCCCACTGCGCCAAAATTTTATCAATTTTTCCCATGGCTGCATACAGTCATTTCCAATTGTGTTCCCGAATTGCAAAAGAATTAGCCAGCAAAGGTCACCAAGTTACCGTAGTGAGTCCTTACCCGCAAAAAACACCAATTACGAACTATCGAGATGTGTCTGTGGAAGACAACATAGCTGTCATTGATGGTAAGTAGAAAAGTTTAAACATAAACAGCGGGTCTATGAGTGAAACCCGGTTGCAGAATTTAGAAAAAAATTGTTGGAAATGAATACTATGGGTCCGATCGATAACATAAAAAATTTACTCAAAATGGGAACAGAAATGACCGAAGGTACCTTTCGTAACAAAAACGTCCAAAAGCTTTTAAATTCTGGAGAAACTTTTGATGTCGTAGTTATGGAACACTTCTTAAACGACGCACACGTCGGTTTTGGTCACCATTTCAAAGCTCCAGTGGTTCTCTTATCACCGTCTAGCTCCAGTGCCATAAATAATTACGTTTTTGCAAATCCGGCTCCGTCTTCATACGTGCCTAACATACTGGGTGCGTTCACGAAACACATGAATTTCTGGCAGCGGGTCCAAAACTTTATTTTTAATGCTCTCGGTGATGTAATGAGGGAACTCATATTCTTGCCTGACCAGAGACAAATTTTCAAAAATTACATCAAGACTGACTTGCAATTAGACGATGTTTTGTATAACGTGAGTTTAATGCTTACCAATTCGCACGTTAGTGTGAACGATGCAGTTCCTCACGTCCCAAACGTGATAGAAATTGGAGGTTTTCACGTGTACCCACCTAAAAAACTACCAAATGATTTACAAAAATTCCTCGATGATTCTAAAGAAGGAGTCATTCTTTTCTCGATGGGTTCAAATCTAAAAAGCAAAGATTTGAAACCTGAAGTTCGAGAAATACTACTGAAATCTTTCGCCAAAATAAAACAAAAAGTTTTGTGGAAGTTTGAAGCTGACCTACCGGACGCACCCAAAAATGTCAAAATTATGAATTGGTTGCCGCAGCAGGATATTTTAGCACACCCAAACATTAGAGCTTTTATATCTCACGGTGGTCTCTTGAGTATTATCGAAAGCGTTTACCATGGTGTTCCAATAATTGGTATCCCTATTTTTGGTGACCAGAAAAGTAACGCCGCAGCTGCTGTGAATAACGGTTATGCCGTTAGTATTCCATTGTTGGAACTATTTGAAGACAAGTTGTCTTGGGCTTTGAATGAGATATTGAATAATCCAAGGTAAGGGCTCTTATAAATTATAAATTTGAACTAAATATCACAATTATCTTCAGATATCGAGAAAATGTGAAGCAACGTTCACGAATCATGAACGATCGACCCTTGAAACCCATCGATACTGCCATTTATTGGATTGAACATGTAATTCGTCATAAGGGAGCACCACATCTTCGACCTGCTGGTCTCGACTTGAAATGGTATGAAAGGGAAATGGTTGACATTATTATTGTCCTTACATTACTCACCATTGCATTGTTTGTCATATTTTATATTATAATTAAGCGAACTCTTGGAATTTTTTTCAAGTCAAAACTCGTAGTATCAAAAACTAAGAAAATGAAATAAAATTGCTAATTTAGTTTTTCATAAAGGGTTTTCTTCAAATCAACGAAAATTTTTATTTTGTATAATAGTAGATTAATGTTTATTAGAAACCTTTGTATAATTTAGGGCATTTTAATCATTTCCTTAAATTATTCACAATTTTTAAAGGAAACGTATATTTGTATAAAAACTTCGTTAATATACATTAATTAATTAATTAATTAAAAATGTCTTATTTCACGTATTTTTTAAAATATAACTCTTCTTGCAATTGTTATTTATTTAACCAGATAGTGTGTAAATTGGGCTTTTTTTGGTATGAGTGGGCCAGATTAAAACGCGAGTGAAACGAGCGTTTTAAAGGCCCACGAGTGCCAAAAAAAGTCCAATTTACAAAAGAACGACTTGAATACAACGTTTTTTTGTTCGACAACCCTCTTAAAGGCTCCAAATCGCTTAAAATCTTTAAAATTAACTTGACGTTTCGTTTTGACAAGTTGTCACATTTATCAAAATCCGTTCACATAGGAGAAAATTCTCAAATTCTGACAATGTCGAACAAAAAATAATATTTATTAGATAGGGGTATTTTATAGAACTATGACTTAATTTATTTATCTTCAAATTTTTGATAAACAAATACAGAGTGGCTTTGAAGGTTGTACAGATGTGCAGTTGTTTTTTTTTTTGAGAAATAAAGTCTATACAGGTGTATCTGTAATACGTGTGTTAATTTTAACCAGTGGAAGAACTCGCCAATTTATGAAACTTTTCTCTATAACATTTTTACGAAAAAGCATTACAAATTGATTTAAAATTTGGAATAAATTAGGCATCAAAGTGTATACCCGCCTATGGATAAGGGCGAAAATTTTCTGTTGTTACATTGTTATAGACAAAAATTAATTTATTAAAATTAAAATTCTCATGGTTACAAATAATAGAGATTAGTTAATCACACAAAACGACTCGTTTGGTAAAAATTGGGGGACAAAAAATCTTGCAATACTTTTGCGAATTTTGCGAAATATTATAGGGAAAAATTTCATAAACTGGCGAGTTCTTCCACTGGTTAAAATTAACAAACGTATTTCAGATACACCCTGTATATATGTTTTAACCAGTGGTTGAACTCCAGAAGAGGTAACGATTGAGCCAATAATGCCTTATACAAACTAAACGTTTTTCAAAAAAAGTTTGGAAGCCACTGAATTTTAAGAATAAATGGGTTAAAAAAATCATAATAAACTGTTATTGTTGTCATTTAATTCAAAATTAAGTCACTGACAAGAACCTCGATCTTAACCTCAATTTAAATCACACATGGCTCCCACCAACCTGGAGAAAACCGATATGGTTTTAAATAATGGCAAAGCCTGTGGAAATTCAGATCTAGCACGGTAAATTTACGATGAAAGACTTCCCCACAAGATACTTCACATGCACGAACCTTGGTAAACGTTGTGCAGCATCTTCGCGGTTTCGGCCGTTTCGAAATGAATAAGCGCGATCTCGGCCGCCAACGAGAAGATCGCATTTTAGTTGCAGAAGAAGAAATTCTCCACGAAATTGAAAACCAGCCACGAACAAGTACTCGGCGTCTTGCAAATCACCTGGGAGTTTCTCAGTTTGTAGTTTGGCTGCGAGTTCAAAACGCCGCTCATGAAATTCGTGAAACTAGACGTATAAATACTGGACTCTCATCGCCGGTCGTCCGGATGATGATCAATTATCAGAACAATGAGGGTATGGTTGAGATATTTTGTTGTGACATCGATGCTATTAAGAGGTGCTATTTCAACCCTCTCATTAGAGACCTGCAATAGGATGCTAGTTGCTTGGTATGGGTTGGAATAGTTCTGTTGATTCTTGATGACTGTTTGGTGGTTTGATCGTTTTGTTTTTTTTTTATTTGTCTTTTACTTGGTTGACCTGTAATTGGGACATCCTGTTGGTCAACTTGTCCAAATAATAATAATAATAGGCAGAATATAGCCTAAGGGAGTCCGTTTCGGCTCAGGGACGCGAGGGTCGTGGGTTCGATTCCGACCCAGGGCGAAATTAAAAAATTAAAAAAAAAAAAAAAAAAGGCTATATTCTGTCTCGTGATTCGGAAGTCACGTTAAGCCATTGGTCCCGGTCTATTGAGTTGGTCATCATGCCCCTCATAGATTTGTAAACCAGTCCTAGACTGTGTAACACATTTTATTTTATTTTATAATAATATTTTTTTTTTTTTTAATAATAATAATAATATAATTATAAAAAACACATATGCGGTTTACAATCGATCATTGATAAATGTAGGATTTGCGGAACTGAAGGGGAAACCATTGAACATATCATTTCTTCTTGCACCGTTTTGGCTCAAAGCGAATATAAAAAACGTCATGATATATTCGCAAAAATTATACACATGAATTTAGCAGTTAAATTCAATTTATTAAAGGATACACAACCACATTACATTTATAAACCAGAAAGTTGTTTAGAAAATGACAATTACAAATTATATTTTGACCGCACAGTTTTAACTGACATTCACATTCAGCATAACAGACATAACAGAAGTTAATATTCAGGCATCTCATGCATGGCTTAAGAAATCAAATATTCACCCTGAGACGGAGGGTTTTATATTTGCAATACAAGATCGCGTTATAAATACAAGAAATTATAAAAAACACATATGCGGTTTACAATCGATAATTGATAAATCTAGGATTTGCGGAACTGAAGGGGAAACAATTGAACACATTATTTCTTCTTGCACCGTTTTGGCTCAAAGCGAATATAAAAAACGACACGATATATTCATATATAATATACCAAGGGACAGATATATTGCCGGAAATTTTTTCGAGCAGTCCTGACAGACGAGTGTTTGCCGCAAGAAAATTACACGAGGGCTTCAGCCCGAGGGTAATTTTGAGCGACAAACACGAGTGTTGGACTGCAAGAAAAAATTTCTGGCGATATATATCTGTCCCGAGGTATATTCGGAAGAGAATCGCCCGAAAATTTTTTTCCCTAGGGTAATTATATCGGAAATTTTCCCTAGGGAAAATTTCCGCTTAATTAAATTGTGATTGGTTGCTATTCAAACAATTCGGAGTTGTGATTTGTCAATATAAATCATATGACATTTGAGGGCGATTCTCGCTAAAATTATACACATGAATTTAGCTGTTAAATTCAATTTATTAAAGAATACACAACCACATTATAGTTATACACCAGAAAGTTGTTTGGAAAATGACAGTTACAAGTTATATTTTGATAGAACAATTTTAACTGACATTCATATTAAGCATAACAGACCAGACATTATAATTTTAAATAAACAACAAAAGCAAGCATATCTTTTAGATATAGCTGTTCCAAATTCACATAATATAACACAGACATATAACACAAAAATTAATAAATATTTAGAGCTGTCCGTTGCTATGAGAAATCTTTGGTGTTTAGAAAAAATTTCGATTTTACCACTTGTAATTTCAGCAACGGGAATAGTACCGCAATCTCTTTTTAAAAATTTAAAAATTCTGGATTTAGATAACACATTGGTAGTTGAAATTCAAAAAGGTATATTATTATACTCATGTCACATCGTGAGGAAGTTCCTTAACATTGACACAGAACATAATACACAACAAAGTCAAAATGCGGAGGCAAGACGCCGGTAATTATGTTGATAAGCACTGCACTATTACTTGATAGTAATATCCGTAATAGTGTATGTACTCCGGCAAAAATGCCGTGCCGCCGGGTGGAGGTGGGATAGTTGCAATAATAATAAAGAGCAAAGGCCTGATATCCGATTTACTACGTGATGCTATTTTTAGAGGTTTCACAAAATTTAAACAAAATGTGTTGTAGAATTTTGAAATTGAGTTGTCAGGCAAATATCACAGTTAAAAAATGGTTGCTCCAATAGGACATTTTAGATGAGATTTTATGTTTGATTTTCAAAAACCAAATTTTTATTTGAGCACATCCAGATGTTCCAGCTTTCATATCTTACTGTGGTGTGTTAGATACCGTTGAAACGATCTACTTTGTTGTTCCCGCAATTAATATTCCAGCATAATCAGAAAAGTAATACTAAATATTCTAAAGTAACACTAGATCCAAAATAAATACGTAATAGTTATTAACGTGATAAGGCCGATATGTAGCAAATAACAGACAAGTTTGTAAAATCGAGGCGGAGTCGAGATTTTATAATCAATCGAGTCTGTTATTTGCGTATCGGCCGAATATCGTTATTTACTTTTCATTATACCTACCAATAATATTTAACATTTAACAATAATTTATTTGTAAGACTGACATTTCTCTTTACTTCAAAAATTAAATTTACTTGTCATCTGTGCCGTAACCGTTTCAACGGTTGACTTTGACCTGATAAATTTTAATAACGGCCGTGGCTGATATGACACACATATCAATTGAGGAGAGAGTACTATTAAAGCAGGTTAACAGTATGGTATAATGAAAAATTAATTTTCGTCTTTCACAGATCGAGAAAATGAAACAACGTTCAAGTTTTATGAAAAGAACTACACTTATTCGATCTGCAAGTTTCAATTTAAAATGCTATGAAAGGGAAATGATGAATGTTGTTGTTTTCCATATTTTAGCTGTAACTGCAGTATTGCTTACATTTTGCATCATTATTAAACGACTTTTGGAACTATGCTTAAGAATAAACCTGTGGTAACAAAAGGTAAAAAAAATAAGTTACGTATAAATACGAGTATGTTTCAAATTCAACTAATAAATACGAGTATATATGGATTTCCTTAGACAAATCGAACCGACGAAATACTAAACAAAATAATAGGTAGCTAATTAATATTCAAATATCACATTTATTTATAGATAAGAATTTTTGCTGAGTTTAAGGTTTAAGGTCAGATATGACGCTAATAAACAAAAACATATTATTTATGAAAAATAATCAAAATTTTTATTAATCTTAATCTGACTACTCTATACATTGTAAAAAAAAAAACTGTTTACTTCAACAATGGATTCTATCTAGTAGACAAATAATTACAATGTATCGGATGTTTTTTAAAATTTCTTCTCCAAGTTGGCGTTGAAGAGTTGATTGTTAACGCACTATGGATTACGGATGACGAATCAGCTGTTTAAATGTTACGTTCTTACACTAGTGGTGCGTTCACAAGCGACTCTTCAACGTCAACTTTGAGGTGAAATTAAGAAAAAAAAACACTTGATACATAAACACCACACAAACATTTTAATTGGTTTTTCGTATAAGCCTATTCATATATTAGTACAGGGTATTTTCGAAGAAGAGGCGTTCCTTTTAACATGTGATAGTATGCGTTGTTCTAAAGAGTTTTAGGCAAAATCACCTTAGTAAAATGTTACGGCAATGAAGATACTTACAGTAAGTTAATTTTTTTGAAATTTTTGTTAGAAATTAGAATTGACAAAAAAAATCAAACGAGCATGGACGTTAATCAAAAATACTGTCAGAGTTGTCATCTAATTAGTCGGAATGGCTTTATTATTAGGTAAATGATGAGCTCACAGATATGTTGCTAATGTATGGGCAATATTATCACGTTATCAGAATGCAGCTGCAGCGTCCAGAGAGTACGCAGAGCGATTTCCGGAAAGACACCATCCTGGGCCACGTCAGTTATTAATCTAGTACAGTGGAGAAATAGACAGGACCGGACTCAAAATTTTAGAAAATAATAAAAATATACAATCAATTATCTCCGTTAATACAAACATTTTACTAAGAAGATTTAGGCTAAAATTCTTAAGAATAATGTATAGTACGTCGTGTTACAAGGAACGCCTCAAATTCGAAAACACCCTGTATAACACATGCTACAAATTATTTAACTGTTTTAACAAACCTAAAATCAACGAGTTGTTATTAATTTTCAGGTTGAACGAGATACACAGCAGAAGAACAAAAAATGTAAATGCTGGCTCTCATTAGTTACGCAACAATTATTAGTTTTCAATCTGTTGATGAAGGTCAAAATTATAAATAGTACAATATAATAATTGTGATAAAATGTTAATGCGATGATAATGGCACGTTCTAAAATATGGAACGTGAGTACATACTCACATATGCCAAGACATGATTTTCTTATACAGTGAGCGGCAAAAGTATGGAATAAAATCATTAAAAATTAAACAAAATTTTAGTCAATTTTAGTTTATAAAAATACATACTTTAATACCAAATAAAATTCCAAGCAGTCATTTGTTTTCGAGTGAGTCATAGAATTTTTTTTAAATGGAAACCCCCTATTTTTTTTTCTTGATTCAGATACCCCTTTTAATTGTCTAAACGACAGTATAATAACTTTGTGATGTTACATAAGGATTTTGATGAAAAAATTATAAAGTTGAAAAAAAAAAAAACAGAATGTGTCGTAAAGACGCACGATAGAAATGAAACTTTTGTATTCCAGGGAAACATTGTAATTATTTATCAATCACTGTTAAATAGCATATTCACAACAAAATTGTATATTTTAATGAAGAAAATAAATTATAAACAACGATAACACTAAACAATATCGAAATGCGTAACTCATTGTTCATTTTTAAGCCTCCAAATCAAAGAGAGGACATTATCGATAAATGCCGTGAGTGTGACAAAGACAGAGACACTGCTCCCACTCGACCCAATAGTGTTTACCCCCACCATTTTTCGTCACACAGAAAGGTTGCCGATCAGAATTTCAAGACCCTCCCATAAAAAGTTTCACTTCAATAAATTTTATAACGAACAGTCAAAAAATCAAATAGATAAATCAAACAGTCAAATGCTACTCTAAATTTCATTCGTATGTGTCATTTTTTCTACGAAACGTTTTCGAAAATTGCTCCTTTAACAGAAACAAAACATATAGAAATTTTAATTCTGATTGGGTGCGAGAATTAAACTAGATAAAACTAAAACAGGAGGAATTTCTTAGTAGACTTGTTTATTGTTAACAAGCTGGGGATGGCAATTCTAACATTAATTCCATAATTTTAAGTACTTAGTTTTCGACTTGTTTTTGTTCGTTATAAAATTTATTTTTTTCTACTTAATTATTTTTTCTCAAAAATTTTCTTATGTAAGATAACAAAATTTTTACACTGTCGTTGAGACAATTAAAAGGAGAATCTGAATCAAGAAAAAAATAGGGGGTTTTCATTTAAAAAAAATATCTATGACGTCATCACTCGAAAACGAATGACTGCTTGGAATTTTATTTGGTATTATAATGTGTATTTTTATAAACCAAAATTGACTCCTCCAAAGATTTTTTTGAAAAAGATTTTGTTTCATTTTTAATGAATTTATTCCAATACTTTTACCGCTCATTGTACAATTTTTATTTTTATCAGTAAGAGTTTCGTGTTTTTTTTTACATTAATATAATATTGCACAGTACCTATTAGTTTCGTATTAGATACATAAATTCTTGGTAAAATAAAAAACTACACTCACCGGCAGAAAAAGCGGAACACCATTATTATTTAAAAATCTATCGCCGCGGTATGTGGTTGCTCTTTTTCAATCAGTCTCTTGAAACCTTCTAACAGCTCTGTGACGACTAGCAAGAGGAGCCTCAATAGCATTAGCTGCATATCGGAAACAACAACAGTCTTCAACCAAAGCTACTGCTCTGGCAATATTTACACCAGCTAGAGGCATTTTTTTACGTTCTGCACTTAAATTCGAAGTTAACAACAATAAAAAATTACAAAAGTTATAAAAATCTAACCAGGTTGCTTGATTATTATAAAAATGGTAAATTTAAGAAAAGAGGGTTTTTAAGCAAAAAATTTGTTTTTATGCGAAATTGCTAATAAAATAGCCTATGCTGATGCTCAAGGTTATGTTTGCTATCATTGCCTCCTGGTCAAAATACATCAAAATAGGTATTATGGGAATAATTTGTTGTTGACTAATTAGTGTTCCGTTTTTTTTTGCCGGTGAGTGTATTTATCTAAAATTTATTTCTATAACATCTACTCTCAGCGAGCTCTTTAAAA
This sequence comes from Tenebrio molitor, assembly GCF_963966145.1. Taxonomy (NCBI): domain Eukaryota; kingdom Metazoa; phylum Arthropoda; class Insecta; order Coleoptera; family Tenebrionidae; genus Tenebrio; species Tenebrio molitor. The sequence continues at coordinate 18,172,050 of NC_091048.1, read as the reverse complement.
AATATTTAGTCTTCTTGACAAAATATGCTAAATTAAAATAATTACATTTTTATCTAACTCAACAAGAATATCTGCATTAAGGGCGCCTATAAGGGCAACATTTGTTCATACCTATGTCATTTGATTTTTTATTTTGTTAATAAGAACCAAACTGAGACAACTGATCTCTCGTTGTGATGCGACAGTCCCAAAGAGTAAAGCTTACGAGTATGTTTATTGGACCGACTATCCACTCCATTTTACTTAAAAATAATTTTATTTTGACCTGACCTTTTGAAGCGCTCTCATATTTTTTTTTTTGTCGATAGTGTAACTCATACAAAGTATTATAGGTTGATAAGATAACTTTAAGAAACACTTAAATACAAAGACTTGGACGCTACAACACTCAGTTTCAAAATATCATATAATGAAGTTGCTCGTTTTACTCGTACTATTGATTTCGTTATGCCGTGCACAGTGTTCGAAAATTTTGTTTATAGCTCCAATGCCAGCACACAGCCACTTTACTTTGGCATTCAGATTAGCAAAAGAATTAGCTGACCGAGGTCATGAAGTTACTTGCATTAATCCGTACCCGCAAGAAACAGCAATAAAAAATTATAGAGACATTCCTGTAGTGGAACTTGTAGAATATCTAGATGGTAAGTGTTTTAAATAATATAAGTATGCGAAATTTAACATCCACAAATAACATTTCAGAGGTAAAGAAAGAATTGTTTCAACTGGATACTTCTGGTCCAGTGGGAATTACAAAATTGATATTTGATATAGGTGTGGGCTTAACACAACAAACCTTTATGAATAAAAATGTGCAGAAGCTCCTTAATTCTGAAGAAAGTTTTGATGTAGCTATCATGGAGCATTTTTCAACTGATGGGTTACTAGGAATTGCTCATCATTTTAACGTGCCGACAATTCTCATTTCACCAACCGGAGTGAGCAGCTTGACTGATCACTTTGTAGCAAACCTAGCGCCTTCATCGTATATCCCAAACGTGTTCAGTACATCCACAAAATATATGAATTTCTGGGAAAGGACCCAGAATCTAATTTTCAACATATTAATAAATTTAATGAGAGAATATTCTTTCATGCCGCAACAAAGAGAACTTTTCAAAAAATATATCAAATCAGATGTAGAATAGACGACTTAGTGTATAATGTTAGTCTAATCCTGGAAAGCTCTCATGTTAGTATACATGATGCTGTACCACATGTACCAGCAGCAATTGACATAGGAGGATACCACATAAGTCCGCCTAAGAAACTACCTGAATCTTTGCAAAGTTTTCTTGATAACTCTGAAGACGGAGTGGTCTTGTTCTCGATGGGATCCAACTTGAAGAGTAAAGATTTGAAACCGGAAGTGCGGGAATCCATTTTAAGAGCTTTTTCAAAAATTAAACAGAATGTCTTGTGGAAATTTGAAGCAGAACTAGATAATCTCCCGAAGAATGTGAAAATTTTAAAATGGGTACCGCAGCAGGACGTTTTGGGTAAAAAATAGCTTGAAATAAGTAGTTAACTTCACTCAATTTTTATTTCAGCCCATCCAAGCATTCGCGTTTTTATTACACATGGAGGACTGTTAAGTACTATTGAAACTGTGTATTTCGGTGTCCCCATAATTGGCATTCCTGTGTTTGCCGACCAGAAAAATACCATTGCTGCGGCTGTCACTAAGGGATACGCCTTAAGTATACCCTTGACTGAACTGACCGAAAGTAGGCTGTCTTGGACTCTGCAAGAGATTTTAAATAATCCCAAGTGAGAATCAACTATTGAACTAAAATGCTTTCACGTAATCGAAGGCCATGGAAATGTTGCATTTAATTTGGTAGTAAAGCTTTCTTTTGAATTAGGTTATGTTTTTCTAAATTTGAGGTTATAAATAGCGTCAATGTCTAGTGCATTGTTGTCAATTTTATTAGTTTCAGCAACATGTTATGTTCATTTTGATAGATACACATATCAGACACGTTAGCGATGGAAATCAAACAGTGTGTCCAACGTTAAAAAAATAAATCATGGCCTCTAATTATGCCAAAATAACGTGAACGGTGTTTAAGCTTTGTTCATCAGATAAAAATGTTTCAGATATCGAGAAAACGCACAGAAACGAGCAAGTTTAATGAATGATCGGCCGTTGAAACCAATTGATGAAGCTGTGTACTGGGTGGAGCATGTAATTCGTCATAAGGGGGCTCCCCAGCTTAGATCAGCCGCACTTGATTTGAAGTGGTATCAACGAGAAATGGTCGACGTTTTCGCGTTTCTCCTAACAGTTTTGTTAATAATCTGTGTATTACTATTTGTAACTATCAAAAAATTATTTTGGTTAGTATACAAGAAGAATTCGAACGTTAGCTCAAAGAAGAAAAATACATAAAAACAAATTGAAATATTCTTAAAAGGCTAATAAATGACTGCTATGCTATGCAGTACATGCAACAAGATCGTTTTATTGGTTTTCAATGTTATGGAAATTATTATCTATTATTATTATTAACACTCACGGCACAGTATAATGGAAAATCGGTTAGTAAGTAAACTATTTAAAATCAACTGAACTTAATAAGACAATTTTATTGGTTTTCAATGTTATGGAAACTTGTTATCTTTTATCAACATGCGAGTCCCTGTAAATAGTTACATTATGTAATGTCAGATGTTATAGTCCGTGATTTATCTCTCGTTCGCTTCTAGTACTAAACCTAATACACTTCAATCAAAATGAATTATTTATTTGTACTAATTTTATTCTGGTGTAGCTTGCAATGTAGTGTTAATAGTGCCCAAATCTTAGTGATTTCTTCTATGCCGGCTCACAGTCATTACACTTTGGCATTTCGATTAGTTAAAGAACTAGCAGACAGAAATAATCAAGTGACATTCATCAGTCCCTACCCACAGAAAACTCAGGCAAAAAATTACAGAGATATTTCCATTGAAGAGACAATAGATTTTACTAGAGGTACATTTTAGTTTTTAAGAGATTTAAAAAACCAATTTTATTTTACTTTCATTTAATCTGTTTCTGTTTAGAGTTCAAGAAAACTCTATTCGAATTGGATGGAATGGGTTTTATAGGAAATAAATTAATCGACACTGAGTTAGGAACTGGTTTAGTCGAACACACGTTTAAGAATAGTGAAGTGCAGAAACTTCTTAATTCCGATGAATCATTTGACGTTGTCATTATTGAACATTTCTTGAACGAGGCTCTCATAGGGATTGCTCATCATTTTAATGCTCCTGTTGTTTTTCTAGCACCGGTGGCCTCTTGTGCAAAGAACAACTACTTATTCGGAAACCCGAGCCCTTCCTCATACGTTCCCGATCTCTTGGGTAGTTTCACCAAACATATGAATTTCTGGCAACGATTAGAAAATTTCTTAGTTATAAATTACAACGATATCTTGAGGGAGATTCTCTACATTCCAAAACAACGAGAGCTTTTCAAAAAATATGTTAAAACAAATCTGGAGCTTGATGACTTGCTGTACAACATCAGTTTAATGCTCACTACCTCCCATCCTAGTGTCACTGATGCGGTTCCTCATCTACCAAATATTATAGAAATTGGAGGCTATCATGTTTCTCCGCCAAAGGACCTTCCCAGAGATCTGCAAGAGTACATGGATAATGCCACAGATGGTGTTGTCTTATTCTCAATGGGCTCGAATTTGAAAAGTAAAGATCTAACACTGGATGTTCGAAGATCTATTTTGGGTGCGTTTTCAAAATTAAAAGAGAAGGTGTTGTGGAAATTTGAAACAGATTTACCAGAAGCTTCACCTAATGTTAAAGTAATGAAGTGGCTGCCTCAACAAGATATCTTAGGTGAGTTATGTTATAACATTTAGAAGACTATTTTTATAGATTTACAAATTTTAGGTCATCCAAATATCAAGGCTTTTATTACTCATGGAGGTTTACTGAGTACCATTGAGGCGGTGTATTACGGAGTTCCAATAATTGGTATTCCCGTGTTTGGCGACCAAAGAAATAACATGGAAGCAGCTGTCAGTAATGGATATGGAGTCAGTGTTCTATTACAAGATTTAACAGAAAAAACATTTTCTGGAGCTTTAAGTGAAATATTAAATAATCCCAAGTAAGTTCTGGACGTTAATCCATAAAAGCAAAAGTATTTTCAAAGTAATTTTTAATCGGGAAAGTTTTAACAAAATTTACTAGAAAGTTCTTATACGATATTTGGACGATTATTATAGGCTCTAAAATGTGTCTAAATTGATTCTAAATTCGGTTAAAAGCATTTAAAAAAATTACGATTCTGGTTCATCATTGTGACAAATTGGCTTTTTTCCACTCTTATTCCACAATATACTGTTACACAACTGTGAGAAATTGACAGTTTCCGCACTTGTAACACAATACGCTTTGAGTTAAGGCAACTAGAGTTTGACCTTTATATATATAATTAACATGGAAGTAAAAACAGTAATTATTTTTTGTTTTATCTTAATAGTAGACATTTTAAAGAGCTTCGAAAAAGTCTATTTACCAAATTTGAAATGTTTCTAAAAATATTAAAAAGCCGTACTTAACTACTAGATGGCATACGAGTATATTGTCGCACTATTTTCTACAACAATTTACTGAACACCACAAATAATTGTCTTTAATATTCATTATCGATTTCTAATGTTTAGCTTTTATTATATCAAATCAAGGATATATTGACTTAAAATTGACAATCATAGTTGTGAACGACGGTGTGCACGATTAAATTATAATTAGAAAATTATACTTAACAAATTGTGCTTCATTTGTGTTTCACTTATAATTATCAAATTCTTGCAAACTCCAAGATTTTTACGTATAATTAGTTAATTTGACCAATCAGATCATTAGCTGTCTTTAACCTCAAATCTCTGAGGTCGGTTTTTTGCCAAAAGACGCATTCGATGAAAAATTGGCGACAATTAGTTTCAATATCCATTACGCTTACCTTCGTGGCACTTACTGTAACTGTTTACTGGGTATATCTAATTGCACCAAACTAAAACTAGTAAAATGTCAAAACTAGTGAGTTGTTTTGCAAATTTTCTCTAGTTTTTCATTGGTCTGTAGTTGTTATTAATTATGATTGTGAACAGCAAAAGTGAAAGTATTTTTTGTAAAGTATAATTTTCTAAGTATAATTTATAATTATAATTTCTTAATTGATTGGAAATAAAGGGTTAGACTGCAGAACATATTTTCAGTAAGTAACAAGAAGTCAAGTTTTTTTTGTGTATAAATTGAATCGTAGGTTAGTACAAGATAAATGTGTAGCACGGACAGTGAAGGAAGAAACAACGACCCAATTGAAATGACACAGGGGTTTTGTAAGACCTATTATAACTTCGCGATACAGTTGTGAATTTATGGTGTGAGTCTATTTTGAAATGTATTCCTGAAATCTGCCAACATTTTTGTAGATATTGTGAAGAACTTATTTCGGAAAATTCGGCAAAATTAATGGGAAATCTTTCATTTGAAAACGTTCTTCTTTTAATAATTTAATTAGGGAAATCTGATAATCGAATGCAGGTTTTCACGGCCGTTGTCAATAGGGTTATTGTTTTCCGGGTTGTGCCACGGTCAGTACAATGTAATGTAATTGGGATTTTGATGCAGGTAATGATTTAGAATTTTTCAATGAAATCATGGAAGTTGAATAGTTTTGTTCTTTTTTGTCATGGACGATGGGTGTGTAAATATTTTGCAGAAAGATTCGAATCTCGTAAGGCTTAATAAGTACAAGATTTTATACAATCTAGTTCTAGGAATGTTTTGGTTAAAATGAAAAATTCATTGAAAAGTTACTAACTGGTTGGTTAAGACACTCTAGGTGGGTTATCTAAGTGGTACATAAATTAACAGGAGCCACTTCGTCTTTCGGTCCCGGTCCCTACTATTCTGTAGTCTGTTCAAATCCGTTTCCTGTTTTGTTAAATTGGATTAAAAATGTGAGTTTTGTTCTATTGCAAACTAGTAAAACTGACAACAATGCACTAGACAATGACACTGTTTATAATCTCAAACTTAGAAAAACATAACCTAATTCAACAGACAGCTTTACTGCCAACTTAAATGCACTTTTTCCATGGCCTCCCCTTATGCCAAAACATCGTGAATGCAAGGTTGGTAGAACTGACTAATTTGTATAATAGGTTGCCTCTTTGAAAATTGCGGGGCGGGGGGGAAAGTAACTCGTGACGTAAAATCAACCCAGACATTTTGGGTGTTCGAATAGAACCCAAGGTTTATAAGCTCCGTGGAGTTTATTGGGGGGCTTTCTGGGCTTTATTCTAGCGAGGGAACACCTAATGCATGATCGACAGACTCTGTCGTAAAAGTTTAGTACACTGTGACGTCACGAGTAACTTTTGCGGTGGGAAAAAATTCAAACTATTGCTTTAAATGGCAACGAGGCAACCTATTATACAAATTAGTCAGTTCTACCAACCTTGCGTGAATGGCATATAAACTCCATCCATTTTCAATATACACAACTAAATCTAGTGATTTTAGTAACTTTTGTGGTGTACAACTTTTTTCTACTGTAAATGCAATGTCACCGATAATAATTTAGGTTATGTGTATTTTGAAGAGGTTATAATGTACGGTTATTGTCATTTTTGATAAATCTCTAATCGAGTCCCGCAATCAAGCAAAGTAAACTAGTTTTGAATATTTTACTTAACATATGGTATCTAACTACAGGTTAATATAATACCGGCATTGAAACCAGCAAGTAGGTGTACCTTAATAACATAACATAAACAGATTTTAACGAAAAGATTTCAGAGCAGGACACAGAGTGGAAGCATGATACCTACATTCAAAATGAATAGTGCTCAGGAGCAAACCCTCTCAAGTCAAGCCTGAAGGCCGACGGTCTTGTAATTAAAAAAAGCCCACAACGGCGCAAATATTTCTTCACTGTGCCATCATGCGTCGTATCCATTCTTTGCCTGTGCCCCCGATCCAGAAATTACTCTGTATTTTTCCTTCAGATATCTGTAGGAGATTGAAGCTAACATTTTAAATAGATCAATTTAAATTAAAAGTGGATTTATCAACTTACGGCAAAAATTTCCCCAACCATTCGGTAAACTGGCATCCTCCCCAAATTTAAACCATACTTCCCAAATATTTTTAAAACACCGGTCAACACTTTGTTTTGTCTCCAAAGTGAGGCATTTTCTCTTTATAACCCTGCCTGTGGCCTCCATAATTATAATGTGATAGTGTCAAATTTTTTGACAAATTCAAAACGTCCGCTTTGAATGTTGAATATTAGAAAAAATAAAACACTTTCATTGCAATACAAAAAAAGAAAATTCCCTAACAGTAATGTACAGTCGATGGACAAATAAAACTAGGACAAAAATGACAATCACATAAGTCAAAATTTACAAATTTGCATCGTTTAGTTACGGCTTTATCACAAATAGGTTAACTTTGGTATGACTAATATGATATAGACACTGACAACTATATTGACAATTCAATGGTCTGATTTACATTGATCAAATATTAAGTGTCCCAGTTTTATTTGTCCACTGACCGTACATACAGTGAGTTTTTTTTAAGACTGGCCATAGGGTTTTACATGCTAATTTTTCAACCCCCTGTTAACTTTTGTTCCGATAAAAATATTCAAACCATTTTTGGAACAAAGCTGGAAGATTTTTTAAACCATCGGATAGATTACGATTTAATATCCCAAACTGTCGAAAAAGTTGTGAAAAAATATTTTTTAGGGCGCCGAAATAATAGTACGTCGAGCGGCCGCCAGAGTAGCGCCATTGTCGGCTCAACCAGCACCTGACTATCTCCAATTTTGGACGCTTTCGGCGCGCTAAAAAATATTTTTTTCACAACTTTTTCGACAGTTTGGGATATTGAATTGTAATCTCTCCGATAGTTTAAAAAATGTTCCAACTTTGATCCAAAAATGGTTTGAATATTTTCATCGGAACAAAAGTTAACAGGGGGTTGAAAAATTAGCATGTAAAACCCTATGGCCAGTCTTAAAAAAAACTCACTGTATACTGAAAATGGATGGAGTTTAGCTAGCGCACGTAAAATTTGAAATATTATATCCTTCAAGCAGTAACATTTTTGCCATGAAATTATGCTCTAATTAATGTATTCTAGTGCATTTTATAGTGTTGTTGGGTTAATTTAATACAATTTAAAATCTCCCAATCTCTCGCTGGAAGAAGTTTACTTACATATAGTCTGTCTCAATTCTAAATTTCCAGCACCTGTTGAATTATGTTGGCAAAATAAAAATATTTCCAAAGTTGGCAATATACATAATTATTTTATAAACATGATTCAAAAACAACGTAATTTACTTGACGCTAAAATGAAAAATGCTCTAGTAAAATGTTTCGAAGAGAAATAGGTTGGCACGTTCCTTTCCTTTATTCTAAAATTTTGAGTAGTAAAAACGGACACAGAGAATGAAAACCTCACAAATACAACGTGATCAGCAATGACTAAATCTGTTGGTAACAATGAAAATTTGAATGATTTTGGTACCACTGTGATCTAAACGCGTTTCCGGTTGTCAGCTTTGACAGAGTTGACAGGCGAATTTGACGTTTACCATCAAAGGGTCATTTTTCTAATAGCATGAACCACAGACCATCAACAGAATTAAAACTTTCAAAACCCGTATAAAACATGAGAGACACTGACAACACTAGCGCTGCTCTAGCGTTAGGCCAAACTAAATTACCGAATTTACTTGTTATTCCGATCTGGAATTTCCGTTTAAAAAGAAGGTTGATTTAAATATTAATTAATAATGTCATCAGTAATTTTGAATTTTCTAATTTCTGTCAAGGTTTAGTCAATAAATTTTATAAATTGTTCTACAAAATATCGTAAATTACTCCAAACCAGTATGTTGAGATAATTTTTCGTTATCTTTTTATTTGGTAAGTTATCTTTTTCTTTTTGAAAAAGTACGAAATATGGTTTTTCAGATCGCAATTTTTATTTTATTTATTTGGATATGGGAAAAATTAAACATAGGTAAATGCTTTGTAAACAACAAGATCGGCGATAAAAAATAAACATTTTAAATTTCCAAAATTAGAAGAACAAAGGAAACGATGGATAGAAGCTTTAGATAAATGTTGCACCACCCTTCAAAACAGATAATGCCTTTATTTTTTAATGTTAGACCAGCTGAAGAAATTGAAAATTATACGATTACTGAAAATCCCTCTGTAGATAATCTAATCCTTCCTGTTATGCCCAAGGCCCAAAATAGACACCCAGCAAAATCTTCTAGTGTGTTGCAAGTACTTGAATGCAAGAAAGTTAGTAGTCTTACTTCAAAAGGTAGAAACATTTATTATATGGACCGATATCAGCGAAAAACAATTTCAAAATTAAAAAATCTTTAGCACGATTCTAAAATTATCTCCAGAAATTTTAAAAGTTTAACGCAAAATCAAATTATTGAACTAGATCTACCCTTCAATTCAGTTTCACTCGCCTTTTAAACTAGCCCACTCATGCCCAAAAAATTCCAATTTACACACAAACTCGTTTAATGAACTACTAATTTGTTGTATATGTTAGAATTTGTATAAAATGTTTAATACTTAATTAGTCGTTTATATTTTTTTTAAATAAGTATCAATTTAAATCAAATTGAAAAAAAAAATAGGCAACTAGGTATACAGAAACTAGTCAGATGTGCAACTTGTTATACATTAGTTTGGCCTAACGCTCGGGCAGCGCCACTTGAGCGCGTCCTCGAAAATGTAATCCCACTTGACAGTCTTACTAATACTATAGTTTAATTGTCTGTGGCATGAACATACCCGACATAACCTAATTTTTTTTTAATGTTGTGTCAAGTTAAAACATCCGGTCAGTGCCAATTACGAAACAGAAAAACACTAATATTTTTCAATTGTTTCATTGCCAACAGACTCTATTTTCTAATACGAGTTGACATTGACCTATCGAGTTGTTCCCCGAATTTTAGGGTACAGACAATCCAACTCAAAAATTTTTAACCAATCAAATTGCAGCAAATTGATTTATAGTGAGAAAATATCATATTTTTATTGCAATTGTTCACATCAATCTGTTATTATTAACTGAAAATTAGATCTCTACTCCATGAGTTATAGAATTATTTCAAGGAATTTTTATACATATAACAACTTATGTAAATGTTAAAAGTCTTGAGTTATTTTTCGTAAATATCAATGCAAAATACTGTTTTATTTTTTAAATCTAACAGTTGTAATGACTTGAATACATTACTTTTTCCGCCAAATATTTGAACCTGCGCAAAACGGTAACAAATGTGGTCGTGATCGTCATCGAATCGGAGGAGCCCTACGTTGTGATTTTCTTTTGGCGGAAAAAGGTTCGGAATGCAAACGGTGAGGGTTCCAGTTGGGAAAGTGCCGCAAATAAAACACACATGTGAGGGACGCAAAATACCTTTTATTAATGCCTGTAATGCCTGTAATAACTTTGATAAAAAAAATTAAACGAATCCAAAAAGACAGAAACTAAGTTTAACGAAGTACAAGAAATTAACTAGTTGAGTACATCACAAAGATAAACGACCAGATGAATGGAACAATATTTAAAATAACAAAACGAGTACATAACAGACAAAATGGCAGGTTAAAGCTTGCAAAACAAGTGAACAAATTATGGTTCAGTTATAACAGACAGGGACGGATGAAAAACCCTCTTCAAAAACCGTATCCCAGGTATTACTCATATTTTACAATTCGATTAATGGCAAAAACAATGTTTAATTTGGAGCTACGCGGTCAAGGTAGGCCAACGGGAACTTAGAGCTGGAGATAACAAACTTTCGGCCGCGATGGGACTCAGAAAATCTGAATCGTCTTGAAAACAGCGACATTTATAGGTACTCGGGGTATCGCGTGTCGGACTACTGTGTACCGACCAATTCCGAGTGATATAAGCGTTCGGGGTTGTACGATGAGCTTCTCAGAGTCGCATACAGCAGAACTTGTTCCACCTTCCCCAACCAACCGTTTACCGACAAACTCCCGAGATCCCTATAACTGCGACGGGGGCTTCACGTCAGCTTCTCAGAGTCACATACAGCAGAACTTGTTCCGCCTCCGTTATACGGTCCTACATAACCGTCGCCCCCACGGAAATTTGACTAAACAAACCCCTCGACCTCCTGAATGTCACCTAGCCCCCATGTGATCGTACTTACAACATTTTAACTTTAACTTTTCCGAAATCTAGCAACAACACAAAGAAAAACCATAGTTTAATTCAATCGAACAAAGAGTAACATTAAACGATGAGAAAATCCAGCAAATCAAACCGCAACATTCAACAATGATAAAATAAGCAAAGTAAAACGCAACATTAAAATAAGCAAATCAAACCGCAACATTAAACAATGAGCAAAGTTAAAATAACGATAAAATAAAAAAACGCTTTAAATGGCACAAATACAATAACCGCTGGCTGGTCGAGTACCGTTAGAAAGTGTTAGTGAAAGCAAAACAAAGTGGATGCGCGCGGCTACTAATTTTCGAAATTACCAGATTGCTAAAAAAATAAACCTCCCGGGAGAAAGATAACGCTTAAAACTAACAAATGGGAGCTTCTCGAAAGAAACAGCATGCATCAAAATGATATTTACAACATACCCTTACCACGTGGTCCTGGTTCCAAAACCCAAAAACAAAAAGGCAACGAACGTGGGATAAATTACCCGTGTGGATTAAAATAACGCCGGATTCTTCACGGGGACACAAAATATCTACTCGGAACGGTAGTGTAAATGGTTCAGATTTAACTTACAGCTTTTTGGAATACTGGATCGCATTTTCGCAAGGTGTGTTCGTTTCGAAAAACCAAACAAAAGTGACCTACCGCCTTCAACTACGCGCGCGAGATGCCGCTTTACCCCCGCTATATTTCCGCTCGCAGAGTTCACCACTCCCCAGGATTAACAAACCCCATCCCTTAGTACCAAGTCTAGCCGCTAGTACTATGGCGCGCTCTCGTGGCGGTACCGGTAATAAAAATTTAAATTTTAAACTGGGTCACTACACAGTACAATGCACGCTTATCAAAATTCATACGTTTAAATTTAAAAAGTCAACCGTTATAGGACATATTTAACATATTTAACAAAATTTAAAAGTAAATATAGTTTACAGATAAAAATGCCTTTGTTGTTTTTTTAACAGAAACTCAGTTTTGTCAGCAACGTTGCTATACAACAAATATAAAGAAATTGTAGTGTTATTTTTGTTTTATAGAAATGAAAGTGACTGCTAATTCTGTCGTTTGTTCTATACCAGATGAATTGTGCTAATATTTTAGTAATTCACTCAATGCCTACTTACAGTCATTTTCACATCATTTATTCTTTGATTCAAATATTAGCAAATACTCACCAAGTGACATTTCTTAATACATATACAGATAATATAAATAATCCCAATATTACAACCCTTTTTGTAGATAATATAATTGATTTTCTAGGTGAGATTTGTTCTTATTAAACAAAATTCAAACTGGTTTGTTTGTTTTAGAATCAAATCGTGACGATTTGTTTGAATTTGATTATGTTGGACCTGCGGGAAATTTAATGATTGAATCTAAAATTGGATCAGGAATCACTGAACGAATCCTAGAAAGCACAATTGCTAGATTCAAAAAGAAACTTTGTTGCTGTTGTTGTTGAACGACGCTTTGGTGGGAATTGGTCATCTCATCAGTTTAAAGCTTCTGTAATTTTAATATCACCGATAGGCACAAGTCTGAAGAGCAATAATTTATTTGGAAATCCTGCTCCTTCATCTTATGTACCGAACGTTTTCAGTTCTTTCTATAAACACATGACATTCTGGCAGCGATTAGAGAATTTTTTTATTAACAGCCACCTAGAACTACTTCGAGAAATATTTTATATGCCTAAGCAAAGGAAATTTTTTGATAAATATTTTCAAAACTTAAACAAAAAGTGTTATGGACGTATGAATTTCATGTACCACAGTTACCAAAAAATGTACAAATTTCAAACTGGCTTCCGCAACGCCACATTTTGAGTAAGAAATTCAACTTCAATGGAATCAATTTTAAACAATTCATTTAAAGCTCACCCAAACGTTCGTCTTTTCATACAACATGGCGGCTTTTTAAGTTTGGCAGAAGCAGTATATTTTGGCGTTTCAATCATTGGGATACCTGTTTTCGCTGATCAAAAATCTAATACTCAAGGAGCTATTAAGCTTTTTTTAGACGAAATAAGCGACGAAAAGTTATCTTGGGTTCTGAATGAGATGTTGTCTAGTGACAAGTAAGTTATGGTTTTCAAACCACTTTGTCCTTTCGTTAACAAATATGTAATACTCAGTGACATTTTGTACGTCTTGTACATATTAAAAAGTAACCATACATTTAAATTAAACTAGATTGATGTTTAGCAAAATATAATATTAGTATGTTATACCGTTAGCAATGTTAAAAAAAAGAAATACATACTGTCAACTAAGAAAATGAAATTCTATAGATTATTGTAAAAGAATGAGAGTGTAGTATGTACTAATGTTACGTATTTTTCAGGTACAGGGAAAATGTACAAAAAAGGTCAAAGCTAATGCACGATCAACCTGTGAAACCTATCGATTCTGCCGTCTATTGGATCGAACATGTGATTCGTCATAAAGGAGCTCCACATCTACGCTCTGTTGCTACTGAACTGAAATGGTATCAAAGGGAAATGATTGACATCATTGTATTTCTTATGGCAGTTACCAGCGTAATATTAGTAACAATATTTTTGTTGTTAAAAAAATGTGTCAAATTGATAATGTACTATTCTAAATTGAAGAAAACTACTTCAAGAAATAAAAAAAAAAATAAAAGTAAAGAAAACGTGAACTGTCCTCTAAAATATTCATAAATAATAAATAATATAAATTGTACACTACTGAGTATAAATATAATCATTTTTTGCGCTGTGATCACTCTCATTTACAAGGTCTTTGTAGGCAATTGAAAAAAAACAAGATTTAAGACTATAGAAAAAAGCAAGGTCCAAAATATAAATAAGACTTTTGAAAAACAAAAAATTAAGAGTGTTAAGTAAAGAAAATGATTTTTTATAAAACTGGAAGTAACTATACTAGGTTTATAATGATACATATTTGTAATCTAGCAAAAATACCACGAATTTGCGACAAAATATTTGCTTTAATTGTTGTTGAAACACATTCCATCACCAATTCCAGGATGTTGTCATTTGGAAATTTTCCTAAAAATTCTTCTTAAGAATTTTAGCCTAAATCTTCTTAGTAAAATGTTCGTATTAACGGAGATAATAATTGATTGTATATTTTTATTATTTTCTAAAATTTTGAGTCCGGGCCTGTCTATTTCTCCGCTGTACTAGATTAATAACTGACGTAACCCAGGATGGTGTCTTTCCGGAAATCGCTCTGCGTACTCTCTGGACGCCGCAGCTGCATTCTGATAACGTGATAACATTGCCCATACAATAGCAATATATCTGTGAGCTCATCATTTACCTAATAATAAAGCCATTCCGACTAATTAGATGACAACTCTGACAGTATTTTTGATTAACGTCCATGCTCATTTTTTGTCAATTCTAATTTCTAACAAATCAGCGCAAATTTGAGCAGGACCGGTTTCAAAAATTAAAAAAAAAACTTATTGTATCTTCATTGCCGTACACATTTTACTAAGGTGATTTTTGGCTAAAACTCTTTAGAACAACGCATACTATCAGATGTTAAAAGACATGATAAAGGCTGTTGAAGAAAATTACAAGCAAAACAGCCAAGACGCCGAACTCAGAACTGACGCTAAGATTTACTCCTAATGACATTTGTCATTTAGCATCAAATTTGCCGGCTTTAACGGCTCGACATAGTTTGGCACAATTCCACAGGACTCTTGATATATGTTATGTTATTTTATACACACTTTGTATATTTTTCTGACACTTTTTAAAATTAATTGACGTTTCAAAACGTCACACTTTTTCTAACTGTTAGGAAAAATATAGTGCATTCTTCAACTAGCGTATAATAATGGCTATTATTCACTCGGACGATTCCATCACTCGCCTACAGCTCATGTTGGAATTTTCATCCTCTTGAATAATATCCATTATATGCGAGTTGAAGACTATACCTTCTCCACGACTATAGCAAGAAAAAACAATCTTTGAAATTTTAAGTTAGTTTTACTTTTAATATTTGACAATTTAAAATTGTGCCTCGTTTAGCGGTTGCGACTTATTGTTTACAAACGAATCCGATTGGCGATCTGCCGGTGATAGAATGTACCAATACGAGGGATGGATTGGCCGACAGCCGTGGGTTTTAGTATTTTCTATCACTGGGTGTGGAACTGATATCGTTCTTTCGTTGAATATCCAACAAGAATGCATTCATTTTTCAATAGTCATGGAGAAAAAACTTTCCTAACCGGTTAGGAAATAGTTATTTTTGAAGCATTGGTCTTTTTGAGCATTCTGAAAATAATTTGACTTGATAATAATAAAATCTGCTTTGCAAAACGTCCAATTTGGATGTTGAAAATTTCGAAGGAATGAAAATAAATGGCTATTAATTCGATTGACACTTGGGCAAGTGCCATCGATTCATTAAATTGGAAACTATTGGAAATAATTGAAAAATGCTAATGTTCGTTTCAAAAAATATTGGACAAACCTCGATGCGCGAAGACGTATTCGGCACATTCGCGCAAATGAAGCACTCGCTCCTTCGTCGCTTGTGCCTCAAATAATGCGCTCATGTGCGAAAAATATCTTCTTGCACTCGGTTCGTAAACATCCAAATTGGAGAAATGGCGTTTTGTAAACCAAATTTTGTTGTTATCAAGTCAAATTATTTTCAGAATACTTATAAAGACGAATGACGAATGCTTTTGAAAAATTTTATTGTGTCACCTCTTACGAAAAAAAAAACACAAAATCAAGAAGACTTTTAGCGTTTAATTAATTTTTGTAAGAGTATATTACACAACGAGAATGGAATGATAACGTGCGAGTGAGAATCTCACGAGCAAAAGATAGACACTTTCCAGCGAGTTTTGTACAGTTGGCTTCAAAAAAAAAAAACGGGAAATGAAATTTGACCTAATGTAAATTGGAAATGTAATTTGTCAATTTATGTCAATTTGTGTCTGTCTGTTTGACAGTAATATTTCTGATACATAAGTGCAGTTTTTTAACCTAAATTCTAAAAAGCCATTTCAAACTATAAAAATTTAATAAAATCTGACAGAACTTTTTCTGACAGTTCTCGTTTTTTTTGAAGCCAACTGTACGAATACATTATTTTTTAGAATCAATAAAATTAAAGGTCAGATTATTAATTTGACAGTTATTGAAAATGGGGTTTCTTAAAGAATTGGAGTTGAAAGTATGTACTTATGTGTCAGTGTTTGATGTTGATACTGAATGTTAGAATTTGATTATTTCCGGTTATTTTAACGTTTGATGATGATGAATCAGTAACCGCGCATTTAAAATTTTATCTGCAATTTGCATTTTATTGGTAACTGATTCATCAATATAGTGAATTTTTTTATCGACGAACCATAGGGATTTACATGGTGTAAACTTTATTTCGCGTTAGTGGTTTTTCTACTGTTAATTTCAAAATTATTTTTTCTACAAACACTAGTAAAAAGTCAATTTTTAACACGGCGTACATGCATTAAAATAGTACACAATAATACACCAAGGTGAATAAGTTCATGATTATTGCCAAGGTTAGATCCCGAGCCGCGCCGTGGTTTATATACAATTTTTTTCACTACTAGATACTCGTACGTTAAAACCCTTTCTAATAATAATTATTAATTAAATTATTTTGTCCGATGCGACGATCCGAGTTCTCATTTTTCAACGGTTGCTATGGAAATTGAAAATTGTCTGTCTGTCTTTCGTTGCTAGGTGACAGCTGTTCATTATTATATTAACCACTGGTTAATAATAAAAATGTATTAACCAGGAGGAGAGAAATTCTACTTCTGGGTTCAGTTCGAGACTCAATAATGACGCCTTCTAAGACTAGTAGTGAAAAAATTAAGTTTTTTCCACTAGTGTTAAAAGTAATGACAAGTCGTTTGTCACAATGACGTTTTGACAGAGCAGCACAGAAAGACCCATGAATACCAGAATAATAAGCTCTACCTACCCACAATCGAGGGACGGTGTTGAAAATAGGCAACACTCCATGATTCCATGCTCTTCTGCGTCCTGCTTTCAATTATATTTTTAACATAACCTCATTTTTTAAGTGTTTTTAATGGTGTTTATACTGTTTGTAGAAAAAATAGTGTATGATATTCGCGTTAAAAGTGATTTTATTTTGTTCGAAGGGTTTCTCCACTCGCTGCGCTCGTTCCAAAATCTTCCCTTCTCTCAAAATAAAATCTTACTTTTAACACTTATATCATTAATAACTATTTCGCACACTTTTAACTTACTTAATTTTTCACAAATTCTGATAATTTTTACATTACATTACATTACGTTAATAATTTAATAATTTTAACCCATTTTTAAATTTCATTAAAGTTAGTAGGCTGTGTCCACTGACATTGAAATAAATTACGAAGCTCTAAAACTGAAAAGCAAACATTTTAACCCCTATTATTAAAAGATTTCCCAATGCATCATTTAATAAAACATTTAGAACCTAAATTGTAAATTTTAAACTAAAGAGGTGGACAAATATTTTGCTGTTTTAAATGCTCAAATTGTTTGCTAAAAGCCGCTAAACAGTAACCTAATAGGTCTCGAAAATGGTCGAATAGTAAAATGAATAAAATGATTAACATTATAATAAATAACAATGGTTCAGTAGTATGGACTCGCAAAATTGCTGCCCATTGTGTGTGTGTTTCTTGGAAAAAAACCATCAGAACCTGTAGAAAATTAAGTAAGCTACCACTGTACGAAAAATCATTTTGAAATTAGCAGTAGAAAAACCATTAACACGAAATAAAATTTACACCATGTACTGTCGCGAACAATAAATTTTGGTCGTCAAGGTCATTCTTTGACGCAATCGAAAATGCTCCATTGTAAAACAGTCGTAAATGTCATAACTTATCATCATGTTGTATGACATTAATTGTCATTTTTTTTCTCATTTTTTGACACTTTGTTGACATGGACATAATCAAGCAGGGACATTTTTTAAATTTGCGACAATCTAACCAAATTTTAAAATGACATTGACGACCAAAATTTATTGCTCGCGACAGTAAATCCCTATGGTTCATCGATAAAAAAATTCACTGTATATTCTTCGGCGATAGCAGTAGATTTCCATCCACCGTGGCGCTTAAGAGTTGTGTATAGTAAGGTTCTCGATAATAAATAAGGTAACGACAACGGTTGCGACGAATATTTCCATCTCATTTAATTTGGCGTAATGTTAAGTTAATCTGTTTGACACGTAAAATTTCAACCCACAAAAATCCCTAAAAATAGTGCCCTTCTATCTTTGTCACACTCACGGCATTTGTCGATAATGTCCTCTCTTTTAATTTGGAGTCTCAAAAATGAACAATGAGTTGTCGCTACCTTATTTATCATCGAGAACCTTAGTGTTCTTAATAAAAAATTAAATTTTGGTATGAAAAGACAGTTCTTGATTAAAGTATAAGCCACGTGTCTGCTAAGGAGTTCAGCTTTGTTTAAAAGATTTTC
Source organism: Tenebrio molitor (assembly GCF_963966145.1). Taxonomy (NCBI): domain Eukaryota; kingdom Metazoa; phylum Arthropoda; class Insecta; order Coleoptera; family Tenebrionidae; genus Tenebrio; species Tenebrio molitor. The sequence goes on along the minus strand of NC_091048.1, from coordinate 18,153,260 downwards.
AACTGTAATTATAGTTTTTTCGACAGTGTTTTTGAAACCTTGATCAAAGATTGGAGAGCCTAAAAGAGATGAACCTCCTCGGTCACAAATTTTAATACCTCTGGTGCTAAATTTTGAAATTCCTTTATGACTTTTAAATCTGTGTCTCCAGAACAGCAAAAGATCTCGCATTTGTTAAAGTTTAATTCAAGACCAATTTCCTGGGATAGATTGATAACTTTCTTAAACTCGGATAAAACTACTTTTGGGTAATCAGCTAAGGTTCCATCATCTAAATACCAAATATTCAGTTGAGAATCCAAAGATAAAATAATTGGTTGAATGGCAAGACTAAAAATCATTGGACCGCAGGGATCTCCTTACTGGGCTCCAACAGAAGAAGAAATTAAATGATTACCAAAAAATAAAGTTGAAGGATTTCTATAGCATTGATACAGATAAGGGTACCGAAATGGAGTATCACATTGGACTTCTTTTAGAATACAATCCCGTTTGACTGAGTCAAAGGCGTTTTTGAAATCTAATTTAAGAAGAACTTAGCTTGTTAATTCCACGGCAACCCCGATCCAAAGACTTTTTGATCAAAGGTACTATCGGTATGTTACTATAGACACTTCCAAAACTCTACAATTTTGAATGAGTTTTGGAAGTGTCTACGGTAACATACTGTATTTACCAGTTTTTTTTGCTATCCGATGGTACAATGTAAAAAGTTAATATTTAAAAAAATATAGCTATTGCGCCATTACAGCTTATCTTTCCCATTAAAAATGTCTTATCATTAGCCTGAATTAAAAACTTGGCTATTTAAAAGAAACGGTTTTAAAAATATATTTTAGTCTAGTTCAGTCTCATTATAGTTAAATACAAGTTGGCGTTAGTGTGAATTATTAATCAAATTGTTGATGGTTTAGCTGACCTCCATACGGTTAAACATAAGTTTATTTTTGCTGGATAATTTAAGGACTTTGATTTTCTTTAAAATGAAACTGTTCACGTTAACTGTGTTATTATGTATTTTACACCAGAAAATCGACAGTGCAAATATTTTAGCAATCTGTTTGATGCCAAATTACAGCCATTTTAATACAATTCATAAGTTAGTAACCGCTCTAGTTGATAGAAATCATCAAGTAACATTTATCAATTCGAGATTGGATAATACTTCGACTATTAACTATACAAATATTTTCGTTGAAGATGTGATCGAGTTTATATCAGGTACTTTCTTAATTTTTTTTTTGCAACGTTCACAGATAGTAATTCCAGAAATCAACAAAAACCTCGCGGATCTTGCTTCTGCAGGGCCAATCAGAAACGCAATTCATGAATTCTATTTAGGACTAGAGTTAACCGAAATCGCACTTAAAAGTCAACCTATTCAAAAGTTATTAAATTCGAAAGAGTCTTTTGACGCCGTTGTTTTGGAACTGTTTTACAACGAAGCAGTTATAGGTTTTGCCAATCACTTTAACGCTTCGGCCATTCTAGTTTCCCCTTTGGGCAGTTCTTTCAGAAGTAATTATCTCTTCGCCAATCCTGCACCTGCGTCTTACGTGCCACACAAATTGAGTCGATTTACCAAAAGTATGAATTTTTGGCAAAGACTGGAGAATTTTTTACTGACAAAAATTATAGAATTACTGCGAGAAATTATATTCACTCCAAAACAAGCACAGTTGTTAAAGAAGTATATTAACCCAGAGTATAATTTAGAAGTTGTATTAAATAATATCAGTTTACTACTCTCAAATTCACATGTTAGTGTACATAGTGCTGTTCCACATGTACCAAGCACTGTTAATATTGGAAGTTATCTTATTAACAATTCAGGAAAGTTACCACAAGATTTACAGACATATCTTGATGCTTCTACAGATGGTGTGATTTTGTTTTCACTTGGATCTAATTTAGAAAGTAAATCACTGGCACCGAAAGAGAGAGATGCAATATTAAATGCTTTTACAAAAATTAAGCAAAATGTTATTTGGAAATTCGAAGCAGACTTATCAAACATCCCAAAAAATGTGAAAATTTTGAAATGGTTGCCACAGCAAGATTTGTTAGGTATTATACATTTTTTCGGTTGACAGTTATATAATTTATATTTGTTCTTAGCACATGCTAACACTAAAGCTTTTATAACGCATGGAGGAGCAGCTAGTTTATTTGAGGCAGTTTACTTCGGGGTACCTATAATAGGAATTCCTGTATTTGGAGATCAAAATCATAATATTGTTAATGCTGTTAATGATGGCTATGCTATTGGAATTCCTTTAATGGATTTAAAAGAAGAGAAATTATTGTGGGCAATTCAGGAAATTGTAACTAATCCAAAGTAAGTGATGAATAATGGTAATAATAAAGTATATAATCCGCCACGACCAAGGCTCCAAGCAGGCTATTTTGCAAATATTTCGAGGGAAAATTTGAATTCGCGTTTTGGTCACTCAAAGCACGAATTGACCACGATAACCTGTTCAGTGTCTTAAGAATGTTGTAATTCATATAGCCCTGGTATGTTACATGTTTATATGTAATGCTTTTCTTGGCGTAAATAAACACTATTATTATTATTTACGGTGCCGCCTGGTTTTGTTCAGTGTGTGGTCTTCACTTTGTTACTGATGTGATTGTTACTTCATTCTTAATGTATTTTATTATTATTTTTGTATGTACTCGATAGTCACCTCAACTAGGACATAGCCCAAGAACAAGGAAGAAACTGAATCACAAATATAAAAATATTATAAAAGCGACAATTATGATAATGTATGTAAGCAATGCCTTCTAGGGGTTTGGTTAAAAAGTGTAATTATATAATGGGGACGGGAGTAGAGATTTATTCTGCATTGTCAAAGCGTCTGATATTTTTACTTTTGTGGCGGTGACTGAACAACTTGCGACACCACAAACTTCCGCCATCGTTTCTCATTGGTGCATTTCTTGTGAAGATCAGGCAATCACCAACAGAATCCGAGGAACACTCTTTTCCTCTCGACATCACGCTAGTATTCATAGAAATCAGACATCGGGCTAACAAACTCAACAAATTTCCACTGGTAATAGTGGTCCCAGAGGCAGACAACCTGGCCTGACCTGACCCTTGAAACATATTCGCTGTACAAGTCGCAAAACGTAGCTTGATAGTCTTGATACTTGGAAAATTGATGCGGAGTGAAATTGTGGGCAGTATTGGGGAAAGACCCAGTGTAAACAAAGCCGTTCAGTCTTTCTTGCAAGTCGGATTTCTCATTGTATCTGCGCATCTCAAGTATATACCTAGGTATCAAGCTACCTTTTGGTACTTGTACCGGGTGATTTTAAATAAATGTGACTCTTTTTCATAGGTTGATAATATTATTGTTGGTTATTTTGCTTTTTAATGTATAGTATAATTCAGAATAAGTGGCATCGCGGTAGGTGTTGATTCTCTAAAGCGAGCTTCATGTTATGTCAAAAAAATTTTCAAACATGTGAAACCGTCATTACTTTATTCTGAGGTTATGCGTTACATAATTTTGACATGGTTTCCGCCCACAGCAGAGATACTCCCAGAAAAATAATACACTTTTCATAAATGAAAGAAGGAAATTGCAAATATTATAGCAAGAAAATAAATACAAAACAATTCCATTGACAATATCAAGGCCAAATTAAAAGCGAAGGTTACCAACAGCATTGAAACTAGGGTATTATTAGCAAGGGTCTTGCTGCCAACGTAAATTTGAATTTCCAACGCCTACCGCGATGCCACTTATTCTGAATTATAATATAATAGTTGACATAAACATAGGCGTCCTCGCCTATTTGACACAATTTATTACTACATAAAATGTCGAAATGACGTACGTACGCCAATGTGTTGATTAAGGTATCAAGTTTGCCAAAATAATTTATGAAAAATGTTCCCAACTTAAGAAAAAAAGTCACAATCATTTAAAATCATCCGGTAGTTTTGCCGGAAAAATTTGTTTTATAAACAAGGAATACAGTTCACAGTGTTAAAACATTTACACATCATTAACAGCAGCACCATCGAGTCAATGTTTAAGTGGAGTTCAGGAATTTTCAAGATGGTTCGATAAAAAAATGTTCAACAAATCGATACAAATGTAAACGAGATAACATGTTGTATAATTTCAAATGTCATAAAAACTCACACTTCATAGACAGATAAAAGTAACCATCCATTATGATGAATGATGATAATTTCAATGGCAAAATATTAAAAAGTGAGATTATAGCGCCTATACTTATTAATCAATGAGCTACTCGTGTTATACTTACGAGGACGGAGCGAACCGCCGCGCCGGCGCCGGCGAGTGCTACAATCAGTAGTAATACAGGGTCATTATAAATGATTGTCCCATCGCAGTTGGCGTTGAAAACCCACACAAATTTTGGATGTGCCGCAGCCTCGCAACGTTAGCCAAACTAGTAAACTTGATTTCCACTACCGCCAGGAGCGCCACCTATCGGTGATACTAGTCTCACTCATTTTATAAGGCTTGCGGCACATTAAACCCTGTCACCAACGCCAACTGCGATGGGACAATCATTTATAATGACCTTGCACGAGAACGAGTGACATGGACATTGCCGATTATACCGTGCGATCTAAAATTTAAAAAATCGAGACGGCCATGATTAAACACTTCAGTTGGCAGCACGTAAAAATTTAATTCAAATGTCATCAGATGTCATTAATTATAATAGTAACTGTCATTCCGGACTTTCAAGGCGCTTACCAACAACTTGCCTTGATTATTTTGTTTTTCCATACCTGAAAAACAATGTGTTCATTAAAGCAAGTAATTACTGATAACTGCAATTTAATTGATGTCCCGACTTTGCGAAGGTCATTTGAAAAACGTGAAGCGAAGAGAGTAGCATTATGTTTGGAAGCTGACGGCAGACATTTCGAACATTTACTTTAGTTCGTAAATACGATTGTAGCTCCTCACAACCGACAGGTCACACATAATGCATACCTTTATGAAAATCAAGATTTTAACGTTCTCAAAATCACTAACCTAACTTTTAAGACTGACATCTGATAACTGAAATTTTAACGAATTGCTAACTGAAATTTTTGGTCGCAGGCAACTTTAATTTTTTTTTTTCGATCTCACGGTATTTCGATTGAATTTTACGAGTTGCTATGATTTTGGAAATATAACGAGTGTGAAGCGAAGCGTAAATATAATCAGCACATGTTCATGTCAAGAGTTGTATTTTACATGAGAATTTAACAAACCAGAACCATAGACATTTACGAAACGGTATTTATTAACATTAACTATTAACATAAGTATAACACCACGTACTATTGCGATCAAAAAATTTTGGACACTAATGTCATCGTGCTGTCATACATTCTAAAACGACCCTTATGTAATAATAACCTCAATTTTGATTGTGTCAATTTTGAAAATGTGAATGTCAGATTTACCGAGAAAATATTCAAAAAGTTGTAAAAATCAGACAAATGGAATAGAACGAGGTTTTAATTAATAAAAAATATAAAACAAATACCCAAATGTACTCGCATATTAAAAAAAATAATTTTTTAAACCGGTGTCAAATTGACAACAATTTCATCTTTCATGTGACAGTTTCAATAAAGCGTGATTTAGAGTAATTTTTTTAATGTGACAGAAGTTTGATGTCCAAAATTTTATTTTTATTTTTAGGCAGAATATAGCCTAAGGGAGTTCGTTTCGGCTCAGGGACGCGAGGGTCCCGGGTTCAATTCCGACCCAGGGAGAAATTAAAAAAAAAAAAAGGCTATATTCTGTCTCGTGATTCGGAAGTCACGTTAAGCCATTGGTCCCGGTCTATTGAGTTGGTCATCATGCCCCTCATAGATTTGTAAAACCAGTCCTAGACTGTGTAACAAATTTTTTAGCAGTAGAGGTTGTTTTTGTAAGAAGTACATAGGCGGAGCCAACAACCTGCGCGAAGCTGACGTCATAGTTGTGAGCAGTGGCGTACACGAATTATTTCAATTTATTTTATAAATTTTATTAATGAAAACCTCGTTTTATTCCCTTTATCTTACATAGAACAATGTTCTAGAGTGCAGGTTACTATTAAGAAATAGAATTTTTATTGTTTATTACATCACAATCTTTAACACAACACAACACATTGGCTACCACAACGGAAAAACAGGACACCACTGAATGTACGAACAGCTCATTGATTTAGAAGAGTGCGCAACTAATATACAGGGTGCGTCTACTAAAACTTTATATCCGAATATCTTTTTTAATTATCAATTAAGGTAAACAATATTTAGCAATATTATATATCTCAACGACCTCTTGACATGTGCTTGACAAAAGTTAACGAAACCTTCAAGGATACAGAGCTATTTGAAAAATAACCGCAGTAAAAATTTTTTTTTTTTTGGCTTTTTCTCAGATTACGGAGTATAACATATTCAGCTGTGGCCTCTGTATCTCCCTGTATTGTTTTTATTACACTTTTACTGATGACTACGCAATAAATCAGTGTTAAAAAGAACTAATTTTCGAGCTGTGTTCAAAACAGAGTTTATGCGTAAAAAGTTGTTACGAATTTGTTTCACAGATTACTCATTTTTCAGCAAATAATTTAGATACGTCAATTTGACGGGGCATTGTTATCTTATTTAAAATTCTTTTATTTCTGAACTATTCGGTAAAATACAATAAAAATTCAAATAGGTATGTATGTACAAACCCCGGTGTAGGTATGTACGTCTGCATCCTAAGGATCAGTCTTCTCTGGAAAAATTTACTTAAACTATTTTAAAGTAAGTTTTCAATAAAACGAATTTAAATGTTATTAATTTTATTTTTTAAACAATGAATCATGGGGTACCCGGTACCCTCTTAATTTTTTTGTTTTTATTTATAAAAGTGGCTATTATGGAAGTGCGTCAAGCTTAAAGAGGGGGTGAAGGTGAATAAATAATTTAAGCACATCCTAAATAATAACAATTAAAATATCTGCAATAAATTCAACAATGTAACACAATTAGCACCAAAGAAAATTTAAAAAATGTACTCAAAATAATTATAACTAAATAAGATGCTCAAAATTTATTTCGACCATTAACTTCCACACACCTTTCAATTCTTGAATAAAAACTCCGTGAAGTTGCAGTTGCAGGATCATTTCATTTCATATGGATGAAATTTCAAAGACGTTAAAGTTCTAATAATCGTGCTTTGTGAGACATTAAGTGTAGCCGCTACTGCTCTTGTGCTTGTGTGTGGATTTTCAGCTACCTAATCAACAACGGCATTTTGAAAGTTAATATTTTTGGGGATTGCATCCCTTACTCGTGGCAATTCTTTAACACTGCCAGTATCTTCAAACAGCTTTACAATTCATCTGATATTCATTTCGGAAAATTTATCATTTTCTTGACGGGCCTGAAGAATTCTTGCTGCGGCTCGATAGTACCTGTGACACTCTCCATACGTAAAAATAATATTAATTTTCTCTTGCTGTGAGAACAACATCTTGTATAAAAGATTATTTCAAAGATTTCACAAACTTTTTTACTTTGACGTTGTCAAATAATAAATTAATTATGTTTTTTTTTTGTAAATCAGTAAGCCGTGAAGTACTTTTTTACGTAAATACACACTGGTGAATGTCTGGAAATTGTCTTTATTTAACATTAATTTATTGGTCAATAATAAGCACTAGGATGATTATTAGGCAGAAAATCTACACAGAAACATTTGATATGCATGTTAAAAGTTATAATGTTAGAAAATGCTGAAAATATTTTTTTTTCATTAATTTTTTTCTTGAATATTCCTCTTCTGTCCAGATCCTTGTTAATTTTTGTAGTGCCTATATAAAGAGGGCAATGCAGCCTTTATTAAGAGTAAATATCATTGAGCAGTTATTTAAAGTAACGAAGATATTCAAATATAAAGTTTAAGCAGACGCACCATGTATGGTGTGTACAGTTGCGGCCGTTGAAAACTCAGACAACGCCAAACTTTTTAGCTTTGTAAATGGTATTGAAAGTGACGTTTCTCAAAATGTCACTCAAACATTATCCCCATTAATTTCTAATTAATTAATTAATTTCTAATCTAATTAATTTATACAGAGTGTTTAAATCTTTCCTGTCTGAGATTTCAACGGCCGCAACTGTACTTCCCTTATTAAAAAATTAGTAAAATTACGAAACTTTAGGGTTACATTTCCTTCATATCTATAAGCCTTCAATCAATTTTCCCGTATCACTTCATTCAAACCCATAAAATTTTAAAAATTGATTTTGAACAAAAAAAATTTTTTTTTTCGTTACGCTCATAAATCATAATTCACAATTAATTCAAAGAACATATAAGGCATTCACGATCTTTTTGGGACCGAGTTGGCTATGGCCATCCAGTGATTTTGTTGGCAGTACCTCGGTGATAACTAAATTCCCTTAAGGAAATTGACACTTTTTGTGTTAGGTTAGGTTGTTTTCAGTTTAGGGTTATATTTTCTGAATAGGTACATTGTTGCCGGATCTTTTGAATCTGATCTGTTATTTTTAAATTAAATTAAATCGTTTAATAGCAATTTTTTATCGTATCAAATAATTTTGGCAATTTTGACTGTTCCTTTGACGGAAATTTAAATTATTTTTACATGCTTAATAAATCATTTAGTTTCTTACGAATATTAAAATAATAAATCTGGCAATCCGGTGGCAAGAAAATGTCGAACAGACACTGACAGAAAAAAAAAATGCATCCGTTGCATCACTGAGTCAGTTAGTCCAACATGAAAAGAAAAAATCATAGCCAACTCGGTCCCAAAAAGATCGTGAATGCATACATATTTGTGAAATTTGCATCAAAACAAAAGGATTATTATTTGAATTATTCCAATTTTAACATTAACAGCAAAAAATGAGCAAGATTTACAACGGCAGTGTCATAAATAAATACCTCATTGTTGGTAAACATCTATTGAGATCTTTTCTAGTATGTGATGTTTTCTTGATTTCAATTTTTCCTAAACGTTTGAAAGGACTCTTAGTGAAAAAATATGTAAATTAATGTAGCGGTTATTGAATTAAAACCAAATATTTAGGTACTCGTTTCATAAAAAAAATTTGAAATTTTTACAGAATGTGCTACAGCGATACACAATCATTCCTCAATTTTGTGAGAATTTTAAATCCATTAGAAGCGGGGGTCGCTCGGGCGGTAACACTTGAATCACCCTGTACAAATGTTAATGGTCAAAGGAATCAGTTTGTTTACGAAACACTGAAAAATTTCAAATTTGGCGGGCAGTTTTAACGTACCAACCTAAAAGGTCAAGTTTTTCTGTCATTCGAGGTTATATTTGGTTTTTATTGTTACAGTTTTTTGAGTTTCATCGTGAATTTTGGGTAAAATTTGTAAAGTGATGCATAATGAGGCGGAGGTAAAACATAGTGATTTACGAGGTGATTTTTAACAATCCCAATCCACACGTTAATTAAAATGACTGCTGGAAGTGACGCTCTTGGATTTCGTGAGGAATGTCTGCTTCTGCAACTAAAATGCAATCTTCTCGTTGGCGGCCAAGATCACGCTTATTCATTTCGAAACGCCCGCGAAGATGCCGTGCAACGTTTACAAAGGTTCGTGCATATCGGTTTTCTCCAGGTTGGTGAAAGACATTTGTAATTTAAATTGAGGTTAAGATTGAGGTTCTTGTCAAAATGACTTAATTTTGAATTAAATGACAACAAGAAAAGTCTACTATGATATATTTTTCCATAAAATTTAGTGGCTGCCAAACTTTTTTTTGAAAAACTTTTAGTCCCTTTTTCTTGAAAAATATCAACATTTGTATAAGGCATCATTGGTTCAATCGTTACATTTTGTTGGGGTCTATCACAGGTTAAAATATCTGCACAACCTTCAAAGTCACTCTGTACATAAAACGATTGAGTAGAAAATAATGAAAACATTTTTCTATTTATTCTTTTTAGTTTTAGATAGACGTGCAACTTTCTTTTTACATATACATTTAACAATTTTTTTCAAAATTATGTAAAGAACCAAAGACATTGTAAGTGAAACTAGAGTAAGAAAACCAAACAAATCAATCATTTCTCTTTGATACCACTTCAAATCAAGTCCAGCTGATCTCAAATGTGGAGCACCTTTATGACGAATTACGTGCTCAACCCAGTATACTGCAGAATCAATAGGTTTCAGAGGTCTATCTTTCATGAGCTTCGACCGTATCTGAATATTTTCACGGTATCTAGAAATAAGATAAAATAAAAACAGACTCTTCAGCTAACTGACGGGAATTCTTGTACACGAAAAAAACACTACTTACGTTGGATTATTTAGAACTTCATTAAGTGCCCAAGAGAGCTTTTCTTCTGTTATTTCTGCTAAAGGCATGCTAACAGCAAACCCGTTGTTCATGGCGGCTGCAATATTATTTTTTTGATCGCCAAAAACGGGAATACCAACAATTGGTACTCCATGATACACAGTTTCAATTGTACTTAGTAAACCCCCATGGGATATAAAAGCTCGAACATTGGGGTGAGCTGAAATTTAAAAAGAATTAATAAATGAAACATGTTTTTTAAATAAGGATTTCTCACCGAGAATATCTTGCTGAGGAAGCCATTTCATAATTTTAACATTTGGAGGAGTGTCAGCTAGATCTGTTTCAAACTTCCAAAGAACTTGTTGTTTGACTTTGGAAAGTGCTTTTAAAAGAATATTGCGCACATCTTCACTTAAATCTTTGCTTTTTAAATTAGAACCCATGGAAAAGAGGATCACACCGTCTTTGGCATTGTCAAGGAAACTTTGCAAATCGTCTGGTAACTTCTTGGGGGGACTAATGTGATAACCTCCAATTTCGATTATACTTGGGACCAGAGGAAGAGGATCGCTTATGCTAACGTGTGAATTTGCAAATATTAAACTGACATTGTACAACACATCATCCAATTCTAAATCAGTGTCGATATATTTTTTGAAAATTTTTCTCTGTTTGGGTAAATGTATTGTTTCTCTGACCAAGTCGAGAACAGTTCTTACTAAGAAGTTTTGAAGTCTTTGCCAGAAATTCATGTGCTTTGTGAAGGCACCGCTTAATGTGGGCACATAAGAGGATGGGGCCGGATTGGCCATTATGAAATTGGCAAAACCGTTTGTAGCTATAGGACTAATTAAAATAACTGGAGCTTTGAAATGGTGACCGATCCCTAACAAGGCATCGTTTATAAAATATTCCATCACAACAACATCAAAATTTTCCCCAGAATGAAGCAGTTTCTGTACATTCTCATTTTTTAACGTACGATCAGCTATTTCGCCACCCATATTAAACATTTCAGTCATTGTTTGTATCATTCCTCCTTTTTCCAATTTCAACAGATTTTTCTTTAATTCTAAAAAATATAATAGTTATTTTTGTTACAAGTACCTAAAACATTGTTTTTGCGGACGAATCGTTGCTGTTTCCGGACGAGGCGACAGCCGAGTCTGGAATAGCAGATGAGTCCGCAAAAACGTTTTAGGTACGTGTGACAAACAAAATTTTTTGGTAATAGCTCTCCAAACCTTTCACAAGACTTTTCATTACGAAATTTCTATTGCGATCACGGTAAAGTTGTTCAAAAAAGAGCAACCGTAAATAAAAACTTATAGCCATAGCAACAAGTTTGTTTTGTTGATTTATTAATTCTGTCATTTAAAAAATACCAGAAAAGTTTTAAAATGCTTCAAAATCCTGAAGATATTTCTAAAAAGGCAAGACATTGAACTGGGTTTACTTCCAGCAAAATCGCGTTCCATGTATTATAAAGAATATGATACATTTAACCGCTGGAAAGAAAATAACGGGGTAGTGCTTGTAAACGAAGATGCGTCACTATATTATCTTCATGAAAAAGTAAGTAATTTTTAAATACTTTGAGACTAAAACCTTCTTTACTTGCTCATGTAATAATACAGGGTTATTTACGAGTAATAATGGGCCCGACAAAATAAAAAATCCAACCCACACTACATTTCCGAAAAAAGCTGGCTACTGAAAATGTCCGGCTTTTTTTGAACATGTATTGTGGGTTGCATTTTTTATTCTGTGGAGCTCATTATCACTCGTGAATACCCCTGTATACATACTATTTTATTGTCATGGCAATTTTTCGGGAATGAATCCGCAAAAGACTCATTTTACGGATTCAAATGAATCCGTAAAATGGCAATTTTGGAGAGCGTGTACCAAAAAATAATTTTCATAATTCTACATCTGGATATCTTTACTCACCCTCTACATAGACTGTAAGTTCCTCAACTGAAACATCTGTATAATTTTTTATTGAGGGTTTTTGAGGATATGGATTAATGACAGTAACTTGGTGGCCTCTGTCAACCAGCTCTTTCGCAAGACGGAAAACTAATGTAAAGTGGCTATGAGCCGGCATCGGTGCAATAAATAAAATCTTGGAACTTTCGACAGTCCATAGTGTTCCACATAGTAAAAGAACTATTAAATACCCCTTCATTGCACAATTTCATAAAATCACAAGCGACACACACTTTTATAACTCTAATTTGGAGTGAATAAAATGAAGATGATAAGTAGTATTCTTTATGTAGACATTCCTGATGCTATCAGTACTACGCGACACTGTTTATCAGATAGTTATTCTACAAAATCGTTATTATGTCATATCATTAATACAACATACTTACCTATATTTTTATTTTGAAGAGGTTTTATCAACTTGTGAAATTTTTAATCATATTGTTATTATAGATACAGGGACAATGTGCAGCAGCGGTCGAGAATAATGCGCGATCAACCTTCGACACCGGTTGATTCTGGAATTTATTGGATTGAACATGTGATCCGCCACAAGGGAGCTCCGCATCTTCGGTCGACCAGCCTCGATTTAAAATGGTACCATAGAGAGATGATAGACATTATTACAATTCTTGTAACAATTGTAACTGTATTTTTAATAATATTCTTCCTACTCTTGAAAAAAATGTTTACCAAGTGCGATAATATAAGTAAGAAGATAAAAAACTGTATTGTAATAAACAAGAAGAATAATTAAATATGTGTTGTTAAAGAATGTCATTCTGTTGATGAAACAGGAACATTTTATTTTTAGTACTTACTCTAAAAAAAGAGAAGGATCAGAACCAAATAAATCGCAAGTAACGTTTCAAATAAATTAGATTACAAAACTCCAAAATTTTTGGAACTACATATTTTATTTCCTTTTGGAAAAAAATATATATTCTCCGATAGTAAACCCATTAAATTAGCTACGTAAGAAGATCACCTGAATTAGCCATTAAGAAATTGACAAAACTATTGGTGGCTGTAGTGCTAATTAAAACAACTGGAGCTTTAGAATAGTGACTACTAAAGCTTCGTTGAGAAAATGTTTCATCACATCAAAATTTTGTCCATCTCAAAAATATGAGTAATTTTATGAACCATATATTTTTTTTAAATATTAATAATAGAAAATAACTAGACTTTCATACATGAACATTTTTACTTACCGTCTGCATAACTTACAAGTTCCACTATACAGGCTGATTCATCTTTTACCGCCGGTGGCAAAATTGACCTTAAAAATTATGACTTCACTTTCATATTTTGCAGACCTAATTTATTATCCATAAGGCACATAATATCAAAAAATGGAATGTATAAGTTAATTAGGTCAAATTTTGGCATTTTCTCAATTATTAGTTGTTTAATTTATTCAATCTTGTGGCATATGCACACTCAGGTATTTTCACACAATTTTACCATGTTAAATCAATTTTAGCATATGGTATTATTGAAATAAACGCATTTTGATATTCAAATTTGTATTTGCTTCATGATTTACGACATAATGTCCCAATATCTTAACAATAAGGATTTTATTGCCACAGCAGTGGGTCCTTTACAAATCCTACCGTAAATTCACCTAAGCAGGTGAGTTTTACAGGGTAGTCATTGTTAAGGAAAATTTACAACCCTGAAAGCCAACAACTACCAATAAAAGCAATTTTTCCGATAAATCGATATAATTCAAAAACGATCAAAGATTTTTCGAAACAGGTTGCAGATATTGATTTTATACATTAGCCACATTCTGATGCAAAAATTTAAACATGAAAATTTTTTAAAAAACAGTTTTTATAAATATCTTCTCATAGAAAAAAAATTTTTGAAATCAATTATACCGGCTGAAAGTACATTTTTCGACAAATCAAATCTGTAAATTTCATAATTTTTTCTCAATTCTTAAGGGTAATTTTGCCACAGGCGGTAAAAGATGAATCACCCTGTATAAACATCTGTGTAAAGTGACTATGAGCCGGCAACAAATAGAACCTTAGCACTTTGTACAGTCCACAGTCCATAGTGTAGGTACCTAATAGCAAAAGTAACGGGTGTTCAAATGGAAAAAATGAAAAGTGCATCAAGTTAGCTATGACTTTTTGATGAATGAAGATAGAGCGAAAAAGAAATGATGCTTTTTTTGACAGTCGGTTATTTGTGTACTGAAAGTGTAACCTCATTTTTTGAGTTGAATTTCGTTTTCTGTGGACTTATAATAAATCAACTGCTTTCACAAGTAAACAACATTCGTTTCTTCTATCTCACGATGGTTTTCACCGTAGAACATAAAACTTTTTTAATCGAAAGTTATTTTCGAAACGATACCAAAGTTGGGGGAGTTTGGGTTTATTCGTTGCAAAATTGTACCTATTGAAGAATTTCAAGCTGAATTTCGAAAGGTTGCTGTAGATTACATACAGTTTCAAAAAACTTTGGACAAAGCTGTAAATTTGTTTCGTGGAACTGGTAGTATCTTGCAAAAACCAGGCAGTGGAGCAGTTCGACAACGTACAGACGAAATTGTTGGTTAAGCTCAAGATAATGAAAAATTCATCAAGAACATTGTAATAACCCAGATATCTCCAGTCTTCCGCCAAAATTCAAACATTTAAAATTCCAAACTAAACCAGCGAAATTGAACAAATTGGCCATGTCGTGATCGTCATCGAAGCGGTAGGACCCCTACGTTGTGTGTTTTGTACAAAATGGCGGCAGACTAGCTCGGGATGCAAATGGCGGACCTGCAGGATGGATAAACTTCGAAATAAAACTGCACAAATCGGTGGGAGGACGCCTGTATTTATTTTATGCAGACAGGAATGAATATAAACCATTCACGATTATTTCAAATTCGGACTATCTATGAAAATCTGACATTTTAGTTGGCAGTATTGTGATTTGTCTTAATAAATCTATTTTAGGTTATAATTCAACCGACACTGCTCCCAAGTTGTTACATTTTTTAAACAATTGAACGCATTAGGAACAATAATCGTAAAATTGTAATTGAAATGAAACATACATATTTGTAGGGCAGTTCTGGGTAAATTCTTATTAACTAAATTAATGACGGAATTGACAACAATGCGAATATTTAAAAACGAAACGTCATATGACAGGACCTGACGCCAATCTAACAAAAAAATATCGCGGCGTCCTGCGTGTTTAAAATAATCGTGAACGGCATATACATTCTCGTTTTCATCTATAGTGTTATTTGATACAAAACCCGATCACATGATAAATTAAACAATTCAGCGGTGCGACTTTACATGACACAACAAGAAATACATAACAACACAATAAATTTGTCTACCAACCTCTTGCGGAGGGTAGAAAGAAATAGTTCCCTTTCTTTTTGTTTTTTTTGTCGCAACGAAACTATACAACATATAAAATAACAACGGTTGCTCAGAACCTAAACCCGTAATACCTACAGAAACAAAGCGGCACCGTGAAACAAATGATAGTTATGTTATTACGAATAGACACTGTAAATGGGATGAGTAAAACCCCCAAAAATCCTCCACAAACGATGGCGCACCACAGTCTTTTCAATCTCTAAAGTTACACAACATGTTACCTCAGATTGTACGACAAAGCTCAAGATTACAACAATGACAGACAATCTAGTTCCCTAAATGAATATTACGCACCTCGGACTCGCAGCTCTTCGTGCTAGCACCTGGTTTACGATCGCGAAGTTAACCTAGTTCACGCCCCCCAGTCTCCTAATTTCTACCCTAGTAACGTCGGGTCGTCCAAGTTCCTGCGACACCTAACTCGTTATGGGTGCAGTGCCCTCGACTTGTGTCCTCCGAAACACCCTTTCAGATCCCCACACCAGATGAACCAGAGGCCTTCCACCGAGGGCGGTCGAGAAGTTACACGGCCAAGGTCACACGTCATGAAAAAGCCTCGCAGATCCCCACGCCGGCAATCTCACATCGGCCCTTTTAGTGTTCTCTCTTTTTTCATTGCAACGTGGAAAATCTGCCCCACGGTCGACACCCCTAACTTCGGCCAAACACATGCTCACGTTTTTCCTTGTGGCAAATGGATGGCCGTTCCCTAAATGGACTCCCGTTTTCCGTATTTAAATCTGACACAACAAGATCGGTTCCAAGTTTCTCCTTTCTTACCACTCAAAATTAAAATGGACTCGTCCGACCGATTCCGTCTACCGGATAACTTTATTGCAACGCTGACCTCGAAACGAGTTTACCCCGAGAATTTCCCCACGTGCTCTCAATTCTTACTTCTCCCGAGCTTATCGGCATAACAAAACGAAATAACATAACTGCTAGACGCTACTTGTTGTCAGTAAGATCATACTACCTGAATTACAACGCGCAAACTGTCGGCGACACACGAGGTTCGCACCTGTCATCGACCAACACGTTTCTCCTCCGCGATTGGTGAATGTTTACGGAGCACGGCCCTGACTACATTGACAATACACAAGAAACTGCCTGACTCGAGATTCGTAACCCCAATAACTACATTTTCAACTAAAACAATAACAATGAAAAAGACGGTTCAACAAACACCACCGTTCACTTCGAGAGCTGACAATCGAGAGCAATCGAGAGCCGAGACCCGCGTCTTTCGTGTACCAACCGTACGCAATCAAAATATACCAACAGTGAACAACAAAAGTCATTTCTGCTCAAAGGACCACTTTTATGTATCGTCTCGGCGATACAAAGTGGCTGGCGTTTCCAAACGACTTGGTTAATAATGTGAAATGTGAATAAAACAAAACGTGTGATTTTCGATATTTACTTAGACCTTACAGCAACACTGACCAACTCAAGGATTTATCATCAGCCAGTGTTAGTTTAATTACTATATGTATATGCAGCGAGTCTACATGAAAGAATACAATTTTTTTAATTTATATTGTTGATTTTTGGCAAAAACCTCCGACAGGTCAATTTCTACTTAAATTTAGAATTAGAATTTAATTTGGTGGTATATTCTATTTGTAATAAAACTTGGTGAAATTTTTTCACTTATAATATCCCGGTGCATACTTAGATTCTATCCGAAAATTTTTTTGAGTGCATTGCTGACAAAGTTATTAATCGCCCTCGTCTTTGACTCGGGCGATTACTTTGTCAGCAATGCACGAAAATAACATTTTTCAGGATATGCAGAGGGATATTCGGCAAAAAAATCGCATGAATACATTAATCATCAGTGAACGACAAAAAATGTATCTAAAGTTTTTTAAAAATACATACCAAGACTGTAGAATTTTAACTCCTCAACAAATTGAACTTTTACTTATAAAAATGTAATTTGAATAAAAATTTTGCAATTTTTGTTATACTGGAAATATTTTTATGTATCTATGGTAATAACAATAAACGTAGCTTTCTCATTGGATAGTAGATTCATGAATGCGATTTTCATTTATTAATTCAACTATGTATTAAAAAAATCCTTTCACTGTTTCACTATTGAAAAAACCTTCCAACAATATAACATTTGACCCCTCTTATTACATAAAATTCTTTGCGCCGTCACTGGGTAGAAATCTACTTTAATCTCGAAAGATAACGATTGTGAAATACAAATTGACCGGTCCAAGGATTTTTGCCAAAATCAACGACATTCATTTTTTTCTTTACCTACACACTTGTACTTCACAATACTTTGTATTATTTTTCCATCTTCATTTACAATATCTCTGAATAATTACCTCCAGGAACGTTCTAAATTTCGAACCATAAAAATCTTTCAAGCTCAAAATTTAATATACTGTCCAAAGTAATATGTTAACATCAATTATCTGACACGTCGAGTTCAATAACACGGAAAAGATATCTTCTTATTCTGATTGTTGCTGAGTTATCACTTATCAGAGTATATGACCTTTAAGGAGCCGACATACATATACACGTTGCGCGATACTTAGATCAGTGATGTTAATTAATTAGCGAGACAATGTACAACTTACATTTTTTAACATTATTCTGCATTATTTTTAGTGCTTGCAAAGGCTACAAAATTTTAGCTGTTTTTCCAGTACCTGTTCACAGTCACTACACAATAGCATCAAAAATTGTGAACGAATTAGCACACAGAGGACATGAAGTTACTTTTGTTACCCCTTATCTTCAAAAAAGTGTAATTAAAAATTTGAAGGAAATCTCCGTCGAGTCGGTCATCGACATCGTTAATGGTAAGAATCATCTAAATTGTTGCTTTCAGTTACACAAATCAAGAAAATAATGTAAACTACATTTATACTTTCGTTTTAGATTGTTTTATTTAAAACTTAATTTAAACCAATCATAATCACTTGATTAATAAAATTGTCAAATATTTTTATTAATTTATTGTTTAAGAATGGTAAGTTTAACATATAAAACCTCGCCTTTATTATTTTCTAAACTTGATTCTTCTTTTTTACAGAACGCAAAGAGCACTTGTATTCACTTGAAGACCAAACAATTTTCAAGACTATTACATTTCTGAGCCACCTCGGCTATATAGTAGTTGAAAAAACCTTTCAAAATGAAAATGTACAAAAGTTGTTGCATTCCGAGGAACACTACGATCTCGTCATATTACCTCAATTTATTAACGAGGCCTTGATAGGGATAGCTCACCACTTTAAAGCACCTTTCGTACTGGTAACATCGATGCCGCTATTTCCTTGGAGCAGTTTTCTTCTTGCGCACCCAGCACCATCTTCGTACGTTCCAAATCTCTTGACTCGGTACACCGGACATATGAATTTTTGGCAACGCCTTACTAATAGTTTTTATGATACTTACTCGATCTTGTATTACAAGTGGGTGATGCTACCGAAACATAGAGAACTAGTCAGAAAATATATTCCAGGTGAACCCGACCTCTACACTTTTCTCACTAATGGGAGCCTATTGTTAATTAACTGTCATGTAAGTTCTTACGAACCTATTCCTCAAGTCCCCAATGCTATTGAAATTGGTGGCCTTCACATAGATGAACCGAGAAAATTACCAGATGATCTACAGAAGTTTCTAGACGATTCTGTAGACGGAGTTGTACTATTTTCTATGGGCTCAAATTTGAAAAGTTCTGCTCTGCCTCAAATTAAGAGAGATGCAATCCTCAAAGCTTTTTCTAAACTTAAACAGAATGTATTGTGGAAATGGGAAACCGACGAGTTGCCTGGACAACCCAAGAACGTTAAGCTGATGAAATGGTTACCTCAGAGTGACGTGCTAGGTTAATCAATTTCAAACAATATTAAGCGTTCTGTAACAAGTTATAATTTTAGCACATCCCAATATCAAGGCATTTATCACTCACGGAGGTTTATTCAGTACAATGGAGAGTATTTATCGTGGGATCCCTGTCATAGGTATTCCAGTTTTCGCCGATCAGAAAATGAACATGGCAACAGCTGTCTCTCATGGGTATGCTGAACTAGTGCCTTTGCAAGCATTAACAGAAGAAAATTTGTCATCAGCTCTTAATCAAATTCTTAACAATCCAAGGTAAGTTTTCTTACTAAATATTTAATTTCATGTACATGTATCAATTTGTAGATACAAAAGTAATGTGATGAAACGTTCGAGTATAATGCGAGATCGTCCTGTTAAACCCATGGATCTTGCTATTTATTGGATCGAGTACGTCGTTCGTCACCAGGGAGCGCCACATCTTAGATATCCTGGAATGGATTTGGCTTGGCATCAAAGGAATCTGTTAGACGTTATCGCTTTTGCCATTATTTCAGGAATTACACTGTTATCTGTAGTTTTCTTTATCATAAAATCAATTTTAAAACGAGTTTATGCACGCCCTGACAAAAACAAGAAGAATAATTAATTTGTAACAAAAATACGAATGTTTAATAAAGAAAAGAAAAATATATTTTGTGTTGGGTTATATTATGCGAGCTTTGAAAGGTAAAAATTCCATTTTTATATTAGTTTAAAAATTGTAACATGTTTAAACATTGCGGTAAGTATGGCATTAAATGAAAATTTTTTTTGTACTCAGCCTCGAAAACAACGCATCCAACATCAAACGCTCGCTCCGAAACGAGTGCTTCCCGGTCGACTCGAATGTAAAAATTGCAAAAAACACTGGCCTTTTGAGGCATTCAAAAAAAAATCTGTGTTGATAATAATAAAATTTAGTTCAAAAAATACAACTTCCCTGGGTTTTCCTCCATTAAAAAATTACGGAAAGATTTATAATCGTTGAAAATTGTTCCTACAAAATTCACAAATTATTGCGAAAATTGAAATATCAAGTGAAGCAATTGTTTCCAATAACCAAAGATCACTGCCTACTTGGTTTTATGTTCGTTTATGTTTAATGTATTCAAACAAAAAAATTTAATTTAATTTTCGTACAAAAAATATTGTACGAACCACTCGCGTGAAGACATCTTCCGTTCATTCGCGCATTAATTAAAGGCACTCGCTCCTTCGTCGCTCGTGCTTTAAAAAATGCGCTCATGCGGGAACATCATCTTCCCGCACTTGGTTCGTAAATAACTATAACGTGATTAAACATTCTTTTCAATGAGATTTTTACTTCACATTTTGAAATCAAGCCGTAAAATATGGTCAGAATTATCACAAGGTTTACAGTTTTTTTTAATGATTTTAGCTAAATTGTTGGTTATTTATTTAATAAATTATGTGTCAAATGTCCAAGATTATTGATTAGTCAATCCTGTGAATCAATCAATATGATAGTGAATTGAAAAGTACAATAACTATCAAATAATAATAATATAACCCGAGGAGCATACTCTTGATGAAGATTTCGATAACACAAAATTTGTAAAATATAATACACCGCTCTTCGATTCGCAACGTAATCGGCCTTAAGAAG
The DNA here is from genome assembly GCF_963966145.1 of Tenebrio molitor. Lineage (NCBI taxonomy): Eukaryota > Metazoa > Arthropoda > Insecta > Coleoptera > Tenebrionidae > Tenebrio > Tenebrio molitor. The sequence continues at coordinate 18,132,017 of NC_091048.1, read as the reverse complement.
ACCCCACATCGTACATATTGTGGAGAGGATATGAACAATTGTTTATACTATGAGAGGAAAAAATTTAGTATGCTTATTGATATTTATTCCCAAATTAATAGAAAATAAAATGATATAACAAAAGAGTGTTATTTATTCAGCGAACAAACAGTGATTTGAATTATTATTTCTTTTGCCAAAAACACATTTTTTAGAAAACCAACTAGCGAGAGTTTTCCGAATTTTCTTGGTGCTACATGATGGTATTGATGGTTTTTACTTTTTATGATTTCATTTACAATAAAGTGACGATCAATGTGAAGTTATGTACCTGAAAAAAATATCAAAGCATATCAACTCAAAAGACGTCATGAGGGAGAAAAAAAACACAGGTTGAAGATACATTTTTTGAACACCCGTATTTGTTCCTAAATTATCTGCTTCTCCCACTGTTATTTCTGTGATGTTATGTAATTACTATCAGAGAGCAAAGTTCAAGTATACCATACAAGGCGCCAATATGATAACTGATAAGAATATTTTCACATTTCGGTAATTGCAGCAAGTATAATATGTTAGAAAAGTATTATCAGTTATGTTATCAATGATTAAATACAATAATGTAAATATGTAATGTATATGCCTTATTTATTACAAGGCATTAGTAAAATTAATGTCGACCAATAGCTAGATATGATATCTTTCTATTTATGACATTTGAAAAGAACACCCTTAAATCCTTTTATTTCAACATTAATAAATAGTAATAGACACTAGATCAGTTTATGTTTGCATTGTACTCGTAAGTCTTAGACATCAGATTATTTTATGCTTATATTGTGAGTTTGAGTACCTAATAAGTAATAACAATATTATAATACACCAGTGTCAACAGTTGATCGGAGCTGTAAAAGTAATTGTTCTTATGTAAGAATGAATTGGTTAATTTTTTTTATTATTTTTGGTGTAGTTTAGTGCAGTTGTCGCTACTATAAAATCTTGGATGTTTTTTAAATACCTAGAAAAAGCCATTATATACTTGCAACAAAACTGTTTAAAAATTGCACAAAGAGGTCATGCAGTCACATTTGTTAAGTCGTATCCTGAGATAACTCAAATTAAGAATTTCAAGGAAATTCCTGTAGAGTTTAAATTTATTTAAGAATAAATCTAAACGAGTTCACTAATATCAATTTCATATCATATAACCTTCAAGTAATTGTTGTAGCAAAGATATATTCATCTAATTATATTTATCAAATAAAATAAATCATGAAAACATTCCAATTTGAACTATTGCCACTACATGTATCTAGAATAATCGGTTAAATTAATAACATGTAACTTATTATTTTTTTCGTAGTGCATGGACATATATGTATACAGGGTCTATCAGAACTGGCGGACCAAAATAATACGGTGAATTCATTATCTTCTAGGAATACATAATAGGAAAAATGTTCAAAAAAATCTATCTTAAATAGTGATTAGGAAAGAAGCAATTTAAACTGACCAATCCTGTTGTTGATGTTAAGTTACCTATAAATTAGTTTTCCTGCTTTATTTGTAACTATGGATGCATTTCAAATGTTGCATATGCATTGTTGGGTATCCGCATTGTTTGAGCAATGACGGGCGTTTTTAGGTTATAGTATTTTTCAGGTTAAAGTATTTCTGTTAGGATGTTCCCTATTGGGAAAACGAACTGCGTATTCCCGAGCAGCAACTGTGGCACTCTCATCACACTGTCCATATAAGACGCTTGTCTTATATGGACAGTGTGATGAGCGCATATGCTTATATCAAAATATTCTGAAGAAGTAAACATTAAGCGTTTTTAATGAGTTTTGTAATTGTCAGAAATAATTTATTATGACATAATATTCAATTATTATGTCTTTCCAACAATCAAATTTGTTTCGATAGTTACTAATATAATTTTTTAAGGTAATTTTATATCTAGACGCGATTGGTCAATTAACAACGTTCTTATTTTAAAATCCAATGAGGATGGATTTTTTAAAATATTTTTCCTGTTATTCTCAGAATTTCATCGTATTATTTTGGTCCGCCAGTTCTGATAGACCTGTATACAACAACAGTCGATTTTCTGAGATATTATTTTAAGCGAAATATGTTGTTCACGCAAACAAATGCTAATGAAATGTTACTAGACATTATAAATAACAACCGTTGCAAAATAAACTCCTGTTCTTTTTTTGAAATTCTTATTCAATATTGACATTTGGTGGCGCAAGGGGAAATAGCTAAACAATAAGATAATGCATTAATTGAATATTGAAAAAAAATAGTATAGTAAATTCATTTTTGTAATGACGAACTAGCTTGTAATGATTTGAATACATTACTTTTTCCGCCAAATATTCGAACCTGCGCAAAACGGTAACAAATGTGGTCGTGATCGTCATCGAATCGGAGGAGCCCTACGTTGTGTCTTTCTTTTGGCGGAAAAAGGTTCGGAATGCAAACGATGAGGGTTCCAGTTGGAAGAGTGCCGCAAATAAAACACACATGTGAGGGACGCAAAATACCTTTTATTAAAAAAAAAATGCCTGTAATAACTTTGATGAAAAAAAATGAAACGAATCCAAAAAGACAGAAACTAAGTTTAACGAAGTACAAGAAATTAACTAGTTGAGTACATCACAAAGATAAACGACCAGATGAATGCAACAATATTTAAAATAACAGGAAACGGGTACATGACAGACAAAATGAGAGGTTAAAGCTTGCAAAACAAGTGAACAAATTATGGTGCAGTTATTACAGACAGGGACGGATGAAAAACCCTCTTCAAAAACCGTATCCCAGGTATTACTCATATTTTACAATTCGATTAATGACAAAACAATGTTTAATTTGGAACTACGCGGTCAAGATACGCCAACGGGAGCTTAGAGCTGGAGGTAACAAACTTTCGGCCGCGAGGGGACTCAGAAGAATAATCTGAATCATCTTGAGAGCAAGCGACGTTTATAGATATTCGGGGTATTAATGAAGGTCAAACTATTTCGCCGACCAAGTAAGAGTGACATAGCGTCTCGGGGTCGTACGATTAGCATCACTAAACAGCATAAGCGAATATTTAGATCCACCGTCCCCAACCAACCGTTTCCCGACAAGACCCCGAAGTCTCTATAACCTCGACGGAAGCTTCACGAAAACATCCCGCCGCCGCATAAGCGAAGACTTAGGTCCGCCCCCGCTAACGGCTCTAAATAACCGTAGCTTCCACAGAAATTTACTAAACAACCCCACGACTTCCTGATTGTCACCTAGCTCCCATAGGGGCGCACTTACAACATTTTACTTTAACCTTTCCGAAATATAGCAACAACACAAAGAAAAACCCGAGTTTAATTCAATCGAACAAAGCGTAACATTTAAACGATGAGAAAATTCAGCAAAACGAAGCGCAACATTAAACAATGATAAATTAACAAAACAAAACGCAACAGTAAAACAATGATCAAATAAAAGAGAACTAAGCGCAAAGTCAAATAACGATAAAATAGAACCACTTTAAATGGCACAAATATCAGTAAAAAACATAAATCACGAATACAATAATCGCTGGTAATGTTAAAACCAAAAAGAAAATGGCGGGTCGAGTGCCGTTAGAAAATGTTAGTGAAGAAAAAAAAACAAAATGGACGCACGCGGTTCGGACGACGGCTCCGAATTTTCGAAATTACCAGATTGCTAAAAAAATGAACCTCCCGGGAGAAAGATAACGCTTAAAATTAACAAAATTGTAGAAGCAAATGACGTGACCAATAACCTAACTTTTTAAAAGCCAAAATTCGCGGTAAAAACTGTGTTTACAAGTTACAAAATTTAGTAATTATAGTTCGTCATTACAAATATTAATTTACTATAGTTTAAATAACGAGTTCATGTGTAAATTGGGCTTTTTTGACATGAGTGGGCCAGTTTAAAACGCGAGTGAAACGAGGCTTGAAGGTAAATAACTAAATAATCTACGCAAGGTACAGTCGAATGCAAAAAAAGTAGACATGAAGTTTTCGGCTGCTTGGTCCAGTCTTAAAGTTTTTCGATTTTGGTTGGCAGCCGACCACGACTGTATTCTTGGTTGCCTAGTCGAATGCAAAAAAAGTGAGAAGAACTTGTTGGTATTAGAAAAGCCCCATTTATACAATAACATTTTGAGGAAAAACAATTACAGGAAACTGTTTTTGTCTACTTTTTTTTGCATTCGACTGTAGTACTTTCTCTGCGTAGAATTTGGTGATTTTTATGTCAACCAATTTCTCGCTGGAAAATTATAACGGAGCTTATAAAATGAAATGTGTTTTTATTTGAATTTTTTACGAAAAAGCGTGACCAATTTAAAATTTGGTATAAATTAGGCATCAAAATGTATAGTGCCTATGGGTAAGGGCGAACATTTTCTGTCGTTATTGAAATGGAGCCTTGTCAAAAAGTTAGATTGTTGTAGAAAAAATTATATAATGAAAATTAAAATTCTCATGGTTACAAAAAAAAAATATAGACTTGTTAATCACACAAAACGACTCGATTGGTAAAAATTGGAAACCTTGGAAAACTTTTGCGAATTTTGCAATATGCTATAGAGAAAAGTTTTGCAAGATTTTTTGCCCCCAATTCCTACCAAACGAGTCGTTTTGTGTGATTTTTTTATACAGGCTGTCTTAAAGAAAACGGCCCACGCTATAACTTTGCTATTGATGACCCAAATGAAAAAACAAGAAACGAAATGGGTCTAAAAACACTACAAACCTGAGTGAGCATATAATTTTGATACCATCTACCCATTTATGGGCAATGGGCAACTTTTATTTTTAAATGGTAACCTATAATTTTTTTATTGAATCTGTTGAGTTTTTTTTCTGATTGAAATGGCATAAAAAACTTTGATAACAAAATTTCCGAGAAAAAAGGAAATCAAAATTACATTTATCGTTATTTCATAAACGAAAATTTGTTGGTAGTGTGCTGGACTTATAATTCATAAAAATCATTGAATAATAGAGGTCGGTTAACTTGATTTTTTCATTAATATTACAGTAAATCTAATTTTTGTAAAGTCATATCAAAATGAAGTCATTTATACAGTAATTTGCGGGCGTAAATAATGTCTTTTGCGCCCTAAGGCCTAAAAGAACAACAATTAATTTTAATTGCTATTTTATTTGGTGCATCATATTGGCAGTCAACAACGTAACTCTTGATTTTTGAGAACGAATCATGTCATTTATTTTTTCAAAGCTTTAAGGTGGATTTGAATGATTTTACAAAAAATAATGTTCAAATCTAGAAGATATACTGGGTGCCCCAAAATTCACGGAACAACTCTCAATGGGGCAATGTCAACTTATGTTAGGAAATAATGAGAAAAATAATAAAAAAATGCTATACCTCTTAAATTTGAAGATATGGGGGCTCAAAAGGTGCAGCCTTGATCTCATTTATTTTAAATATTAAAAAAGATTTTCATTATTTGTCTTTTCCTAGCCATTGGCATAATAATTCTGAACGATTGTGATCAGGTTTGCAATTATTTTCTTCATTACTTCCAGCATTTCCAAATAGTAATTTTATGTTCGTTTTACCTAAAATAACGTAAGGCAACATGGCTTTGATTTTTCTCCCCCATTTCTATGGAAACAACAAAAATGAAATATTTGCAGACTATTGGCATACATTGAATATTTTTAAATGATGCCACATTTAGTGTAACGAATAGGTCCATATCTTCGACAAAAATGGAGATTGATTTTTTTAAACATTTTTACCTGATATTTTAATGACCACTTAACAACATACTGCTAAGTTGTTCCGCGAATTTTGGGGCACCCAGTAGAATTTTTTAATTATTTTTCTCTTTTTTTTCTAAAATGAGTTAACATTGTCCCACTGAGTTGTTCCACGAATTTAGACGCACCCAGTATACAGGATGTCTTATAGTATTGCCGTTATAACATTTTATCTGCTCCGCCCACTAAAATTGACCAATCAGAATCAAAGCCAAATTCAATCTGTACAACTTTTCATCACATTTGCCACGTAAAAAAGTTAAGGTTAGAATTTTGCTGTCAAGTCCACAATTATTGTTTTAGGTTCTAAAAAATAAAATGTCATTAAGACAATTCGAATGTCAGAAATTTTTACTGTGTAAATCAGATCGTCTTAACAACCTATTTGATTGGTAACTAAGAAAATGAAATGGGCGGGGCAGATAAAATGTTACGTTGTCCTTAGTATAAAAAACGCCGCAAGTCATATCTCCGTTATTTATGGCTCGATTTAAATGAAGCAAAAACAGGAGTGAATCACTTTAAAAACACTAAAAGTACAACATAGATTAATTTTTTTTCAAAAAGTCATTCAAGGTCAGATGTAGCCAACTTTATTTTTTTAAATAGCTTGGTAAATTTTTTTGTTTGAGTTTTGAAAGAGATTATTTTTCTGAATCCCACATGTTAGAATGCATTTAACAGCAACCGCGAAAATAAATAAATAAAATACCATCAGGTATACCTACTATGTAAAACAATCCTGTTATTCATATACAGGGTGTTCCAGAACAGGCTCCCCAGAGAAAAAAGGGAGCCTTAGGGCGAATATATTAACGTGTGTTTTGAAGAAAAAAAGTCCTATCTCAAATGATAACAGGAGAAAAGACATTCTGAAGTTGACCAATCAGAGTTGAGCACCATTAAGGTGGAATCATCGCAATTTTGCGTTGCCTAGGTTTCCTTTTTTTCCGTAAAACTCTATAATTCTGTCCATTAGATTTGGTCCACTACATTTATTAGAATGATTGTTTACGTCAGTTTGACATTTGTTTACAATTTCGCTGCGATATTTAATTCAAGTGTATCATTTAACATGTATTCTTCCTCTGAGTACGTAGATATGATTCTTACTTTTGCGCGATGTGGGAACAATGCACGTGAAGCAGTAAGGTTGTACCGTGAACAATTTCCGCAAAGACAAATTCATTCGGATCATAAAACAATCCTGAAATTAATCGCTCGGAGTCGAGAAACGGGTCAGATGCAGCCAGTTCGAAGTGAAGTTGGGGGTGCTCCAAGAAATGTAAGGACTGTCGAATACGAGGAAGCCGTATTGAATGTCTTTGAGGAAGACGGCACCCGGCGTATTCGAACAGTTTCTCGTGAAATGGGTTTATCCAAGAGTTCGGTGCAGAGAGTTCTAGCTGATAATAGGAGGCATCCGTTCCACTATACACGAGTACAACATCTTCTGCCAGAGGATTATCCAATTAGGCGAGAATTTTGTCTATAAACCAAAACGATGCTCCACACTTCTTGTCACGGATACTGTTTTCTGATGAGTCGCTATTTTGCCGGTAAGGTTGTTCCAATTATCACAACCTTCATATTTGGGCAGAGGAAAATCCAAGAGAATTAAGAGAAGATAAACGGGGGCAAGATATGCTCAGTTCATTGGCACGGAGCTACCTGATCTACTTGAAATTATACCTCTTGCTTATCGCATAAATGACTGGTTCCAACATGATGGTGCTCCACCACATTTTAGGAGAAACGTTCAGGAAATTTTGGATAACCAATATCCACAGCTCTGGATCGGTCGAGGAGGACCGCATCATTGGCCTGCCAGATCTCCAGATCTGAATCATTTATCGGCGGCCCATAAATTCAGAGGCTGATCTGAGAGTTCGAATTCAGGAGGCTTTGTTTCAGTTACTGAAGAAATGATAACTAACGCTACTACAAGAAGTTTGTTACGTATAGCACAATTGTGCATACAAATGAATGGTGGTCATTTCGAACATCTGCTTTAACATTATTAGCTACCTATTTAAATAAATGGTTCTTTTTAGAATCGCCATTTTTATTGTTTTATTTTGAAGTTATCTTTTACAATTGTCAAGTCTTGATGTTGATGACAGATAAACGTTAACGAATTTTTATATCGGAAAATGTCAAAATTCCAGTTGCCCAAACATTTTATTGATTTGTGCGATATCAGAGATTTTTTGTTGTTGTTTAGCAACCGATCGGATTTTTTAGTAATACTTGAGGACGAGCTTCCGGGATTGGTGAAATTAAAAACTTTATTACTCGGTAATTTGAGCTAGCAGAAAATTTATTTTAGTCAATTTAGAGTCTCTTTTGTTGTCGGCACATGCCTGTTTTCTCTGGGGAGCCAGTTCTGGGACACCCTGTATTATTTATAAATACTAAACGAAAATATTTGTAGTACCCTCAGTGATGAAAAAGCCTTAACTCTTAATAGCATCCATGTTTATTTCTAGAAATTAAATATATGAACAACTAACAAATAAACTAGTTATACACACATAAAAAATATATAAACATAAACCCTTCATCTAATTTACAATGAAAAAGTACTACGTAGTACTTACTCATCCTAAAATTGACCATATCTAGTATAATGTGATAGTTAGATATTTATGTTACGATTGTTCGTAATGTCGTAAATAGAGAAACAGAAAATGATATAGATAGTATCTAATAAATGAAAAGAATAAATAAGAAGTAATATGTTTCTATTTATTCTTTTTTGCTTTAGTTACTTGTTTACTTTTAAACTTGCTACATATATATTTGATAGTTTTTTTGATAGTGATGTAAAAAACTAAAGATACTACAAGTACAACGAAGACAAGAAAGCCAATTACATCAATCATCTCTCTCTGGTACCATTTCAAATCAAGTCCCGCAGATCTCAAATGTGGGGCTCCTTTATGACGAATTACATGTTCAATCCAATATACTGCAGAATCAATGGGTTTAATTGGTCTATCCTTCATGACCTTGGATCGTTGCTGGATATTTTCTCGATATCTAGAAATTTAAAACCGTCAGATTATTGAGAAACAGTAGATTATATGTATCATTAAGAGTAAAAGTGAGTCTTTTTATGATAAGCTCAGAGATTGAAGACCTAGACGTAGTCGAGGTCGGCAACTGGACGATGCACAAAAAGATCTTCTACTCTATTTTATCTTAAAGCGGATCAACAAAAATAGAAGCAGTAATTCCTAGTTCTCTTGTCGCAATATTATTAGTACCTACTTGAAGGTTCAATAATATTAGTGAAGTCTACTAAAGTCTAAAGTTTAGTTTTTAATAGGGATAATTTAATTATTAAATATTTCGTGTAATTATTGATAAATAAATGTTGAGAAATGTCGAGCCCCCAAAAGACGTTTCAACTCCTTGGATTTGAAATATTTCAAGTCCGGTTACAAAAAAAAAGAACACACTTCAACCGTTTCTATAGAGGTACCTACACAAAGGCGCAACTTTCAACCGCTTAAAGATAAATTAGTATATTGTACTCACGTTGGATTATTCAAAATTTCATTAATTGCCCAATGAAGCTTTTCTTCTGTTATTTCAGGTAATGGTACGCTAACAGCAAACCCATTGTTTACTGCAGATGCAATATTAGTTTTTTGGTCTGCAAAAACTGGAATGCCAATGATTGGTACTCCATGATACACAGTTTCTATAGTACTTAGTAAACCTCCGTGAGATATAAAAATTCGAACATTGGGGTGAGCTTAAATAAAAAGAAACTTTAAATGAGTCATCTTTTTAAGTATGGACTTCTCACCGAGAATATCTTGCTGAGGAAGCCAGTTCATAATTTTAACATTTGGGGGAGTGTCAGGTAGATCTGTTTCAAACTTCCACAGCACCTGTTGTTTGATTTTGGAAAATGTTTTTAAAAGAGTATTGCGCACACCTTCGCTTAAATCTTTGCTTTTTAAATTAGAACCCATTGAAAAGAGAATCACACCGTCTTTGGCGTTATCAAGAAAATTCTGTAAATCGTCTGGTAATTTTTTAGGTGGATTTATATGGTAGCCTCCAATTTCGATTATACTTGGTACCAGAGGAACGGCGTCATTAATACTAACGTGTGAATTTGCAAGGATCAAACTGACGTTATACAATACGTCATCGAATTCAAGATCGGTGTCAATATATCTTTTGAAAACTGTTCTTTGTCTGGGTAAATGCATCATTTGTGTAGAGACATCAAATATAAAATTGAAGCCAAAGCTTTGCAGTCTTTGCCAAAAATTCATATTCTTCGTTAGTGTACTCCTTAAATTAGGTACGTAGGACGATGGAGCTGGGTTCGCCATTATGTAATTGGAAAAACAGTTGGTAGCTACAGTACTCATTAAAATAACGGGAGCTTTAAAATGGTGACCGAGTCCTATTAGAGCTTCGTTTAGAAAATGTTCCATAATGACAACATCGAATTTTTCTTCAGAATTCAGCAGTTTTTGTACATTTTTGTTCTTAAACGTACGGTCGGCTATTTCGTAGCCCATCGTGTAAATAAAATCCAAGTTTTCATACATTCCGACCTTGTCCCTGTTCAAAAGAGCTTTCAAGTACTCTAAAAAACATAATATAACTATTGTCCTGTTTGTATAATGTACTTACTTACCCCCTATATAACCCACAAGCTCCTCTACAGAAACATCCGTATAATTTTTTATAGGAGTTTTTTGAGGATATGGATTGATGAAAGTAATTTCATGACCCCTATCAGCTAATTCTTTTGCAAGACGAAAAACTAACGCAAAGTGACTACGAGCTGGCATCGGTGCAAGAAATAACATCTTAGCACTTTCGACAGCCCATAGTGATCCACATAGTAGAACAATTATTAAGTGTCCCTTCATTGTACAAAATTAAACAAAATAGTAACGACACACTATGTACTTTAATGACTCTAACTTTGAAATAAATAAAACTAAGGTTATGGATCTCCAATATATAAATAACCTTATCAGTGTATCATGAATATCGGAATTACTTTTCACAATTTCTTGACTAGTCATACTAGAAAGTTACATTACATTATATCATCATCATTCCAGAGTGCTTATCTCTTACCCAACCTTAGATCAACTGTAGGTATAATCCACACTCGACTCTTTTTATTTAATCTCTGAATTGCTGTCTCTAAAAACGTAGCTAAACGTAGCTTCAAATATTAATATACAAGTGTTCCAAAATCTGCGGAGAAAGTCAACAACAAGTCAAAGTACAAAGACAAAGGGCATTAACAAAATGTGAAAAAAACGCAATCTCCTTTATTCTAGAAGATATTGGTCTTTTTCTTAAAGTAATTTGGTAACATAATGATTTATTTCAATATAGCATAAGCATAGGTGTTTAACTTTTTGGTATCCATGAAAACAACAAAGAATTATCAAGCAAAATTATCTTAATATTGATTGTCATGTCAATAATGATGGAGAACTTCTTAAAAATTAATGAAACATAAATTAGAGCCAATATTCAAAATGTTAATCTTCTAATAATATTACTTTGTACACTTTTAATCCTTTCCCTATCTACAGAATAAGTCGCTTCGAAAATTCCGTTTATTAATCACTCTATCAAGGCGGTCTAAAGTTACAGGTCAGGACACTGGCTACGTTGCCACATTCTATGGTAGGCCATTCCATGACCTACGATGTTCCTAAAATTTTGAAACCAATTCGACATTTAAAATAAATTTTGACAAGTCCTTGGTCAAATTCGTCGAACTGAATTAAAAGGGCCTTTTAAATGTTGCGTATCAAATTGCAACTCAAATTATGCGTCTTCTTCTTCAAATTACGTAGGTACTATGGCGGACAATAAATTTAGGCCGGCCTGTCATTGGCTTGACATCAAAATGTGAAGCTGGCATTATGTTCAACTAACCCCATTTTCGATTTTTGTCATTCTTGTCATCGTGACAGCGATAATCAAAATTAAGATTGGCAAAAGAAGCGTGCACCAGAGAGAAGTGCTACTACAAATCAGTTATGCTAGTGCGTCATGATCTGCAAGTTACGAAAAGGGCGAAGGAAACGCCAAACAGCTTGAAAACCTTCAGTTTGACAAACTGACACATCAGTCATAATGACAATAAATGGTCGCTTGCATTGACTTTTTTGAAATGTCAGAAATTTGCCGGCCTAAATTTATTGTCCGCCATAGTACCTGTATTTAAGTTTCTATCAAATGAGGAAACGAACCCAATTTGGAAAGAGATTTTAAAAATCGAAAAGTGAAGAAATTACAAAAGCAGCCATGCTTGTGCTAAATATTTTAGGGGAACAGATATAAATGTGGACAAAATGAAGCGACTTCTACCAAACGCGGTGCCAATAACTTCTAATTACGAAGAAATTACATTTTGGGAAGAAATAATCAAAATTAATAATGACCACACAATCACTGGGGAAAATCTTTTGGCTCTAAAAAGGAATATTGAAATTGTTATATTTAAGTTGGAAATGCCCACCTCGCGTTAGTTTATAACCAAACAGTTTCAATAGCCCGGAACACAGCAGAACATCTGAAATATTATCAGTAATGAGCACCATTATTTTTCTGTCCCCAAGGTGGATTTAAACTGTATATTACAATGCGATAATGCATTTTTGAACTGTCGCAAAATTAGATCACTCACATTTGACAAATGCACATTCAATGACAGGTTTAATGGATTTCGAATTTTTTCACCAAATGTTGGTGAAGCAATGTTGTCAGACTGTGGTAGGCCATTCCATAGCACACTGTCTTTGGTCAGTGTCATGGCCTGGTAAATGAAGATCGCCTTGACTCTATCCCGATTCCCGGTAGAATATAATTATGTACAGGGTTATTCTAAATGATTGTAGTCGAAGTAGGCCATGCCCATGTTATTACATTTTTGCCGCTTTCATGTGAACTGTCAGTTTTGTGGCTGCCACTGTCACCTTTTAGGTGAAAAGTGCGGTGATGAGATTTTTATTTATTTTTGTTAAATTAACGATTGAATACAGAAATATTGAGTTGTTTTGCAATCAATTTTAAAAATATTGAGTTGTTTTGCATCCAATTTAACTCCCGTGTGTGAACGGTGTGTACCCACTTATTCACATCATTTTGATGTTTTTTTATGTGGAGCGGCAACCATAAATTTTACATTCAGTTTTCACGCCTACTTCGACTACAATGATTTAGAATAACCCTGTATTATCTGTTGGTGATTGATTCGTTTCCTATTTTTCTTATTCTTAGGTCCAATCTTTTAAACACATTATTGCTTTTTAACTCAGTGTTTGATTTGAACACATTTTAACGTACACAATAGAAAAGAACCCAATGTCAACCAGTGCGATTGCACGAACACCACGTGACCACGGCGTCACAGCGTGTGCGACTTCGGTGGTACCCGCATGGTACCCGGCGGGGTCGACAGCGTGGGGCGGAGTAGGAAGGAGTATCGAGCGGAAGAACCAAGAACGAAGGACCAGGAGTAACGAGTCACCGATGTATGTACCTACAAATCGGTTAGTTAAGATCTGTACCCGATCCGGAATTAAAGCTTCTTTGTTTGGGATCATTGTTTAGTTATTTTACCTTCAATTTAGCAAACTGTTAAATAATTAGAACGATATTGGCAGTAAGTTTTGACAATCACAGTGACATTCCACCTTGCACGCACTTTTCAATTTCATTTGTCATAACAATTTATAGATGAATTCAAATTTAATATTTTTATTTATATGCTTTTGCGGATTAAATCGACACAAATAACTATTATTGGAATACTGTAGGTAAATGACACAGGAAATAATAATTATAACTCGGATTATAATGCTTCAAAATTATTATTCCAATAGTCAACGAAAAACAAATCCCCGATATCTTGCCGATACCTAATAAACGAGGTCAAAAATGTAACTTTTGCGCACTTATAGTTCCAAAAGTAAAGGAGATGTTTTTTTCTACCTTTCTACACGATTTCTAGCATTTATTTTTTCAGGACTCTCGTATAGTTCAAACTAACATTAATTACCTGGCCCTGAATTAATTGAACACTTAATATTTTATTGCAATTCCGAGTGAGTTATCTTATCAACGATATGTGCAATCACATGTTCACACTACTAGGTACAACTATTCATCACAATGAGGCAATATTTATACTACTGTGCCACACTGACGCACACATCCATCAGTCGCGTTACGGAACCAGCAAGGCAATGAAGAACTTAACATTTTTCATATTATTCTGTATCATTTTTAGTGTAGGTGCGAAGGTTAAAAATTGTAAACAAATTAGTAGGCAGGACCGACGTGTGAGACGTTGATGTGAGTACAGTGAGTGCGAGAGAGATAACGCAGAGAGAGGTAGCACACAAGAATAATAATAATATGTAATTGTACTAATCAAATTTTCAATTGATAGTAGTACGTAGTAGTAGGTGACCGTTAACAAATAACATAATTTGGGTTTATATTCCATTATCAACGGTGTCATGGCGGCTTATCGTGGTCTGGAGGGACTTACCTTCTGTAAAATAATAAAAGGGGGTGGTGAGCAACCAATTCCCTGAAAGTATTGAATGAGCACAAACAATAGAAATTTAGAACAGTAAATCATAAATATTTCAATTATGGTACCATTCTACATATAAAGTCAATTTCAACTATTAATGCTTTTGTTTTGATGATTGTCAAATAATGTAATAACTCTTTTGGTAATGATGTAAATAATATAAATTCATTGAGCTCTGATACTTTTGGTCATTATAAATCAATATTAATTAATTGAGCTCTGCCCAAGGTTAAGGAAACAATAGGGCTAACGCCAGTCAGTACTAAGTTGCGAAAGAAATAGCGTGCGACGCACCTGCTTCAAGTACTGACAATACAATCAATACTGAGTTGTGCAATGGTAGGTGGTAGAGGTGTTAAATCCGCAAAACATCGTCATTCGTTACGTTAGTTTCGTCGTTCTTTCTCTATTTGTACGTATTTGAATTTGAAAGTAGTCGACATTTTCAGTTTTCGTTTACAGATTTTTCACTGGTTTATCGCTCCCCCCTCGCACAGATATTTGAGACAGCCCATGAGAAAATCCAACACCTCTACGAATGGCGCGCGACCTGCCTGCTCCAAATAAGTCTTTCAACTTGCCTTGCCGGTAGCGTGTGGTGTTGCGACGTCAACGATTGTGTGGTGCTGCACAGAATCGCCAATTTCTTCGCACCGAATGCAGTACCTTTGTCCGTGATAATGCGGAACGGTGATTCATAAGTCGAGGCGACTTCCGACAGGAACTTGACCACGAACCGAGCCTTCGTTAATTCACAGCCTTCAAGAGGAACGACGGTCGATTCGTCTTCTTGAAACGCCCCAGGTGGTCCACGTGAATTGTATGAAACGACACTGTCTCCTTTTGGAGAGGATCGAGAAAACCTTTCTTGCGTTCTGATGGTAACTTTTTATAGAGGTAAGGAATACCTACTGGAGGAGATGAATTCAGACGGAGTTGTATTTCCCAATATACTTCTTCATTCTGGAAATCCAGAAACGTTCATACAATTTTTGGCAGCGTCTTATTGTCCGTTGAAAAGCGTTCTCCCCCGTAGTGCACTTATTAACAATCTCACGGCGCATACCCTTCGGCTACCCACTGGTCCGTATGAAAGATAGTAAATGCTTTTATTCACAATCGGTTAGTAACGTACAACTTTAAGAGGTTAGGTCAGGTCAGGTCAGGTCAGGTCAGGTCAGAAAGTGAGCGATTACTCGTGTACACATCTACCGGTCAGTAATGATAATGATGAAAAGAGGAGTCAGTAATGAGTCGTAAGCGGTCAGTAATTAAACCCATAACTGACCTGTGGTGGCGCTACTGTAGCACCAATCGCGAAAATCTCTGTACGTTTTTCTGATATCGTAATTTGCTTTTCTCAGGTAAGAGATTCAGTGTTAATTTGTGTGCGGATTCCCGCAATTCTGGGGAGGGTACACTCTATTTCATTATCGCACATTTTGTTTGTTAAAAAATGTGTGCAAATGTCAATTTGGTTTGACTTTTGTGAACTAAAATTTAATACAATCTCAATCGTACTAAGTTTTAATATTTTGCCAAAATAAACGATAATATTACGGAGGTTGGTTTTTATTTATTTTTTATTATTATCTTGTTGCTTGTTTTATTAAATGATTGATTGTGAATAAAATAGTATACAAACCTCGGCGAAAGTCCATTCCTGTGTCTCGAGAACTAGTTCACCTCGAGGGCAAGCCTCTCGGTAAACTATTGTTCTCTCGACAGGAATGGAACACTTTCCTCCTCGGTAAGTAATATACTATTACTAACAATTTTTGAAGTAAATACTACAGTGCGGAATAAAATGATTTACATCTAGTTACCTTTGCATTACCCTTGTAAAAATACGAAATGCCGCTCTACAAAAAAAAAGAAGAAAACCTAACCTCAAAATATATATCCAAATTCCAAATGTGATTAATTGCGAAAGGATGCAAAGTTGAGATTGAAATTAAAAAGGAGCTAACAAAAGCAAGTCACAGCTAGTGTTGAAAGTGGCTACCAACGTTTGTTATTAATTTAGTAAATTGTAACAATTGTCAATTCGATTGATGACATTTATTGACAGAACTAATAGTTCGGCACTTCGAAAAAAAAAGTAGAGCGGTACAGGAAAATTTTCATGTGCAAAAATTCCAAAGGTAACTAGATGTAAATCATTTTATTCCACACTGTAGGTTTAATATACATAAAAATAAGCCATTGCTTAAAGTGGTTACTTATGATTTAAGGATTTACTGAATTTTCCAGTAAATACTAATTTTCGTATGCCTAATAAATAGCAACTACTTAGCTATACTTTGAAGTAAATACATACTTATAATTTTTCAAGTTTGGTAAATAGCAACATCAAATTAACTTTCAGTCATGCAAATACGTGCGCCTGAAGATGAACGGGAACCACTTTTATCGTGGTAGAGCTTCTTGAGATTCATGATTATCAAGATAATTTTCCTTATTTAACGTTGTTTGACATTTTTGCAGAAAACTTCAGACAATTATATTTATTTAAAACAAACAACAATGCAGTTTTTTGACCAGGAATTTTTTGAAATAGCTACTGGATTTTTGCCGTCAGTCTCCAGCAGTTTCAAAATTTCTTCTTCCTAAGGTTTCGACACTATTTTCTTATTTTCCGTTGCTTTCAAATCGGTTTTCTTCTTCAACTCAATTTTCAGGGTATTAATTTTTTTTTATTTGGTCAGGTAAAATTATTTTACCAAAATTTGATTAGACTGCTTTACTAAATCGTGACGTTGCTTCACTTTTAGCAGCTCTTACTGTTGGAACTTGTGACTTATTCAGGAGTATTTTTTATTCTTTAGCAAAAGAACAAACTCCATTTGAGATGGTCAAGATTCTTTACTTTTTGCTTCTGAATCGGACGACATTTTTCTTTGGCAGTTTGGAAGCGACTAATACAAGCACAATTATTGCTCCCTATCCATAAGATATTACTTATCAAAAAACAATACAAATACAATAGCAAAAAACCTTATCGCTACAGCAGGGTTCTAATCATTAAAGCTTTATTTCATATAAACAACTGAGCGAAGAAGATTGTAGTAAATACTACACCTTTTATTTAAGTACATACTCCGAAAATACTAGTATGTATATACCGAGTGTCAACTACCAAACCTGGCCATAGGGATGTATCATGAAGAATTGTACTGTACTTGTAAATACAGGGTTATTCTAAATGATTGTAGTCGAAGTAGGCCATGCCCATGTTATTACATTTTTGCCGCTTTTATGTGAACTGTCAGTTTTGTCGCTGTCACTGTCATTTCTTAGGTGAAAAGTGCGGTGATGAGATTTTTATTTATTTTTGTTAAATTAACGATTGAATCCAGAAATATTGAGTTGTTTTGCACCCAATTTAACTCCCGTGTGTGAACGGTGTCTACTCACTTATTCACATCAATTTGATGTTTTTTTATGTGGAGCGGCAACCATAAATTTTACATTCAGTTTTTACGCCTACTTGGACTACAATCATTTAGAATAACCCTGTATTTACTAAACTTTATGTATACGAATTGCAGAAGACAGTTTATTGTCGAACTAGAGGGTTTAGGGGACGACGAGCGAGGAGTGCTTTAAAGGAACGAGTTCGACAAAATGTCTTGTGAAACGAGTGTAACATGCTATTTTTTCTAATTTGGCTTCATTAATTTAATTTAAGAAAATGTAAAATAATTATCTAGTGACTTTTATTTTAATGGAATTGGGTTGGTATTGATGAAACAGTGTCATTTCATTGACAATTCCACTTAGAAAATTTCAACCAATCGCTTGTAGTATTTTGAATCATTGGACAAATAAGGAACGAATTACACAGATAATTTAGCATGGTCCTAAAATTATCGAAAAATTATCACTAGTAATATCCCGAGTGTCAAATTATCGACAATTTGACATGCACGGGAGGATATTTTGGCAGACTATTTCCTGAGAAAAATTTATATGGTAAGTAAGTACAAATAAACGTAATTCTGTGTTTAAAAATTGGTTATTCTTTAAATTTTTATGTTGTTGACGGTCATCACATTTACACTAGTGAAAATTATCGATAATTGCACTAGTGCAGTATTATCATATATTATACAACTAGAGGATTGAAAATTCTCGATTATACGAGACGTGTTGCCTAGAAACATCACGAGATCGTAGATCGAGTGGTGTTTCCGGCAACACGTCGAGTAATCGAGAATTTTCCATCCTTGAGTTGTATACGGGTAGACTATATCATGAATAAAATAAATAAATAAATAAATGAATGAATGAATGAATGAATGAATGAATGAATGAATGAATGAATGAATGAATGAATGAATGAATGAATGAATGAATGAATGAATGAATGAATGAATGAATGAATGAATGAATGAATGAATGAATGAATGAATGAATGAATAAATAAATAAATAAATAAATAAATAAATAAATAAATAAATAAATAAATAAATAAATAAATAAATAAATAAATAAATAAATAAATAAATAAATAAAATAAATAAATAAAATAAATAAATAAACAGGTTCCCGAAACCGACTGGGCGCATTCAGTAGCAGAGCGATTTAATGTGACGGCTAGCGCAAAAAAATTTGTAAGTTAAGGCGGCGAGCGAAAATACAAAGGTTGGTATATTCGAGTATACAAAGGTTCGTATATTCGAAATCGCCCTGTTTACTAAAATAACCGCTGAAATACATGGTAACTAAAGAAAATCAAAGATTCTCATTGGTTTATGAAGTAATGAATGATATAGTCGCTGTAATTCGATCGCTATTGGCTAAAATTCAAATATTCGAGCTATTTGATTGGCTTAAATTTTTCGAAGGAAATAGTCGCTGTAATCATCTCCACCTTCCTAAAATTATCGCTGTAATTTTCTCCTCTTTCCTGGAATTTTGGTAAACTCATTTTTGAACCACAATAAAATTTTGGTTGTTTTCAACTAAGTTAACTAACGCTTTGAGAGTCATAAGATTACGTATAAATCTAAAAAAATGTGTAAAATTTGAAAATGAAATTTTCTTTCGTGGATTTGTTATGCCGAATACAACTCGATGGTACGAAATTGCGGAAAATTTTTGTCCTCATTTTACTCGTATTTGTTTCTTAGACAATTGACGTCGAAACAAATACTCGTATAATGAGATCGAAAATTTCCGGCAATTTTGTACCCTCTCGTTATATTACTAAGGAAAATTAAATTTCAAATTATCTTCCTCTTAATAGATTATTTTGATCTCACAACATGGATTCAGGTTCAAGTGATATCACATATCTAAATCAAACTCTGTGATCAAAAACTGAAAGTGCGCTGTTGGACAGATATAACTATTCGGTATGACCGACTCTGTCGAGACAAAGACATACTTACTAAATGTGTACTTATTCCTCATCAAATATTGAAAATAGTCCAACTGGAGTTGAATAAAGAGCTTTAGGCTAGTAGAATTTTAGAAATATCTAACTAAATGCACTGTGTACATATTTATTAGAAAAAAGTAAAAAAAACAACATAAGGTATTTGCATACAACAAAAAAAGTAAAAAAACGTCTTCAAGGAAAAAATTATTTGTTTACGTAAGTGCCTACTGCGCATGATAAAAGTATTTCTTCAAAGTGCCTAGTCATTTTAGTATATTTTAGTATATTGCGATGTCTTCAATATGCCTAACTGTCATTCGGCATTTTGCAAAATTACTGAAAACGGCAGGTCATTTTGAATTATTGAAAGTTATTATTCAAAGTGACGCTGTTTTGCAAAACGCCTAAGAGCCCGATTTCAAGTCAGGATAACAAATAGGTGATGCAGCGCAAATGTGTAGCTATCTTTGTCCTACACATTAATTACTAATATGCGTCATCTTTCTCAAACTTGCAATTTTGTGCCGTTACCATGACAAGACAAGTTGCAAGTCAACTTGAAATCGGCCTCTAAGCCTGCGACATATAGATAACACACTCAGTGCCTACAAGCAAACAAACGCTGTGCCAAAATAAAAAAATCATTGTGGTGCAAATAACACACATTTTTCATGACATTTCCTTTTACTTATCTGTTGCGCGTGAATCAAAGGCGAATAATTATTCTATGATCTCTCGCATACATAAATGACTTACACTTTACACTTGCTCTAATGTCAAGCTCTGAATTGCAAGTCAAAACTTATTCTAAAACTACCACTATTATATAACTACGAGCGCGGGGGGTAGGGTGGCAGATGGCCGACGCCTCAAGCCAAGTTCAGGTAAACTGAACATTATCACAGTGATAGGCATCAGAATGGTTTTTTTGATTTTGGGACGGCGTATACATACAATTTTTTTTTCTCTATACATGAAAAAGCTTTTAATATAAGTAGGTACTTCTTTAACTGATAATAAACATCATGTCAAAAACCTTTGAGATTGATAAGATGATAAGAGATCATTTCTGACTGCTACAAAAAAATGAGAAGAAGGACGCTACAATAATTTCAAAGTAAACACCGTTCACATTGTTTGGCATAATGGGAGGCTATGATTTATTTTTTTAACGTTGGACACACTGTTTGATTTCCGTCACTAAAACGCCTGACAATGCGGACCGATCAAAATGAACATAACATGTTGCTGAATTTCCAGCGCTGTCTGAGTAGTTTTCTATTGCAAACTAGTAAAACTGACAACAATGCACTAGACATTGACGTTATTTATAACCTCAAACTTAGAAAAACATAGCCTAATTCAATAGTTATTGTTATTTATGACCCGATTTCAATGAACAAAAAAATCAAAGATATGGTTTTTCAAGCACTACAAAACAGCCATAAAATATATTTTTTTTGGCGTTATCTTCAATAGCTAACGATAGTCAACTTTTTTTTTTAAATGGACACATGTAGTTTTTTAGGCTTGGTCTGGTAAGGTTTTTTTTTCTGAATCTAATGATGCATTGAAAGTTGAAAGTTATCATTTGGTTCATAGCTAACTGAAAAAAAAATAAAACAATTTTTTGTGGTTCAGCTTATTATAAAATTCTTAAGAGTGCAGTGAAAAACAATCGGAATACAAAGTACGATGAATGTCATCTAAACGTCAGATTAGAAATTTTCATCTGCTTTTTTAAACTTTTTTTATTTAAGTATAAAATAACAACATTGTCAGTCATGCAGGATAGCAGTCATTTGACTATTATTTTATGTTCGAGTGTAATAAAAATCGTAATTAGTCAAAAACAAAAATTTAATAGAAAAAATAATAATTATTATTATTATTTATGTTTTCCAAGAAAATAATATTAAAACTCTTCAAGATTGCACCTGATAAACGATAACTTTTAATACACCATTAGATTCAGAAAAAAATACTTTACCAGACTAAGCTTAAAAAACTACATGTGTCCATTAAAGTTGACTATCGGTAGCTACTGAAAATAACGCCAAAAAAAAATATTTTATGGCTGCTTCGTAGCGCATAAAAAACCATATCTTTGGTTTTTTGTTTATTGAAATCGGATAGTAAATAAAAAAGTTATGGGTTGAGGCGTTTTTTATCAAACAGCCTGTATGTACCTATGTATAGTCGTTTACAACGACATCCGTGTGGTTGCAGATTATACACACAAATTCTTAACCAGTATTCAGAGTATTGACAAATCCTAGTTAAAAAAATGTCAAACAAGAAATTAAGGTAAAAGAAAATGTATATTTCGTGAAACAACAAACAAGAACTCAATCTTCAACGCGGTATAAAACATGGTTAAACTAAGTCATCCTCGGAATCCGAATCAGACTACATATTTTCTTTGATTTGTCGGAAATGGTAGATAATAATTGGAATTTGTCAAATTCCCGTAAATTGCCAAATTAGGAAATTCAAAATTACTAAATTGAAACAGCAAGTGATGCCAACATACTGTTATATTGACAGCAAGGATGTCATTGAAAACGACTGTAGTTTGTCCAGCGAGAGACTGGTTGACATAAAAATCACTAAATTCTACGTAGAGAAAGTAGAACCTAGCGCACGTAAAATTTGAAATACAGGGTTATGATAAAATAACGCACAAAATTCATAAAACTCACAGTATTAATTTTTGAAAAAAAAATGCAAAAACACGTCAAACAGTTTTTAAAAATTCTGCGTCTTTTAACATAATATAGAAAAAAAATTGCGTCAAATTTGTCAAAGTTATGACGTTATTAATTTTTTATTCAAATGGGAAGCTACCATTCCGATTAAATTATTATTATTTGATAGAGCTTATTTTTCTGGATTATAAAAATCTAGTGTAAGTATGGATTACATAAAAAAATAAGCAAATTTATAAAGAACGAAATAAACTTGATTTTAATAATACTTAATATAGTATATTATATGACATAAAACTTTATGCATCTAAAAAGAATCACATTTTATCTTTATTAACAATAACTGAAAATTTCTCAAATGATATTAGCATGAGTTTTGGTATTGATAAGTGTAAAACGCAATCAATATGTCGCGGTCATTACGAAAATTTAGAATATATAACTAAAGAAGGAGAAATAATTAAAAATTTAAATAAAGGAGAATTTTATAAATATTTAGGTATTAATCAATCAAATCATATTCAACATTCAATTATAAAAGAAAATTTAGAAAAACAATTTTATTTAAGAATTAAATCTATTTTAAAATCAAAATTAAACGGTAATAATTTAATTAAAGCAGTTAATACATATGCTGTTCCATTGTTGACCTATTCTTTTGGTATTATAAAATGGTCCAAAACTAATTTACAGAATATAAATATTCAAACTAGAGTTCTCTTTACAAAATTTTGTAAACATCACCCCAAATCTGCTATTGAAAGATTTAATTTACCACGCGAAAATGGTGGCAGGGGTTTTTCAAATCTAGAAATTCTACAACATAATCAAATTGCTTCACTAAAAAATTATTTTCTTAATAGAGCTAGTGATAACACTTTTTTTAATGCTTTGGTTTCAGCGGATAAAGGCTACACACCTTTAAATTTAAGTGATAATATAATTTCAGATATTGTTGAGCCAAATATACCTGACACTATAGCAAATATAAAACAAAAGTCTTTACATGGGAGATATTTTAAAGAGCTAGAACAGCCAGAAATTAATATTCAAGCTTCTCATGCATGGCTTAAAAAATCAAATATTCATCCTGAGACTGAGGGTTTTATATTTGCAATACAAGATCGTGTTATAAATACAAGAAATTATAAAAAACACATATGCGGTTTACAATCGATCATTGATAAATGTAGGATTTGCGGAACTGAAGGGGCAACCATTGAACATATCATTTCTTCTTGCACCGTTTTGGCTCAAAGCGAATATAAAAAACGTCATGATATATTCGCAAAAATTATACACATGAATTTAGCAGTTAAATTCAATTTATTAAAGGATACACAACCAAATTACATTTATAAACCAGAAAGTTGTTTAGAAAATGACAATTACAAATTATATTTTGATCGGATAGTTTTAACTGACATTCACATTCAGCATAACAGACCAGACATTATTATTTTAAATAAACAACAAAAGCAAGCATATCTTTTAGATATAGCTGTTCCAAATTCACACAATATAACACAGACATATAATACAAAAATTAATAAATATTTAGAGCTGTCCGTTGCTATGAGAAATCTTTGGTGTTTAGAAAAAATTTCGATTTTACCATTTATAATTTCAGCAACAGGAATAGTACCCCAATCTCTTTTTAAAAATTTAAAAATTTTGGACTTAGAGAACACATTGGTGGTTGAAATTCAAAAAGGTATATTATTATACTCATGTCACATCGTGAGGAAATTCCTTAACATTGACACAGAACATAAAACACAAAAAAGTCAAAATGCGGAGGCGAGACGCCGGTAATTATGTTGATAAGCACTGCACTATTACTTGATAGTATTATCCGTAATAGTGTATGTACTCCGGCAAAATTGCCGTGCCGCCGGGTGGAGGTGGGATAGGAGAAAATATTATGATACAAGTTTATAAGGAAGCCTTTAAAGCACGCGCGACGAGTTTAAGAGCACGACGCGTAGCGGAGTGCTTTTAACGTCGCAAGTGCTTTAAAGGCCCTTATAAAAGTGTATTATACGCTATTTTTTATTATACCTGCACTACAATCTGAAAATTATAACAAAAAAAGTAAACTGAAATACCTTTTCGGAGGTAATCTGTGTCATTAATCGTTGTTATAGAAATGGTCAATTGTTGTTGTTTCGTCGCTATCATGAATCGTGTATCAATGTCTATGTATCATTGTTCAAAATGTAGGTGAATTTGTTGTTACCTAAGCAACCCTTAAAGCTCGGCGTGCTTGAATCGCCTGTTTTCGCACGCTCAGGCGTGCTTAAAACGGCGATTCTGATGCAGGTATAATAAAAAATAAATTAAACAATACTTTAAAGCAAAAATTTACTCTAAAAACTGTTTGACGTGTTTTCGCGTGCGTTATTTTATCATAATCCTGTATATCCTTCAAACAGTAACATTTTTGCAATAAAGAATAATATAGTTTTATTGAATTACAGAAAGTGTTCAAAGTATTCTGACCCAGCTTCAATGCAACTGCTAACCCTCCGTTGCATATTTTTAAATGCATTTTCCTTTTCCAACATCTGAACGGTTATAGCGTTGCATGCATTAGAAATTGTCTAGAAATAAGCTAAATTAGAAATTTAGATTATTCAAAAACCACTGCCAGTATCTTATTCGCGTTGGAAGATCTCATGGGAACAGCTCTTGAACGACGGTAATTTTATAGGAATGAAGATTTAAATCTTGTTTTAATATTTTGTGACAAGTTCCATATAAGAGGTTCATCTCTTGGGCTAACCTGCGGAGAGGTTTTTTAGGAGACTGCTACATTCTTGCTACAATATCTGCCACAATCTCAGGAGTTCTTTTTTTGGGTGCTCCGCTGCTTTTCGACCAATAGTTCCAATATTACGAAATTTCGCAACACACCTATAAATTTGTTGTTTTTTCGTTTCACAATCAATTTTGGTTTCTGGCGGCATATTTAGTTGGACTTATCTCTCAATTCATAGTAACCAACCTTAACCATTCAAAATAACTTTTGAAAATTCTAGTTACACACAACATGAAAAATGTTATTTCCCTAAAAGTTCGAATTCTAGGGAGTAATTTATTTTTGACACGAGAGTACAGTCTATTCCATTTAAGAATGCAGTAGATGTCACTTCGAACGGAGAACGTTTCACACTGGCGAACGTGGCAAATTTAAATATAAAAAAATTTACAAAAAAAAAGTCTTAAAGGAACTTACGGTAGTGGTGCTCTAATAACAAAATTGTAGTTTAATGATGCGTATGATACAAAAACCCAATAAGTTTAACACTAATAACCAAAAAATCGATGAAATATTAAAAAATCGACCATTGCCTTGGTGTAAACTTTTCTCTTATTTTGACCAGTCAACGATGGGAAAATAGTCCCTATGCTATTCTCTACTGCATACTTAAATGGAACAGACTTTAGCTTACTTTGATAATATAGAGTGATCAAGAATGATTAGAAATCTGTTAGTAACAATGAAAATGTGAATGTACTCGTATAGTGACCTAACTTTTTTTAAATGTCGTGTCAAGTTAAAACATCCGGATAGCGCCAAATATGAGACAAAAAAACACCAATATTTTTCAATGTTTCATTGCCAACAGACTCAGTCATTGTTGATCACGCCGTAGTACAAAACTCCTGCAACTATTTGTTCTACTTAGATGCATAATTTTGAATTATGTACCTTTAATAATACCAATAAGATGAACGTCCTTAATAGAAGAAGAGAATAAGTATTACACAGCATACAATAAAAGTGCCACTCGGTAAAATAGATAATTAGGATGAAACTTGTTGAGTAGTGCCGGCCTGAGACTGTGGCCTGAGATATAACATTTGGTGGGGGTGTGGCATTGCCATCTCGAACTCCAGGCCTTAAGCCAGACAGCGTGTGACGTCACGAGGAAGGCCAAACGTCAAAATTTGACATTTGTTTACATTTTCAGAAAGTATCAAATACGGTGTTTTAATCATTCTTATGGAAAATTGTGAGATAAGCAAAAGCTTTGTGGCAAGTGTATATAATAGTTTCAGTTGATACCAGGGTATTTACTGTTCATCGAACGTCGCAAGAGACGTTGAAACCTGGGAAGTATTTTTATACCCTATCAACATTTTCGTGATTACAAGTCGTTGTAAGGGCAATTTAGTTGAAACTATATTTGCTGCACATATAATTAAGATGTAAGAAGCATTTGTTGTGATTTGGTGTTATTTAAATGATTCACAAAGTAAAAATTACGCAAAAACAATAAATACGCAAACTTAACCTCACTTGTAAATGACAATTTTCGCGTCATTAATGGCATTTTACTCCACGAGGCAGTAATTGTAAAGCCTAAACACATCGTTCTACTAAAAAATAGAGTGCTAACCAAAAATTTTACTGTTTTTATTGAATTCTGGAGGTTTAATGCGTTTTTCGATGAAGCCTTTACTGTGACGTCACGATCAAAAACAATTGCTGCCTTAAGGATTTGTGTTCTAGATGGCAATGGGTGTGCGTAGACGGAAAACAGTCGGACGAGTCTATCTTTCGTAAATTAGGGGTGTCAACAGATTAAAAATCAGCTGATTTCCGTCGTACAGAAACTCTAGTGGAATTCGACTTTGGTTGTAAATTTATATTTGTCACTTGAAAAATAGACTATACTGTGACCGCTATTCTCTGCTGGGACCGGTTTTGCCATGCCACTGGGATATTTTGTCTGCGCAGATTTCCCCCATCAAATGTCATATCTCAAGCCGGCTTTACTCTACTCTTACAAGGAATATGTGCAAACATTTTACGAGTAGATGTATTACCTGCCCCTGGGTACAACCAGTATATCCTAGCCGAATTTTTGATGAAAGAAGTTGCCAATCAAGTCACATTAATTAGCCCCTACCATTCTCAAAATGCACCTCTTAATTACAAGACAATAAGACAATCAACAAAAATGATGTAATCAATAAGACGGACAGTAATTATCGGTTGTAATTCCACGAGAGCTCTGAGATGATCGATTTTTAACACGAACGGTAACAACGAGTGTCACTTTGACAGTATTAATTTCCCGACACCCACAAACTCCCCGAAGATGATGATTTCACCGTATTATTTTGGTCCGCCAGTTCTGATAGACCCTGTATATTAATTCTATATCATTCATATATGTATAATTTTAAAAAAATCCTATTCATTATTAATTGTTTATAAAAAAATGTAAAATTTTCATATGATTTAAAGTTTTTTATAATGATATAATGAAAAAAAAAAGATTTAATGTCCGACTGTATTGTTATTGAACGGTAATGACAATTTTCTGATACGTTATTAGAGAAATAATCCCCTAGGGCATTATCTTCAAATAACAGGCTCTAGGGCGTTATAAGATAAGGTTTTTGTTGGTTAGTTACGACCAAATTTTGACTGATTGGTATAAATTAATCAAATCATTGTCAATCCAAAAACACACGAAACTAGTCGGACATTAAACGTTAAAGGCGTGGTGCTTTACAAATCACAATAAATGCATCTGTGCGCGCCCCGTCTTTTACAGTGGACGATACGCCACTGGTAACATCCCCACCCTTGTTTAGCAACCTCCACAATTTGGCGGGTGGCATCACTTTTTCAAACTGACCTTCTCTCTTCTCATTTTAACTTCCTTTCTTTTAATCAATTCTCACGTTAGCTCCTACGAAGCTATTCCCCAAGTCCCAAATACGATAGAAATCGGTGGTTTCCATATTGAAGAACCAAAGAAACTACCAGATCATTTGCAAAAATTTTTCGACGGATCTACAAATGGAGTTATAGTTTTTTTCTAAGGGTTCTTCTTACAAAGTGCTGATTTACCGGAGTCTAAACGAAATGCCGTCTTAATAAAAACCTTTGCCAAATTAAAGGAAAATATTATATTGTGGAAATAGGAAGATGATAAGTTACCAGGACGACCGAAAAATCTTAAAATTATGAAATGGATACCTATTAGGCATTCACGATCTTTTTGGGACCGAGTTGGCTATGATTTTTTCTTTTCATGTTGGACTAACTGACTCAGTGATGCAACGGATGCAATTTTTTTTTTTCTGTCAGTGTCTGTTCGACATTTTCTTGCCACCGGATTGCCAGATTTATTATTTTAATATTCGTAAGAAACTAAATGAAGTATGTAAAAATAATTTAAATTTCCGTCAAAGGAACAGTCAAAATTGCCAAAATAATTTTATACGATAAAAAATTTCTATTAAACGATTTAATTTAATTTAAAAAGGACAGATCAGATTTAAGAGTTCCGGCAACAATGTACCTATTCAGAAAATATAACCCTAAACTGAAAACAACCTAACCTAACACAAAAAGTGTCAATTTCCTTTAGGGAATTTAGTTATTACTGAGGTACTGCCAACAAAATCACTATATGGTCATAGCCAACTCGGTCCCAAAAAGATCGTGAATGCCTTATATATCAGATGTTTTAGCTATACCTTTCTGCTGTGGTTATGTTTATTAAGAGAAAAGAATTTTAGCGCATCCAAATGTTAAAGCATTTATTTCTCATGGAGGTTTGTTGAGTACCATGGAGAGTATGTACAGTTAATTTCGAAATTATAGAGTACACCTGAAATATCAAGAAGTCTATTTATTACAGTTTTTTCCACATGTAAAGATGCCTTTTTGAAATTTGAACGTCATATTTTTTATATAGGTTAGGTATATAAGTTTGACAACATAAAACGTCGCTGATATTTTAGAACACCATAATATTGTTTGTTTTATCCTCTGTGCGATGTTATAATAATGCTGGGCTACCCTCCAGATCGACCACCCTTCTTCTAATTTAGAAAGAATGAGCACTTTCGCGTTTTCGGTTAGATTAGACATTTTGTTTGTCAAAATTGACATTGATCATTGACAAAAAATGTAAGTGCATTTCACACTGTAGAAAATTAGGTGTATTCTATAATTTTGAAATTAACTGTACCATGCTGTTCCAATAGTGGGAATACCAATTTTCACCGACCAGTATACAGGGTGAAAACTTTAACTGGAATAAAATTCATAACTTGTAAATAGGCGATTTTTGTAAAAAATACCGAAACAGGTCAATTTTTATTTTTCCTTGCCCACATTTTGACGTATATGGTTTTTGTATATCTGCTCCCGGAAGTGCGCAACCATCCCCAACTTTTTTTTTTTCAAACGTAAGGGTATATCAAGTGACACCTCGTTTGAAAGGCCAATTTGTAAGTAATATAACGCACTATTTGTTTCTTGAATATTTTCAAAGCTTGCGTGCTAAAAAATAAAAATCAATTCTATAAGTTCAACACTATTTAATGCAACAAATGTTCAAAATGGGCACCGTTTCTCTCTTGGCAAATTACAAATCGATAGTAACATGCATCCCTTAGGTTTTGTAACATTTCCGGTGTGATTTGGCTAATTTTATGGTTCATGCCTAATACGTTTCTTAAGGTTCTCAATATTCTTCGGTTTTAGGCATGAAGTTAGCCAAATCACATCGGAAATGTTACAAAACGTAAGGGATGCAGGTTACTATCGATTTGCAATTTGCCAATAAACAAACGGTAGCCATTTTGAACATTTTTAGAATTAAATAATGTTAAACTTATAAAATTGGTTTTGATTTTTTAGCACGTAGGTTTTGAAAATATCTTAAATATCTAGGAAACAAATAGTGGTTTAAATCAGATATTTGTTTGTTGTTTTTATTGTTAGTTTAACATTAAGTGATTTTTAGAAGATAGTATATTATGTTATGAGGAGCAAAAATGAAGTTTTATGTGCTGCGGCTGGTAGATTGGCTGCCGAACGCAGTGAATAACAGTGAATAACATATACTATTTTTTCTTCAAACCTTCATAACAAATTATTTAAGACATGTTAAGAAACCAGGTAGGAATTTCAAATGATTTAGCTAGTTAACTTTACAGCCGCTCATCAGCGGAGATAACAACTTCACGGACGCCCTCAGCGGAGATAATAACTTTACGGACGCTCCTCAGCAGAGATAATAACTTTATCTGCCGATCGTCAGCTCGTTAGATGCTGTGACAATGAAGTGACACTTCAGCATTATCAATGCAGCAATGCAATGTCATATTTTACGGACGTTTGAAGAAAAAATTATTTATAAAAAAAAAACAGGCAACAAAAAGGATAACATATCTAGTACAGACAAGAGAATGTTATTATTTCTTTACATGAAAGATTTTTTAATGTAAGAATTCTTTATATGATAACAAACAGGAGGTCAAGAATATTTGAGACATATAAATTATCATTAAATTACATAATACAGGGATTGTATCATTTTAGATCGTAAATGAAGCTAGAATGATTTAAAACTATTTTAAAAATTTTACTTAACTTAGGTCGACATTAGTACAAAAAATTACCGAAACAATTTGTTTTAGACACATAGTTGTTGATTAAATACCTACATTTAATAATGTCAATAAACTTATCGCGTCCTTGATGGAAGTAGAGAATAAGTACCGCTTACAACAAAAGTGCCAGTCAGTGAACTGGGTGCTTAGAATGAAACTCGTCGTGTTTATCGCAAACTTATTACTCGTGCAAGTAAAATGTGCAAACATTTTAGGTGTATTCCCAGCCCCTGGTTACAGTCAGTATATTTTGGCGGAAGTTTTGATGAAAGAAATCGCCAATCGAGGACACCAAGTCACAGTAATCAGCCCGAATGCTCCTAATAATCCCTCTTCGAACTACAAGATAATCAACCCGAACGACGTAACCGAAGATTCGGATGGTAATTATTTGATTAATTGTGAAAAATATGGGCAATGGGGCGTCTAAATAAAAATTGGGTCAAGAATGTACTGTCTGTCACATTCCGTTTATTTCTCTTGCATTGTGCCCTTGTAGCTGTTACCACATGGTCTCACCATCGTGAAGTTTTTAACCTCCAATCCATAATTAAATCTCTTTTTTAAATTTTATGCTCTAATCGTTTCAAAACACTTTTGGTATTTGTGAGGTAAAAGTTGGTTTCCCGACGCGACGGGAATCGTTACAACGGTTCGTCACTTAAAAGGAAGGATGCCTTATTTTATTTAGACAATTTGGGTTGATTTTTTATATTTTCTAGTTTGTACTAGAGTATAAACCTTCACAAAAAATTGTCTCCTGATTTACATAATAAGGGTTGAATTCACTTAGTGAAAATTAGTGCTTAGCGAAAAAGTTCCAATAGCAAACATTTTCATTTTTTCAGACTCTACAATAATTTGTAAATGAGAAAATAGCTATGTATTTATGGAATCAAATAGGAAATGCCTCATTTTGTATAACAAACGAAATGTTCACACGTTATTCAAAATTGTGTGTTTCACACAAGAATTTTTCTAATTTTTGCAAAAAAGATTCTTTACACTTTTTATGCGAACGAAATAATTATTAATTTCAAGATTTGTATTTAAAATCAAGTGTCTCCACTGGTTTACAGAGTCGAATTTCAGACGTCATTGATTTGTGATTTATAAGATCTGCACATATAGACTGATTAAGTAAGTGTGGTAAATACTTGAACCTGCGATAAATCCCTAATTATAGGCCCATGACAATGTTCGAAATAGTATATTATGATACAAGTTTATAAGGAAGCTTTTAAAGCACGCGCGACGAGTTTAGGAGCACGACGCGTAGCGAAGTGCTTTTAACGTCGCAAGTGCTTTAATATTTATTTATGTATTAAGGGCATAATCAGGAGATTATGGCACAAGGGAATGTTTAAAGCCCGAGGAACGTGGGCTTTTAAATTCCCGACGGCTATAATCCACAATTATGCCCGTAGTACATAAACATTTCATTCTATTTTATAATTTCTAAAAGATTCAAACAAATATTTAGTATTCCTTAAAGGAAATCAACTAAAAGTTGTGTCCATGCAAATTTAGTTAGCTATTTTGATGTTGTTAGGGTTACTGTGTATATAATGTATGATTTTCTTTAATAAAATAATGTTTGATATCATTGTTTGAATAATTAAACCAAACGTTGCTTGGCAGATTTTTGACAGATCTGTGCCATAAAGGCCAATTTATGCCCTCATTTGGGGGCGTATATTAGCTATTTATGTAATGCTTTATTGGACGAGTCGAGTTTATGGACGAGCGAGCGCAGCGAGCGAGGCCATAAATAGAAGAGTCCAATAAAGCATCATTATGGACGAGTTGCATACAATATTTTATGTTCGACTGCATTATTTGTTCAAATTACAAAAAAATAACAGTGACATCTATGAGATAAATGTAGAATGACAGCAGGTTTGCGACTTTATTTATTATAGTTGTATTTATTATTTGGAATAATGAATATTGGACTAGTCCGATAAAGTGGTAGATTATGGCCTCAAAATAACGTCATAAACCATCTATATTTGTCACAGTCGAACATAAAGACGATTATTGACTAAAATAGAATAAAGTCCCTTATACACATGTATCATACGCTCTTTTTTATTATATGTACCTGCACTACAATCTGAAAATTATAAGAAAAAAATTAAATTGAAATACCTTTTCCGAAGTAATCCGTGTCATTAATTGTTGATATCGATACCGAAATGATCAATTGTTGTTGTTGTTGTTGTATATTTATTATAAATTGTGTATAAATGTGTATTTATCATTGTTCAAAATGTAGGTGAATTTGTTGTTACCTAAGCGACTTTAAAGCTTTAGTGCTTTAAGGGCCCAATTTTAGTGTCAAAAACAGAGATTATGATTCAGATATGTATAATAAAAAAATCTTTTTTTGTTCGACGAAAAATATTACAATGTCAAATATTCTGGAACTTCTCTGTTCCCTGTTAGGAAAACGGATGGGGTAAAGACGTTAAGACGTATCGCTTGATTGCGATTTTTATTTCATTCGGAAAACACTTGCAGCATGTCGGTCAGTTGATTGTTATCAATCAATTAATAAACAGCAAAACTAGTTTCTCAAAATACGAATGAAAGTACGACCTAAATACTTAAATGACATTTATCCCTTTGACATTGTCATTGTTTTCCATCGCGCTTGATTTTTTTTCAAATTTATCGTAACATCGTAACGTAATAAATTTTTTATTTATTTTCTTGAATTTTTATTGCACAAGAGTTAACGTGTTAGACATCAGAAAAAAATTAAAAACCTAATATTTTAAACGGGTGGCATATTGACAAGTTGTCGATAAATTTGACAACAATTTCAAGATTCATGTGACAATTTCAATAAAGCATGATTTAGAGTAATTTTTTTATGTGACAGAAGAATGGTGTCCAAAATTTATTGATCGTAATAGTACGAGAGTTTGTTGCATAGCAATTTATCGTGTGACATTGTCAAACGAGTGGTTTTTGACCAATGTCACGACATACATTGTCAACAAACACGAGTAAATCGATCGTAAAATTTTGCCAGACAAAATTTTACCACGAACACGAATGGTATTCGGAGGACTATTTCATGAATAAAACAAAACATTTTAGACAAATCTTTGACTGTTTAATTTGGTTGGCATATTAAACCTATTGCTATGACAAAATTTTTACCATTTAAAAACCCTCTAGCTTCGCGATTTCATTGGACAATACGGTCTGGCAAAATTTTGATTAAATTAATTTTCCCAGTTGAAATTTAGTATTAATTGTTAAGTGACGGAATATGATTGGTTGAAACAACTATGAATAACTTTAAAATGAAAAATAATTTTCGAACTTATAAATATGGGTCTCCACTACTATATACTTTCGTTTGTAGGTATTAATTTTTTTGAATTGGATAAGGCAAATCTATTTACGAATATTATGGCAACTTATGTATTTGGAAATGCTATTACCGAAAGTATTCTTAAAAATAAAGCCGTACAAGAATTGTTGCACTCGGACGAGCAGTTTGATTTAGTTATCGTTGAACAATTTTTCAACGATGCAATGAAAGGTTTTGCCGCCCATTTTAATGCTCCACTGGTATTATTCAGCTCTATGGGTATCACCGAATGGAACAAGCATTTTATGGGAAATCCAGTACTGCCATCAATTAATGCAGTTTGTTACACAAGTTATACGAATCAGATGAAATTTTTCCAAAGAATCAGAAATTTAGTTGGCACAGTTTTCGACTACTTTTACCGCAATTTAGTGTACTACCCCCTACAAAAGCAATATTTGGAAGAATATTTTCCCAAACCCATCAATTTCGACCAAATCATTAATAATGCAAGTTTAATGCTCTTAAATTCACACGTGACTACTTCTGAAAATGCTCTCCTACCATACAACATGGTAGAAATTGGAGGATTCCATGTGATTCAAAATCCGTTAGACAAAGACATTCAACAGTATCTGGACAATGCCAATCGAGGAGCCATTTTGTTCAGTTTAGGCTCAAACTTAAGAAGCTCCGATTTGTCCAGTGAAACTGTACAAGGGATTTTCAATGCTTTTGCAAGAATTGAACAAAAGGTGTTGTGGAAATTCGAAGCAGATTTGCCCAACAAACCTGACAACGTATATATTTCGAAATGGTTCAAACAGAGAGACATCTTGGCTCATCCTAACGTGAAATTGTTTATAACCCATGGTGGCCTATTGAGCACTACCGAAGCCATCTTTAGCGGAGTCCCGATGGTTGGTATCCCGGTTTTCGCCGACCAGAAAATGAACATGGCACGAGCAAACAGCATCGGAATTGCTAACGTGTTGTCTTTGCAAGATTTAGTAGAAGGAAAAATATTCGATGCAATTAACGAAACCATTAATGACCCAAGGTAAACTCCTTTCAGTTATCGATTGAATCGATGTGAATTATGTATTTTCAGATTTTCCAAAAATGCGAAAAAGATGTCCACTTTAATGAGAGACAGGGCTATGAAACCACTGGATTTGGCAATGTACTGGATTGAGCATACGATTCGGCATAAGGGAATCCGTTTTGAAGCTCCCAGTTTGAAACTTTATTGGTTCGAGGTGTACATGTTAGACATTGTGTGCTTTATTATAGTTAATTTTATAATTTTATATTCGTTGACTAAGTGTACGTTTAAGTTTGTAAAATATTACAAATGTAATCATTGCCAAAAAAAGCATGATGCAATGAAAAGTAGAAAGAAACAGCAATAAATGACTCTATTATGTAAACATTGCACCACATTATAGGACATTTCTACATCTCCTGTAGCAACGTGATTTTTATTTGGAAAATAATAATTTGGTAGTTTGTAAAATGAAAGTGAGATAAAAAATGTAAAAAATTAATAAACAAAGATATTTATTTTTTAACGACATTTGTTGAATACTGTGTATGTGTACCTACTATATTATTCTTAAGGGCACAATGTTTAGTTTAGTTGATCAAAAAATGAATCGACTAATGGAAAAAGGTTATGCTGACAATTATTACTTACTACATACATACTTTTTTAATCTAAAATAGATTCATTTTTGTCCTGTGTTGTAATATGATAAATGATAATTGATAAGTGATAACGATTCAAATCACGTCAAGTTGTTTTTCATTTGAATTCGTGTTGAAATACATAAATATGTAAGTACATACATACATGAATATGTATTACGTTTCCATATGTATGTGATTGTTCCCTACCCTTTTTTTCTTGCTGTTTTTGATGAATGTCTAATTTAAAACTTATTAATTTATAATGGTAATATTTTATTTAAAGTTTAGATAATTTCTTTCTGTAAGTAATTATTTTATAAAAATTTATTACAAAATAATGAAAGTCCAAGGACAAGTAGTAAATTAGTGATACAGTTCAGGTACAACAGTGTAAACTAAATAATCGGAGATAACATCTTAGAAACATGCGTAGTACTATTATCTCCCACCATGAT
Source organism: Tenebrio molitor (assembly GCF_963966145.1). NCBI lineage: Eukaryota > Metazoa > Arthropoda > Insecta > Coleoptera > Tenebrionidae > Tenebrio > Tenebrio molitor. The sequence continues at coordinate 18,095,615 of NC_091048.1, read as the reverse complement.
TGCTAAAATACTGTGATGATTTCAAACTTCATAACACCGCTGATTGTCGAGCGTGTAACCTGTGAGCCGCCATTCTTGTTGTTAAATTCACAATAATAATGAAAATTTTGTCATTGATTTCGTTAATCGTGTTATTAAAGATTACGGAATGCGCAAGGATATTAGGAATTTTTCCCACATCTGGCAGAAGTCACTACATTTTGGGTAGCAGTCTGATGAAGGGACTTGCAGAAAAAGGGCACGATGTCACCGTGATCAGTCCATATCCAGAAAAAGACCCTCCGAAAAATGGAAGTTACGTAGATATAACGCTTACCAGTTTCGCCAAACCACAAGATAAAAGTGAGTGATTAAAATTTGTGTTGCGTGTGGTAATGTTATATTCTATTTTGATCAAGGTTTTGTTTACATCACAGTCACATGTAGCGGTAAAGAATGTGTATAGTGCTTGTCACTACTAGAAAATACTCGAAAATATTAAAAATAAAGTTTATATGAAATTATAGCTCATACACGATTATGTTTTTAGTTTTTCGCTGCACCTTTTGACAAATAAACATATGACAAAACATTTGTCTGTTATAGGTATTATTATAACATGCACGTGAAATTTGCAAGGGTCTGTAGGCCACGATTGTGTAATCATGTATGCGATAATAATGTAGGTACCTATATAGCAGCATTGCACGTGTTGTGTACAAAACTGTATCTACGTTTACGAGCGCTTAGATTTTTTTTAAATCGAACATTTTTCAATCAAATCAAAGTAGCAATAGGAGGTGAAATACAAGCAAAAAAATTCTAGTACCAATTTATTGTTAATCCTCTGCTCATGAAGTTATTAACAGTCAAACAAGGAAATTTGCTTGGATTGTAATGGAGAAATAACGGGCCTCCAAATAAATTTATATTTAGAGCAACCTATGGAAATTCAATTGTTTGCAACATTTTTCCAGCGTAGAAAATGACACAAGAAACGTCTGACATTTTAACGAAATAAAATTAGGTTAGAAAATATTTTTAATTTTTGTAGTGCATTCTCCCTATTCCCCTCCACGGAATATGACAATATGAAATCGGGAAAAAGCTTACTGTGTAACTCCGGAGAATAATTGAAGCATTGGGTGGAAAAATAGCGTTAAGCTATTAACGCTGTTTTTTGTATTATTGGTAGAAACGATTGTTAAGGTATCTAGGATACCGTAGTGAAAATCGCAATTTTATCTAACGCAAGGTTAAGAAGTTGTAACTGAAAAAATAACAATGGGCCGTATCAGCGGTGAACATGCTCATGAATGCATCTCTTTCCCACTGGTTATAATTGCATAAAGTTATATCGTTTTATACCTTAATCGCAACTTTAGTGAAAGACAACTTCAAAAACGTCTCGTAATACGGCCCAACCTGTATAACGCTGTTTTTCCTTGAAAACACTGAAAATTGGCGTTTAATAGTGATGGTATGCGTGGTCGTCAAATTGTTCTGAATATATTTTTCTAAAGTATGTATTTTCCCAATAATTCGTAGAACAATAATCTAAAAATAATTTTTTTGTTGACGTCGATGGTTCGGTTATGTAAAATCACCTAAATACTTTATCGCATTTTCTTGAATGATTTTAAATTTGGTGGAAAAACAGCGTTTTCATTATTTTTTTAAATGGGCTGTAGAAAAATCTGTTTTATAATACATATTACTTTTTTTCTTGAAGGAAAACAATAGCAACTCAGTGAAATAATAATCCTCACAAGCCACAGCATCATAACTCATATAATTTTGTCATTTGTAGCATTCAAATTATTTCAAATTGATTTATCTCGGATAACGCTGTTTTTCCACCCAATGCTTCAATTGGTTACCTACAAAAATTACTTTACATTGTTAACAGAATGAGAATGTCGCCTATGCCTACTCTAAATATATATTTATTTGAAGGCCCGATACATTTAAAGTGTATCAATACTATCAATAATATATACATAATTCCACAAGTACCAATTTTATCATTTTAATTATTGGTTTATTTTTTAATGTTATTGTAATATAATATTAAATACAATATTTTTTTTAAATACAAACAATGCTGTTCATAAATTTTGAAGCTAATAATGCAACATCGGAACTAAGCTAGAGTGATTTTTCGAACTTGAATAATTCAAGTCAAGTTACAAGAATTGTCAGTAATGTCATTTCTGAAACATTTTGTATCATTATTGTGTTACCATCATTGTTGTTATTATCGTTACCAAATTCAAACTAGAATTTTTTGTTTGGTGTTCAACGTACTATGGTGGCCAAAAAATTTTGGCCGTCACTTTCTTGACTTTCAAGTAAAGTGTAAATAGACCTTTAGGATTCGTAACCCCACTTTCGATTCTTGTCATTTTGACAATCAATTTAAACTGTTTGAAGCTCAGATATTCATAGATATACATAGATAACCTGAGGTAAATGTTCTGTGTTGTAGAAATGACAAAATAATTTTGAGTTGTGAAATTTACCACCCAAAAAATAACGTTCATAATCAAGACGGTAATCATGATGACAATACAGTACGGATTACAATTTTTTTTTTTTGAATTGACAGACAATGACGGCCAAAATTTTTTGGCCGGCATAGTAAACTCGGTACAGGTTGCAAAGACACACTTGTCATTTGCAACAGCGCTTTTATGGCATTAGTCATTTAAAATTACTTTAAAACTGTACTTATATGGAAAATAATCAACCCAAACTATGATTTTCTGGTCCCTTTGTGCCTTTATTTGGTTCAGAAATATGAAAAAAATGCTGTTGCAAATGACAAGTGTGTCTTTGCAACCTGTACCGAGTTTACTTAGATTCGTGACATAAATATTATGCGACATTTTTAATACACTCTATACATTAAAATTTAAATTGTGGCTTTTATTTTGATATTTAGAAATTACTAAAACAAACAGGCCGTTAATTAAAGTGTGGTCGCTGAACAAATGGAGTAATAAAAAAAAGGGATGTGGCGTTAGTTGCGCAGAACAATATACGCCGAAGCCTGTTTCACAATGAGGCAGGTTCTTTGCCATTTATCATTCTCATAAGCAAATGATATAGTTGATAGGCTGAGAAAAATGTTGCATTCATTGACGTGCACATCTTCTCCAAACATGAGTACCTACGTAGTCAAACTGCCGAAGCGAGGTTAAAAATTAATGAGATGCCGTCAAGTAATTTTTGTGGATGTACATCAGGCTTTCAGAAATATGCGCACGTTTTGAATAAGCCAATTGGAAGCTCCTGTTTAAAATACGCGGGCACTAGGGGACGATTTTATTACTCCATCTGTTCAGCGATCACACTATCTCTTTACAAATGCATGTCGTCATGTTAGTCGGTTTGCTTTGACATATGTGTTATATACATAACCTCACTTTGATCGTCATTTCATGTATAGTCGTTTTCAATGACATCCGTGCTGTCAGTGTCATTTTTAATATGTTGGTGCAGATTGTACACACAAATTCATAACCAGTATTCAGAGTATAAGAAAATCCTAGTTAAAAAAAATGTCAAGCAAGAAATTGAGGTTATGGTAAAAGAAAATTTATATTTTGTAAAACATCAACAACAAACAATAAAACTCAATCTTCAACATGGTGTAAAACATGGTAAAACTAAGTCATCCTCGGAATTCGAATCAGACTACATATTTTGTCGGAAATGATAGATAATAATTTGAATTTGTCAATTTGCCGCGTCAAGGTAAATTGCCAAATTCAAAATTACTAAACTGAAACAGCAAGTGATGCCAACATACTGTCATATTGACAGCAGGGATGTCACTGGAAACGACTATAAATGAAACCATGGTTTCAGCCAATCAGGTAAACTCATTGATTAGTTATAAATAAATAAAACTTTTTTTAGCAAAAAAAAAATCATATTAAGTAAACTGGCAAAAGTGAATAGGGAATTCCACAATTTTTCTTGGAAAGCAAAATAATTCTTATTCACAAGATAAATTAAAAATGTTACAGGTACTTGAAACTTTACATTTAATGTGTATATTAATATATGTATTTCTAATACATTTCATTACAAATTTTAAACTGTATTTATGAAAAATTCAGAAAAGAAAAAAATCTCTATTCATTTTTGCCTAGTTTATTACCTGTTTGCTGAATAAATAACGTTTGACATCTATAGTTTGCAGTTGACCACAATTTTTTGAACTCATGTTGCATCAGTAGAAATTCATTAGCACAATTGTCAACAGCTGTCATGTATTTGTACTACTGCTTTGTAAACATTATGCAATAAGTAATATCCTATTTAATTGTCTTTAATTTTTTTCCTTTATGTACACTTTTTATTTGCACGTTTGCGATAGTCATTAGTCATTACCTGTGTGGGATTATTTCACTAACGTAGATACTAAATATAATTTGGTGACTTTGAACGTTTGAACCATTGAGTAATCAAACGTAATCATTTTCTAAGTATGTGCCACCTCATCATGATTAGACAATAATTCACTGTTCTCTGTTTCAGATAGCTTCAACTTGTTCCAACTGAACGATATCAATTTTCTTGTATACCTCTTAGCTATGAATTCTATTGGTAATGAGTTCACCGAAGGTACGTTGAGTGACCCAAATGTGCAAAAACTTCTTAAGTCTGATAAAAAATTTGACGTTGTGATCATTGAGCAATTCGTCAACGACGGGTTGAAAGTTTTCGCTCATCATTTCCAAGCACACCTAGTTGTGTTTGTAACTTTCGGTTCAAATGCGTGGATTAACCCGTTGGTGGCCAATCCGGCACCACCTTCGTATGTTCCCGAACAGAAGATTAACATGGATCCAAAAAATTTCTTTCACCGCGTTTTCAACACAATCATTTACATTGCCGGCGAGCTAAACAGAAATCTTCTTTTCTTTCCTGCCCAAAATAAGATAATGAAGAAGTACTTTCCCGACGCTCCAGATTTGGACGTTTTAAATTACAATGCGTCATTGGTGCTGGTAAATTCACATATTAGTACCAACAAACCGGTACCTCGGGTACCTAGCATGGTTGACATTGGAGGTTTTCATATAAATCCACCAAAAAAACTACCCAAAGATCTTCAAGAGTACTTAGATAGTGCCAAAGAGGGTGTGGTCTATTTTAGTATGGGGTCGACACTTCAGAGTATTAACCTTCCTGTAGAGAAACGAGAAGCCATCCTTAGAGTTTTTTCAAAATTAAAACAGAAAGTGTTGTGGAAATGGGAAGACGAATCGCTACCTGGGCAGCCCCAAAATGTGAAATTGGGTAAATGGCTACCCCAACAAGATATTCTAGGTAAAATCTTTACGTTCTACTCGTATTAATATCTTATATTTTTGATGATGACTTTATTTAGCACATCCAAATGTCAAAGCGTTCGTTACCCACGGAGGCTTACTGAGTATACTTGAAAGTGTATACCATGGAGTACCTGTCTTAGCACTTCCAGTTTTTGGAGATCAAGTGATGAATGCAGCTGAGGCTGCTTGGAATGGTTGCGGACGGTACATTTTATACGACGACCTAAACGAAGAAACATTAGAGGAGGCTCTTAATGACATATTGAAAAACCCAAAGTATTTCTTTTTTTTTTAAGGGAAGCATAAAAATGTTAATTTTTTCATTTTTAGATATTCGGAAAATATGAAAACAAGATCAAAACTTATGCGTGACCGACAAAACAAACCTATTGATGTTGCGGATTACTGGATACGGCATATTATACGACACAATGGGGGTGCACATTTACGTGTAGCGGGATTAGAATTACCCTGGTATCAGTATTTAGTTCTAGATGTAGTAGCCTTTCTAATTGCAATTACTTTACTGACAATTTACTTGATTTACGCGTTTATAAAAATTATTTTGAAAACATTAAGTAAAAATAAGAACAAAAGTAAAATTAAGAAGAATTAGTCAATCAACTGGATAAGATATGTCATATTTTTGATGTTGTTATTGATTTCATTAATAAAAAAATATAAACATGTCAAACAAGTGCGTTTTTATAAAAAATCTAATAAACTGTAGAATCGATTTCCAAAATTTAGCTAAATCACTTTAATTAAACTAATCTCTCACAATAGATAGATAATAATGATTCTTAGTATGTCTAATTTACGTTACAATAACATACTCGTACAAATGGAACTTTGATTTTCGTTAGCACAACTATTCAATAGTGAAGATCACCTTATTTAAAGCAAATAAAGAAAACAAGTTTATCTACGGCTGCTTGGATAAGTCGTTATTACCACACTCATTTACAGTCATTTGAGTTGCGTAATGTAGTTCATTACCGCACACAGTTCTTGAGTTTTGTTCGCCCAGTTGCCGGCATCGACTTCATTTCGGTCTTCAATCTCTGGGCTTGGCACAAAAAGACTCACTTTCGTTGATATCATATACTATGTATTCTCTTTTGCGTTGCTCGCACAAGAGACCACTTTGTAATACACGCCATACTGGAAAAACGACGCAAACTGCAGTGACACCTCCAGCGACGCTCGTCTCTTGTACATACTCCAGGTCGTCTTCGAAACAGGATCACACACGTTTCCGTTCCAAGTTCTGGTACTTTTCTCATTTGACGTCGGGGTAACCCCAATGTACATTTTTCGAAGTCACTCCACTTCCGAGAGCCGCTATAAAACGTAAACGACCCGGCTCTCAATTATGAAAAATTAAAAACAACGCGTTGTTTACTAACAGAATTAGCTGGTTGTCCTGGTATTGAGCAAATTGTTTCAATCTTGTTGCTTTGATTTTGAATTAAAACGATTGAAATTGACATTTAACAATTATCATAATATATTTTTGTAAATGTCAAATTTGACTTTTTTGCTAAAAATTGTTTTTTTTTTTAATTAATAATTCGCAGCCGTAGATAAAATGTTGTACATAACACGTGGGCTAAAGCATATTACAGGAAACTCGTGTGTTACAGATGAACTCGGGCTAACGCCGTCGTCATCTGCAATCTTCACACTCGAGTCCTGTAATATTGCTTTTATCCCACTAATTATGTAAATAACTATTATGTTTTACTGTATTATAATTCATGATTTATGATATCGTCTATCGTCCATAAACTAGCTCTCTATGGACGGCGTCCATAATGATAAAGTAAAATGGACGCTTGACAATTCTTGGTATTACTTCAAAATGAACGGCAAAATAATTAAATTTCATAATTTTATTTAAATCAGGAAAGAATAGTATTGATCGCAAACTATACAGTAAATATTCTTTGGCTTTTGTTGCAATTTCACTTACTTGGCTCATTATTACAACCAGAAATAAAGACGATTTCAGCTCGTATTTCAAACACTGTTGGTTTTAAAATAAATAGTAATAAACAACTTCGTAACCACAACAGCAAAGACAGAACACATTGGAATTATCGTAATTTTTAGAATCTATTAATAATAATGTGATTCGTACATAATTAGGCTTTGTGAACTCGCCCTATTTATTGGGTTCGCTCGCAAGCTGGGTAGTTTCGTCCGGAGAATTCTTTTAATTAGATGATCCTTAAAACCTCCTACCTACAACACATCCGGGCTCAATTTTAGAGCACATAAACTTTCGTCCGGAAGTACCTGTTGTCTGTTGTAAAGGTTGTTGGGTATCTACTGATATTAAGAGACGTCGAGGGACAAGGTTTGCAATGAAAATAAAGAAATTGTATTTTATATGTACAGGCTGTCCCAGAACTGGCGTATATCCCGTTAACCACGTGCTCCGCTCTTTCTGCTGAGAAAGCTTTCACTAGAATTTTTTTGTTTAACCTTACAGTTTTTAAACTACAGCAATTTTAAGTTAGCCAATCACAACAGAAAGATAACAGATAAATCTACCGTGAGCTGTTGTTTCCTAGGAAACGCATGGATTGAATTCATATTTGTCTACGATGATTGGTTAAATTAAAATCATTGTAACTTAAAAACAAAAGGATTATGAAGTACCTACCTATTTTAATTTTGTAATAGTATATTATTAAGTTTAATAAGACGCTTTATTATCACATGAATGTTTCAATGGAACGAATGTGACAATATGTCTTATTAAACGAGTGTAATATACTATTTTATCTACTTTCTCGAGACTTTGCTTTACTAATTTCTGAAATTTCAGCTGTTCAAGTTTTCATATTAGACTAGGGACTTTCGCGTAGGCTGGTAACAGATATTTTTCACAAAAATGTAAGGTTATATTTACTAAATTTAGTTCGTAGCTTCACTCGTCGTTACCGTGACGCCTGACGTCAAACGGCTGATGTTATTATTATTATTATTATTATTATTTGGTATGTTGGTTAACAGGTTGTACACCCAAACAAAAACCAACAGTAAACAGCGTTATACAATGCAACAGCTCAAAAAGCGACTGTGTACCCGTTACGGGAAACGCTCAATTAAACCTCTGAAATGCAGGTAATCAATCTCTTAAATTGTCCAAGACTAATCACAAAAATATCGCACTCACTACAGTTGCTATTGAATAATGTGCAGGCAGTATAAAGAGGGGAACGATGCAGTATATTAGTAACTGCTCGCGGAACATAAAAAAAACGACCAGATCTAAGATTTGCCCGAGGCACATTGAAATAAATTTGGGATAACAAGAAGGGAGAATTAATAATGCCGTGTACGATCTTATATAGAAATATCAGAAAACTATCATTACGTCTCATATTGAGAGAACGCAGATTTGCCATATTATAAAGAACAGAATTAGGAGTACCTCTTGGAGGAAATTCAGCAATTAACTTGAACAGAAGATACTTGGCAAACTTCCTCTGAACCGACTCCAAAGCATCAACACCTCTTCGATAGATCGGCGACCATACAATTGAACAGTACTCCAATTTAGATCTGACCAAGGTAAAATAAAGTGCCCTTAAGCAACTCTCAGACCTGAATCGTTTGCACGATCGAAAGATGAAACCTAAAGTTTTGACTGATGATGCCACAATAATATCAACATGTTCGTTGAAGGTGAATTGAGCGTCAAATGTAACGCCTAAATCCTTGAAAGTGAAACACCTAGTCAATGAAGCATTCCCAATTCTATAATCGAACATAAGCGGCTTGGTCTTACGAGAGAACGAGAGAATGTAGCATTTGTCACGATTCAAGGGGAGACCATTACTGCGACACCAACCATAAAGCACATCAACATTTGATTGCAAACGCATACAGTCAGAAATATCTCTAATAGTAGAATACAGCTTAACATCATCGGCAAACAAAAGCACATTTAAACTAAATATTTCAACGATATCGTTAATAAACAAAAGGAAAAGCAAGGGACCTAAATTAGACCCTTGGGGAACACCTGAATTTACAACTAGCCGAGCAGAATAGAAACCTAAAACATTTACGTAACAAAAACGATCCGATAAATAAGACTCGAATAGATTTAAAAGAGAGTCACTGAACCCGAAGTGTCTGAGTTTATTTAATAAGATATTATGATCGATGCGATCAAATGCTTTTGAAAAGTCGGTGTAGATGACATCAACCTGAGTATTTTTATCCAACGCAGCTGAAATGAAATGCGAGATGCAGGATAAATTGGTGGACGTAGACCTACCCCTAAAAAATCCATGCTGATGTTCAGAGATAACATTTTGTACATTAGTATATATATAAGAGTAAATAATAGACTCAAATACCTTGGAAATATGCGGTAGAATGGTGACAGGTCTATAATTTGAGATGATATTCTTCTTACCCGACTTGAATATAGGACAAATCTTACCAACCTTCCATAAGCACGGATAAACTGAGGTTGTTAAAATTAAATTGTATAAAAAATGCAAAGGCGTAACCAGTATTTGAGCACAATCCTTAAGGATAAAACCAGGAAGGGCATCATCACCGCTGGCAGAAGACGGCTTCAGTTTTAAAAGATGCCTTAGGATATCATCAGTAGAAATACTTGGCAAATGAATATAATTGTTGTTACAAGGATTATTAAACTGAAAATCTGTCATTGATGGTGACGAAAAATTCTTTTCGAAGTAGGATAGAAAGGCGTTAGCGATAGTATGCGGGGTGGAGTACTCGACCTCATCTAATTGCATAACTGAAGGAATAGTACTAGATTTCCTTTTATGGTTCACAAATGACCAAAAACAACGAGGGTCGTGAGTTAGTTGCTGTTCAACCGTAGAAATGTACTCATGGTATGCTGCATTAGGTAATGCTGATCTTAAGATCACGTCTCAAGGTCCTAAATTCAATTAATGTAGAGCGTGACTTAGTTTTTTTGTATTTTTTAAAAACCTTAAACTTGTGTTTTAATTTCCTAATAATGTCGGTTGTATACCAGACCGGATAATGTGAAGAATTCGCTCTGTTCAGCGGTACAAACTGCCGAAACATGTCATATAACTTTTCATAAAATAAACCGACTGCCACATTCACATCGTTCACAGCATGCAGAAAACTCCAGTCACAATTCGCAATACAATCGTAGAGACCCAACAGGTTAGCTTTACGGAAATTAAATCGTTCTTCCCCGCGGCAACTTTTGGAACTTTTGAAAAACTTGCGACAAGGCGACTTCAGAGAGCAAATACAAAATAAAGGAGGATGAAGCGCACTTCCAATTAACAGGGGAGCGGAATCGAGCATAACACTGCAATCAAAACTTGATAGTATTAGATCTAAACAACGATTATCACAATTCGTAATATAATTGAATTGTTTAAGATTTAAAATACTACAAAAATTAAGTAAAAGTTCGTTTTTAGAGTCTATTCTGCAACCATTATTATTGATATAATTAGGCACATTAAAATCACCTATAAACAGTACATCGTGTTCATACAAGTAATCCAAGACCTCCAAAAACTCCATCAGGGTGGCAAAGTCATCAACAGAGGTTTGAGGTGGTATATAAATAACAAAAACGAACACAAAAGATTGGGAATTCAATACAACTTTACAACCTATTATATCAATAATAGGCAAATGGGCAATAATATGGTCAAGATTCAGTTGAAAGACCCGATAAGATTTGTGAATTAGCAGCAAAACGCCACCACCACGCACGAGGCCAAGATCAGTAAAGTTTCTGTCCTTTCTGTAGATGTCGTAAATGCTATTATCAGCAATTTCCAAGGATGAAACATTATCAGATAGCCAAGTCTCGGACACGGCAATGACGTCACTCTGAGAACCACCAGTTGATTCAAAAAAATCAGATATCTTAGTATTCGTACCACCGGCATTTAGGTACTGAACCAAGAATGAGATCTGCTCAGGCTTACGTACACTATTGGAGGCAGACGCAACAGAGGAGCCAAGGTCTAAAGGACTTATCAGACGGTCACCTCCAGTTAGGGTGATATTACTATCAACAAACAAAGACAACGATTCAATATTAACTGCCTCTTGATATAATAGTGAATCCGAATTTAGTTGCTATGAAGGTAAAGTAACATCACCAAATAAATCTTTCTTTATATTAGCTATTAGATTTAAATAATACTGACATTCGTTAGTGTCCCAACATGCATGAGCAGCGTTTACAGCAGTCAGATTGGTCTTTGAATTGAGGGATACACAGTTTATGCATCTTAAAACAGTAGATTTGCACTCCTTTACCTCATGGGATTCACCACATCTAGGACAACTTAGATTACGTTTGCAAAAAGTATGAGAGTGGTGATAGCCGTTGCAGCGATAACAGCGAATTACATCAATAGCATCAAATATATAACAGTTGTCTAATCCAATCAAACAGTGTTTCGAATTTAAAGCTTTAATATAAGTATTGACGTCAACTTGCAAGATGAACTGAAAAACATCAGGTTTCTTCTTAGTGGGAAAATATTTAAGGATTTTCAGCTGAGAAGGATTACTAAACACAGAGCTATTCTGCTTTACCAAAAATGATATAATATGTTCTTTTCCTAAATCACTAGAAACCCCTGAAATGCGTAATCTAGGCGAAATGGTTTTTAAGTCTTTAATTTCGTACGAGTCCACTAATTTATTATCCAAAGCAAATTTTTTGAACTCGGAAGGATCATGGCATTTCAGAATAAGACCGCCATTTTTCGTTGAACGTACACCCGATATATCAACATTTGATTTAGAAGGATCAATTTTGTTAATTATGTCAGATTTGGTTTTAGAGACTGCTTGAGAAGATTCTTTTGGCATGACAACCACAGATGCACATCGCTTAATAGTGTCAGCATAAGATAATACGTTGGATAAGGGTAAATCTTGAGATTTATTCTGCAGCAATTCCTTCTGGGATAATTTATCAGTTAGTTTCTGAATTTCAGTTCGTAGTAGAGAATTCTCTTTTCTTAGATCCGCAAGTTGTCCGTTTAAAGAATTAAAATGATTTCTCATAGATGCACCGAAAATTTCAAAATATTTATAAATAGTTCCAGAGAATTCACTGAAAACATTTTTGAAGGCGTCAGGAACATTGTTTAAAGTGTTACTGTCAGGCAGGAAAGGTGGTAGTAAGACGTCGGTTTTTATTGTATTACCAGCAGTATCAGACAATATAACAAAAGCTAAAAGTTACCAAAAACAGTTTAATAATATGATTCATTCATTTTCGATATAATAATGAGACCATTTGTAACGCAAAGTAAATAAATATTATTAATTAGAGCAATGACGGAGTACATACACTATTACGGATAATACTATCAAGTAATAGTGCAGTGCTTATCAACATAATTACCGGCGTCTCGCCTCCACATTTTGACTTTGTTGTGTATTATGTTCTGTGTCAATGTTAAGGAATTTCCTCACGATGTGACATGAGTATAATAATATACCTTTTTGAATTTCAACTACCAATGTGTTATCTAAATCCAGAATTTTTAAATTTTTAAAAAGAGATTGCGGTACTATTCCCGTTGCTGAAATCACAAGTGGTAAAATCGAATTTTTTTCTAAACACCAAAGATTTCTCATAGCAACGGACAGCTCTAAATATTTATTAATTTTTGTGTTATATGTCTGTGTTATATTATGTGAATTTGGAACAGCTATATCTAAAAGATATGCTTGCTTTTGTTGTTTATTTAAAATAATAATGTCTGGTCTGTTATGCTGAATGTGAATGTCAGTTAAAACTGTGCGATCAAAATATAATTTGTAATTGTCATTTTCTAAACAACTTTCTGGTTTATAAATGTAATGTGGTTGTGTATCCTTTAATAAATTGAATTTAACTGCTAAATTCATGTGTATAATTTTTGCGAATATATCATGACGTTTTTTATATTCGCTTTGAGCCAAAACGGCAAGAAGAAATGATGTGTTCAATGGTTTCCCCTTCAGTTCCGCAAATCCTACATTTATCAATGATCGATTGTAAACCGCATATGTGTTTTTTATAGTTTCTTGTATTTATAACACGATCTTGTATTGCAAATATAAAACCCTCAGTCTCAGGATGAATATTTGATTTTTTAAGCCATGCATGAGAAGCTTGAATATTAATTTCTGGCTGTTCTAGCTCTTTAAAATATCTCCCATGTAAAGACTTGTTTTATATTTGCTATAGTGTCAGGTATATTTGGCTCAACAATATCTGAAATTATATTATCACTTAAATTTAAAGGTGTGTAACCTTTATCCGCTGAAACCAAAGCATTAAAAAAAGTGTTATCACGAGCTCTATTGAGAAAATAATTTTTTAGTGAAACAATTTGATTGTGTTGTAGAATTTCTAGATTTGAAAAACCCCTACCACCATTTTCGCGTGGTAAATTAAATCTTTCAATAGCAGACTTGGGGTGATGTTTACAAAATTTTGTAAACAGAACTCTAGTTTGAATATTTATATTCTGTAAATTAGTTTTGGACCATTTTATAACACCAAAAGAATAGGTCAACAATGGAACAGCATATGTATTAACTGCTTTAATTAAATTATTACCGTTTAATTTTGATTTTAAAATAGATTTAATTCTTAAATAAAATTGTTCTTCTAAATTTTCTTTTATAATTGAATGTTGAATATGATTTGATTGATTAATACCTAAATATTTATAAAATTCTCCTTTATTTAAATTTTTAATGATTTCTCCTTCTTTAGTTATATATTCTAAATTTTCGTAATGACCGCGACATATTGATTGCGTTTTACACTTATCAATACCAAAACACATGCCAATATCATTTGAGAAATTTTCAGTTATTGTTAGTAAAGATAAAATGTGATTCTTTTTAGATGCATAAAGTTTTATGTCATCCATATAAAGAAGGTGATTTAATTTGGATAGTGTGGTATTATTAAGTCTAATATTGAAACCATATCCAGTGCTTTTTAATAGATTTGTCAAAGGATTAATGGCTAGACAAAACCATAAAGGACTTAAAGAATCTCCTTGATAAATTCCCCGTTTAATTTGAATAGGCTCGGAATTTAATTTAGTATTGTTTATTGATAAATTTAAAGTAGTTCTTGTAGAGTCTTTATTTCTAGCTTTTTGTAATTAATACAACTTTTGTCATAACAAATTGTAGTTGCTAAGGCAACTTTAAACATATAACTTGATTGGAGTTTGCATATTTCCAACACTCCCCCTCAAATTGCATCTTGTGTCTTTCTTCATGTGGTCGTAGTCATGCCAAGGGCATGGATGCACTTATTCTGCTTTGGCGATGACAATCCCTTTGTCAAAACATCGGCTGGCATTTGATCAGTGGGAAGGTACTCCACCTTGATGTCTCCTCTCTCCACGGCTTCTCGTATGAAGTGGTGACGAATATCTACGTGTTTCGTACGGTTATGAAACACGTTATTTTTGCTTAACTGTCCGGCTCCTTGATTGTCATTAAAAATTATCGTCGTTGACGGCTGATCTAGGACTTCAGACAGGAAACGCCTTAAATGAATAGCTTCCTTCGTCGATTCAGAAAGAGCCATGTATTCAGCTTCCGTACTGGACATTGCAACCGTTCTTTGTTTTCGTGATTCCCAACTGACAGCGGCGTTAGCGAAATTGAAAACATATCCTGTGTACGATCTTCTATCATCTATACTTGCACGCCAGTCTGCATCGGCATAACCTACAAGTTCTTGTCCAGACTTTTTGAACATTAAGCCTAGATTTTCTGTGTTCTTCAGATACCGCAGTACTCGTTTCGCAGCTCTCCAGTGTTGTTCCCCAAAGTTTGTGTTGAATTGGCTGAGCATGCTGACGGCGTGTGCGATGTCTGGTCGAGTTGAAACAGCCAAATACATTAGAGAACCAACGAAGCTCTGATATGGTAACATTTCAACTGCTTTCTTCTCCTCTTCGGTTTTCGGGCACATTTCCTTCGACAGTTTTTCATTCGGGTTAATCGGGGTTGTTACAGCTTTACAATTTTCCATATTGAAACGACTTAAGGTTTCCTTGATGTACTTTGATTGTGACATGGTAATTGTTTGTTTCTTGACATCTTGTGTGAATTCTATGCCAAGACAAAAACTCAAAGGACCTAAATCTTTCATCTCGAAGGACTTCGACAGTTCTGATTTTAATCGTTGCAGTTTTCTCGGGTTGTCCGATGCGGCCATGAGGTCGTCAACATAGATCACGACTATGACGATGTTTCCGTCTTCTTTATTGATGTAAACACAGGGATCGGAGTTCAATGGTTTCAGTTTTTGTTGTTTTAATTTTTCGTCTAGTTTCTTGTACCACTGCCTGCCTGATTGTTTCAGGCCATAAAGTGCCTTTCTGATCAAACACACTTTGTTTCCTCTGAATTTTTGTGACTCCTTTTCATTTAGTATGTCGTAGAAATCACTTGGAACCTCCATAAACACTTCTTCTTCGATTTTGCCATTCAAACAGGCACTTGTGAAATCCAGTTGGTGTACTTGGAGACCTAATTCGACTGCTATTGCCATGAACAAACGAATTGATCCGAGTCTTGCCACGGGCGCAAACGTTTCGTTGAAATCAATACCAGGTTTTTGAGTAAAACCTTTCGCCACGAGTCTGGCTTTGCGACGATCGACTGATCCGTCCTTCTTGAATTTTGTTCGTAGAACCCACCTCGATTCAACGGTTTTCTTTCCCTGGGGACGATCTACAATTATCCAAGTTTGATTTCTTTTCAGAGCTTCGTATTCTGCGTTCATTGCCTTTTTCCAGTCGGCAGCTTCTGGACTAGATAGAGCTTCTGAAACTGTCTGCGGGTCGCCAAACTCGATCAGACCACCTACATCATGCAATTCTTCCTTCTCGTGGTTTTCTTCTTCTTCGGGTTCTACCTCCTCTTCGTTGACTTCTACCATGTTGAACAGTTTTCGCGGTCTCCCCCGCTTGCCGGTAAGAACCTTCTTTGGTCGTCCTAGACCTCTCTTCATTATCACGGGAATTTCTTCTCCGTTTTCTTCTTCTACGAGAGTTTCTCCATCTGCTTCTAGATCGCAGGTTTCTGTTTGTTTATCTTCCTTTTGTGTTTCGGGTACGTTGAATTCAATGACGTTTTCTGGGTTTTTCTTGAAAATTTCTTCGTCGATGAAATCAGTGAAATCATTTTCTGCTTGATTACGTCCTGTGAACGTAACGTCTCTGCTTCGAATAACTTTTCTTGCTTCTGGATCCCAAAGTCTATATGCCTTCGATTGTACCGAGTATCCGATAAAAGGCGTTTTATCAAGTGCAAAGGCTGTTGTCCCAAACTTTCGGAAATAGCTGACAATTAGGGTTCTTCTCGTCCACATTTTAAATGGAATTTCACCTCCCAGGCTTCGAGAAGGACACCTTTTCCTGATGTGATTTGCAGTTAAAATCGCTTCAGCCCAAAAACTTGCGGAGAGCCCCGACTGGATCATCAGGCACCTCGCCGTCTCCACCAAGCTTCTGTTTTTCCTTTCGGCTACTCCATTTTGTTGTGGCGTGTATTCTACAGTGAGTTCGTGTCTGATGCCTTCTTGTTTCAGGAAATCTTCCAAGTCCAAGTAGTGACTTGTGTACTCGGTTCCGTTGTCAGATCGGACTGTTTTAATTTTTCGTTCCGTTTTCTTCTCAACCAAACATTTGTACTCCTTGAACTTCTCGATAACTTCACTTTTCTTTTTCATGAAATATACTTCGCACCATCTTGACTTGTCATCTATGAAAGTGACGAAATATCTTGAACCAGCGAGAGAGTTCACGCGCATGGGTCCACAAACGTCTGTATGCACGAGTTCTAAAAGTTCTGTAGATTGAGATACCGACTTTGTGAATGGCTTCCGTGTCTGCTTGCCCTTCACACACATTTCACAAATGGGTAAAGCTTCGTCGGCCTTAATGTCAATTCCATCAACTTTCTGCTTGCGTATAATGTTCTTCAAATCCTTTTCGTTGAGGTGGCCAAAACGTTCATGCCATTCTTGTAATGACATAGATATCTGCGACACTCTGCTTTCTTCGGACAACTCGTCGATGTAGTACATATCTTTATCTCGACGTGCTACTATTACATTTTCTCCGGTGTCGGGATTCGTTACGATGGCTTCGTTTCTTCTGAAGATAACTTCAAAACCGTGTTCGGTCATCTTCGCGACTGACAAGAGATTCGATCGTAGGTCTGGAACGTACAGAGTTTCGTCTAGTCTCACGGTGAGATTTTCTTCCACACTCAGTTGTACAGTACCGCTTCCTACAATTTTCGTTGAGCAGCTGTTGGCCAAATTCAGGGTCTGCACTTTCGGGGTTTTCATTTCTTGGAATCTTGCCTTTTCAGAACACATATGTGAAGACGCACCTGAGTCTAAACACCATCGTTTATCGTGTTCGACGTGAAGTTTCATAACGACTTCTGCCTTTCGGGTTGATTCTGCGGGTTTCGTTTTTGGATTTTTTGGTTTGAAGAGTTTCGATCTGCAATCCTTGGCCATGTGGCCAATTTTTCCACATGTGTGACAAGCGAATTTGAAACGTTCAGTTTTAGAATCTTCAGATTTCTTGGGTTGACTTGACCTACCGGGATTTTTATTAATGAACATGGCATCTGAAACGTTTTCCTTTGAATTTCGTTTTCTAGCTTCATACTCTTCCAGGAGTTTTATCTTCAGTGCTTCTAATTGTGGTAATTTCTCTTGAGATTCAATAGCAATTCGAAAAGTTTCGTACTCGTCGGGAATGCTGTAGAGCAGAAGGATGGCAAGAAGGTCATTGATGATACAAAGTTCCATCTCTTCGAGTCTGTCCACGACGTCGAAGAAGTTCCGGATGTGATCCCTCATATCCTCACCGTTTTTCATTTTCAGCAAAATTAATGTTTTCAGGAGCATCGCTTTTCGAGCAGGTCCTTGGGACTGGTAGACGCTGTGTAATTTGTTCCATATATCTTTTGACGTAGGACAATTCTTGATCTGTTTAAGTTCTGATGGGCAGATTGTTAAAATTAAATCTGACCTGGCTTTCGCATCGTTTGATTTCCACGTGGTTACGGCTTCTGGTGGTTCTTTTGGTTTCGGAATTGTTCCGTTCACGTATTTCCAAGAATCATTCTTAATGAGCAAAGCTTCGATTTGAATTTTCCAAGTATCGAAATTTTCTTTTCCAAGAGGTTCGATTTTCACGCTTGTGTAGCTCATTTTTCGTTTTTGTAGTACTCACAAATAGCTTCAAGTTACTTTTTCGTTGCGGAATTCGTACAATTTCTTATTTTTCAGCGCAGTGGGTCCATAACCTGTAGAGTCTTTATTTCTAGCTTTTTGTAATTAATACAACTTTTGTCATAACAAACTGTAGTTGCTAAGGCAACTTTAAACATATAACTTGATTGGAGTTTGCATATTTCCAACAGTTCTCCAAAATGTCATTATATGGGATAAAAAGTTAATCAAATCAAAATTAATTTTTTTCACTACTAGTCTTAGAAGGCGTCATTATTGAGTCTCGAATCGACCCCAGAAGTAGAATTTCTCTCCCTAGGCATGACCAACTTCATTCATATTCGCTTCGCTTCTATATGGCCGTTTCAATTTTGAATTTTACATGCAATCAAATGTTCCCATTTGATGGACATCTACTAGCGACATCTCCTCAACAAACAACCAAACTACAAATGAATTTGACATTAACGTCAATTAATTAACGTCAAGGTCAATGGCCTTATTTTTATGTTATTACTGGTTATTACTGTTATCAGCCCATTAAAAAAAAAACAGGAAGACGAAAATGTTGGGTTTAATTTAACTAGATGACAACACCCCTGACAACACAAACAAAACACATTTTTAAAGGTAAGAGCACTATTTATAACTTCAAAACTTTTCAGCTCAGTAGTTTACTGTTCAAGCTTAGTCTTCAAAGATTCCGTTTATTCTACACAAATATTACTAAGGATTGATTTCGCAGCCGTTTTAATAATAACAGCAGCTTTGTGGTCTGCACAGGAAAACGCTGAATTTTGAAGGAGGTGATCATACAGCAAGTCATGCAAATGAATACATGGTTTCTCATATTGTAGAAATGGTACCTAACAGTTTTTGTACTATATTTGCAATTCTCAATAATGCCTACAAATGAATCACTGGAATACAGCAATTGACTCCGATTTTGAAGGGCTATTAATCTTAATAAAGATCCTAGTATGATGGTGGATCAAAGTGACATAAAAGATCACTTCGACAAATATGTATTGTATATGTATTGGTTTTCAGGGAAGAGACAGGTTCATTTTCATCTGGGGACTGGGCCAGGATATGAATTCGTACAAACAACAACAGGGTTCTAAAATAACTAAAGAAAACATTTTGCATGTTGTATATTTTGGATCTGAATTCTTACAAATAGGAATGGGACAGCATCTTTAGTGAGTGTCACTTTTTTTGAAGATGATCTGTAATTTTGTTGAGATCTATAATACCATTTAATAAACTACCTACCTTCTATAAGAAATTTTATTATTCAAAAAATACTACAAGATCTTTTAAGAGACTTTAACCATTTATTTCTCTGATCGGGATCACTTGGAAATTGGAAAAAAGGCTTCAAATTTCCACAAATAAAACACTTTCTGCCCATTTTGTTAAAAAAACAACTTAACAGTCCCGAATTTATTTAAACTTTAGAATGAATAAATTGTCAACTTGACGGAAGATGGCGATACATGATGCACGTTTCATGGACTACTTTGCGGGAACAAATTTTTGCTAAATTGAGACGACCATATAGAAGCGAAGCGGATATGAATGAAGTTGGTCATGCCCTAGGTTAATAATTTTTTATTATTAACTAGTAGTCAATAATGAACAGCCGACACCTAGCAACAAAAGATTTTCTTTGATTTTATTGTTTAACGTAGAGAGACGATTTTCAATTTTCATAGCAACCGTTGAAAAATGAAAACTCGGATCGTCGCATCGGACAAACAAATTTAATTAATAATTATTATTAGAAAGGGTTTTAACGTATCTAGTAGTGAAAAAAATAATATATACACCACGCTAGAGAAGACAATTTTAAGCCTCGCTTCTTTATTAATAAACTACCTCGGCTTAAAAAAATTTCTTCTCTACCTTGATGTATAATTACTATTATAAATTTTAAGAATTTTAATTAACCATGAATGTGGTACTGAATCATAGGCTTTTTTGTAGTCTATGAATGCGGTATAATTATTTCTATTATTTTTTCTAGCTTGTTCCATTATCACCGTATCTATTATGAGTTGTTCTTTACAACCAAAACACTCCTTAACACAACCTTTTTGTTCTTCATTAAGTATATTTAATTTTTGACAATGGTCGTAAATTATTACTTTAATGCAAGATGTCATAATTTTATAAATTGTAGGCAGACATGTGATGGGCCTATATTTTGATGGATTTTTAGTATCGGAATCTTTTGGTTTCAGATATGTTATACCATGGGCCAAAAACTCTGGAAATGTGTTAGGTTCCCTAATAAATCCGTTAAAGTGATCAAGTAAGCATTTATGAATACAAGTAAATTTTTTTAACCAAAAGTTATGAATTTGGTCACCTCCAGGGGATTTCCAATTATGTGAACTATTAATATTTTTAACTAAAATTTCAAGGCTAATTTGAATATGATGTGGATTATTACTATCTGGTATCTCATTTTCTAAATTAGGAATCCATTCTGCCTGATTTAATAATCAGTTCAATTTAATAATTGAACTTCATTTGACCATGTTTTTTTATTAATAAAAATTTGAATCTCATTAATTGTAAAAAAATTACATTTTGTAAAATAATCAAGGGGGCCAAGAATATATTTACATTATTTGTTTGTTGAACGCTAATAATGCAAGACAGAACTGACTTGCTTTCGTCAGGCCAGCAGCGTCAGTGTATATCTATCAGGAATTCAGGATTCATCAAATGTATTCGTGCTATACAATCAGTGCAACATCAAACCATCAAGCGTGAAAACTGCAGTTGGTTAATTTTGAAATTTTTCATTGTGCAAAGCCATAGTTTAGGAACGTAAATTGTGGTAAGTTGTTAGAGAAAAGTAATTCCAATCAAATTTATTTTAATGGAAATCCCACAAGAAATGAACAAAACCTACATTGCTGTTTTTGTATTACTTATAATTTGATAAAAAAAAATTCTGATCAACAAAAATTGAGATAGGTACTTAAAGGGCGGATATGGATCATAAAATTTCCACAAACTGTCACCACTCAATTTTGACACTTAGGTAGGTACATGAATGAAATTTATTTTTTGATTTTCACTCTAAAATGCAAATTATTTATGACGCAAACTTATTTCTGAAATGAAAACGAAGAAAATGGTGACTGGGTTTATACCGTCCACACCCTTATGGTTGGAATTTCCACAAAACCTCTTTTCATCGTAGTTGTTTGTATGTATGAAGCTACGCCGTACGTTTTTTGAAGATTTGTTTTCCATAATCGTCCCTTATCTCTTTTTTATTGATTATGTTATAACATCTGTTCAATTGAAAAATTCATCGAATTGACTTTGATCTTTGTCGCTATCTTTGTCTAACCAACTTAATTTACGATGTTGTCTCTTAAAAAATAAAGTCAAAGCCAACTCGATGAACTTTTCAATTGAACACCTGTTACAACGATGTGAAACGATTTTCACAAAAATAAATACCTAATGGAATGGAAAACTAAATTTTGTGGACGATATTTTATTTGCCCAAAACTCGCGAATCGTCAGCAAACCATCACATTTACTTGACAGTAAATTTCCATCAAGGTCATTTTTTGTTGAGTTCCTCTTAAATTTTACGAGTAGCAAAATGTATTGTTAAATTGTTATTGAAAATTTTATTTATTTCTCTATGCAAAGTGCATGTCTCGATTTAATCTTGATTTTATAGAATAATTTAATTTAGTTACATATTTTTAAATTATATGGATGGAAATATGTACGTCACTTTTAAGCGCTATAACGATCTATTGGTCACTGATACAATTTATATTCAGGGTCATGTTCACTATTGGGTGTTGTATTTTTTTCATAGTTATTCCCCTTGGGAATGTAACCAGCTGCTGCGATATTAGCTCTTAGAACTTTTTTTATGACGATAACCATACCACATCCACAATCTTCACCTTGTGGTATGTGATATGCCTTGCGGTGTATTAAGTTAGTAATTTATTTTCGATTTAGAAGTAATCACTATATACAGTGTGAGTTCTTATAAACCAAAAGATTTATAACATTATACGGGTCATTATAAATGTTTGTAACAACTAGTCGGTGTTTAGCGGCGCACCTAAAGCATAGTGCACAGCCACCTACGATGGTATGTACAATCATTTATAATGACCCCGTATTATCTTCCATATACAAATAAGTATTACTTAAATCTAGTAACTTATACATCATAAATAAAATGTTCCAGAGCTGTCATTGTTAACATTAGTTCTTAAATTATATCTTAAACAAATATTTTACATATTTTTGTCATAATGTTAACCTAGTGATAGATTAGAGGCTATATGTATACTTATAGAAATATGATAATACAGTTTGATGTATTTATTTTTTAAGCAGAAAACCTAATTTATTTAAGCAATTTTAAGTTTCTACAAATCTACTCCACCTTCCTTATAGCTAGATATTATTTTTCTCTTTACAATATTTTTTAATAATTTCAAACATGTTTTTTAATTTGATACAAACAACATTAATAACTTTGGAAATCATAAGTACTTATCTAAATTATACCGTGCGATCATTTAAATTATAAATTAGAGTAGGCGGGATTTTTTTTATACGATTGCCCAGAATGCCAATTGACTGATTAAATAAATGTGAGGTTATGGTTAACTTTATAGCGTTTATGGTTCCCATATTAATTTAAAGGAAAAGAAAGCAATAAAGAATAATGTAGCTTTATTGAGAATTACAGAAAGTGTTCAAAGTGTTCTCCCCCAGCTTCAATGCAACTGTTAACCCTCCGTTGCATATTTTCAAATGCATTGCAGAAAGTGTTCAAAGTGTTCTCTCCAAGCTTCAATGCAACTGTTAACCCTCCCTTGCATATTTTCAAATGCATTTTCCAACATCTGAACGGTTATAGCGTTGCATGCATTAAATAGTGCCTAGAAATAATCTAAATTAGAAATTTAGATGATTCAAAAACCACTGACTGTATCTTATTCGCGTAGGAAAATCTCGTGGGAGCAGCTCTTAAACGACTGTAATTTTATAGGAATGAAGATTTAAATCTTGTTTTAATATTTTGTGACGAGTTCCATTTGAGAGGTCCATCTCTTGGACTAACCTGCGGGGAGGTTTTTTTAGGAGACTGCTTCATTCTTACTGAAACATCTGCCACAACCTCAGGAATTCTTTTTTTGGGCGCTCCACTACCGGCTTTTTGACCAACAGTCCCCACATTAAGAAATTTCGCCACACATTTATAAATTTGTTGGACCAATTTTTGGTAATCTACAGGAAAATTAGGGAATGTGTTTTGAAAACCATTAACGCAGTGCTCTACAGAATACTTCCATTCGCCATTCTCTTGTTGTTCAGCATTTTAAAAATAATTCTCAGTAAGAAAAATGTTCTGTTCGAAATAAAAAATTTTGAAATGTCACTTTGACAATTCAAATTTTAAATCAAATTGACAACAGTTAATAATGCCAACCTTATTTAAAATTCACAGCCCGCTCTAATTTATAATTTAAATGATCGCACGGTATTTGTAGAATACAAGACGAACCTTCGTAACAAGGCGATTAAAGGACATTACTTTAACAAATGTGAAAAATGTATTTCATTAAAATTTGGAACGAAATCTCTGTTTTATGAAGTTGAAACTGCTTAACAAATTTAATTGTTAAAACCTTTCACACTTGGTACCTAACCATTTTTTTAAATGATCGTAATACCTATTTCTCAAATTACGAGTACCAACAACAAAACAAAAAGTTGCAACGACACTACATCTAATTACTACCTTAAAGTAAATATTTCATTTATGGCTTTTTAGATCGAAAGGGAAATGAAGTTTGCACTCTTAGCAGTTGTAAGTTTAACGTACTCGTATGTTGCCGAAAGTGCGAAAATTTTGGGAATATTTCCCGTGCCTGCTACTAGTCACTATATACTAGGAAGTGCTTTAATGAGAGGATTAGCGGAAAGAGGACATGACGTAACAGTAATCAACTCCTATGGCGAAAAAGATTTACCGAAGAATGGTTCCTACAGAGATATTTTGCTAACAGGATTTTTAGAGATGGCTAAAAGTAAGTTTGGATTCCGAGCAATATTCAAACCCTAAACATTTTGTTCTAGAGAGGAGAGAACAAATCAACTCCTTCGATAGAGAAGACATGAACAGTTTTCTCTCTACAGCGTTCATACATTATTTCATGTTGGAACTTACTGAACATACTTTGAATCATACCAACGTTCAAAAACTACTGCACTCGAATGAAACATTTGACGTTGTGATAGTAGAACAATTCATGACTTATGGACTCAAAGCACTTGCAACACATTTTAAAGGGCATTTGGTATTATTAAGTACAGTCGGAGCAAATGCGTGGGTAAATCTGTTTGTAGGAAACCCAGCGCCACCCTCGTATGTTCCAGCGCTCCTGTTAAGTTATTCTAGCAAAATGACATTTTATGAAAGATCAGTCAATAGTCTAATGTACATATTCACCGAATTTATAAATAATTTTTATGTGTTGCCGAAGCATAGACAATTGGTTAGAAAATATCTACCGAATGGGCCAGATCTAAACGAAATTTTATACAACGCTTCGGTGGTGTTCGTTAACTCTCATCACAGTACCAACGACCCGGTTCCTTATGTACCCAACATGATCGATATTGGAGGTTTCCACGTAAAACCCCCAAAGAAACTTCCAAGAGACTTACAAGAATTCTTGGATGATGCCGAAAATGGAGTCATTTACTTCAGTTTAGGTTCCAATATAAAATGTTCCGACCTACCACCTGAGAAGCTTGAAGCTTTCCTCAACACGTTTTCAAAACTAAAACAAAAAGTTTTGTGGAAATGGGAAACAGATGTTCTCCCGGGAAAGCCGACAAATGTGAAGTTGGGCAAATGGTTACCTCAACAAGATATTTTAGGTAAATAGAACAAACACCTAACTGGAACAAAATTAAATTGAAAACATTTCAGCTCATCCAAATATGAAATTGTTTATCACTCACGGTGGACTTTTGAGCACTACTGAAACAATATATCACGGAGTGCCCGTTTTGGCTATACCCATATTTGGAGATCAAAGGCTAAATACCCAAAAGATTGTCAACAGCGGATTTGGACTTTCGCTGAATTACAAGGACATTACCCAGAAAACGTTAACTGAAAAACTCAACGATCTCCTGACTAACCAAACGTAAATCAATCGTTATTTTTTTTACCTTGTTGTATTAACACTTCGTTTTAGGTACACTAAAAATGCCAAAGCTAGATCCAAAATATATCACGACCGATTAATCAACCCAATGGACACAGCGATGTATTGGGTAGATTACATAATTCGACATGGAGGCGCCTCTCATTTAAGAGTTGCAGCTCTAGATTTACCTTTATATCAATATCTTCTTTTAGATGTGTTCATTGTAGACTTGGTACTGATTTTATTGATAGTTTATATTTTATACAAATGTACAGAAAAAGTAATTCAATTTTTCTATAACAAACAACAAAAAAAGTTTAAGAAAATGTGAGACCTAAAAATGTGCCATGTACAGACGTTTCATAATAGATAGTAGGTATTAAGTAATAATTTAAAATTTGTATTCCCTAAATGTACATTTTACAAATCATTACGTGTTCAGATTTTTTTTATATATTGAGATATCCGCTTTTGAATTCAAACCAACCGCCAACAAAAGCAATAATAGTACCGATGTCGGTACCACCAGCGACCACTAGGGGCGGGGGTGAGTGAAAGCCGACAGGGAATGAGCGGCCATGTTTTTTTTTGGGACACTTTTGTCTTGACTGCAGGGGATGAACTAGAAAATCTTATTCGAGAATTTGATGACTATCATATGAAGATTATTCTTAAAGTAGAAGACAATGAAATTGAAAAGCAAGTGGAAAAAAGAATACAATTCATTCACAGCATCGTATCACAGAACCGTGGCAAAAAGAATAATACATTCTGTAAATCAAGCTAAAATCACTACAGATGCTGATTCCAGTGTATCAATAAATGAAAATAATGCCATAGGTGTCAGCCAAGTCTCACAATCTATGCGGTTACCAAAAATTGGCATACAAAAGTTTAATGCTCAATACGACAGTTGGTTAGAGTTTAGGGATACGTTTTCCGCCCTTATTCACAATAATACAAGGTGTGGAAGAAATTACAAAATTTCAGTACCTATTTGAGATCCTTTTTACTAGGAGACGCAGCTCAAGTCATCAAATCATTGGAACTTTCATCAGAAAATTATGATGCAGCATGGCAGTTGTTATATGAAAGATATGATAATTGAAGATTATTGATTGACAACC
The DNA here is from genome assembly GCF_963966145.1 of Tenebrio molitor. Taxonomy (NCBI): domain Eukaryota; kingdom Metazoa; phylum Arthropoda; class Insecta; order Coleoptera; family Tenebrionidae; genus Tenebrio; species Tenebrio molitor. The sequence goes on along the minus strand of NC_091048.1, from coordinate 18,068,635 downwards.
ACATCAAAGGTCTTTTTAATTTGGAATAAATCACAAAGGAATCTCCTTCAAAAATAAGAAAACTCATTGACGATACTTGGAAATATTTGAGAGCACTCGAATCGTTAGGTGACGAGGTCTCTTCGTGGAATAATAATCTACATAATTACTACGAAGTTAGATAATCGAACCAGTCGTGAGTGGGAACAATACAAAATCACAAAAGAATGTACCTACCACTTTAAATCAGTTAAAAACTTTCCTTGGAACTCATGCAAACTTATTAAAGTCCATTCAAAAATCAAAAAACCACCACCTGTTGCTTTAGGTTGGTAAAATTTAAAAAACCCTAGGTAGATATTTTTTCATACTACCATTACTACGTTGGTAACTATAAATGATGACATTTATTTGATTCAAAATAAAATTCAGTTGCTTTGAATTCCGTTCATATTGTTTTATTAGCAGCACGTTTCATTTATTTATTGATTCTTATTATTTTTACTTAAACATGCCCAGAAAAACAAGACATTTAATAAACACTTAACCTCAAAATTTCAATTCTCACCAAATTTTACACTAAACAGCGTTGCCGATAGTAATTATCGAGGAAAATGCGACGTTGGTGGTTTTTTAATTCTTGAATGGACTTTAGAAACAATAGATCAACAAAAAATCAGAACAAATTTCAACAATCCAGCAAGAAAAGGGAACAAAACATTTATAACATCCACAGAATCCAGTTGATCTGTTTGCAATGAACATCATGCCATATACAGGGTGTTCCTGAAATACGTGTGTTAATTTTAACCAGTGGAAGAACGCGCCAAATCATGGAACTTTTCTCTATAACATTTTTACGAAAAAGTAATATAAATTGATTTAAAATGTGGAATAAATTAACCTTCAAAGTGTATACCCGCCTATGAGTAAGGGCGAAAATTTTCTGTTGTGATAGAAACAGAGCTTTGTTAAAAAGTTCCATTGTTATAGAAAAAAATAAATAATCAAAATTTAGATTCTCATGGTTACAAAAAATATAAACTATATAGTTAATCACACAAAAAGACTCGTTTGGTAAAAATTGTGGGGCAAAAAATCTTGAAATACTTTTACGAATTTTACAAAATGTTATAGAGAAAAGTTTTATAAATTGGCGAATTCTTTGACTGGTTAAAATTAACACACGTATTTCAGAAACACCCTGTATTCATGTACAACTTTTCTCAATTTAGATATCAATAACACGATAAAAAAGATCAAAGAATTGAAGCTATGTCTTAATTGTCTCAAAGGAGGTCATTACACCGCAAGGTGTAACTCAGGATACTGTAAACAATGCAAAGCAAACATAATTTTTTCCTCTATTTATAAAAAAAGGAAGTTGGAACAACAGTAGACAATTCGGCAAGTACGAATTCCACAACTTTTGCGTCATATTCAGAACACAACAGCTATGTGTTGTTATCAACAGCCGTTGGGTGGTAATTGTTCACTTTAACTACTTCTGGAATTTTCGCGTTTTTTCTAACTAGACAGCCTCAGGGCGTCCTCCTAGATCGTTTCCCACCATTCAAACCTTGTGCAAATGCCTTTTTTTCTCTCCTGTTGTGTTTCAAGGTCGCGTCAAGGTCGCGCCAATGTCTTAGTATAACTAAAGGGTAAGGACAATTTTCATTTGCAGAAGGTTCGAGTGGTGGGAAACGATGTAGGAGGACACCCTGTGGCTGTCTAGCCAAAAAAAAAAAAGACTAGAAAATTCCAGAAGTAGTTAAAGTGAACAATTACCCATTGGGTCATATGAATTTATGTAATGCAAATCATTCTGGTGTAACATATTTCACGCCACATCACAGTGCCTTAAAAGAAGCTAGTTTGACGTTTGACGACCAAACTAAGAATCGTATTCGACGCATCAGCACCTACGACTTCGGAATATTCTTTCAATTCAAAGAGTTGGTCCTACTCTTCAAAATGATATCTTTTTAATATTACTTCGCTTCAGACAATATGCATATGGATTATCAAGTGACGTTCAAATGATGTATCGAATGATATGGGTAGATCCGAGTCAACATTTGTTACAACGGATTCTTTGGAGAGCAGATCCGTCTAAACCAATACAAATTTATGAATTAAAAATAGTGACGTATGGTACTACATCGGCACCATATTTAGCCATTAGATGTATGCTTGAAATTGCAAATCAAGTAGAAAATGAACAACCAAACATCGCTGAAATTATCAGAAATTGCTTTTATGTAGATGATTATTTAGGAGGAGCTGATGATATAGAATCTGCACAACAAATATGTAAGAATCTTACAAACGCATTGAAAACAAGGGGATTAATTCTGAGAAAATGGGCCTCAAATGATCCAACAACATTAAAGGAATTAGACCCAAATCTTCTAACTTCAAGCATGACTAATTTAGGCTCAGATGCAAATACAAAAACATTAGGTGTTCTTTGGTCACAACAAGAGGATTTTATCAAGTGCAAAGTGTCAAAGGCACCATCAACAACCAGATGGACTAAAAGGTCAATATTGTCTTGTATAGCTCAAATTTACGATCCGCTTGGATTATTATTGAGCCCATATATACTAAGATAATGTTACAAAAAATTTGGTTAGAGAACCTAACATGGGATGAATCTCCACCTAGTAATATCTTCACTGAATGGAGGAAGTTTCACAGCGAACTCAAATATTTACAAGAACTTTCTATACCAAGACATGTTTTAATTAATAGTCCAACAAGATTAGAACTTCATGAATTTTCGGATGCATGTTTAACTTCTTATGGAGCTTGTATTTATATAAGATCTGTCAAGGATGAACAGGTAGTTGTACGTCTCTTGTGTGCAAAATCAAAGGTTTCGCCCTTGAAAGGAATGACGATTCCGAGACTTGAATTACAAGCAACTTATTAAGCACATCGTACGCAAAAAGGCCCACAAACAATGTTTTTTTGAAAAAGGAATAACTTCTTTGTTGATTCTTCTTTAAAGTCTTCTTTAGAAAAAATACTTAATTTACGTTTAACTGATTTACAATGGTGTCAGTCCACTTTACCGATTAGATTTGGTGGACTGGGAATTCGCCGCATTTCCGATATTTGCCTCCCTGCTTTCCTATCTTCAGTTCATGGTGTTAAAAAGCTTGTTTCTCAATTACTAAATTCAAAGGATAATGAGCTTATTATTCACCATTATGATGAAGCTTTAGCAGTCTGGGATGTAGAAAATGAGAACGAAAGACCAACAATTCCACAATTTCAGAAGAATTGGGATAATATCAATATCAAAAGAATAATTGACAATGACTTAATCTTTAATTCATCTAGGGACTTGGCTCGTTTTAAGGCTTTGCAATGCAGAGAATCAGGATCTTGGTTACATGCAATACCTTCTCCTAATATTGGTACTCTTTTAGATAACACTCCCTTCCAAGTTTGTATTGGTTTAAGATTGGGTTGTAATCTTTGTACACCTCATATTTGCAAATGCAATGCGAAAGTTGATGAAATTGGTATTCACGGTCTAAGTTGTTCCAAAAGCAGTGGTAGATTTTCAAGACACACTGAAATTAATTCTATTATCAACCGGTCTTTGACTTCTATTCATGTTAATTCAACTTTAGAACCAAACGGACTATCTCGTGATGACGGAAAACGCCCTGATGGGATGACTTTAGTACCGTGGAATAAAGGTCAACCTTTGGTTTGGGACGTTACTGTCGTAGATACACTTGCAGACAGTTACGTATTGAAAACATCTGAAGTCTCAGGTTTTGCCGCTGAAATGGCTTGCAAACGCAAACATAACAAATATCGTTCAATTATTTCGTCAAACTACATATTTAAAGGTTTAGCCTTTGAAACCTTAGGCCCTTGGTGCAAAGAAACAATAGATTTCATTAATGTCATCGGAGACCGACTTATCGCGGAATCAGGGGATTCAAAATCTAAGAAATTCCTTTTTGAGAGGATTTCCCTTGCCATTCAACGTGGAAACGCTGCAAGCATTCGGGGCACTTTTCCAGATTCCGCATTATTATCGGAAATTTTCGCATTGTAAATTAAAAATGTTATTTTATGTTAAATTTTAATAAATAATTTTACTTCTTTGTTTTATTTCTTTTATTTATATGTTTTATGCTGTTATGTTAAGAAAAGAATAAACTTTCATTTACAACCCGCATCCAAAGTTCTTACTTGTTTTTACCGATATTTGAAAACAAAAATTAGGTGGGCCTTATTTGGCTCAGGTACCTTAGTAACAAAGGTTCGTATAGCTTTAACTATTAAAATTGATACAATTCTATGGCGTGATTCTACTATTGCATTATATTGGATCAAAAGTGAATTTCAACTCCTTATTGGTCATTGCTATGACAACTTAATTTAACGGCCTTTAAAATTTAGCGGAGCAGTTACAGAATACGCCCCACTGTCTGCTTATTGTTTGCAAACCCGATTAAACAATAAATAATAATAAACTCAATTCTCGTTTGTAAGGCTCTATTTTTAAGTGACATTTGGGGATTTTCTTCAACTGAATGAAGAACTAAAACGGATGCTGCTTCGGCAGCTACAGCAGCCAAAGACCACTTCTCTTCTAATTTAGCAATGGCTCTAGCAGCTTGAATTGGTGTGAGATGTCTCAGCATGGTAATTTTTAATTTTTTTAGGAAACTGTCTATAAAATAATGACATTACCGTGAGCCTATGTTTTAAAGCATAAACTACAAAAGAAAAAAAACTCGTGCACTTTTGGGTGGCTGCGTGTGTACATTGTTGCTGGATCTCTTAAATCTGGTCTGTCCTTTTTAAACTGGAAGTAGCATCGTTTAATGAAATTTTTTTGTCGTAACAAAATTATTTTGGCAATTCTGACTTTTCCTACATCTGGCAATGGGGTGGCAAGAAAACGTTGAACAGACACTGACAGAAAAAAAAGTTGCATCTGTTGCACTTCTGAATCAGTTAATCCAACACGAAAAGAAAAAATCATAGCCAGTTCTGTCCCAAAAAAATCGTGAATGCCTAATATAGAGGTCGTTTTTATAATACTTATCTGCCATCCTTTTTGATCTGTGGCGCTTTTTTTACCAGAATTTACAATTGCAGGGGCCCGTTCGAAAATTCGTGCCTTCCAAATTGTTCCACATAAATTAAAATAATTGACTGTTTACTCAACAACTTGCTCAATCTCATATGCCTACTACAATTTTTTAAACATAACAAACTAAAAATGTCAAAAACTAATTTTTTTCAAATGGCACCCCGTATTTATTATTGCACTTGTCCAAGCGTTTTTGACAAGCTTGTCTTTAGCGGAAAAGTTGCTTCAATTTTGTGATTTTAGGATAGTACCCCAGATTTTCACATTCGACTATACAGGGAGCGGCAAAAGTATGGAATAAATTCATTAAAAATTAAACAAATTTTTTTCCAAAAAAATCTTTGGACAGGTCAATTTTAGTTTATAAAAATACATATTTAAATATAAAATAAAATTCCAAGCAGTCATTTGTTTTCGAGTTATGACGTCATCGATAGTTTTTTTAAATGGAAACCCCTTATTTTTTGTCTTGATTCTGATAGCTCTTTTAATTGTCTAAATTCTAGTATAAAAATTTTGTTACCTTACATAAAGAAATTTTTTATAAATAAAATAATAAAGTTGGAAAAAATAAATTTTATAACGAACAAAAACGAGTCAAAAACTGTGTTAGTAAGTACTTAAAATTATGGAATTCAATGTTCGAATTGTCAACCTCCAGCTTGTTGACAATAATCAAGCTTATGAAGAAATTCCCCCTGTTTTAGTTTTATCTATTTCTGTAAAACAAATAACACATACGAATGAAATTGACAGCAACATTTGACTGTTTGATTTACCTACTTGATTTTGTGACTTGTTTTTGTTCGTTATAAAATTTATTTTTTCCAACTTTATTTTTTTTTTCTCAAAAATTTCCTTATGTAACAAAATTTTTACACTGTCATTTAAACAATTAAAAGGGCTATCAGAATCAAGAAAAAAATAGGGGGTTTCCATTTAAAAAAACCATCGATGACGTCATAACTCGAAAACAAATGACTGCTTGGAATTTTCTTTGGGACTAAAACATGTATTTTTATAAACTAAAATTGACCTATCCAAAGATTTTTTTGAAAAAAATTGTGTTTAATTTTTAAGGAATTTATTCCATACTTTTGCCGCACACTGTATATATAAACCCTATCCTATACCGTTGGAAAGCTTGACAAAAAAGCTTTCGACCAGTGCAATAATAAATACTGGGTACCATTTGAAAAAAATTAGTTTTTGCAGTAGGCAGGCATATGCGACTGAGCAGGTTGTTGAGTAAACAGTAAACACTCAACAGATGCGGTAAACATTCAGGAATCAAACAGCGTCAATTATTTTTTGTAATACCTAGTTGTTAAAGGTGGCTTTCCAGATTGTTTGTCACCATGTAAACAACCTCATAACGGCCGGAGTCCGTTAAGGGTGTCCGTTATGAGCGGGAGCGGCCGTTATGAATGACTAAATAACTATAGCAACGTAGATCTAAATTTTATTTTTCAACTTTTTTACAATTGGTACAATAATTAATGTTTAATGTTATGGGACACACCTTGAATTAATCGAAATCCGTATGTCACTAGCAGATGTAGACGAGATCGAAGATTATGCTTCATAATTTTAACACCAATACAAGCGCGATTTTGCAGGGAATAACGATGACCTCACTTGCTCTACTGCCATCCGGACATCGGGAATATCTTGATCGCGGTTTTTTATTGCTTTCAGTCGTTTATTTTCAACGGAAAGTTGTGTTGAACAACGGTTGACATGACGACGTCCTCCGCACACTTATTAATCATTCGGTTTTTTCGATGGCGTCGAAAAAAATGTATTTTAAAGATAATTGTGAACGAATCATAGAGATATTACAAAAACTATTGTACAATACACGTCCGTTAGGGCCTTTACAGCCTCGCCAGTATTATTCGACTCGCTCTGCGAGCTCGTCTCACAAAATCTCTGGCTCGGCAGTAAAGGCTATCCTAACGGACTTCTACTGTAAAATACTATTAACTTATGTGCAACGATTTGGAAGGTACGAATTTTCGAACGGACCCCTGCAATTCGAAATTCTGGTAAAAAAACGCCTTACATCCAAAACGATGGCAGATCAGTAAAAACGACCTCTATAGATTTGATTCCTAATTTAGCATAGAATACAAAAATTAATTCAAACTGGGTAGGTTCAATTAAAAAAAAACATAACATTAGTGTTTTTTTAATATTGGAACACCTGTATACCGGGTGTCCACTCTCAAAGTCGAACATAGGCAATCAACACTGTGCATTCAGTTTATAGATATTATGCCATTATTTATTAAAGAATTAAATTATAATATTAAAGTAATTAACAGTTTAAGCAGTTTTTATTATAAATTCTTTGAAAAAATTACAATGCCTATTTCAAATGAATTGACTTGTCCATTTTAGAACTGAACATAGCTATTTTACATTGTATGTTCAACGAAATAAAAAACGCAATGTATACAGGGTTTTTCACAACTCGCGCCCTAGAGAAAAAGAGGAAACAAGGGATCGCATTTGGATGTGTAATTTTGAAGAAAAAAAAAATCTAGCTTAAAAGATATTCGAGAAAAGACAACTTAAAGTTAACCAATCAGAGATCTACACCTCCAAGGTGTGTTTGCCGTAATTAACATCTTTAAAATATTTGGACGATTGGAGTTGTTTTTGAAAGATGTCACTGTCAAATTAAATTTGTAATAAAAAAAGCCAAAACCTTTGTTTATTTGGTTACAATAATGTATTCAACCGCTGATTATTTAGAAATGATAATAATTTTTGGGGAATGTGAGCGTAACGCCAGGGAGGCAGCAAGAGTCTTCGAAGAACGTTTTTCGGGAAGAAATGACAATTATTTTTTCGTTTGCAACACATTTTTTTTATTTTTTGCTACAATACGTTGTAATAATAATTGAAATGACCTGGAATGCCATTTAGTTGCGACTATCAAGCATCAACCACTACCTCACGAGTCCGAGGCCCGCGGCCCGTCCAAGACAAAACTTGAGAGCGCGACCGACCTGGTCATACCAGCCAAAAATCATCGGTGGGTTTTGGGCATCAGAGCCTCTGTAACCGATTTATTGTGAGATCCGACACTGGTGGCTCAGCTCAGGTCCGTGGAGCATTTCCTAGAATCGCCCATAGGCTTTGCAGTAGACATCTGAACTTGCAATGTAATGACAGGTCTAACATTTCAGATTGTTAACCTAAATTTGTTGGGAATGAAAAGTCAAATCTAATTGTGTCAAAATTACAGTAACCCAAATATTTTTTGTAGCTGATGGTATTATTTTTGAAACCTAGCAACTGACTTTATTTGGTTGAAATAACATCATATCTCGAGATGCTCTTCTGGGATTGGTAGAATTACAAGTCTTGTAACTAAGTTATGAAAGCAGTAGTAAAGTAACTTTGTTTCTATTTTTTGACAACTTATTGTCGTCGACAGGTGCCCTTTTTCTCTAGGGCTCGAGTTGTGAAAGGCCCTGTATGTATTTTAAAATGTAAATTACGCAACGAATTAAACATTTCCGAAGTTACACGACACAACACGACAGCGATTATTGTGGAGTAACATACTAATTAATACTTATAATTAGTATCAGTACCAAACGTAAATAAGGAATAATAAATTGTGTGATGATGCCAACGAATTAAAATCTAATATTACAATATTTGCTGTACCTATCAACGTGCATTTTCTATACTGTTATTTATACATACAAGGTTAAATATTATCTCTAACTATGATAAAAATGATAAATCTGTTATTTAATAGATGTGCTAATATCCAGTAAGTACTACCAGTACAAAAAGTGAACATGTTGGTTTTACTCGTTGGGCTCTTGTTTATACTTAATGGTACACACAGTGCAAGAATTTTGGGAATTTTCCCAATGGGAGCACCTAGTCATTACATCCTTGGCAATTCGTTATTAAAAGGATTAGCAGAAAAGGGCCACGATGTAACAATGGTTAGTCCGTTTACTGAAAAGAATCCACCAAAAAATGGTTCGTACAGGGATATTGTACTCACTGGATTTTTGGAAGATCATGATCGTGAGTTTAATTTATTTCTGCTTCAATTAAATAAATAAAAGTGATTTAGGTAGAATCAAAGAAATGAATATGTTCGAAATGGAAAAGCAAAGCTTCTTGACGCTCCTCCCATTATTTGCCAATATGATGGTAGGAATGTGTGAACAAACTCTCAATCATACAAATATGCAAAAATTGATTCACTCTGATGAAAAATTTGACGTTGTTATTGTAGAACAATTTATGAACGAGGCACAAAAAGCACTTGCAACACGCTTTAACGCTCCTTTAATTCTATTTAGTACAATGGGAGCAAATTCTTGGGTGAATCAGTTAATTGGAAATCCACAACCTCTCGCTTACATACCGGAAGCCTTACTCGGATATTCCAGCAAAATGACATTCTCCCAAAGATTAGTTAACATTTTCACGTACGCTGCTCAGTTAGGTTTGAATCATTTTTACATGTATCCAGAACATGATAAGTTGATAAAAAAATATTTTCCAAATGGACCTAGTATTTACGACGTTATCTATAATGCTTCAATTGTGCTTCTCAATTCACACCCAAGCATAAATCAGCCTGTTCCGTACGTTCCAAGCATGATTGATGTTGGTGGACTTCATGTGAAAACTCCGAAAAAACTGCCTATGGATTTACAACAACTTTTAGATAATGCCAAAGAAGGTGTTATTTATTTCAGTTTGGGTTCAAATTTAAAAAGTGCACTTCTTCCAAATGAAAAAAGACAAATACTTCTGAACACTTTTTCCAAGTTGAAAGAGACAGTCTTGTGGAAATGGGAAGACGACACTCTTCCAGGGAAGCCTACGAATGTTCATATAGCAAAGTGGTTACCACAACAAGATGTATTAGGTAATAATGAAATTACAACAAATGTTTCAATGAATAAAAAATGTATTTCAGCTCATCCAAATCTTAAACTTTTTATCACCCATGGCGGTCTTTTAAGTACAACAGAAACTATTTACCACGGAGTTCCAGCTTTAGCTATTCCAATAGCTGGAGATCAAAAATTAAATGCTCGACAAATAGTAAATATGGGAATAGGACTTACGATAGGTTATCAAGAAATAACCGAAGAAGCCTTATCTAACAAAATTAATCAACTTTTAACCAATCCAAAGTAAAAATCACGAAAGAATACCAACTTTATATTAAAATTTATTTATTTCAGTTTTCTGAAAAATGCTAAGAGTAGATCTGATTTCTATCATGACAGACTTGTTAGTCCACTCGACACGGCAATTTATTGGGTCGAGTATGTGATACGACACAGGGGAGCCCCGCATTTAAGGGTTGCTGCTCTAGATTTGTCCTGGTATCAATATTTTCTTCTTGACGTCATTGTAGCGATGTCGGCGGGGACCTTATTTGTTTTGTTTGTCTTGTATTATATTATTAAAAAAACATGTTCAATTTGTTGCAAGAGACAAAAGCAAAAACTGAAATCGAACTAAAATCAAGCTGAAACAAATTAATAAATAATTTGGAAACCACAAAAAACTTCTTATTTTAACCTGCAGTAATAACATATTTCTAATTGAAACTTATTATTATACATTTGTACAGAGTGTCTATAAATGATTGTGGAATGGAAGGAGGCTTTGAAAGTTTGCCGACTCTTTCACCAGAAAACGAATAATATTAGCCTGATCTACGATGTGCAACCTCAGAACAAACTGGTTTTACTGGTTGCCTATTGCCTAGCTTGACAAAATTAATACTTACAAATAAATTAAATAAAAACAAATTAATGAAATGCATTATTGATAGGTCCCAACACTCTCAACAGATTACGTATTTATTAAACACTTAAGAAGAAGGTAAATAAAATAACATCAGATTCAGTTAAAAAAGTAACAATGAAAATTAAAGAAATGTCCCAAAGTGTCCTCCTTTTTGCTGTGAACATCTCACTTTCTTGTTTTCAAAAATATTTTGTAACATGGTTCATTGATGTTACAACAGTTGGTAGTCTCTTCTAAATCATTTAAATTATTAATTTGTCATTCATATACTTCATTTTTCAAGTAGCCGAATACAGAAAAGTCAGGTGAACAGTGATTCTGAAACCAATTACAATCATTTATTCGGCTTTCAGGATCATTAGGGAGGAGCTATTGTACAGTTGTTACTTTGTATGGATGTAAATGCTCTAACACTTTTATGACATGTACTGCAGTTTGAAGAGACAGTCTACTAAGGGATGTTCTCGGATGTGCTTCTAAATGATCTCGTATATTTTCAACCACATCTTCCATCACCTTGGGACGACCTGACAATTTCCCCTTTTCAACACTACCGGTGGTAACAAAACAATTAACAATTCGATGTATGTGAGCTGCGACGGACTTCTTTAAAGCATTTTAGTCCAAGTAGTTGGCTAAAAATTCTTGTCATTACTGAAAAATTACAACCAGAAAAAAGATGAAGAAAATCAGTTTCCGGATGATGAATCGATAAATTCCAGTCAAAATAAACAAGTGAGTCTAAACAAAACAACATACTCGCAGGCAGTTAAAAAACCAACAAAAGAAATCCAAGAGAGAGATAGCGGTGATTCGGGACAAAAGAACAAAAAGAAACTAGTCAATAACACCCAAAAAACTTGATGACAACAAACGAAAAAAATACGTTCAACGGTAACAAGGAGCCGCAAATTACTGGTGAAACAGACCACTTGCATAACAAGAAAAAGCATTACCGAAAACAAACCGTGATAGGTCAGAAATCCATCGAAAACAACGATTTTAAGAGAGCAGATAAAAAAGTATGGCTTTTTATTTCCAATCGCCAAATACCACCGAAGAAATTGTCCTCCAATATCAGCAAAACGAGATACCAAACACCAAGTTCAGTGGCGAAAAACTACCTACAACAAATAGCACTTTTCCGTGTTTTAAAGTCGGAACTCCGTTCAAATTTAAAGAACCGTTGAATGATCCATCTTTCTGGCCTAAAGGGGTTGCAGTCCGTAGATACATATTCAGTAAACAAACATCTTTTTTAGAGAAGCCTCCACAAAACATCCAAGTTCAAGGTTAACGCACATAAATATTCAATGCTTGAAAAACAAATGTAACGAATTAATTTTATTTCTTAGAGATAACAATAATATTGATATTATTACAGTAAATGAACATTCGCTAAAACCAGATGAACTGGTGTATACACATACTCGTATAGACAATTTTTTTATTGCCTCTAGTTACTGTAGACCTCGTACAAAACATGGTGGCGTATTAATCCTTTTAAAAAAGGGAATCAAATCTGTACCAAGACAAGACATGGACTGTGAACTATGTGCTATCGAAATTCCATCGTGGATAATTGTTACCGTATATAGATCCCCTCTTGGAAATTTCGAGGACTTCATAACAATCTTCACCGCGGTGTGCGAACTATGGGCTAAAAATAAAAACAAAACTGTTATTATTACGGGCGATTTCAATATTAACATCAACAAAGACAACGCAAAGAAGAATTCTTTCATAGACTTACTTAATAGTTATGCTTTACATCTCAATGTCAAGGACAATACGCGAGTATGTTCGACATTTTCATCATGTATAGACAACATAATCACCAGCATTTACAACAAAGTGGACGTAGATGTCTTAGATCCTCATCTTTCCGATCACTATGCGATCTTTCTCGACATGCAATACATTGAAAAAATCAAAATGGATAGTGTAATTTGGACAAGACAAATGACAACCAATAACATTAAAAATTTCTGCGAAAACCTCGATAGGGTGAATAGTCTGTATACAGCCAAAGAAAAATTTGAGTGGTTTTTCGAAAATTTTCTAAAAATATTCTACCAATGTTGCCCTAAAAAATGGCAAAAAATTAATAATAACACTGAAAATCAGTTGTGGTTTGGCGAAGAACTTGAAAGAAAACGAAATGTACTTGAAGCGTTAGATGTCGTTAGAAAATGTACAGGTTCGTCACAAACTAAAAATATGTATAACAAACTGAGGATTGCATATAAAGCAAGCATCAACCAGGCAAATAAAAACTACTACAGCAATTTAATTGAAAATTCCAATAACAAATCTTCAACGATATGGAAAATAGTTAAAAGCTTAAACGGAGTAAACTACTCGTACCATGAAACTGTGCCGCATCTGACAGCAGATAGTTTTCAATTCAATTTTTTGGCGAGTCAGTTAAGCACAGCCGAAACATTCTCGGATGAAAATGACAACTCTCCAATGACATATCTAAAGAAATTTATCACATCAAATAAAAATTATTTTTTCCTAAGACCAACCACTCCACAAGAAGTGCATAGTTTAATACTACAACTGGCAAACTCTAATACCAAAGACATCTATGATATATCTGGTAAGGTTCTGAAGATCAGTATCGATTTCATTTCTTATCCACTACACATCATAATCAATTCGTGTTTTGAGGAAGGGTATTTTCCCGAGCAACTGAAGAAAAGTAAAATCGTGCCAATTTACAAAAAAGGAAATAAGTAAGAAGTGCAGAACTACAGGCCAATAGCAATTCTACCTGCATTGCCAAAAATCTTAGAATTAGCAATTAAAATTAGATTAACAGATTATTTCGATAAACAGGGTTTCTTCTCTGAAAGACAATATGGATACAGAAAAAGTAGATCCACCATAACAGCTCTATTGGAAGTAGTTAACAGGATAATACAAACATATGAAGATGGAAGCATTTTATCGGCTACATTTCTAGATTTGTCCAAAGCATTCGATTGCATAAATCATGAAATACTTTTAGAGAAACTTCAACATTATGGTGTAAGAAGTCAAATTTTATTCACAATCACTCATTTAATAAAACAAGCAACATTATAATAATAAAAAATAAATAAAAACCAACCTCCGTAATACCGAGCGATCATTTAAACAAGTCAAACCAAATTGATATTTGCTAACATCTTTTAACAAACAAAATGTGCGATAGTGAAATAGAGTGTACCCTCCCCAGAATTGCAGGAATCCGCACACAAATTAACACTCAATCTCTTACCTGAGAAAAGCAGATTACGATATCAGAAAAACGTACAGAGATTTTCGCGATTGGTGCTACAGTAGCGCCACCACAGGTCAGTTATGGGTTTCATTACTAACCGCTTACGACTCATTACTGACTCCTCTTTTCACCATTACTGACCGGTTGATGTGTACACGACTAATCGCTCACTTTCCAACCTTTAAGAGGTTAGAAAAGCTGTACGTTACTAACAGATTGTGAATAATAGTTATTTCTGCAACAAGTGAGTAAAGTAATACTTTTTTTTTATGAGAAGGAAAATTTGCCGCTCGAGCGAAGCGATACTTTACTAACGAGTTGCACACAAAAATTTTTTGTCGCCCGTAAGTTTAGATAACAATTTTTTCGACACTCAAAATTTGAAAATTTTCTCCTGTGTGAACCCGTGGACCTTTAAAACGCTCGTTTTACTCGCGTTTTAAATTGGTCCACTCATGCCAAAAAAATCCCAATTTACATACGAACTCGTTAAAAAAAACTACTAATTATGAATGAAAAATTTTATAATTGCGTTAAAAAATGACACGCTACGGAACTTTTTTAACGCTTCTTGACCGATTCAAAAATCACATATTTTACGAACGCAAACCAATGAAAAAACTTGCACTTTTTTTTGACGGACGTTAAACTAGTCAATTTTAAACGTCAAAATGGAAAAAAAAGTTAAAACCAAGGAAGAAATCCATTGTGTTGCCTAACTTACTTTTAGAAAAAAAGTAATATGTTCGAGAATTTCACATTTTGTAAATGCCCGTTTCTTTATTTAATAACATACTTTGACTTGTTGTTGACATTTTCAGCGGATTCTTGGACACTGTATATTAATATTTTTGAACCTTGATGTATTTTTATTTCTTTATTGAAATTAGTCACGTTTTTAGAGACAGTAACTCAAAGATTAAATGAAAAGACTCAAGTGATGATTATACAGTTGATCCAAGGTTGAGTAATGATAAGCACTTTGCAATGATGATGAGTTAATATAATAATGTAAATAACAATTTTGTAATATGACTAGTCGAGAAATTGTGAAAAGTAATTCCGATATTCATTTATGGATACACTGATAAAAGTGATAAGTTTATTTATAAATAGGACAACTATAACCTTAGTTTTATTCATTCAAAATTTAGAGTCACTGAAGTAGTGTTATTATTTTATTGAATTTTGTACAATGAAGGGACACTTAATAATTTTTTTACTATGTGGATCCCTATGGGCTGTCGAAAGTGCCAAGATGTTATTTGTTGTACCGATGCCATCTCATAGTCACTTTGCGTTAGTTTTTCGTGTTGCAAAGGAATTAGTTGATAGGGGTCATGAAATTACTTTCATTAATTCATATCCTCAAAAAACTCCTATAAAAAACTATACAGATGTTTCTGTAGAGGAGCTTGTAGGTTATATAGGGGGTAAGTAAGTATATCATACAAAGAGGACAGTAGTTATATTATGTTTTCCAGATTTATTATTGAAAAATCTTTTGAACAGGGGCAACGTCGGAATGTATGAAAACTTGGATTTTATTTATATGATGGGCTACGAAATAGCCGATCGTACATTTAAGAACAAGAATGTACAAAAACTGTTGAATTCTGGAGAAAAATTCGATGTTGTCATTATGGAACATTTTCTAAACGAAGCTCTAATAGGACTCGGTCACCATTTTAAAGCTCCCGTTATTTTAATGAGTACTGTAGCTACAAACTGTCTTGCCAATTACATAATGGCGAACCCAGCTCCATCGTCCTACGTGCCTAATTTAAGGAGTTCACTAACGAGGTATATGAATTTTTGGCAAAGACTGCAAAGCTTTGGCTTAAATTTAATATACGACGTCTCTACACAAGTGATGCATTTACCCAGACAAAGAACAGTTTTCAAAAGATATATTGACACCGACCTTGAATTGGATGACGTATTGTATAATGTCAGTTTGATCCTTGCAAATTCACACGTTAGCGTAAACGACGCCGTCCCTCTGGTACCAAGTATAATTGAAATTGGAGGCTACCATATAAATCCACCTAAAAAATTACCAGACGATTTGCAGAATTTTCTTGACAACGCCAAAGACGGTGTGATCCTCTTTTCAATGGGCTCTAATTTAAAAAGCAAAGACTTTAGTGAACATGTACGCGATACCCTTCTAAAAGCATTTTCCAAAATCAAACAACAGGTGCTGTGGAAGTTTGAAACAGATTTACCTGACACTCCTCCAAACGTTAAAATTATGAAATGGCTTCCTCAGCAAGATATTCTCGGTGAGAAGTCCATAGTTAAAAAAATGACTCATTTCACTATTTTTAAATTTAAGCTCATCCCAATGTTCGAATTTTTATATCTCACGGAGGCTTACTAAGTACTATGGAAACTGTGTATCATGGAGTACCAATCATTGGTATTCCCATTCTTACGGAGCAAAAAACTAATATTGCATCTGCAGTAAACAATGGGTTTGCTATTAGCGTGCCATTAACTGAAATAACAGAAGAAAAGCTTAGTTGGGCAATTAATGAAATTTTGAATAATCCGAGGTGAGTACAGTATAATAGTTTTCTCAATAATCTGACGGTTTTAAATTTCTAGATATCGAAAAAATATCCAGCAACGATCCAAGGTCATGAAAGATAGACCTATGAAACCCCTTGATTCTGCAATATATTGGATTGAACATGTAATTCGTCATAAAGGAGCCCCACATTTGAGATCTGCGGGACTCGATTTGAAATGGTACCAGAGAGAGATGGTTGATGTAATTAGTTTTCTTGTTCTCGTTGCAGTTGTAGTATCTTTAGTTTTTTACATTACTATCAAAAAAATTATCAAATATATATGCAGCAAGTTTAAAACTAAACAAATAAGTGAAGCAAAAAAGAATAAATAGAAAGATATTATTTCTTATTCTTTTTATTTATTAGATAATATCTATATAATTTTCTGTTTCTCTATTTTCTTCATTAGAGTTAATTGTAAAATAAATATCTTGTTATCACATTATACTAGACAAGGACAATTTTAGGATGAGTAAGTACTACGTAGTATTTTTTTCGTTTTACGAGTATATTAGATGAAGAGAAAGCTCACATCTACATTTTTGATATTTGATTTTATGAACTTTATTGGTTAATTAATAATTATTTATATATTTCAATTTGTAATTGTTTTAATCTGTTCAAGTTGTTGACCTGACTGACCTCAGTGCAGAGCTGCAGGAGTAACTGTATACAGGCTGATTCACGTAGCCCGTTCATTAGAAACTTTCTGATTTCCCCAAATCATATTAATATGAAAATTGGTAGTTGACTATAATCGACTACTCGAAGTTCAAATGAAATATTTTCAAAATGGTGGCACTTCCGGAAATACCGGAAATCGACGCCATCTTTATTTTTTTAAATGGAAAGGCCTCATTTTGATTTCACATTTCGATTCTACGTTAAATTTTGAGTTTAGAACATCTTTTTGTCAACACTTATCTGTCATCGTTTTTGACCTATGTCATCTTTTTTGCAAAAAAGCGAGGTTGCAGGGCTTCATTAAGAAATTTATAACTCTTGAACCATCGGAAATAAATAATTGATTTTTTTTAGTTGAATTCCTAAATACGTGGCCGATCTTTTCCGCCATTAATGAATTTTTTTTATGTTTCATACACCTACTGAAATTTTTCAAAATTGCTATTCAAAAAATGTCAAAAACCTCATTTTTTTAAACGGCAACCACCATTTGTGACACTAGATATAAATGTAAAATTTAATTCTAAGCCTACTTTTATTAACATTGTGTATGCCTATTCCCAGCCGTTTTGGCGTAATTTCGATTTTTTGAGTAAAATATTCTTTTTTTTTATCAAACAATTGTTTTATTTGAATTTTTATTCAAAAATCACATGCAATAAACAGTAGATAACAACGAAATAATAAAAAATAAGCAAATTAACAAAAAAATATTTTCAATGAAATCATTACCATTAAAATATTTTTTGTTAATTTGCTTATTTTTTATTGTTTTGTTGTTATCTAATATTTATTGCAATGCTATTTTTGAATAAAATTTCAAATAAAACAATTGCTTATAAAAAAAAATATTTTATTCAAAAAATTGAAATTACGCCTAAACGGCTGCAAATAGGCATACATAATGTTAATAAAAGTGGCCTTAAAATTTAATTTTACATTTACATCTAGTATCAGAAACGAATATAATATATACAGGGTGTCCCAGAGTTGCGAAAAAGCTCCATAACTTGTTTGTTATTAAAGATATCAACTTTTTCTTTTTTCTAGATGATAGCTACGCTTATACTGCATATTCGGAAAATATTGCGGTATATATACAGAGTGTCCCAATATTATAAAAACACTAAAGTTATGTTTTTTTAAATGGAAACTACCCAGTTTGATTTTATTTTTGAACTCTATGTTAAATTATGAATCAAATTTATACAGGTCGTTTTTACTTACTGCCATCGTTTTTAATCAGTGACGCTTTTTTTACCAGAATTTCGAATTGCAGGGGTCCCTTCGAAAATTCGTAGCTTCCAAATCGTTGCACATAAATGAAAATTATTGACGCTGTTTGATTTCTGAATGTTTGCTGCATCTGCTGAGTGTTTACTCAACAACCTGCTTAGTCGCATATGCCTACTGCGATTTTTTAAACATAACGAATTAAAAATGTTAAAAACTATTTTTTTTCAAATGGCACCCCGTATTTATTATTGTACTGGTCGAAAGCTTTTTTGACACGCTTTTGAACAATATAGGTTTGTATAGTCGAATCTGAAAATCTAGGGTGCTATCCTAAAATCGCTAAATTTGGTGCAATTTTTTCCGTTAAAATGACAATTCAAAAATCTTGTAGGCCTAACAAAAGATAATCACACAATATGGTCACTCCATAAAGATGAATCAACCAACAAAACAGTGTTTAACAATTAAACATTTCATTATTTTAATGATTTTAAGATAGCACCCTAGATAGTGCAGGGGTCCCTTCGAAAATTCGTACCATCCAAATCGTTGCACATAAATTAAAATAATTGGCACTGTTTGATTCCTGAATGTTTGACGCATCTGTTAAGTGTTTACTCAATAATGTGCTTAGTCGCATATGCCTACTGCGATTTTTTAAATATAACAAACTACAAATGTCAGAAACTCATTTTTTTCAAATGGCACCCTGCATTTATTATTACACTGGTCGAAAGCTTTTTTGACAAGCTTTCCAACTGTATAGCGTTTGTATAGCCGAATGTGAAAATCTAGGGTGCTATCTTAAAATCACTAAAAATCACTAAAATAATTAAATGTTCAATTGTTAAACACTGTTTTGTTGGTTGATTCATCTTTATGGAGTGACCATATTGTGTGATTATCTTTTGTTAAGCCTACTAGATTTTTATATTGTCTTTTTAACGGAAAAATTGTACCAAATTTAGCGATTTTAGGATAGCACTCTAGATTTTCAGATTCGACTATACAAACCTATATTGTTCAAAAGCTTGTCAAAAAAGCTTTCGATCAGTGCAATAATAAATACGGGGTGCCATTTGAAAAAAATGAGTTTTTAACATTTTTAATTCGTTATGTTTAAAAAATCGCAGTAGGCATATGGGACTAAGCAGGTTGTTGAGTAAACACTCAGCAGATGCAGCAAACATTCAGAAATCAAACAGCTTCAATCATTTTAATTTATGTGCAACGATTTGGAAGCTACGAATTTTCGAAGGGACCCCTGCAATTCGAAATTCTGGTAAAAAAAGCGCCACTGATTAAAAACGATGGCAGATAAGTAAAAACGACCTGTATAAATTTGATTCATAATTTAGCATAGAGTTCAAAAATAAAATCAAACTGGGTAGTTTCCATTTAAAAAAACATAACTTTAGTGTTTTTATAATATTGGGACACTCTGTATATATACCGCAATATTTTCCGAATATGGAGTAGAAGCGTAGCTATCATCTAGAAAAAAGAAAAAGTTGATATCTTTAATAACAAACAAGTTGTGGAGCTTTTTCGCAACTCTGGGGCACCTGTATACTGGGTGCCCCAAAATTCGCGGAACAACGTAGTAGTACGTTGTTAAATAGTCATTAAGAAATCAGGTAAAAATGTTTAAAAAAATCAATCTTCTTTTTTGTAGAAGATATGGACCTATTTGTTACACTAAATGTGGCAACATTTAAAAACATTCTATGCATCCCAATAGTCTGCAAATATTTAATTTTTGTTGTATCCATGGAAATGAGAGGGAAAAATCAAAGCCGTGTTGCCGTACGCTGTTTGAGGTAAAACGAACAAAATTACTACTTGGAAATGCTGGAAATAATGGAGAAAATAATTGCAAACCTGATCACAATCGTTCAAAATTATTATGCCACTGGGTAGCAAAAGACAAATAGTCAAAATCTTTTTTATTATTTAAAATAAATGAGATCAAAGCTGCACCTTTTGGGCCCCCATATCTTCAAATCTAAGAGGTATAGAATTTTTTAATTATTTTTCTCGTTATTTTCTAACATGAATTGACATTACCTCATTGAGTTGTTCCGCGAATTTTGGGGCACCCAGTATACAGGGTGGTCCCGATATAACCTGCCAAAAAAATTCTGGGTCATTAGAAGGACCTAACAAGTCCAAATATCCCCGTTTCATTAGGTCCAAAATAATGGAGATAAATTGACCCCCATCCACACCCATTCGACGCTGCTGACCACAAAAATACCTACCTACTCAGGAATTAATTGTTGGTGTTTGTAAGGATGACAGTATCTAAGCAACATAGGTACCTGAATCGTTTATGACAAATCTCAAATCTGACAAACTAAATCGAATTAATTGTGGTTAAATAGCCAAAATAATGTATTGAATAAATTTATTTACACTTTACATATTCGTACTTTCAACTCTAACTGACAATATTTACTAACTTATGAAAGGTAAACTAGACTAGAAAAATGATTTTATAATAAATGTTCTGTGTGCCTTCCGTTGGCATTTAAGCACATTTGAGTGCGCCGATACCAATTTTCATAAACAGAATTCAGCATTTCTGGGTTTTTACGAATCTGGTTCGCGGCGTCTGTTACGCGTTTCTGTTGTTGGCCTTCTGTATTTATTTCAACTTCGTAAACCAAATCTTTCGTGTGGCCTCAAAAATTAAAATCCTGAGGGGTTAAATGGAGGATCGGGGACGCCATCGTATTGGAATCAGTCAGAACCAACCTCACATAAATGCTGATGTAGCTCCACAAAAGTACAACGGGACGGAAGAACTCCTTCAGGAAAACGCTCACCGTATGGTGAGCAAATTGCATATTTGATTCTATGGCGTATATAGACAAAATTTTAGATTTTCTGGGCATATTAACAAATTTTGAATGAAATTACGTCATTTCAAAAATGCATATTTTGCATATTTGAAGCACCTTGAGCATATTTTGGCGAAAAATGCATATTAGTGCATATTTCTGCAATTTTCCAGATTTTTTTTGTTCAGATAGAGGGACCTGCTAACGATGTCGACCCTTTCTTTCGAAGAATTTAAATCGCTATACGTGAATTTGCATTTTGCAACATTCAATCACAAACGGTCTGCTAGTCCTAGTCGTAACGAAAAGTGCCTTTAAAAACAATATGCCGAAAATATCTGAATCAATTTTTGCTTGGATGTGAACAATATCCGGAATTATTATTCAAAGAAAGTTCAGGGAAAGTGTTTTGCAAAGCCTTGCAGCAAGCACTTGAGTATTTGAGTGTGAATACATACGTATCTGAAATACGTGTGTTACTTTTAACCAGTGAAAGAACCATACACAAAATAAACTACATAGAACGCAAACTCCCTATTAAATTTTTGGTTCTTCGAAAATGCGCCATCTGTTGGCTTGTGGACGGTGCTTCCTTGGCCTGCTTGATTTTAGAATGTATATTTTATGATTGATATTTATGAATTTTACTTTATTTATTTTTAAATAACACTATCGTAAAAAATTCTTTTCATTGAAATTTTTTTATTTTCAATTTTTCTTATACATTTCGACCGCATTTACAAATATTTTGTTTTTATACATTTAAATTCTCGTGTTCTTACCACTTAAAATTAACTTAACTCCCTTAACAAAAGTAAATATGGTTAATGTTACTATTTTGTAGACTATTTCTTGTTCATTTTCAAATTCAGGATCGAATATAGATAGTATTGGTAGAAGAATTGGATATCGCGTTTTCTTCAAAAGCATGTCTTGTAGATTTGTTCTAAAATTGGGATCGGGAATGGGAATTTCGGATGTAGAAATTTCTGGAATCTTTAAAAGTTTGTAATTTATTTAATATGTGTGATATTTATAGGTACCATTAGGCAGGAGCAAACTAGTCAAGTACAACAGTATTTAGAAATGTGTTAATTGGTGCCATAGTCGGATTTTTCAAAATGTAATTCACAAACCGTGTGGTTATTATACACTTTCATTGGACTGAGCTCCATCAGATAATAAATTGTCTTCCACTTCAGCTACTCTTTAAAGCAGTTCCCATTTTCCAATGAATTTGGAAATCTATGGCACGTAGTGCTAACAGACCTGTAACATTTTTTAATGCTGTAACGCTTCATGGTAAATTCACATTCAATTCAAGTCAATTGACAATTAAATTGATTGACATTTATAATTTTTGTAATGTTATTTGTTTTTTAAAAACCGGGTACTTTGGCAATGTTTGGCAGCAACAACTTCAGCGTCCTCTTCCGATCTGTGGACGGTGCGCACAAGCCAAGACGCAAACCCAGGACACAATTAGTACACCCACTTTGCGTTCTATATATACTTTATTTTGTCTATGCACTCAACAAATGCGGTAAACATTCAGGAATCATGAATCAAACAGCGTCAATTATTTTAACTTATGTGCAACGATTTGGAAGGTACGAATTTTCGAACGGACCCCTGCAATTCGATATTCTGGTTAAAAAAACGCCCCACATCCAAAACGATGGCAGATCAAGGTTGGTAGAGCTGACTAATTTGTATAGTAGGTTGCCTGGTTGCTATTTAAAACAATAGTTTGAATTTTTTCCCCCCGCAAAAGTTACTCGTGACGCCATAATGCACTAAGCTTTTACTACAGAGTCTCTCGATCACGCATTAGGTGATAAGTAAAAACGACCTCTATAGATTTGATTCCTAATTTAGCATAGAATTCAAAAATTAAATCAAACTGGGTAGGTTCCATTTAAAAAAACATAACTTTAGTGTTGGGATACCTGGACACCTGTATATATACCGCAACATTTTCCGAATGTGCAGTAGAAATGCAGCTATCATCTAAAAAAAGAGAAAAACTTGAAATCTTTAATAATAATAACAAATAAATTATGGAGCTTTTTCGCAACTCTGGGACACCTATATGTATTTTAAAATTTAAATTACGCAACGGACTAAACATTTCTGTTCTCAACCATCTTAAGTGTAGCATAGTCTCATTCACAAGGAAGACCAAGCCTCTCTTATTTGACTATAAAATCAACGGCTCCATTCTTACACGTGAGTCTATTAGAGATCTGGGTGTCATCTTCGATTCCAAACTATCCTTCGGCGAACACATTCGGACCATTGCGGGGACTGCCTTCAGGGCACTGGGTTTTGTTTTGCGTGCTGGCAGGGAATTCTCTGATGTCACGACCCTGAAGCTTCTGTACATCACTTATGTGAGATCCCGGCTCGAGTATGCTTCCCTTGTGTGGTCACCGATATATGATGTTCACTCTTCTCTTCTGGAGCGAGTGCAACGCAGATTCCTGAAGTATGTAGTCTTCATGTTGAATGGTGCATATCCGCCTCGTGGGTGTCCACAAGATCTTCTGCTCGGTGAGGTTGGTCTGCAGTCTCTGCTTGATAGACGCATGGAGCATTGTTCAAATTGTTCAGAGGGCTGCAGGAATGTCCTCACGTTCTGGAGAGGATCAGCTTGAGGGTTAGCCGGTCGGGATCTAGGGTGAGGAGTGTTTTCTACATCGGTCAGCGCCACACGGACATCGGGCTCAAGTCACTCGAATGCTGCGAAATTACCAGAGTGTCGAGGCCCACATCGATATTTTTTGTTGCAGCATTTCGCAAATCAAAAAATTCTTCTCCATCTCCTCGTGAATTAGGGCGATCCTACTCAGATGAGTGCTCGGTAGTTGTAGCCTGGGTGTTGGGATGCTCTCTGTGTAATGGTTGTTGTGTTGTGATTGTGTTTTGTGTATCATTTTCTTTTTGGCAGGGCCTCTAATTGGGCGTCAAGCCTGTTAGCCGTCAATAATAATAATAATAATAATAATAATAATAATAATTTCCGAAGTTACACGACACAACACGACAGCTATTATTGTGGAGTAACATACTAATTAATACTTATAATTAAGTCCTTCAGTACCAAACATAAATAACGAATAATAAATTGTGTGATGATCCCAAATCAAATACAACAATATTAGCTGTGCCTATCAACGTGCATTTTCTATACTGTTATCTATACATACAAGGTAAATATTATCTCTAACTATGATAAAAATGATAAATCTGTTATTTAATAGATGTGTTAATATCCAGTACTACCAGTACAAAAAGTGAACATGTTGGTTTTACTCGTTGGGCTCTTGTTTATACTTAATGGTACACATAGTGCAAGAATTTTGGGAATTTTCCCAATGGGAGCACCTAGTCATTACATCCTTGGCAATTCGTTATTAAAAGGATTAGCAGAAAAGGGCCACGATGTAACAATGGTTAGTCCGTTTACTGAAAAGAATCCACCAAAAAATGGTTCCTACAGGGATATTGTACTCACTGGATTTTTGGAAGATCATGATCGTGAGTTTAATTTATTTCTGCGTCAATTAAATAAATAAAAGTGATTTAGGTAGAATCAAAGAAATGAATATGTTCGAAATGGAAAAGCAAAGCTTCCTGACGCTCCTCCCATTATTTGCCAATATGATGGTAGGAATGTGTGAACAAACTCTCAATCATACAAATATGCAAAAATTGATTCACTCTGATGAAAAATTTGACGTTGTTATTGTAGAACAATTTATGAACGAGGCACAAAAAGCACTTGCAACACGCTTTAACGCTCCTTTAATTCTATTTAGTACAATGGGAGCAAATTCTTGGGTGAATCAGTTAATTGGAAATCCACAACCTCTCGCTTACATACCGGAAGCCTTACTCGGATATTCCAGCAAAATGACATTCTCCCAAAGATTAGTTAACATTTTCACGTACGCTGCTCAGTTAGGTTTGAATCATTTTTACATGTATCCAGAACATGATAAGTTGATAAAAAAATATTTTCCAAATGGACCTAGTATTTACGACGTTATCTATAATGCTTCAATTGTGCTTCTCAATTCACACCCAAGCATAAATCAGCCTGTTCCGTACGTTCCAAGCATGATTGATGTTGGTGGACTTCATGTGAAAACTCCGAAAAAACTGCCTATGGATTTACAACAACTTTTAGATAATGCCAAAGAAGGTGTTATTTATTTCAGTTTGGGTTCAAATTTAAAAAGTGCACTTCTTCCAAATGAAAAAAGACAAATACTTCTGAACACTTTTTCCAAGTTGAAAGAGACAGTCTTGTGGAAATGGGAAGACGACACTCTTCCAGGGAAGCCTGCGAATGTTCATATAGCAAAGTGGTTACCACAACAAGATGTATTAGGTAATAATGAAATTACAACAAATGTTTCAATGAATAAAAAATGTATTTCAGCTCATCCAAATCTTAAACTTTTTATCACCCATGGCGGTCTTTTAAGTACAACAGAAACTATTTACCACGGAGTTCCAGCTTTAGCTATTCCAATAGCTGGAGATCAAAAATTAAATGCTCGACAAATGGTAAATATGGGAATAGGACTTACGATAGGTTATCAAGAAATAACCGAAGAAGCCTTATCTAACAAAATTAATCAACTTTTAAGCAATCCAAAGTAAAAAGCATGAAAGAATACCAACTTTATATTAAAATGTATTTATTTTAGTTTTCTGAAAAATGCTAAGAGTAGATCAGATTTCTATCATGACAGACTTGTTAGTCCACTTGACACGGCAATTTATTGGGTCGAGT
This sequence comes from Tenebrio molitor, assembly GCF_963966145.1. NCBI lineage: Eukaryota > Metazoa > Arthropoda > Insecta > Coleoptera > Tenebrionidae > Tenebrio > Tenebrio molitor. The sequence goes on along the minus strand of NC_091048.1, from coordinate 18,042,303 downwards.
ATGTGATACGACACAGGGGAGCCCCGCATTTAAGGGTTGCTGCTCTAGATTTGCCCTGGTATCAATATTTTCTTCTAGATGTCATTGTATCGATATCGGCGGGGACCTTATTTGTTTTGTTTGTCTTGTATTATATTATTAAAAAAACATGTTCAATTTGTTGCAAGAGACAAAAGCAAAAACTGAAATCGAACTAAAATCAAGCTGAAACAAATTAATAAATAATTTGTAAACCACAAAAAACTTCTTATTTTAACCTGCAGTAATAACATGTTTCTAATTGAAACTTATTATTATACATTTGTATTATTCTAATTTAGTGTTACAGAAGCTACAGACATTTTCCTTAAAATAAATCTACAACTACCTGATTAACAACTTGAAAATAAGCATTTACCCTTATAAAATTTAAATGGAGAGAAAGTCAGATGAGATCTCTGATTTCTAATGTTTCAAAATGAAAACACTTAAGATAATCAAGAGATAGCTACTGTCACTTGACTAAAAATGTGATAATTATACAGGGTGTTTTCGAAGTTGAGACGTTCCTTGTAACACGGGATACTATACATTATTTTTAAGAATTTTAGCCTAAATCTTCTTAGTAAAATGTTTGTATTAACGGAGATAATTGATTGTATATTTTTATTGTTTTCTAAAATTTTGAGTCCGGTCCTGTCTATTTCTCCGATGTACTAGATTAACAACTGACGTGGCCCAGGATGGTGTCTTTCTGGAAATCGATCTGCGTACTCTCTGGACGCCGCAGCTGCATTCTGATAACGTGATAACATTGCCCATACATTAACAACATACTCTTGAGCTCATTATTTTCGTAATGATAAAGCCATTCCGGCTAATTAGATGACAACTCTGACAGTATTTTTGATTAACGTCCATGCTCATTTGATTTTTTTTATCAATTCTAATATTCTAACAAATCCGCGCAAATTTGAGCAGGACCGGTTTCAAAATTTTCAAAAAAATTAACTTATTGTATCTTCATTGCCGTACACATTTTACTGAGGTGACTTTGGCTAAAACTCTTTAGAACAACGCATACTATCACATGTTAAAAGGAACACCTCAACTTCGAAAACACCTGTATATGTTCAATTTCTAAACGTAATCCACCATAATTATCTTATGAAAGTTAAATATTTACTGAAAAAATTAGTTAATTAATTAAAAGAAAATATGTTAAAAAAAAAACAGATATTATTTTTAATTATTGGTGAACAATGAAGCTAAAATCAAAATTGAAATTAAAATCTTATCTATAGAGAACGTGTAACAGAAATAAGTACATTAATTTTAACCAGTAACAGAATTCGTCATCATAAACAATTCTTCTATATAGTATTTTTTCTAAATCGGCAATTTTTTAGCATTTTCCCCCTCATAAATTAACGAGCCGTTTACGTAAACCTTCTAAACAGGTTCTAACAATGGGCGGTATAATTTTGTGTTGGTAAAAATGCGTAGAAACGGTCGTCTTTTGTTTAGTCGGTTATCCCTATTGACCAGGTAGCGTGGTCTCCAGTGGCGGGTAGCGAAATTTGTGGAAGATTTTAAACAATTTTAACTCTGCGAGAACGTTTACAAAAAAAATTATTTAAAAAACTTGTTGCTCTTGATGAGTTACCAGTTAAAATTAATGTACATATTTCTGTTACAGGCTGTATATAAAACTGAATGTTTGTTGGTTGGTTTGTTTGTTTTGTATGCAAATCTACAGTTTACTCCAACTTTGATGAAATTTTGCACACTTGACCTTCAGAACAGGGAGAAAATTACAGACTACTTTAATTTTACGAAAACCAACTCCTACTACCCTTTTCAACCTTTTTGAGCACAGAGTTTTTTCGAATTGGAAATCGGGTTTGTATGATATATTCAGGTGTCATAGTTACATTTGGTTGTTTATACAAATAGACATTTCGCAAAGTAAGTTTGACTGATAGTGTTTTACCGCAAAATGTTTTAAATGAAGCGGAACAAGCTTTAAATATTTAGCTTAATACTGGAAAAATCAAAAGGCAGGTATCTGAAATAATACGAGACATTCAAACAATGGCAGGATCTAAATAAGGTTACGACTGTAAATGAAAGTGTTATTGTTGTAATATTAAATTTATATTTGATATTAATTAGTGAGCAGTTGTTATAAAAACAAATGAATATTATAAATAGTTTGAATAAAATAATATAAACAAAAAGTCTGTCAATAGTTTATTGAATTAAAAGGATTCTTCCAATAATACTACAAAGGGTTATGGGCCCAGGAGAATATTAAAAGAAAGAAGATTTAATAGAAGAAGATGAGTGGATATGTAATAAGAATTGAACCACTGGGAAAAGAAAATTATGATACATGGAAACTTCAGATGGAGGCAGTTCTCGTAAAGAACGAAATGTGGGGATATGTAAATGGATCTATTGAAAAACCAAATAATGAAGAAAATACGATTTGGGAAGAAAACGACAAAAAGGCAAGAGCAGATTTAATCTTAGCGATAAATCCCAATGAATTAAGGCAAATAAAAAATTGTGTAACTTCAAATGGAATATGGAAAAAATTAAAGGAGCTTTATGAATCAAAAGGTCCTGCAAGAAAAGCTACGTTGTTAAAACAACTGATAATGTCCAAAATGAATGAAGGAGAAACGATGAAAAATCACTTAAATAATTTCTTTAATATCATCGATAAATTAGAAGAAATGGAACTAAAAATTGTAGATGATCTCGTAACAATATTGTTACTGTATAGCATTCCAGATTCATATGAAAATTTCCGGATCGCAATAGAATCTCGTGATGAGTTACCGAAGCCAGAAACACTGAAAATAAAGCTTACGGAAGAATATGAAGCAAGAAAAAGTAGAGAAAATCAAAATTCTCCGGGTGCTCTATTAATTAAAAAATGTTATAAGAAAGAAGATGGACCAAAATCATCAAAGGAAAATTTAAGAAAAAATAATTTCAAAGAAGCATTCAAATTTAAATGTCATTATTGCAAGAAAATAGGACACAAAGCTGAAAATTGTTGGTCAAAAGCCAAAGCAAGAAATGAAATTTCGAAAAAGGCAGAAGTTACCGAAACAGTTCTTCAAATCAATAGAACCAAATCAGAAAGCCAATGGTGGTGTGTGGACTAAGGAGCGTCTTCGCACATGTGTTCATCAAAAGATCAATTTCAAAACATCGCTCAAAATGATCAAGTTCTAAATTTGGCAAATCACAGTTTCACAAAAATAAGAGGAACGGGAAATGTGAAAATAAAAGTGTCAAATGAAAATAATTTACGATCTGTCAATTTGAATAATGTCATGTATGTTCCTGATTTACGTTCAAATTTGTTATCTGTCGGAAAAATCACAGATAAAGGTTCAACAGTGATATTTGAAAACAACAAAGTCTACATCCTTGATAAAGATGGAAAAGAAATTATGATTGGTCAAAAAAGAAATAATCTTTACTATGTTCGCGAAATTCTAGATAAAAAGGGAGAGACAGCAGCTGCAAGTATGAACATTTCAAGAACAAAAATACAAGAGTGGCATGAAAAATTTGGACATATTAATGAACAACAATTAAAAGAACTTGCAAGAAGTAACGAAGTTTATGGTTTGAATATTGGATGCAATGAACATTTAATAAATTGTTCAATTTGTTTGAAAGCAAAACAAACTAGAAAATCTTTTTCAAGAAATGAATCACGTAAAAAGGAAACATTATTGGAATTAATTCACACCGATATATGTGGACCAATGAGAGTAAACTCGATTGGTGGATCAAGATATTTTATTACGTTTATTGATGATAAGTCAGGTTGGTGCGAAATTTACTTTATCAAGAAGAAAAGTGAAGCTGCCAGTGCATTTTTTAAATACAAGGCAATGGTTGAAAATCAGCTAGGAAAAAGAATAAAATGTCTTCGATCGGATAATGGAACTGAGTATTTATATAATGAACTTGAAAGTTATTTGGAGAAACATGGAATAAAACATGAAATGACGGTGGCATATACACCAAAACAAAATGGCGTTGCAGAACGAAGAAATCGCACTTTAGTAGAAATGGCAAGATGTATGATGATACAATCGCAATTGTCGCCCTCATTTTGGGCAGAAGCAATTTCTACAGCAAATTATTTAAGAAATAGATGTCCATCTAGAAGTATAAATGGACAAACACCGCACAAATTATGGACGGGAAAGGATTTTAGCGTGAAACACTTTCAAATTTTTGGAACGAAAGGTTACAGGTTAGATAAAACTCCCAATAAAGGAAAATTTGATCCAAGAAGTAAGAAATGTATTTTCGTGGGTTATTCAACAGAAAGAAGAGCGTATCGAGTGTGGTGCCCCGATTCTAAAAGAATTTATGCAACAAGAGATGTAAAATTTGTAAATAATTTAGAAGTAAAAGAACAACCGATGCAGGAAGAATTTACTTCTGAAGATATTATGAAGAAAGAAAAAGAAGTTGAAATATATTTGAACAATTATAGAAAACTTGAAAATGAAAATGAATCAATAGAAAATCAACCAGAAAATGAAGAAACAGAACGTGAAGCTAGTAATAATGAGAATCAATTAGAAGATCAAACAGAATAGACAACTTGCAAGAAAATTACAACGAAAGAAGAGAAGTAGAAACAAAAGAAAAGCGAAAACCTGGAAGACCAAAATTTCTTTATACAGGAAAGAAAGGAAGACCTAAGAAATTATACGTACAAGCATGTGAAGAAGAAATAACAGAGAAAGAAGGTTCAAGAACAAATGAAATTACTGAAGAAGATCCAAAAACAATTAAAGAAGCATTTTTACGACAAGAATCCGAAGAATGGAGAGAAGCGATGAAAAATGAATTTAATTCTCTAAAGAAAAATAAAACATGGGAAATAGTTGATCGCCCAAGTGATCGAAAAGTAATAGGCTGTAAATGGGTTCTGAAAACAAAATTTAATTCGGATGGTACGATCGCTCGTCGAAAAGCGAGATTAGTTGCAAAAGGTTATGCCCAATTGCCAGGAACAGATTTCCAAGAAACTTTTGCACCTGTTTCAAGATTATGTTCTGTAAGACTAATAATGGCCATCCCAGCACAATACAATTTAATAGTTCATCAGTTGGATTTTGTAACAGCATACCTGAATGGGGATATCGATGAGGAAATTTACATGGAATTACCTGAAGGAATAAATGAAATTGGAGAAGAAGTCGTGTTCCAGAACAAAGTATGTTTATTGAAAAAAACATTATATGGATTGAAACAGTCAGGTCGTCAATGGTACAAAAAATTAGATAAGAACCTACAGAAGTTGAACTTAAGACCGCTCAGCACAGACAAATGCATCTATATGAGAAAAACAAGAAGAGGAAACGAAGAAAACATGGTTTTAATAGCAGTGTATGTAGATGATATAATAATAGCGTCTAACAGCATGGAAGAAATTAATAATCTGAAAGAAAATCTTGCGAAAATTTTCCAGATGAAAGATATGGGACAGATAAAATATTGTTTGGGAATTGAATTTAACGTAAAGAAAAACAAAGTCACTATGAGTCAGAAGAAATATGTTGATGATTTATTAAAGCGTTTTGGAATGGAAAATTCAAAAGAAGTTTCAACTCCCATGGACCCAAATGTTAAACTTGTTACGGGGGGACGTTCTCGTCGCCGGGGCGGAGTCCCAAGGGGGGCGGAGCGCCAAGGGGCGAAGCGCCAAGGGGGCGAAGCTCCTTAATTCTGGTTAAAAGTATTTTTAACACTAGTAAAAAAAAACTTTTAACACTAGTTATTTTTAATTTATTTACAAATGTTAAAGTGGCTCTATTGGCCACTTTTTCAATATCTGCGGGAAATCTGTCGTCGATATCGGCATCGTTAACGTCGTTTTCTTTGCATTCCATGTTTACGAATGCAATAATGTGGAATTGAAAGTGTTTTACAAAACGTAATGAAAACTTTTTTGACGTTTCTAATAAACAAATGTCAATACAAGATTAGCTACCTGATTTTTGCCGCAGAAATTAAAATAAACATCAAAAATATGACTGCGTTTTTTAATGCAATGCAAACCAGTTGTATAAAAAATAGATGTATGATGGACGTGTTAAAAGTGATTTTATTTTGTTCGTGGGGTTGGTCAACTCGCTGCGCTCGTTTCCCAATCTACCCCACTTACAAAATAAAATCTCACTTTTAACACTTACATCATAAATAACTATTTTCGAGTTGGAGATCCCCTCACTTTCGCCGCTTCACCCCCACGCCTTAGTCTGGGTTTATGATAAAGTAATTTTTGAGAATTGTTCCCAAATCAAGAAAAAAGTACATTTATTTATGAAGTTAAGACTGGAAATAGGGTTTCACATGCTAATTTTTCAACCCTCTGTTAACTTTTATTTTTATGAAAATTACAAAACCTAGCGTTGTTTTTAGATTTTCATGAGGACAAAAGGTAACAAGGGGTTGAAAAATTAGCAAGTAAAACCCTGTGGCCAGTCTTAAAAAAAACTTACTGTATAATCTTCGTTAAAGTTACTCGTATAAAGCCACCACATGTTGGCTATACAAAAATCCCAATAATTATGTTATTAACGTTCTTAGAATGGCTATGGCTATAAAATTAAAAACTGTCAAGTGCTGATTATTTGAAACACCGCGTAAACGAAAAAACAATTTAAATAACAACTTAAACGTGTTGTTTTTAACAATTTTTGGTTATATATTGCCTACCCGTTATTATGCCGCAAATGACAATTTTTGAATGCCAAAAAGACAAAAACATGACAAGAGTAAAAAATAAGGTTATTATTTCCCCATGTCAAACGCCGAGTGAATATATCGGGCGTTCAAATGCAATCTGGGGCTGGGAAGGCGTTGGAAACCGTTAATTGTTTTGCTTTTTTAAGGTGTAAATTGACAGTTGTAATTACATATGTAGAGCTAACCTAAAATTTATAAACAAAATTTTACATTAAAAATAGAATAACAAACGATTCGAAGCAAATTAATATCTAAGATAAATTATTGATAAAAACAAACATATTCAATTATGTGCCGATAAAACATAAACAATTAGACAAATGATATTTGTGTCAAAAGGCGGGAAATTGAAACATTACACTGTTCCAAATGGTTTACTTTTTCAACACCTACTTAGGCCAGGTTATCATTTGAACGCATGACGTTGCCGATTGTACGGGGATATCAAAAATTATCTTGGTCAAAGGTGGTCATGGATTGATTGGAAATCATCCGTCTCAACTTATTTTGTGTGTTTTGTAGAATTTTGTTCCATACGTTGATGAATGTCATTACCAACTACTTTTACTTCTTCGGTACGAACGTTTGGGCTACGAGCACCTTTTTTGAGTCATAGAGCCAGTTTCGCGAAACACACCAACACAATTTGTAAGGCATGCATAAAAATTCAGATTTTGACATTCAAAAAATGATTGACACAAATGCTTAGACAATTATTAAAAAATCTATGACTACCTTTGACCAAGATAATTTTTGATATCCCGGTATTTTCACGTACAAAATTTGCGGGCGAAGTCGCGGGTAAAAGCTAGTCTAATTATGTCTAAATATGTACACTAAAAAGTGATTGCGTTTATAACTAGACTTTAAAATTTATCTTTTGATTTTTCTTTTGCTCACATTTTTTTAACCCAGATTAAATGTTTGTCCATATTTGAGCAAATCATTCGTTTTCGCTGCTAGCTCCCCGAAGAATGTTCATAAAAATTATAATTATAATTACTTATATTATACAGTGTGGAATAAAATGATTTACATCTAGTTACCTTTGCATTACCCTTGTAAAAATACGAAATGCCGCTCTACAAAAAAAAGAAAGCCTAACCTCAAAATATTCCAAAATTCCAAATGTGATTTATTGCGAAGGGATGATATGAATGCAAAGTAGAGATTGAAATTAAAAAGGAGCTAACAAAAGCAAGTCACAGCTAGTGTTGAAAGTGGCCACCAACGTTTGTTAATTCAATTTAGTAAATTGTAACAATTGTCAATTCGATTGATGACATTTATTGACAGAACTAATAGTTCGGCACTTCAAAAAAAAAAGTAGAGCAGTACGGGAAAATTTACATGTGCAAAAATTCCAAAGGTAACTAGATGTAAATCATTTTATTCCACACTGTAGTATATTTATATTATTATGAATTCAAAAAATTTGATGTTGTTATTGTGGAAAGACGCACAAAAAGCACTTGGAACTCAGTTAAATACACCATTAATTAGATTTAGCACAACTGTAGCAAGTTGTTTAATTTATTATTAGTGGGAAATCAACAACCTCCCTAATGTATTTAGAAGATTGAACCTAAGAATGAGAAAAATGGGAAACGAATCACAAACAGATACATTTTGTCGGGATAGAGTGATTAATAAACTAAATAATATTAGAAGCGTTCAAGTTGGCAAAAATTAACGTGGACAACATTTTGAGTATTTGAATTTTTTAAAAAGTTTGAACTCTTCTGTATCATTGTTGACATTGCTATCGATAATAGATAATTTTGCTTGATAATTCTTTGTCGTTTTCATGGGTATAATAGATATTTATATACCAAGTGACTTAAACCATTGTTTATTCGCGAGAAAAACAATTTAGGCCACGAGCGCGAATGCGCGAGTGGTGTAAGTTTTTCGTGCGAATAAACAGGTTTAAGTCACGTGGTTTATACAATATTTTATTCCATTTTGACCAAACACTATTAGAAGTAATTTCAATACACTTTTAATAAAAGAAACCATAGAGATCATAGTTGCGGTTCGTACTTATTTATTACTTTTCTTGGTAACCGCTTGTTTTTTTTGTTTGTTTTTTTTACAAACTAATCGTGAATTTGGGTGCGCGTCATTCCTTTTATTGAAGGAAGAAAATGTCGTATTCTACGAGTTCTGAGGAAGATGAACGAGATCAAGTCATTCATTATCCCCTTCGCCATTGTAGCGCAAGCGAAAGAGGCGATTTTCTTGTTCAACACTGCCAAAATTTGATAAGTAATTTTCTCCTGTGTGAACGGATTTTGATAAATGTTACAACTTGTCAAAATGAAACGTCAAGTTAATTTTAAAGATTTTAAGCCTTTAAGTTAAGGGGCTCGTCCTACAAAAAAACGTTGTATTCAACTCGTTCGTCTGTGAATTGGGCTTTAATCTTGTCGTTGCTGTCAATTTTAAACGTCAAAATGGAAAAAAAAGGTAAAATTAAGGAATAAATCCATTATAATAAATCCACTAACTTACTTTTAGAAAAAGAGGAGTAATATCTTCCAGAATAAAGAAATTGACTTTTTCCATATTTTGTAAATGTCCGATTGTTTATTTAAGAACATACTCGTACAGTTAATTTCAAAATTATCGAGTACACCTCAAAAATCAAGAAGTCGATTTATTACAGTTTTTTCCACATGTAAAGATGCCTTTTTGAAATTTGAGTGTCATATTTTTTATATAGGTTAGGTAAGTTTGACAACATAAAATGTCCTTGATTTAAGAACACCATAATAGTGTCTCTTTTATCCTCTGCACGGTGCTCTTGGCGATGTTATAATACTGAGCTACCTCTGGATCGACCATCCTTCTTCTAATTTGGAAAGAATGAGCATTTTCGCTTTTTCGGTTAGATTAGGCATTTTGTTTGTCAAACTTGACATTGATTATTGACAAAAAATGTAAGTGCAATTCACACTGTAGAAAATTAAGTGTACTCTATAATTTTGAAATTAACTGTACCTTGACTTGTTGACATTTTCAGCGGATTCTTGGACACTATATATTACTTTTTAACCTTGATATATTTTTATTTCTTTATTGAAATTAGCCACGTTTTTAGAAACAGCAATTCAAAGATTAAATGAAAAGACTGAAGTGATGATTATACAGTTTATCCAAGGTTGTGTAATGATAAGCACTTTGCAATGATCATCATGATAACTCAATTTTGTAATATGACTAGTCGAAAAATTGTGAAAGGTAATTCTGATATTCATTTATGGATACACTTATAAGTTAAAGAGCGGATTTTTCAGACGAATGGCACTAAAAGTGATCATGAAAAACGTATATTTTGATTTTTCATGCATATTTTGCCTTTTTATACATATTCTAGCATATTTTAGTACATTTCAAATTTTTTCCACGAGATCTGTTTATAGTCCAATCAATAGGGAGTTTTACCTTGCAAAAGGTACAGAAAAGTTTATACTTGGCAGGTATCTTCTATCAGGCATATTATTAATATTGTTGAGTTTGCGACCTTGGGGGGTTGCCGCTCGCCCCGCCATACTGGAGAATAGGGGTGCAAAATCACATTTTTGCGATTATTTCATTATCCGTGCGAGATACCTCTGTCTAAGTTATTATAAAAAAGAGCATGCAATTCTCTACATTTTTTGTTGTTTATGCTTTTTTGTCAGATCAATAGTTTCGTAGTTACAGCGTGTAGAAATCGAGAATTTCTTTTATTTTTGTACTTTTTATTCTTTTCCACACCACCACAGAGGTAGAGCAATAGGGTGCGTTTTTTTTTTGACGTGGTGTCCCCAGTGGGCATAGTCCACGATGCAGTAGAAGTTTACTGTTTTACTCTTTTTGATCTCTTTGTAACGTAGACGGATCCAAATGATCTGGATCGATCGGTATAGATGAGCTGAATTCATCAGAGTTTATGAATTCGGGAATTCCTCTTGAGAATTTTCCTCTTGTTCCTCAGGGTCATCATCATCATCATCATCATCATCAAGATCATCTGGCGTTTGCCAAAATAGAAATTCATTGATTTCAGGTATTTTTTCGTCTTGATCTTCAGATTCTGGAACGTCTGATTATTTCATTATCCGTGCGAGATACGTATATCTAACTACTTACAAAAAATGTAGAACATACAATTCTCTACAATTTTTGTTCTTTGCGGTTTTTTTTTTGTCAGATCAATAGTTTCGTGGTTACAGCATGTAGAAATTGAGCATTTATTGTTTGTCCGTCTACGGGCATATCGGACTCCAACGTGTATACTAATGAAACAGGTAAACGCCAAATGATCCTGATGATGATGATGATGACCCTGAGGAACAAGAGGAAAATTCTCAAGAGGCATTCTCGAATTCATAAACTCTGATGAGTTCAGCTCATCTAAATCGATCGATCCAGATCATTTGGATCCGTCTACGTTACAAAGAGATTTAAAAGGGTAAAACAGCAAACTTCTACTGCATCGTGGACTATGCCCACCGGGGACACTACGTAAAAAAAAATGCACCCTGTTGCTCTACCTCTTTGGTGGTGTGAAAAAAATAAAAAGTACAAAAATAATAGAAATTCTCGATTTCTACACGCTGTAACTACGAAACTATTGATCTGACAAAAAAGCATAAACAACAAAAAATGTAGAGAATTGCATGCTCTACATTTTTTATAATAACTTAGATAGACGTATCTCGCACGGATAATGAAATAATCGCAGAAATGAGATTTTCCACCCCTATTCTCCAGTATGACGGGGCGAACGGCAACCCCCCAAGGTCGCAAACTCGGCAATATTAATAATATGCCTAATAGAAGATACCTGCCAAGTATAAACTTTTCTGTACCTTTTGCAAGGTGGAGCCATTTTTATTTCTCTATTGACTGGACTATTAGTAAAAAGCAAACGTGCGTTTTTCACCTTGCTGCAAATCCTAGTTAAAAACCTGTTTAGGACTCCAACATCTGGCGGCCACACGGAAATGACGACATAAACTCTGCAAAAAACAATTTATGCATCGACATTTTTAGATCTTTCATTTCCACTTTTAATTTCTGGAAAAAAATTTGGCAATTCATGAACAAAATGTTCTTGCACAAAATTTAAGCTTTCATTGGAAAACAATCATCTGAACAAGAAGTCTAGATTTGACATTTTTCTAACGTTAAGCTGCCGAAAGTGAAAAACAATTTGATTGCGGTGTGGATCAAAGATTTAAACGAGCTCTCTATGGACGACGAAAGGGTGTTTTGTACAGCATGTGGAAAAGGGTAAGTTATCTACGTTACGTTATTGATTTTAGTGGTTTTCGAAAAAATTTAAAATGATATTGAAGTCATATTGATTCAATTAGTGTTGATTATTATTGTTTTGTGTTTGAATATTTTAATTCAAGCTTTTACAAAATATCATAATGAAAAGTTCTAAATGTAATACATATTACGAAATTAATTTGATGTAGAATTTTAATTTTTTGAATGTTTAAATTTTTTTAGATCATAATATGTGAACGAAAATTTCAAATCACGCAGCACATAATGAAAATTAGAAACCTTGAAGAAAACCAAACTTTCTCAAATAAGAGTATTGTTACGAGAATCGTTACTTGGGGAAACCTCTAGAAAAAATGAACAAGAAGAATTCAGTATTTCATTATGTAATCCTCTTGTCAAAGCCAATATTCCGCTAAAAGAAAACTTGAAAATCCTAGTTTTAGGTTACTTGCATATTTTGGATTAATAGTGCATATTGCTGCATATTCCAAAGATTCGAGTGCATATTTCAAAAACAAAACTGTTGAATTCTGGAGAAAAAATCGATGTTGTCATTATGGAACATTTTCTAAACGAAGCTCTAATAGGATTCGGTCACCATTTTAAAGCTCCCGTTATTTTAATGAGTACTGTAGGTACCAACTGTTTTGCCAATTACATAATGGCGAACTCAGCTCCATCGTCCTACGTGCCTAATTTAAGGAGTTCACTAACGAGGAATATGAATTTTTGGCAAAGACTGCAAAGCTTTGGCTTAAATTTAATATACGACGTCTCTACACAAGTGATGCATTTACCCAAACAAAGAACAGTTTTCAAAAGATATATTGACACCGATCTTGAATTGGATGACGTATTGTATAATGTCAGTTTGATCCTTGCAAATTCACACGTTAGCGTAAACGACGCCGTCCCTCTGGTACCAAGTATAACTGAAATTGGAGGCTACCATATAAATCCACCTAAAAAATTACCAGACGATTTGCAGAATTTTCTTGACAACGCTAAAGACGGTGTGATCCTCTTTTCAATGGGCTCTAATTTAAAAGGCAAATACTTTAGTGAAGATGTACGCGATTCCCTTCTAAAAGCATTTTCCAAAATCAAACAGCAGGTGCTGTGGAAATTTGAAACAGATTTACCTGACACTGAAATGGCTACCTCAGCAAGATATTCTCGGTGAGAAGTCCATAGTTCAAAAATGACTCATTTAACTACATATTTTTAAATTTAAGCTCACCCCAATGTGCGAATTTTTATATCTCACAGAGCTTTACTAAGTATTATGGAAACTGTGTATCATGGAGTACCAATCATTGGTATTCCCGTTTTTACGGAGCACAAAACTAATATTGCATCTACAGTAAACAATGGGTTTGCTGTTAGCGTGCCATTAACTGAAATAACAGAAGAAAAGCTTAGTTGGGCAATTAATGAAATTTTGAATAATCCGAGGTGAGTACAGTATAATAGTTTTCTCAATAATCTGACGGTTTTAAATTTCTAGATATCTAAAAAATATCCAGCAACGATCCAAGGCCATGAAAGATAGACTTATGAAACCCCTTGATTCTGCAATATATTGGATTGAACATGTAATTCGTCATAAAGGAGCCCCACATTTGAGATCTGCGGGACTCGATTTGAAATGGTACCAGAGAGAGATGGTTGATGTAATTAGATTTCTTGTTCTCGTTGCAGTTGTAGTATCTTTAATTTTTACATTAGTATCAAAAAAATTATCAAATACAGGGTGTTTTCGAAGTTGAGGTGTTCCTTTTAACCTGTGATAGTATGCGTTGTTCTAAAGAGTTTTAGCCAAAGTCACCTTAGTAAAATGTATACGGCAATGAAGATACGATAAGTTAATTTTTTTGAAATTTTTGAAACCGGTCCTGCTCAAATTTGCGCTGATTTGTTAGAAATTAGAATTGACAAAAAAAAATCAAATGAGCATGGACGTTAATCAAAAATACTGTCAGAGTTGTCATCTAATTAGTCGGAATGGCTTTATCATTATAAAAATAATGAGCTCAGAGATATGTTGCTAATGCATGGGAAATGTTATCACGTTATCAGAATGCAGCTGCAGCGTCCAGAGAGTACGCAGAGCGATTTCCAGAAAGACACCATCCTGGGCCACGTCAGTTATTAATCTAGGACAGCGGAGAAATAGACAGGAGCGGACTCAAAATTTTAGAAAACAATAAAAATATACAATCAATTATGTCCCTTAATACAAACATTTTACTAAGAAGATTTAGGCTAAAATTCTTAAGAATAATGTATAGTATCTCGTGTTACAAGGAACCCCTCAACTTCGAAAACACCCTGTATATATGCAGCGAGTTTAAAACTAAACAAATAAGTAAAGCAAAAAAGAATAAATAGAAAAATATTATTCCTTATTCTTTTTATTTATTAGATAATATCTATATAATTTCTGTTTCTCTATTTTCTTCATTAGGATTAATCGTAAAATAAATATCTTGTTATCACATTTTACTAGGCAAGGACAATTTTAGGATGAGTAAGTACTACGTAGTATTTTTTCGTTTTAATATAAAGAGAGAGCTAACATCTACATTTTTTGATATTTGATTTTATGCAGTTTGTTGGTTAATTAATAATTTGTATTGATAACATAATTACATAACATTTTTGATTTACAATGCAAAAATTTCCGATAATAATGCGGAATCTGGAAAAGTGCCCCGAATACTTGAAGCGTTTCCACGTTGAATGGCAAGGGAAATCCTCTCAAAAAGGAATTTCTTTGATTTCGAATCGCCTGATTCCGCGATAAGTCGGTTTCCGATGACATTAATGAAATCGATGGTTTCTTTGCACCAATAACTGAACTATATTAATTTGCTATGTTTATTAATAACACAGGTCTACACTGATTTCGTTGTTTGCATAAAATTGACAGTTTTTGAACAATTTCGACCACCTGCTTACGAAAATAATTTTGGTTTTACGCTATCACGTCTAGTTTTTTCACAATTCGTTTTTTCTTAAAATTGGAATGTTCACCTAGAATGAATGAATTGATTGAAAATTTCGATACATACTGTAATATTCTATGAATGTTGTTGAAATGAATGCCTAGAAGGCATTTAAGAATGTCATGGTAAAATTTGCTTGGAAATCACAAAGATGAAGACTACAAAAATATTGTGAGAATCATGTTTAGTCCAGTCAATAGACATAAAAATGGTTCCAACTTGCAAAAGGTACAGAAAAGTTTATACTTGGCAGGTATCTTCTATTAGGCATATTATTAATATTGCTGAGTTTGCGACCTTGGGGGGGTTGCCGCTTGCCCCACCATATTGGTGAACAGTGGTGGAAAATCACATTTTCGCGATTATTTCATTATCCGTGCGAGATACGTCTATCTAAGTTATTATAAAAAATGTAGAGCATGCAATTCTCTATAGCTTTTGTCGTTTATGTTTTTTTTGTCAGATCAATAGTTTCGTAGATACAGCGTGTTGCAATCGAGCATTTTTATTATTTTTGTATACTTTTTACTCTTTTCCACACCACCACAGGGGAAGAGCAATAGAGCGCGTTTTTTTTAACGTGGTCTACCGTCTACCGGGACTGGGACAGAGACAGTCCCTCTCTGGAGACTCCGCCTTGGTCGATCAGCCGGCGAGTATTGACCCTGGCGATTGTCCACTCAGCCTTCGTACGAGGTATCGATAGGCCGATACGCTGGTAACCGATTGGATCGGATGAGTGAGGACACTGACACTCTACATCTACAGGTCAGGAAATGCCATGATGGAAAGGCCGTGTTAACTCGTGGGATTCAACGAACGCCACGTGGGCGATCTCGGTGGTACTCGGCGGAATCCGACGGCCGACGGCCGACGACGGCAGCAGGAAAAAGTACCGAGTCGAAGAATGTCACCTTTGGTTTTTCGCCCAACATACCTCTTCAGGAATCGTTGGTTGCCTACAAAATTCCCTCTCAGATAAGTGCGTGTGCGGTCTTTTCTAGAGCATTTGATAAAAATATTCACTCACGTTTTTTTTTTTTAATCTTTAGTTCCACGTGCCTTTGCGGACCGTTTCGTTCGAGTGAACCAAATTTATTGCCTGGTGTCAGGGATCTTCTTATTCGACAAAACCCTGTGGATGGTGTGCTGTATCGTCTCAGAGTGGAAAATTTGAGCGCACCCTTCCAACTCCGCTTAGCGAGGATTTTGGTCCCGACGCTAAGGCCCGTGACACAATCCACGTCAAACTTTCCGAGGCATTTCCCTTGCCCGAGGGTTAGGTGAGTCTCCATGTAGACAACGAGTCACACGTAGTACTCCTTTAAGGAACCCTACCAGACTTTTCCTCAACCACCACCTCTTCTTACGTCGAGGTCAAAATCGAACCGTGCGCCGTGTTCATCGTCCACGACGACTTCCAAACTACCTGAATCGCTTGATCTTTTGAAGTGCCTTCTGGAGGCCTTCCAAGTTGATCGCCCAAGTCTTCTGTGGTTCCAGTCTCGCCTCTAAAGCCTTCGTCACTTCATCCCCGAACGACAGGCCAAGGACAAGCTCCTCAACGGCCCCTGAGCGCGGACTGCTACCGGAGACCGGCAAGCCACCCACTTATTCAACACAGTTTTTATTCTATCTAACCTATACAACAACAACAATAAAATGCTTGATTTTGCCCTACGGGCTTTCGGATTCCTGATTACAAAACATACATAAAAATAACAATTTATTCTTCTCCCTCACTTCTCTCGTTCTCCATTCTTTCTCTCCTCTTCCTTACTCTTTCATCCATCTCCCTGCCGTCTTCGCTCCATATTTCTCCCCCTTCCCTTCTCTTTCTCTCTCACATTTCGCCGCATGTGTTCGATCTTCTCACTGTCCTCACGTCACCTCCTGCACCTTCTCTCTCTCTTCTCCTTCCTTCCCATTCCTGTTCTCTCTCTCCTCGTCCCCACCTCTGCAATCCGCTATCATTTTCCTCTCTCACACACACTCTCTCCCCTCCCTATTGTACTTCGATTCTCTTAGTCTCTCTCTTCTCTCTTACTTTTCTGTGTCTTTGTCCCTCTACCTTTTTAGTCACCTTCTCCTTGTACATTTTCTCGCCGAGTCGTCTTCTTATTCTCTCCTTCTTCTAGCAAATTTTCTTCAGTTTCTCCTGTCTCTTATCCCATCTAAACCAGTCCCCGTTTATCTGTATTTTCCTGTATCCTATTTTCACCCTTTTTCCTCTATCTCTCTCCTCTCTGGCCAACTCTCTTAACTTCTTTTGTGTTTCCCTTTCTTCTTTTGTCAAATCGTCATCTATATACATCCTCTCACCTTTTTTTTCCTTTAACTTACTCTTACTTAGCATTATGTTCTACTTCTGCTCCCAATTTTCCATTTTTGCCAGCATCATCTTATCTTTATTTATTTTAAATGCTTCCTTTACATTCACTTTCACCCCTATCTCCCTTTCTAACCATTCTTCCACCCCCCTCTCTACATTTCCACTTATTGCTCCTATTCCAGTTATTATAACATTATTCTTCCTCTCCTTCTTTTCTCTTTGTTCCATCTTTTCCTCTATCATTTCCATCCTTTTCATCCAATCTGCCTTCTCCAACTGCCCTTTTTCTTCTCTTCCCCTCATCTCCTCTCTCACTGTCGCTAATTCTTTCCTTAGCTCCCCATTCTCCTCTCTCACTGCCGCTAATTCCTTTCTTAGTGTTTTGATCTCCTCTCTCATCTCTCTTATCATGGTTGTTTTCATTTCCTTATCCATTTCCTTGCTTTGATTTTCTTCTTGGCTTCTATTTGGTGATCTTCACGTTCTGGAACTATTTCTGAGTGGGTTCTTGCCTTCTTGCTATCGCTGCACTTTTTCCACGTCTGCTCGCTATCGCTGCCAAACCAGGAATCCCCTATTCTATCTAACCTTTTTTTATTGATATCATCATAGGTTTGTTAACAAAATTATATTTATCATCATTTAAAACTAGCTTAGTCTTGCAAGTGGAATAGCTCACTTGTTTATTTTATATTTCACACCTAAACATTTTCAGTATCTCCGCGTGAACATCGGCGAGGTTCCCTTATTGTAAAGCTCCGCGGAAATAGCTATTTCGACCGGATTGCTAGAACCAAGTTTTTCGCCCCTTTCTATTATATTTTTTTTATATACCGGGTGTAGAATGGATTTTGGTACATAGGCACTTTACATGTAAAAGTAAAAATTCTCGGATATTGGCTCCCTTAATTATTTTAGAACAAAGCCTTAAATACAAAAGTTCTAGAGTTTTAAAAATGGTTCCCAATTCTTATTTGTTTTGTTTTTTAACATCTTCCTTCCGGAAGATGTTGCGTACACAATAATGGAAAAAAAGAATTAAAGAATTTGTCAAAATAGCAATAGCTGGGAAGTGTAACCGATGTGACAACCAAAGATGACAATGTATGATATTTGACATGTCAAACTTGGAACTGGTCGCTCCGGATAGAATACAGGAAATGTTGCTTGCTTGTCTCTAAAAGACAATCCGGAGTAATACCATTTTACGAAGTTAACTTTTTCTTCTTTGTTAAAAGAGTTCATTCTTTGAGGAATCAGGAAACTCGTTACGTTTGTCAAAAATAGTATATTAAGTACAGTGTGGAATAAAATGATTTACATCTAGTTACCTTTGCATTACCCTTGTAAAAATATGAAATGCCGCTCTACAAAAAAAAAAGAAAGCCAAATTCCAAATGTGATTAATTGCGAAGGGATGATATGAATGCAAAGTTGAGATTGAAAAGGAGCTAACAAAAGCAAGTCACAGCTAGTGTTGAAAGTGGCCACCAACGATTGTTAATTCAATTTAGTAAATTGTAACAATTGTCAATTAGATTGATGACATTTATTGACAGAACTAATAGTTTGGCACTTCGAAAAAAAAAGTAGAGCGGTACAGGAAAATTTACATGTGCAAAAATTCCAAAGGTAACTAGATGTAAATCATTTTATTCCACACTGTATAAAGAACGGTAATGACAATGTACCGATCGAAGATAATTGTTTGGAGGAAGAGCTTGCGACGACTCCAAAATTGTCTGAGATCGGTACATTGTCATTAACGTTCGTGATGGTTATGAGATTTTTTGCGCGATTGAATATTTATTACAAAACATTCACATCTAGAATAGGCCCAATGCGATACGTGTTTATACCCTTCACATCGTGTTGCCACAATGTCGATTTTTGTATTGTGTTTCTAAGGCAATCTGCAAACAACTACCGCCATTGCAGTTTTTGTGCGGCAAATATCGCCACCACCACCAAAATCCATTCTACATCCTGTATATTCATCATATTATCTTCCATAGTCATTCATCAATTCAAATATTTATAACCATTGCTACCTTTCCTGGCCAGTCAGTAGGCTGCTTGCGGGGCAAACAAAACAGGCAAATACCGACAGATACCGATCTACTATCTCATTGCTACAGGAGATGTATAAATGAGCTATAATGTGGTGTTATCTTTACACAATAGAATCATTGAATTTTCTAGGCATTTATTGATGTTTCTTTCTACTTTTCATTGCATTATTCTCTTTCGGGCTGTTATTACATTTGTACTTTCTTATAAACCTAAACGTACACTTCATCAACAAATACAAAATTATAAAATTAAGCATAAAGAAGCAGACAATGTCTAACATGTAGAACTCGAACCAATAAAGTTTCAAAGTGGGAGCTTCAAAACGAATTCCTTTATGCCGAATCGTGTGCTCAATCCAGTACATTGCCAAATCCAGTGGTTTCACAGCTCTGTCTCTCATTAAAGTGGACATCTTTTTCGCATTTTTGTAAAATCTGAAATTACATCATTCAAAATGATTCAGTCGATAACTGAAAAGAATTTACCTTGGGTCATTAATTGTTTCGTTTATTGCAGAGAATATCTTTTCTTCGGATAAATCTTGCAAAGACAACACGTTAGCAATTCCCACGCTGTTTGCCCGTGCCATGTTCATTTTCTGGTCGGCGAAAACCGGGATACCAACCATCGGGACTCCGCTAAAGATGGCCTCGGTAGTGCTCAATAGGCCACCATGGGTTATAAACAATTTCACGTTAGGATGAGCCAAGATGTCTCTCTGTTTGAACCATTTCGAAATGTAAACATTGTTAGGTTTGTTGGGCAAATCTGCTTCAAATTTCCACAACACCTTTTGTTCAATTCTTGCAAAAGCATTGAAAATCCCTTGTACAGTTTCACTGGACAAATCGGAACTTCTTAAATTTGAGCCTAAACTGAACAAAATGGCCCCTCGATTGGCATTGTCCAGATACTGTTGAATGTCTTTGTCTAACGGATTTTGAATCACATGGAATCCTCCAATTTCTACCATGTTGTACGGTAGGAGAGCATTTTCGGAAGTAGTCACGTGTGAATTTAAGAGCATTAAACTTGCGTTATTAATGATTTGGTGAAAATTGATGGGTTTGTGAAAATATTTTTCCAAATATTGCCTTTGTAGGGGATAGAACACTAAATGGCGGTATAAGTAGTCGAAAACTGTGCCGACTAAATTTCTGATTCTTTGGAAAAATTTCATCTGATTCGTATAACTTGTATAACAAACTGCATTAATTGATGGCAGTACTGGATTTCCCATAAAATGCTTGTTCCATTCGGTGATACCCATAGAGCTGAATAATACCAGTGGAGCATTAAAATGGGTGGCAAAACCTTTCATTGCATCGTTGAAAAATTGTTCAATAATAACTAAATCAAACTGCTCGTCCGAGTGCAACAATTCTTGTACGGCTTTAGTTTTAAGAGTGCTTTCGGTAATAATATTTCCAAATACATAACTTGTCATAATATTCGTAAATAGATTTTCCTTATCCAATTCAAAGAAATTAAAACCTACAAACAAAAAATATGCATACAGGTATGAAAAATCATACATCCAGGTTCGAAAATCTTTTTTTTTTAAGTGAAAACTTCTTTAGGCGCGCCACATACATTTTATACCCGGGCAGTGAATTAGTTTCATGCTACACGGTAAAATCGGAAAATCGTTCGCAGATCAGTGAAAATCGTTCGCAGCAGGACACGGCAAGCTAAAATCAAGGGAGTCGAGTTTTTTAGCGGAGCGAGCGAAAACAATCAACTGTGCGTCACTTGTCAATTTTAAATTTTCATTGTACGTTGTGTTGTGACCTGACTGACCTCAGTGCAGAGCTGCTGGAGTAACTGTATTGTATTCTCAATTTGGTTGTAGGTCGTAAAATTTTATTGCATATTATGAGGGATTAACAGGCACAACGGTTGGGTTTGAAAAGGTTGGGATGCGGCGCGTGCCGTTTTCCGTACAATGCAAATATACAAAATGTACAATACAACCCTGCTTAAAATATTACCTGCTAGTGGTAAACTAGGATTTATAAGCCCCCAAGATCTTTAACTTAAAGTACCATAAAATTTTACGACCTACAACCAAATTGAAAACACAGTATACAGGATATTTGACGACTGATAATGAGCCTGGCGCAATTTAAAATGCAACCCACACTATATTTCCGCAAAAAGCTGGCTACTGAAATTAAAATGTCCGGCTTTTTTGAAAATGTATTTATTATTCATTATCACTCGTGAAATACCCTGTATAGTTTTATATAATATAAACGATAAAGACACGACAAATTTTGTAAGTTTACAGATGAATGTAGGATTTAATACGTAATTCTCAATTATATGTATGGCTTCAACAATTATTCATCTATTGGAAAAATTTGTGTAGCAAAATGTGAAGAGGAAAATGGACAAATTATCATAATACAGGGTATTGGTATTGCTTTGAAAACTTGTGTTGTGTTCAATATCATCGTCAAGAAAATAAAACTTAAACATTCAAACCTAATCTCACAAATTTTGCCAGAGTGGACCTCTAAAAGCGAACGTATTTGCAGTTTCTATTGAAAAATACAGATTTTTGATGTTTATTTAAAAACAGCATTGGATTTAAATAATATTAATTATTTACACCTTGCGCATTATTCCTCCAAGTACTATCATCTATAATGATATATTTTTATAGAATAGGTAGGTACATATTACTTAAAATCAGTAACGAGCATCATAGAAGTTTTCACTTCTGTCGTGCGGTCTTCAGCACACACTCTTTTTTTTATTATACCTGAATCATAATCCCTGTTTTTTACACTAAGGGCTAGTTTCATAATAAACATAAAGTCGACTTTATCTTAACGTGACTTTAATGGATTGTTGCAACAATATGTTTCTATGGGAAATGGTGAACTTTAATGTTAAAGTAACTTTAGGCTGATTATGAAATTGGGGGTAAAATGCGTGCGAAAAAGGGTCTTTAAACAACTAAGGCTTTAAAGGTTGTTTAGGTAACAACAAATTCACCTACATTTTGAACAATAATGAATACACATTTATACACAATTTACATGGCAACGAAACAACAACAATTGACCATTTCTACCGGGATATTGAAGTGAAACTTTTTATGGGAGGGTTTTGAAATTCTGATCGGCAACCTTTTTGTGTGACGAAAAGTGGTGGGGGTAAACACTGTCGGGTCGAGTGGGAGCAGTGTCTTGCACAACGGTTGCGCCAATATTTCCATCTCACTTAAATGTAAGTTAATCTGTTTGACACGATACAAACATGGGATGTCCTTATAGCCATTATTTCACGGAACATTTTACGAAAATTTTTAGGTTGGCAAAACTTGATTCGTCATGCGTGTCAGTTTAAATTACAAAATGTGCAAAGAATTATTTATCAGGATTTATCGAGCGACAAATTCGCGAGCGTGTTTTTGGAAATTTCACGTATTTCAGCGGGCGTACATGAAAGATTATCTTTCATATTCGTGTTTTGTGACAGAATTTGGATAAAACAAAAGGCGACTTTGAAGACTTGATCAAATTTTCACTTTTAAAATTAAGACATTACCAACCGCCACGAAAATCCCTAAATCGAGGAAAGTAAACATTTTTGTTTAAAAACGGCTTAAAAAGGGCAAATTACAAAAAATAATATAAAAAACTCGTTTCATAAGACCTTGAAGCACTCATTCTTTAGAATAACTCGTGGCTACGCCACTCGTTTTTTAATCTTGAATTCGTGCTTCAAGACTGGTCTTATGCAACTTGTCTTTTAATATACTAATTCTAAATGCAAAATAGAAAAAAAAACATTCTAAACTCGCGTTTTAAACTGGCTCATTCATGCGAAAAAAATCCCAATTTACTCACGAACGAGTTGAATACAAGGTTTTTTTGGCCGACGACCCCTTTAAAGGCTCTAAATCGCTTAAAATCTTTAAAATGAACTTGACGTTTCGTTTTGACAAGTTGTGACATTTATCAAAATCCATTCACATAGGAGAAAATTCTCAAATTATGAGTGTCGAACAAAAAAATAACTATTTTAGCATTCTCAAATTTATGTCAAATGTGTAATAAGAGGGCGAGAATTGCAAATTAGCAAACTAAACACTTTATCGTAGAAAATAACTAAAATCGTTTGCACTTGTATAGTCTTTCTAACGTTGAGCCAGCAATAAAAATAAACTGCGTACCCTCATTACCGCAAGTGCCATCATCCTCTTAGCTTTTAAATGAAGATAGATTTATACCGAAAACAACCCTGGGCTGTTCCGCCCGGTGTACCTGGAAACGATCGAGAAAGACCAAGAAAAACATCTGTCATTTAAATTTTAAATTCATCTTCATTGTAAAGCTAAGAGGAGGTGGTACTTGCAGTAATGAGGGTACGCAGTTTATTTTTATTGCTGGCTCAACGTGAGTTAGAAAGACTATACTTAGAAAAGTAACAAAACCAAGGAGGTCAAAGTAAGAGGAGGGAAAGCGCCCTATGCTCGTAATGCATTGAAAGTGATGCCAATCGTTCCTTCTCCAGCAACCTTTTATGACCGCGAACGTCCTTGAACGGCCCACCGGGTATCGCATCGCTTTGGCGCCAGTGGCGTTCCTTTAACCCCCCCAACAAGGTGTTAAGCATTTTTATGTTACAACAAACGTTTCAGTGCGCCCCGTCATGTACTTATAGTTTTTTCTGAATTATAAATTTACTTCTTTTATTTTTGTTAATTTTTTTTCATGTACTTTATGTTACAAATTACAATAAATGCGCCCCGTCTTTTATACGCCACTGGTACCATCCCCACCAACCACCCTTGTTTAGCAACCTTTTATGGCTTTGGACGATTTGGCGGGTGGCATCACTTTTTCAAACTGGCTTTCCCTCCTCTTACTTTAACCTCCTTGAACAAAACAAAGTAGAAAAGGAGTAGGTAGAAAATACAGAAAAGAGGATAATGGCAACTCAGGTAGTTTGTAGAAACCAGATGTGTGAGTGAGAGGGAGCGAACGAAGATTACTAATTAATTAGAACAGTTTTGGGGAATTCAAACCAACGTAGAACAATTCTTAGAAGTAGCAGATCGATGGGTTAAAATCTTAGCACTTGCGTAACAGCGTTTCAAGCCCAATTTGGGTTTGAAAATAATGTTAATTTGTTTAATGTTTATTTCTGTTTGCTTCTTGATGCTGATGTTTATTATTGTCTATGAAGGCCCATACACAATGGCGTTAACGTTACGTCGATGTTAAAACGTTAATGTTAACGTTAGATCTAGAAATTCAAAATTACATGTATTTCATTGTGGACCGTTCACAATGACGTTATGATGAAAATTAATGTTGCATGATATTGTTAGCGTTAACGTTAGTTCTAGAAATGTTCTGGATTCTTAACGTTACATTCTAACATTAGCCAACGGAATTCATTTATAAAAAGTACTCAAATACATGTAATTAGATCTAACGTTAACATTAACGTTTTAACATCGACGTAACGTTAACGTCATTGTGAAAGGGCTGTAAGTCTATAGACTTATAGAGTCAGTAATTTAGTGTTATTTCCAGAGTTGTAATCCAACAACAAATTATGTAGGTACATTTGGTCTTGTCCTAACAAAAGTCTAAATTTGAACATTTAAAATTATGGTGGAAAACGGAAACGGTTAAATCGAAAGTTCTAGAAATATCGAAAAGGTGTCGCGATTGGTTAAAGTAACAAGTAAAGTTCTACCGAGCTGATTGGCCATTTTGGTCAAGTAGGGGTTGCGAAAGTGGGGTGTTGGAAAAATGATCAAACTCAACGCGGAACAGGCAACAAGGCCTTTTTCACTTACCCGGGGTTGGAACTCCAAAGTAGCTGGAGGTACGGCAAGTACCTTGTGACCACGTGTTTTACAATTACAAGGTCGGACTAATTCGACCATTTCATTTGACAAAAATTGAAAATTCAAATTGATTTCAAACAAATTGGCCTTAGTGACACTACATTATGGTCTGTTCACAATCGACTCTTCAACGCCAACTTCGACGCCAAATTTAAAACCCTTTATATCGAGAACTCTATACATCCGTGAAGAAACTAAATTAGACAACATTGTACAAATTTGAAGGTCGGAACAGTCATGTCATATTTCTGACAGGGAAAAATATAAAATTGAGTCAATTTATCCAACATGATAAAAAGAAATCACAGCCACTAGCCACCCCTTATCCACATTATCGTAACCCGAAAAAAATGTTCAATCTGCGAGAAGTTCTCAATAGAGTATATTCTGTTTTTTCTGAAAAGCATTATTTCATTTTTCAGATTAAAATGTTATGCATTGAAGTAACTTCGATAAAATTGATCAATTCGTTAACATTGATACTGGTACATTTTCTCCATACGAACACGGTAACTTTGGCAATTCGATCTGGTGATTAACCTTCCCATGGGTAACGGAGGAGCTAGAAGAGACTCTTCGTAATAGGTAAAGCGCCCCCTATGAAGACTCACATTGATTGCATGACTTCTAGACGTCTAGTCAAACTACCAGGTCTCATTGACACCCACGTACACCTGAGGGAACCAGGTGCGACCCACAAAGAAGAATACGCTTTTTGTACAGCAGCTGCTCTGGCTGGAGGAGATACAATGATTTGTGCAATGCCAAATACAAATCCGGCTGTTCATAATCAAGAATCGTTAACTCTGGTGAGAAGTTTAGGCAAACAAAGTGCTAGATGTGACTACGCCATTTTCATGGGAGCATCTTCTGATAACCATATGGAAATTCCTGAGTTGGCTCCGAAGGTTGAGGTTTAAAAATGTACTTAAACGAAATTTTTTACCAGCTAAACAATTTGAATGTTTGGCAAAAGCATTTGGCTAGTTGACCAAAAAAAGCTTTGCTATGCGTTTATGCGGAGGGTCAAACAACAGCCGCCATCATTTAAATGGCGACCTTACAAAACCGCCCAGTTCATATTTGCCATGTAGCCAGAAAAGAAGAGATTCTTATAATCAAGGCGGCGAAAGAGAAGGGCTTGAATACAACATGCGAGGTTTGGCCTCATCATCTCTTCTTGTCCACGGACGATATTAACATTCTTGGGGTTTGAAAAAGTCAAGTGAGTCCAGTTTTGATGGCTAAAGAGGACCAGGAATGGGTATAGGACGATTGCGCCGGTATTACCTGAGTTGTTTTAAGCCGATGGTACGATTGCGCCGAGGCGACCCAAGTGGTTATTAATACCTGGGCACGATTGCGCCGCACCCCTGATTCTGTAAGCCCCTTAAGGGTGACCGATACCAGCGTTGACTAGAGTGTATTTCATTAATTGCAAAGAACTCAGTTAATACGCAATCATTCGTCAAGTATCATACATCAAATTAAAGGTTTTTTAATTCTCCAGACCGCAGCGTTATACTTTTTTTATAAGAGAAAAAGATTGTCTGATGATATGATAAAAACCTAAAGTGCGCGGCTTTAATTCGATTTTTTATTACCTAAATTTCAATATTATGCTTCCAGATTTTGTAGAATGAATCTAAATAAGTTTACTGAGTCCGCTGCGTTGTGAAATTGTGGATGAAACATTTGTTTTTTTTTATATTGAGCTTAATGTAAAAGTTAAATTTTTCGTCTTCCAGGCGAACATTTCGTTAGAATATTTTGTAATTCTATACAATATATTTACCTTTACCTACTACATTAAATAATAATTAAAAAAAAACAGAAGTTGTGGAAGTTATTCATTTATAAATTTGCGAATAAAAACGGTTTTAGTTCATCGCTTTTGCCACCAGAGGCAGTAGAGGCACATCTTTTCTCCGATTTCAAAACTACCTACCTGTTTAGGAACGGGACAAATCCGGGGGTTAGTTTGGGCCGCCGATCAGTTTTCAACCAGGAAATTTTATGACTACAGATAATACCCTGTCCCGGTATTATTCGAATTTCTTCAGAAATTCTAATATAAACTATGACCGTACAGAGCGAATTAATTTTTGCTTTTTTTTTATGAAAACTAATTTTTGGAATTAAATATTAGGTTTTTTTAAAAATATGTACGTATAAAAATAATGAATAAATTGTTGTCTAATTTAGTCCGCACATTATTACGTCAACGTCATTAACATTATATAATATATATACCGGGTGTATTATGAAAAATCTTTGGTGCTGTAACTTCCTTATTTTTCAGACGATTTTAATAATTGATGTGTCAAGCAAAATCGTTTTAAACGGGCTACAATTTGAATTGATCCAATATTTGTTCTTGAGTTCTGTTTTTGACAAATGATAGTCAACTTTTTTTTTCAAATTGCACTATTAACTTTTTTTGCTCAGTTTTATAGAGATTTTTATTTAGAATATGAAAATGTAAACAACATGTTCATGCATAGAAACAAAAAGAAGAAATTAAAAAATAACGTTTTTTTTTTAATCAAGCAGTCACATTAAACAGTAATAAAAGTGCATTCTAGACAATGTCTATTTGACTCCGTCGATAACAGAAATGATTTAGTAACAAGAATCGTAGCAGTATGTGAACAAATACCACCAGAATTTTTATTAAACGCCGCAATAGGCGTCAGTGGAAGCTGTCGAATGTACCTTAGAGAGAATGGAGGTAATTTCGAACATTTGCTATAGTAAAGTTATGGTTACTTGATTTTTGGAAATTCAATTTTTTTTAATTAAAAACAAATTTTTGATTTTTTATTTTAATGTTTGTGTTTCAGAAGATAAACATCTATCAGAATAAAAATAAAAAAATATACAATGCAACTTAAAGAAACAAAGTTAGCTGCGGTCTGTCAAAAAATATAATGTCAAAAAAAAACTTATAGCATGTCGAGCTATAGTGTTTCTAAAACGAATTTTGTTTGATGTATCATTTATTAAAATCGGATAAAAAATAAGGAAGTTATAGCACCAAAGGTTTTTCATAATACACCCGGTATAACAAATTAAGTACAGAACTATTGATTTATAAATTAAAGTATGATCGTATGAAAAGTTTTGTGCGTTGTGGAGTATGCAGGTAGGTATATGTATAAATCACAAAAAGAAATCGCGAATTGGTAATTATCTACTCCTTCGCGAGACCAGTAGTTCCATTGCAAAATAGGTGGATTTTTGGTGGTCATTTGAATGTCACAATGACGTTCTTTTTCGCACTAATGCGTTTAACTGTCACTTTTTCGCATTAGTGCCAAAAAGAGTGAAAAGTATAAAATTACAAGAAAAGCTTTCTTTTCTTTTACTAAAGCAATCAAAGTATTGAATTGATCTCATCAGTTCATCATGTAAAAGAAACTTTTAAAAAACGCAAGCCATTGCTCAAATCGTTGATAACTGGCTGCGACTTCGCAGGTAATAAACTGGATATACATATAGCAGCTATACCGCAGATCAAAATCACTCATTTGGCAAGAAAATCGCTACAAAATTGTAACAATAAATATCACTTTTGTAATAAATGAATTGGAGTAGATAGAGAGTGATAGAATGATAGGAGTAATAAATTAGTGAATTAAAAAAATTAAAACCTGTATTTCTTTTTTCTTGTTTTTTGACTAATACTTTACGGAATTAGAAAAAATCTTGTATGTAATTCGTTGCAAAAACATGTCTTTTTCGCATACGACGTCTAATGTGTCTAATGCGAAAAAGACATTTATTTATGGGCGTGAATTTTGGGACTTCATATTATTGGACCATTTTAATCTATTATAATATTAATAATTTTATTATTCGACAATTTTCCAGAAGAAAATTATGTCTTACATTTTTAGACAAAATAAGAAATGTATTTATTGTTTGTCTGATAAACCAGATTAAACCATAAAACTCCGAGAACCTTTCGGTAAGGGCATGGAAACGGTCAGGGCCTCAGGGCTTATTATTTCAGGTAAAAATTCAGTTTGGTTTCCATACTTATCTATATACTCTACTGTGTATTAGTGGCTGCGTTATAAAGGTGGCAAAACTGAAACACTTCGCCAGTATC
Organism: Tenebrio molitor; assembly: GCF_963966145.1. Classification (NCBI taxonomy): domain Eukaryota; kingdom Metazoa; phylum Arthropoda; class Insecta; order Coleoptera; family Tenebrionidae; genus Tenebrio; species Tenebrio molitor. The sequence continues at coordinate 18,012,838 of NC_091048.1, read as the reverse complement.
GGTCACCCTTAATAAAATACAGGTAGTAGGTAATGGTGGGCCCCAACGATGTTTAAAATGAATTATGAAAACCAAATATGTATATAAAAGACAACAAGACAACAAACCATTTATTTACAAAAAAATATATACAAACTACATACGTATATTTCGGAATTTAAAATTTTCGAAAATTACAAGAATCTTGCCACGTTCACTAAGCATCTTTTCCATTGTAGCGTTTATTCCAGCGATCACTTGAATATTGTTGGACGAAACTAATAATTTTAGTAAAACGCTGTCCGAATGTTCCCAACTACCCCTACTTTATTTGCAAAGAGGTACAGGTACCTTTCTAATTACCCTTCCCGTTAAGGGAATTTAGTACCGGCGCAATCGTACCTGTGGATTCCAGGTAGTTTGGGAGACCCCGGATTATAGCAGGTCATATCGGCGCAATCGTCCCCTGCCCCCAGGAATCATTATGGGACAACTTACACGTAATCGATTGTTTTGCGACGGATCACGCTTCTCATACGTTAACAGAAAAGACTAGTTCTAATCCTCCTTCAGGCTTTCCAGGTTTAGAAACTATCTTATCACTGTTACTGAATGCCGTGAATGAAAACAGACTACTATTGACGACATAATCAATAACTTTTATCGTAATCCAAAGAAAATTTTCAATCTACGAGAACTTCTCAATAGAGTGCAATAGTATGGAACAACTGGAAACAATTTTGGGGTTGATTCCACCAATCAAGAGGTCTGCGCCTGTTCCGTATAATGATAAAATGTAAGAAAAACCAAACAATAGTTTATATTCTGTTTTTTCTGAAAGGCACTATTTCATTTTTCAGATTAAAGTGTTGTGGCATTGAAGTAACTTCGATAAAAATTGATCCATTCATTAACATAGATGCTGGCAAATTTTCTCCATACGAACACGGTTACGTTGGCAATTTTATCTGGTGATTAACCTTCCCATGCGTAATATAATGTATAATGAAGATGCAGGTTTAAAAATGTACTTAAACGAAACTTTTACCACGTTAAGGCTAAACGCGTTTGGCCAGTTGGCCAAATAAAGCTCCGCTATGCGTACATGCCGAAGGTCAAACAACAGTATCAATAGAGTGCAGTAGTACTGTAGGAACACTTCCATTGTACCCAATAAAATTTTATTGCGCTTAAAAGTTAAAAAACCCCCGATTCTATACACCATTGATACCATTGATACCATAATGACTCATAAAATTTTATTGGGTACAATGGAAGTGTTCCTATTATATGGCACCACTGGAAACAATTTTGGGGTTGATTCCACCAATCAAGAAGCCTGCGCCTGTTCCGTATAATGATACTATGTAAGAAAAACCAAACAATAGTTTATTATGCTGTTTTTTCTGAAAGACATTATTTCATTTTTCAGATTAAAGTGTTGTGGCATTGAAGTAACTTCGATAAAACCAATCAATAAATTTTATAATAACCTGAAGAAAATTTTCAATCTACGAGAAGTTTTCAATAGAGTGCAATAGTATGGAACAACTGGAAACAATTTTGGGCTTGATTCCACCAGTCAAGAGGTCTGAAGAGGTCTGCGCCTGTTCCGTATAATAAAAATATGTAAGAAAAACTAAACAATAGTTTATATCCTGTTTTTTCTGAAAGGCACTATTTCATTTTTCAGATTAAAGTGTTGTGGCATTGAAGTAACTTCGATAAAAATTGATGCATTCATTAACATAGATGCTGGCAAATTTTCTCTATACGAACACGGTAACGTTGGCAATTCGATCTGGTGATTAACCTTCCCATGCGTAACGGAGGAACAAGAAGAGTCTCTTCGTTCATGACACACAATTATAGAACTCTACGTTTAACAATAGATTACTCCATACCGTTAGTAAGAGACGTAAAGTGCACTAAGCTTCTGGAACAACCGGAAACGATTTTGGGGTTGATTCTACCAATCAAGAGGTCTGCGCCTTCCGTATTACGATAATATAATGTATAATGAAGTTGCAGGGTTAAAAATGTAATTAAACGAGACTTTTACCACGTTAAGGCTAAACGATATGAATGTTTAGCAAAAGCATTTTACCGGTTGACCAAAAAAGCTCCGCTATTCGTACATGCTGAAGGTCAAACAACAGCCTCAATACGAGTAGAGTGCAATAGTATGGAACAACTGGAAACGATTTTGGGGTTGATTTCACCAATCAAGAGGTCTGCGCCTTCCGTATAATGATAATTGCCCCAATCCTCCCACGTATTCTCAAACACTAGATAAATTTGAAATGTTACAGGTACTTGAAACATAACATTATGTGCATATACAGGGTGGAAACTTTAACTGGAATAAAATTCATAACTTGGAAATAGGCGATTTTTGTAAAAAATACCGAAACCGGTCAATTTTTATTCTTCCTTGCCCACATTTTGAGGCATATAGTTTTTGTATATCTGCTCCCGGAAGTGCGCAACCACGCCCAACTTTTTTTTTTCAAACGTAAGGGTATATCAAGTGACACCTCATTTGAAAGCTCAATTTGTAAGGAATACAACGCACTATTTGTTTCTTGAATATTTTCAAAGCCTACGTGCTAAAAAATAAAAACCAAGTTCAACACTATTTTATGCAACAAATGTTCAAAATGGGCACAGTTTCTCTCTTGGCAAATTACAAATCGATAGTAACATGCATCCCTTAGGTTTTGTAACATTTCCGGTGTGATTTGGCTGATTTTATCGTTCATGCCTAATACGTTGCTTAAGGTCCTCAATATTCTTCGGTTTTAGGCATGAAGTTAGGCAGCGACACATGGACAAATGGACACAAGTTTCTTTTTTTTATTGTGTGGCAGATACCTAGGGTACGGGTAGTTGCACGGTGTTGCCGACTTAGTTTCGTGGCGTTGAAAAGAATTAACGAACGCGTCAGTTGCTGTCTCATTCTCACAACCATCACTATGACAAAGATAGCAAACTTCACGATGTCTGAGTTATGTTCAAGTGACGAATTTGCCAAGAACTAGGACGGGTGGTCAGAATGGAAACGTAAGGGGACTCTTTGTTTACGTTGAGAAAAATCACATGATATCGTTCCCTCTTAAGTCATTAATGGACTTTCATAACCTCTGTTTTTCTATTTGGTATCACAAAATGCTACAAAAATCAAATACACTGCTCCCAGAAATTAACGCACCACCACAGAATAGATACAAATGTTTCTGTTCTGTGGCACCACTAACATTTTATTGAATAATCGAAAAGTCTATAAAAATTTCTACTCATGGATGCTATGATTTGTTAAAAATGTACGCGCACAAACTTTAGTTTTTTAGTAGATAGCTTGTCTCTGCTTATTTATGGTCAAAAAAGCCGTGTTAACACGTACAGTAAACGGTTGTCCTTTTTGATCGAACTGTATCATAATTTGTATTGTCTTGCTAGCGATTTGTAAAAAATCACAAGTTTTGGTCATAATGAATCGAGTTTCTCGGAATTTCAGCTGTGATGAATGCGTTGAAGTGGCTACATTAGCGGGTGAAGGATATTCCCATCGTGCGCTAGCGCAACCTACCATTTCTTGGGTTAGGCAACGTGATAGGGAGACTGGAGACCATGTTAGGCGTCCTGGACAAGAAAGACATCGGGCTACAACACCAGCACAGGACAGATATCTGATATTGCTCGCTGTCAGGGCACGCTTCACCAATACTAGACGTCTGCAAATGCAGGTAGCCCGAGGAACTAACGTTCGAATTGGCCTCGAAACCATTCGCCAACATCTTCTAGAAGACAATTTGCACATCCGACGCCCTGCTACTGGACCCTTTTATTAACAGCAGCTCATCGGCAAACACGTCCTGCAGTTTACTGAAAACCGTGCCAGGTGGAATGGTCCTGTTCTCAAATGAGTCCAGATTTTGCTTGGAGTCATCTGACAGACGTGTAAGAGAAATTCGACGACTAAATGAACGCTATGCCCAATGCAACATCCTTGGAAGGCAGCCTTACGGAGGTGGTTCGGTTATAGTTTGGGGTGGTGTATGTTCTACGGCTCGTACCTGCTTGCACGTTTTTCCCAGTGTGTCAACGAAAAGCACAGTTTATGTAACAGATATCCTGGACCAATATGTGATACATTTGCCCCATTTATCGGGGATAATTTCATCTTCCAGCATGATAATGCAAGACCGCACAGTGGTATAATTATGTACGAGTATCTGGACGAAGGCGGTGTTGCTTCTATGCAATGGCCAGCAAGGAGTGCGGACCTTAACTCGATAGAAAATGTGTGGGACATGATGGGGCGACGAGTCCGGGCTCTTCAGCCACCTCCAGCTACGCTGGATGAACTTGGTGAACAGATAATCGCTATTTGGGATAATCAGGACTAAGCAGATGTCCTGTCCGCTGTTTATAGCATGGGTAGACGGTATGATGCCGTCATTCATGCTAGAGGGGGAAATATACGCTACTGAGCGATTTTCTCTAGTTTCTTTTGTAGAGGCAGTTGTGACAATTTTTCTTTTTGTTAATTATTGTTGAATAAATTTTAATTTTTTTTATGAAACTCATTCTGCAATTTAAAACACTCCCGAATAAGAACTGATTTGTTTTGATTTATTTACAACTAACAACTATTTTCACATTTTTCAAAGTGATGCATTAATTTCTGGGAGCAGTGTATATTCGACAGGACTCTTGATATACGTTCTTTTAGAAACACATTGTACAGGGTTATTATAAATGATTGTAGTCGAAGCAGGTCATGCCCTGTTACGACATTTTTGCCGCTTTCATGCGAACTGTCAATTTTTGTCGCTGTCATTGTCATTTTTTAGGTGAAAAGTACGGTAATGAGAATTTTATTTCTTTTTTTTTAATTAACGATTGAATCCAAAAATATTGAATTGTTTTGCAACCAATTCTAAAAATATTGAGTTGTTTTGCACCCAATTTAACTCCTGTGTGTGAACGGTTTGTACTTACGCCTACTTGGACTACAATCATTTATAATAATCCTGTACAATTGTTTAGTAGAATAAATTATTTTGTAAAATCTCAGTTAGTCTTGAAGTTAGTTTTAAAAGGATTAGTGCACAAAATTTAAAAAAAGGAGTTTAATTATAAACTGAAGGTTAGGTCTTGACGATGGTGGTAATTGTAAGCTATTATCCGTTCACCTGACATCCGCACTGTCAGTGTCATTTTTTATCGACATTGGTTGAATGTACAGTCATGTTCAAATAAACCTAGGACAACTGTTGTAACGTAACTCTCAGTTTCACTTGTTCATAGAAATCTGAGGCAACTTTTTTTGGATTTTAAATGTGACTTCCACGCAGTTAATTAACATTTTATTAAAAAAAAATATTTTGGCTAAAATTAATATTTCAATAGTAATTATTTTATCATCATTAGGCATTTAGCGGTAAAAGTGCTTTTAAATGTGTAATCACTTGTCAACTTTGACAAATAAATGAAATCTGCAATTTTTCTGTCAGGAAAAAATTAATGGAAATATTGTTCAATGTTCAGCCCAGAGCCCACATTACCCTCGAAAAATAAAATTGTCCCAGATTTATCTGAACATGACTGTACATCAAAATTTTTACTTTTCTTTTGAGTGTACAGTTAATTTGAAAATTATCGAGTACACCTCTAAAATCAAGAAGTCGATTTATTACAGTTTTTTCCACATGTAAAGATGCCTTTTTGAAATTTGAGCGTCATATTTTTTATATAGGTTAGGTAAGTTTGACAACATAAAATGTCGTTGATTTAAGAACACCATAATAGTGTCTGTTTTATTCTCTGCACGGTGCTCTTGGCGATGTTATAATAGTGGGCTACACTTCGGATCGACCACCTTTCTTCTAATTTGGAAAGAATGAGAACTGTCGCGTTTTCGGTTAGATTAGATATTTTGTTTGTCAAAATTGACACTGTAGAAAATTAGGTGTACTCTATAATTCTGAAATTAACTGTACATTAAATCTAATGATAAATAAATGACTAGAGTCAAATAAAAAGAAGCTGGGTTATACACTGGTGTTTCAAATTATTTTATTTTCGTGCCTCCGGCCGAAGTTCGGTAGATTGTAGATGTCGAAATAGTTCAGATGCGTTGCTGGCCTAGTCCGGCAAAACGTAGGGATATTGAGTTGTCATCGGTTTCGGTTGGTATGTGTTATCAGAATTCTGTCAAGCGTCAATGTAAATTCTGTGCATGGCTCGTTAAAAATGTTTTTCTGTGTATTTACAATAACGTACAAACTACAAAGAAGCAATATTTAACTAAAATTAATTAATTAAAACTACGTTTTAAGTGTTTTGGATTGTTTTGAGCCACTTCTTGAATATGGGCTGGTGTATCCATTACATCACACCAATGTTTCAGGAAAACGTCAAAAAAAACCAAATTAATTAAATTTAGTAAATGTCCGGAAACAAGAGAGATGTTGATTTTACATTTTAAATGTTGCCAACACAAAAAAAGTCCCTAATACAAATTATTAAAATAAGTGCTTTAACTTTTATTTCACAAAAATCCGCAGAAGTCGGCACAAAAAATTGTGTGTATCACACGTCCAGAAACTATTTTGCGAGCATTCGTACTTGCAATACTCGTCTGCGACTCGTACAGCAAACCGTACTCATGCTCACAAACGTGCAGTTTCTGGCCTTGTGATACAAATAAATAACAGTAACAGAACACGTGATCAGATTCAACCAATCGAAGTCTCGGTTTCATGGGTTAATTGCGCATTAAAATTTAATTCGAATTAAATATTTAATTCTTTTTCTATAAACTGGCCTTTAATTTAATTAATGCTGAATACGCGTAATTTAGTAATAGTTGCATGTTATTAATCATTGCTATTATAGGTCTTTTTTAATATGCATCTAACAGGCCTATTTTTGGTACGCCTGGAATCAATTATTATTTCAGGTAACAAAGCGCCCAGATAAAAAATTTCTAATTGTTGTACCATATATTTGCTCCAAAAGTCATCATCTTTTTAGACTATCCCATTCTTCAAATCTTTTTGTGTAGACGACAAAATAACACTGTTTCCGCTTTCTAATATGTAACTGGCCTTCCACTTGATACATATAAAGATGATTGTGTAGATTTCAATATATGTAATTCTTTTATCACTCTCGCCTGCATATTCAGTGGGATCGATTGTACAATAGCCAATCTTTTTCGCTTTGATAGCTTCTTCAATTGTTTGATCACTTGCTGGAAACGGATATTTTACTACGATTTTTTAAACATAAAAAACTAAAAATGCCAAGCTTTCCAACGGTATAGGGTTTGTATGGTCGAATGTGAAAATCTAGGGTGCTATCCTAAAATCACTAAATTGAGAGCAAATTTTCCGCTAAAGACAAGCTTGTTAAAAAAGCCTTCGACCAATGCAATAATAAATACGGGGTGTCATTTGAAAAAAATGAGTTTTTGACATTTTTAGTTTGTAATGTTTAAAACTGCTGTTGAGTAAACAAACACTCAACAGATGTGGCAAACATTCAGGAATCAAATAGCGATTCAGGAATCAAATAGCGTCAATCATTTTAATTTATTTGCAATGATTTGGAAGATACAAATTTTCAAACGGACCCCTGCAATTCTGGTAAAAAAAAGCGTCACAGATCAAAAACGACGGCAAATAAGTAAAAACGACCTCTATAGATGTGATTCATAATTTATCATAGAATCCAAAAATTAAATCAAACTGAATAGGTTCCATTTAAAAAAAAACATAACTTTAGTGGGCCGTATGATTTCCCATTCGTTAAGCCTTTCATTAGCTAAATAATTGATTAGACAAAGTGAGAGTATATGCCAAGCACTATGTTAGACAGAGACAAAACAATTTAACGACGTTCTTTAACTTTAATGAAAGGGAAATCATACGGCACATCGTCTTTATAATATTCGTTCCTGAGAAGTAATTTAATTGATTTCTAATCTATTCATTTTCATATTATCTGCTTCAAATTTTTGAAATCTATTATTATTTAAATTCTTAGCCTGTGATCCGAAAATAATCATTGTCCCATAAGTTTTCATAATTTTACCTGTACCTCTACCACTAGACCACTGTCTAGTAGAAACTATGAGATATCTCCAAAACTAAAGAAATAATATTTATCGCCAAGAATATTTGCATTTTACAATCAAACTACCTGGAAGACCGCTCAGAGCACTGTACTTTGTGACCGTAAGGTAACTCCCGCTGAGAAGGTTCAGCTGTCATGATAGATTCAAAGTATGCAACCCAAATTCCTCGAAGCGTGAGTTTCAAGTGAACAGATAATACCATGTTTCATAAGCTACAATGTACAATGTACAATGTTCAAATAAATCTGGGACAACTGTTGTAACGTAACTTTCAATTTCACTTGTTCATATACATCTAAGACAACTACTTTTTTGGGTTTTAAATGTGACTTTAAACAGTTAATTATTTTTCATTTTATTAAAAAAAAATATTTTGGCTAAAATTAAGAATTCAATGATTGTTATTTTATTATCATTAGGCATTTTGCAGTAAAATTGCTTTGCAAAGTACCTATAATAATCACATGTCAACTTTGACAAATACATAACTGAAATCTGCTATTTTTTCTGACAGCAAAAAATCCATGGAAATATTGTTCAATGTTCAGCCCACATTATCCTCGAAAAATAAAATTGTCTCAGATTTATCTGAACATGACTGTACAATACATGGGAAATAAACGCAATCTGGGACAGCACATTCTTGACCGAATTTTTATTTAGACGCCCGATAAGTACAAGATTCCTCACATTTTTAAACAAGATATCCGAAAACAAATATTTTTCACAATTAATCACATAATTACCATTCGAATCTTCGATTACATCGCTGGTGTTGATTATCTTGTAATTAGGAGGTGCATTTTTAGGAGTATGCGGGCTGATTACTGTGACTTGGTGTCCTCGACTGGCGATTTCTTTCATCAAAAATTCAGCCAAAATATACTGGCTGTAACCAGGGGCTGGGAATACACCTAAAATGTTTGCACATTTTACTTGTAAGAGTAACAAGTTTGCGATAAACACAACTAGTTTCATCCTAATCACCTATTTCACTGACTTGCACTTTTGTCGTAAGCGGAGACTCTACTTTCATCAAGGCCGCGATAAATTTATTGGCATTATCAAATGTACCTAATTAAAGTGTGTCTAAAACAAATTGTTTCAGTAACTTTGAGATGAGAAAATGTATATATTTTATTTATTTCATAGTTATTTGAATATCAAGGCCGCGAAATCGTTCTTTAACGTACCGAGAGAAAAATTGTAGCCGAGGTCGCTTGCGACCGAGGGACGACAATCTCAAGGATGTTAAAGGATTTCACGGCCAAGGTGTATAGTTTATTCTCAAACTATATGCAGTTGTATCAGTTTATAACACGAACTACGTGTATGTAGCTATCTCTTTTCAACACATGTCAAACAAGTTCGTTGCCTCTGCTACGTTCGCTATTAAGATGGTCGCTCTAAGCATCTCACTCTAAACCGTCGATCTGAGTAACATAGAACTATTGACGTCTGTCGGACTCGGGACGGCGTAAGATAAATGCAAAACTGCTCATGCGCATCATCCATAATTATTGGAAAATTGAATGATATTTGGATTATTCAAAGCGATTATTTCGATTCATTCGATTATTGAAATACACTTATCGATTATGCCCAACACTAGAAAATACTTTAATTTAAATTTAAATTGGCATAAATTATGCCTTGCTGTCCAATACGGACGAACGGTATGTCGTTTTCTTGATCCAGGCGTGACGTCACTGCATATATTTCGGATATAAACTATACACAACACTTTTCGTGCAACATAAAATTTGTAATTATAAAATGAACAAGTAAAATTTACTTCACTGTCAATAAATATAAAGTCGGCTTACATGTCGGCATGCCGCTATGGCAATGACATAAATGAAACAATTCATTTAAAAAAAAATACTAAAAATTACGGTGTTTTAGTTCCGTGTTCTCCTCCAGAGTTAAAAAAATATTATAAATTATGCGATGTCTGGTGTTTGAAAAATGTTACAGAGATCAGAAAAACCTAGTGATGAAAATTATTTATTGTGGAAGGTAAATTTTAGGTTCTATTATGATAAGTTGTACCATCTGCCCCTTTTTAGGTCATTTTAATCATGAGAATATCAGGGGCCATGAGAAGAGACGAATTAACCAAAATGTCCTACTGATACTGATAGTGACCGTTCCTGTCACAAAAACTGGCATAAAGCGAACTTTCACTGTCACCAATCCAGATTTTGTAAGATTATACCGCAAAAATGCAGCCCTTCGTCCAAAACATGTTGCAAATTGTAGGGTATTCTACAGATATAAAAATAAGAAGTGTAATGCACAAGTCGTTGGAGAAATACCTAGCTTGCTTGCCAAATATCTTGGATTGCCAAATAGTAAAGAATACACAGTGGCCAATAGTGGTGCTGATATATCGGTTCGCAAACGTCAGGGTAGGTGGAAGTCGGTTACAGTAGCGGAATCATAATTATGTAGAAGACTTCATTGAAAACAAAACAAAAAATATCTAACTCAATTCCCGGTACTGCAGCGTCTGGTTCAAATCCAACTACATCAGATGTTGAGTTAATACCCATCGAAAATAATGTTTCAATTTCAAATGTTAACTGTTCGAAAATACTAATAGCTATTTATGTAACCAGTTAGGAAATGCGTTATTTTGTGTAACGAGTGGAATATTTGCGGGACGAGCGCAGCGAGATCCCGCAAAATCACACGAGTTACACAAAATTGCATTTCCTAACGTGTTACATACAAGATTTTTTCTAATTTTGACAAAAAAAAAAGTTTCTTCAAACGTTAAACGAAGTAATGAATTTCATTAATAATAGATTATTATTGTGTTAAAATATCAAGTAGGTAAGTAGACACGGTTATTTTGCTTAAAAACAAAAAATATGACAGTGTCAAATTTGTTTTGTGTATAATTGTACTGAGTTTTACTGGAAACATCCAAAATGTCTTCAGATTCAGATGATATACCAAGTGATGTAGAAGAGGCCGCACAAAGTGCGATATCGTCCGTAATCCCGAATAAGTCAAAAGCCAAATATGATTTAGCTTACGAGAAATTGGAAAAATGGTGTGAAGGAAAAAACATAAAGCACATCAACGAAAAAATTTTGCTGGCGTATTTTGAGGGAAAGAAGACTCTAAAAGCTTCCACACTGTGGACTCTTTATTCCATGCTGCGAAGCGAACTATCTCTAAAGAGGAATATTGATATTAAGAAATATACTAATTTAGTAGCATTTTTAAAGCGGCAGTCAGACGGTTACCACGCTAAAGAGTCCAACGTCTTGTCGAAACAGAATATCGCCAAGTTTTTAATTGAGGCTGATGATAAGACATTTTTAATGGCAAAGGTAAACTCGAATCGCACAATTAACTGTTTACATACTTATTATTACTACCTATCTTTTAAGGTTGCAATGATCGTTGGAATAGCTGGTGCATGTCGTAAATCTGAGTTAACCTTTCTACATGTCGAAGATATTGTGGACAATCAGTCATATTTTCGAGTTAATATTCCGAATACAAAAACAAAAGTTATACGTGAGTTTGTAATTACAAAGGGAAATATTGACGGAGTAAATTTTCTGGATATAATCAAGAAATACATTAATTTACGTCCACCGAATGTTAAACACAACCGATTTTTTGTTAAATATAATAATGAAAAATGTAGCATTCAACCCGTTGGAATTAACACTATTGGTAATCTACCAAAGATGATTGCCAAACATATTGGATTACCAGATTGTGTCTTATTTACTGGCCACTGCTTCAGAAGAACTTCGGCCACTTGGCTGGCGGACTCTGGAGCTGATATAATGAAAATAAAAAGACATGGGGGCTGGAAGTCCAACTCAGTAGCAGAAGGTTACGTGGAGGATTCATTAGAAAATAAGAAAAAGATTGCCACCGATATCCTTGGGGAGACATCAAATTGCGTTTCTCAGATATCGGCGAATTCTACTACCACTTCCCTTTCATCATCAGGAGTTAACATAAGTAATTGTAAGAATTGCGTTATAAATATTTACAAAAATTAATTAAACACTATAATTTTTCTTGATTTTTTTTTTTTGTAACTGGTGATACAATAAATTTTTTCCAACGTCAAGTCTGAAAATGACATTTCCATCACTCAATTTAAAGAGGAAAGTAGGCGTTTGCATCACATGTGAGGAAAGTAAATCACTTCCCTCACTAATGGGGAAAGTAATAAAAAATAATTTGTTCCTCATTTAGGTAATTTCATTTAAATAACCTTCTGATATAATTATACAATTATTGTAAGAATTCTTTATTAACATAGTTATTACATAGTTAACTTTTTTTATCGGTATTATAAAAATTAAATGTACAATTTTCTGCATGAATTGAAACTCCAACTGTGTCTGATTTATTTGCTAAATAATGTGTCGATACAGAGCTCGACGTTGACGCCACATTAGCAATTCTGTTTGGTTTCTCGGATAAGTTATTTCCAAGTATTTTTGTAGCGATAGAAATTTTATTTTGAATTGAATTTTCGATATAGCCCTCTGCTACTGCCGAGGACTTCCAGCCTCCATGGCTTTTTAATGTGAGTAAGTCAGCTCCAGCATCTACCAACAAGGACGCTGATGTTCTCCGCCAACAGTGCCCCGTGTAAGAAGAAGCATCTGGTATTTTCAAGTAATTTGCAATAATGGCCGGTACTTTGGCAAATTTGTTTATTCCTACGGGTTGAACGGTACATTTACCCTTTTGATAGTTCACAAACAATCGCCGATGTTCTGTAAGAGGTGATCTTAGAGAAACATATTTTCTGTATATCTCAATCAAATTCAAATCATTTGCTAGTTCATTTTTCACTGCAACTACTGTGAATACACGACTTTTTCCTGTTTTAGAGTCCGGTATATTTATTATCAATACTGATTGGGTGTCTTGTATGTCGTCAATTGTCATATTTTTCAATTCGTCGCAGCGGCAAGCACCCGACAATCCAATAATTGCAATAACCTGCACAATTAAGAAAAAAATTATTAATGAAAATTAATGTAAAAATTAGCAATTATTTAGTTTACCTTCATTAAGAGGAATTCTTCATCATGGGCCGTTGATAAGAACTTGAATATTTGCTCTCTTGAAAATATTTTTGATTTTTTGGCCTTATAACCAACGGATTGTCTTTTTAGAAATGCAACCAACTTACAATATTTACTAATGTCAACATTATTTTTGACAACCAAGCTTGCTTTCAGCATCGAATATCGTGACCATAAAGTCGATGATTTTTGCACTTTGGCTTGTTCCGACATGTACCCCAAAACTACCGACTCTGAAAAGCTTTTAATTTTTTTTTCTTGTCTCCATCTCATGAACATATCATATTCCCTTTCATAGCGTGCTCGCGATTTGAGAGGTAACAACTCCAAAGTTACCAAGTTCGCTGCCTCTTTTACTTCTGGTGGAGTATTTGGTAAATCTTCATCACTATCTACTTCCATCACTATTTCAATTCTTCTTTAGTTTTGGAAAAAACACGGTTTGACATTCAATAAATTAAATTTTATTGTTTACTGTGAGCATGGAAACGTGATTTTCAAATTTTAAATTTTACTTCTATGTTGATTTGTATAAAATAATAAATTGATAATACCTATCCAAGATAAACCGAAAAACTCTTGACGTTGGAAAAAATAGTATGTTACATACGTGAGGAAAGGTCCATTGCAAAACTTGAATGATTAGATCAACTCGCTATCGCTCGTGATCCAATTCTCATTCTCGTTTAGCAATGCATCCCTTTCCTCACTTATATAACAATATACTATTTCCTAACCAGTTAGGAAAGATTTTACTTTTCGTAACCAGTTACGAAAAGTGTGACGTTTCCAAACGTCAATTAATTTTGAAAAGTGTCACTTTATATGTCAAAATTAGAAAAATTTATTTACTTAAACTTCTGGAGTGAATATCAGTAATAAATAATGCAAATTGTACGATTAATGCAAACATTTGTCATAAATAATAGGTAGATATGTTGTAAGTGTGATAAATAAATTATTTGTAAAAGTTCTTACAATGTTTATTGAATTATTCCTCCCCTTCACGAGGTCCACCAGATCGACAAGATCAATGGGCTTCTCAGCAACAAAATCCGAAGGTTGGTTCTCCGCGACGAACTGAACAACTTCGAGACGTTTATCGCGAAGGCGAGAGGAGCTGAGGACGCCCTGAAAGAGGAAGAAATCCCAGAGATCGAAAAAGCAACCAAGATCCGCCCGAAGTGTTCATACTGTGGAGCCCATGGACTTGGACACACAGAAAAGGAGTGTCGGAAGCTCGCGAAGAGTCAAGAAACCACTCCGGCACGCCAGGCGTCTACGACGCGAACAACTCCAGGGCAAACAATTTGTTTTGGGTGTCGCCACCCTGACACGTGCGCTCGCAGTGCCCGAACGAGCGCCCTCAGAGGAACTCAACCACGGCCGAAATACTGACTGTAGGTGTAGGTGATGTCTGCAGGGCGTTCACGCCGGAAAAGAAGGTCTGGCTTATGTGGAATCGGGAGCCAGCCGTAGTATAGCCGGACATAACCTGTACGAGCATCTGAAGCGGATAAAAGCGCCGTTCACCAGGTTGACGCAAGAGTTAACGATGGCGGATGGAGAACCTGTGAAGATAGCCACCGAAGTCTACAAAGTACAGGTACAAGTGAACGGTCGAATAGTATACACACTTCTGTTATAGCCATACCTGAACACAGCTGAGGCAAGACTCTGCTGGGTATGGACTTCATCAAAGCGGCTGACGTTATTTTGGACTTTCCAAGGATGCAGTGGCGTTTCAGAAACCAGCGAACTTTAGTCAGTGAAAAGGAAGTCTCCCTGACGGCAAGCTCTGCTGAATTGGAGCCACTGCGATCTGACGAGGGTACTGAGCTGGACGAAGTTCAGAAAGAACAATTTGTTCGACTGCTTGATTCCCACAAAGAAGTGCTCGAGAAGAGCGATGAACCCACACCATACGCGGAACGCCGCATAACCTTGATCGATGACCGCCCCATTGCTACCACCCCGTATCGGATATCCCCTCAGCGGCGGGCAGTCCTTGAGAAGAGGATCCAGAGATCGAAAACGGATGCCAGCTCCTATGCATTGGGGACACGTCAACTGTAGGGGGAGGGTCCGGACAAAAGACCTGTGGAATACGCGAGCCGGTTGGTAACACCAGCCAAGAAGAATCACACAACGAGAGAAAAGAAAGGCCCTGTCGCCTATGTGGTGGCTGAGGTAGATGACCTGGAGCGTCCCCTAGGCAAATACCACGTCCCAGCACTGAGACCTTTTGTGTCATCCGTAGGTGACAGCCACTCCGAACCAGTTGCACTTCTCCGAAGACGAGGTCGCCCCCGGAAAGCGTAGCCTGATGACCGCCCCGAAGACGAAGCAACGTCGAACCAACGACGTTCTCCTCCACGTCATATCCGAGGAGTTCGTCGAGGCGCTGCTCGACCACGAGAAGACCGTACATAAGCCAGGCGTACCCAGTTGGATCCCACCTGAGGGCAGCTAGTGGAATCCAAAGGGGGAGTGTAACGAGATGACCCATAGAGGGCGCTTCCAACCTTATTACATTAAGGTCACTAGATCAACACACGTAGTGTGTTGATTTAGTCACCTTATATCACATTTCTTCTGCTCCGCCTGCGATCTCGAGATCGCCATCTTGGTCACTTCCATCGCTTCTGTCCGGGTCGTTGGAGAAGTGACACGTGCAATATTTTTACCCATCAACTTACAATTCAACTTACGAACCCATCAATCATTATTGTATACAGCGTGAATTTGAAATACGTCAGAATCTTAAAACCCCAGGATCTTCAGACCAGTTGTGAAAATCACGTGCACTCAGTCTTGCGCTATAGATCCGCATAAGGACAGAAAAGCCATGTACAGTTCAGGCACAAAAGTTGAATACGCCACTGATATCATGTTAGGACGAACAGTAAGATTTAAAAAGTTATCGAGTGCAACGCAAAAAAGGTGCAAAAAGTTTTATTACGCGGGTGCTAGTACCGCGTGCAAATTAGTTGTTTTCAGTGGGACCTTCGGCTATTGTTTGGTTGGAATTTTGTGTCTCAGTGTGTCATTTCATTATCATGGAAAATTATACCAATAGTGAAATGACCGATATGGTACTTTGTTACGGAAGTGCAGATGGTGTTGGCTTAAGGGCACAAACTTTGTATCGCAAAAAGTTTCCGGCGCGTCATGTTCCGCATTCGCAAACATTTCTGGCTGTTGTATACGGGAAAATGGTACTTTTCGATTGCATTCGTCAGCAAGAGTTTTGTGAGTGATTCAAATGTGCGTCGATTAACCTTATTTTATGCGAACGGAGGTTTTAACACCCATATTCATCAGCGCAAATCCCGGACGATGCAGCAAGTTTTGCAAGGGTACATCGAAGGGTACAGACGACATTTTGAACATTGTGTCTAATAATAATTGCTTTGACTTTTCCTTTCACTTGGTTTTCACTCTTAATCTTACACGTTTTTGCGGCTGTGTTTAAAGTGTTTTTCGGCTATTTCATTCAAAACAAGGTTTTGTCACTCTTGGTTTTTAAATCGTTTTTGCGGATATTCATGTTTCGATTTATTAGAACTTTCAGAAGCGTCTCGTTCGGGATGGAATTAAGTTGAATTGGACTTTATGAATTTAAAATATTTAACCACATTTTCGGTTTATTCACTTCCTGAAGATCCGGGGGTTTTAAGATTGTGACGTATTTCGAATTCACCCTGTATATCTGTCGTACAATAAACACATCGAACCGTTACAGTAGGACAATTATTATGAATGTAGCGGCAGAATTTCGTTTTATTAAAAAGATAACGTGAAGGAAGGTTACTGTTTGTTTATTAAAAAAAACAGGTTTCACTGGATTTTACTGAGTGACAATCACAGTTCGTCCGCCCCAAGTGCGCATTTCGACGCGTCGCCGTCGTGCGCTGCGATAGAACTCGTTTCCCCCACCATGTACTTCGCACCCAGCGAATATATTTTTATCTATAATAAAATCTGATATACATTTTGTTTTCATCGGCTGATTTAAAAAAATACTTTCACTGTTGGATAGACAATAAAAATTTAACATTTAACTACTGTTATTAAAAGTTTGTGAATTGTTGCGCCGCCACTGGGTGGATTATAATAGTAGTTATAATGAATGCTAAAAGATAACAATTTAATGACTTAAATTTAAGAATTCTTATTCCTTACTTAACACTCGCCCTACATGCAAAATAATAAAGTCAATATTAAATTGTTTATTTGCTCCGAGATTAGATAAATTGTTTTAAATCAAGATCGCTCTTTGGTGACAGTGTTATCAAAATAGAGACCGTATTTGCGGTTGCATAATGTTAGCTTCTCTGATCACGTGTATCTAATTTTCAATCGTTAACAGTAGAGAGCAGAGCTCATATGTATTGACAGTAATATTTAACAATAACTGAAGCAACAATTATTGCAATGAATTGGTTAAAAGTTCTAATTTTCATTAGTGTTGTGATATGTGAAAGTCAAACTTACAAGATTTTAGGTGTTTTTCAAATACCCACTGGAAGTCATTACATACTCGCATCGAAATTATTTAGAGAAATTGCAAACAGGGGTCACGACGTAACATTTATTACTCCATATGTAGGAAAAACAAAAATAAAAAATTTGAAAGAGATTCCAGTAGTGAGTTTGCAAACAATATTAAATGGTAAGAAATTGTACATTATTCAACCTTTGTGATGGACCTTCGATCGATACAAGGTTCTATAAAATTTCATTATCACAATTTATTGTTAATAATGTCAATGATATTATACAGCTTAATATCTCGCTTATTTGCCAATCGATTTTTATGAAATTTAAAATAAAGGTATGTATTTTAGATGGTGAAGGTTCAATTAGTAATAATAAAATTACTTCAAGTTAAAAAGGTTTTAACACATGTTTCCTTTATTGAAAATGAAGCGTAATTATTATTAGATTGGTAAACATTAAAAAATAGGTGTCTACATAAACAATTAACTAAATCACTCGTCTTATTTAACGAAAAGATTAGATTTTGTGAAGGTATTTGAGCAGTTACCTTTTGAAACAATTGATGAAAAGTTCCCAAGCAACATTTTGTACATCCCTTAAAATCTGTCAAAAGTGCTTTATTAGAAATGTAAAATTGTATAAATTTGTTGAAAATACATATTCTAAAAATAGACTACAATGGCAGATATTTCAATATTGCTGAAAAAGGAAACTATTTTTGCCTATGGAGAGTGTCGTAAGGACTTTAATGACACAGTTCGTTTTCTCGTGGAACACTATCTAAATGTAGGCTTTACAAAATTTAAGGTTCAGAGAGTCGTCAATTTATTTGAAGACACAGGAAGAGTACGTGAACTAAATTACCTTGCTAAAATATCCCGATCGCGTTTTTGTCCTTTATGGAAGAATTAAAGCATCCAGTATAATAAATTACGTCCAAATGTTGTCTTTAGGTTTGTAAGTGTTTGTAAGGTTAGAAAGATAAGCGTCAAATATGTCATCTGCGTTTTGTGCCAAGAGGGGTGACCAAAATTTAGCGATAGTGCGCGTTTGTTTCATACGTTTTTGCATCTGCAGCCTCACGTTTAACACAGTTTTTTTCTTTTTTCTTCAAAGCAGACGTCTTTCAAGGACGAGTTTCTTCTTACAGTATTTTTTATTGACGATCAATTTTTTGATGTAAATCTGAAGTGATTCAACATTTTAAAAAGGCATGTAAAAATTACGTTTTTAAGACTTTATGCTCGAAAGTCTTAGATGAGACACCCTGCATAAGTTTTAAACATATGTATAGTCGAAATGTTTTGCTTAAAACTTATGAGTTATGATTGAACTGTACATTAGTGAGATCTGTCATAAATTCCAATAACCTTATTGGCGCGTTTAGTTACTTTTGCTGGTAGTGCCAACTTAACGACAAGTCCCCAATCCACATCCATAACGTTCCAGTTATACACTTTTGTTCACTGAAAAAGCATACACTGTGTAAATCAGATTTACGAGTACCTGATGTCACTGTCATTGTCAGTGGCAGATAATTGAAATATTTCGATTTCAGTCGAAGTAAAAGTGCATTTTCAAGGTTTATTCTGGGTTCTTTTAAATTACACAGCCAAAAAACTTCAAAAATCTCACTCAAGACTTGTATACTTTTTCCGTGTATGTATGTCAAAATGAGACATGTCGGTATGAAAAACTACGCATGACTTCCATGTTTCAAAATCAATTTTGAAAATGTTTTTTAACAAAAAAAAATTAGTGGAATTTGCCGTTAACCTTTTATAAATAGCTATCAAATTAATTTGTAATCGCGTTATTTATGAAACCGAAATCGTAATTATGTCGTTACTTGAACTCCACGCTCCAATTAACACAGCTTGAAACACAGGTTAGATCTCGACATATCAATCGCAAAAGACATACGGATTCAAATCCATGGATGACTCGATTACAAATTAATTTGATCGCTCGATATAAAAAGGTCAGCTGATCAATAGTCTTTTTTTAATTTTAAATATTTTTAGCAAACAACACAAATGGAATATATCAAATGGAAAATACAACACCTCTTGAAAAAGCTAAATACATAACAGATTTATCCTACAAGTTCACTAATCACTTGTTGGGAAGTGAGGAGGTACAGAATTTATTAAAATCGGAGGAAACGTATGACGCAGTTATAATATACCAATATCTGAATGATGCTCTTCTGGGGATTGGTCATCACTTCAAGGCACCTGTAATTTTGTTTTCCTCAATGCCATTGTATGTCTCAGAAAGCTTTCTACTCTCACATCCTGCACCTTCATCATACGTACCAAACATAATGATTGAATATACCGCTCATATGAATTTTTGGCAACGTCTAAGAACCGCTTTCTACGACGCTTGTATAATTTTACACTATAATTGGATAATGTTGCCGAAACACAGAGAACTCGTTTATAAATATATTCCAGGCAAACCAGACCTCTACGATTTTCTCAATAATTCCAGCTTACTTCTAATCAATTCTCACGTTAGCTCCTACGAAGCTATTCCTCAAGTCCCCAATGCAGTAGAAATCGGAGGTTTCCATATCGAAGAGCCAAAAAAATTGCCAGATCATTTGCAAAAATTTCTCGACGAATCTACAAATGGAGTTATAGCTTTTTCAATGGGTTCTATTTTGCAAAGTACTGATTTACCCGAGTCTAAAAGAAATGCAATCTTGAAAACCTTCGCCAAATTAAATGAAAACGTATTATGGAAATGGGAAGATGATAAACTACCAGGACAACCGAAAAATCTCAAGATTATGAAATGGATACCCACGTCAGATGTTTTAGGTGAATATTTCTTGTTGTCGTTATGTTTCCTAACAAAAACAAATTTTAGCTCATCCAAACGTAAAAGCATTTATTTCTCATGGAGGTTTGTTGAGTACCATGGAAAGTATGTACCATGCTGTTCCAATGGTGGGAATTCCAGTTTTCGTCGATCAAAAAATGAATATGGCAATTGGTGCGGCTAACGGTTATGCAGTTGTAGTAGACTATCGGAATATCACAGAAGAAAATTTATCAATCGCATTGAAAGAAGTCTTAAATGATCCAAAGCAAGTTCCTTTCGTGGTATATTTCGACGTACTAATATAGTTTTTATAGATTTAAAAATAACATGAAGAAACGTTCTGAAATAATGAGAGATCGACCCTTAAAACCCGTCGAAAGTGCTCTTTACTGGATTGAATACGTAATTCGTCATCAAGGAGCGCACCACCTTAGATATCCCGGAATGGATTTAACCTGGTATCAAAGATATCTCCTCGATGTTGCTGCTTTTGTTACTTGCGCGGTTCTAATTTCAGTTATTGTTATCAAGAAAATATTAAATTTAATTTTAAAACAAGCATCTAAAAATGTTGACAAAACCAAGAAAAACAAGTAATACTGTAATTAAGAACAACAAATTTAATTAATAAATCTAAAATAGTTATTGAATGTGTATTAGTAATAGTCTCAACCCTCCACGACCCATAGTTATTTATTATATAAGTGTTTTAGATAGCATTTTATCCACGCAAGAATATTTAAACGCGAGTGCGAACGCACGAGCGTTTAATATTCTGAAATGGATAAAATGCGACAAAAACACGAATGCAATATACTCGTAACGTGTTTGGAGAAGATGTGCACGTCAATGAATGCAACATT
Organism: Tenebrio molitor; assembly: GCF_963966145.1. NCBI lineage: Eukaryota > Metazoa > Arthropoda > Insecta > Coleoptera > Tenebrionidae > Tenebrio > Tenebrio molitor. The sequence goes on along the minus strand of NC_091048.1, from coordinate 17,991,437 downwards.
TTTCTCAGTCTATCAACTATATCACATTCTTATAATAATGACAAATGGCAAAGAACCTGCCTCATAGTGAAACAGGCTTCGGAGTATATCGTTCTGCGCAACTAACGCCACATCCCCTTTTTTTTTTATTACTATATCTGTTCGTTGTCCGGGGTATAGTTGAAAAAAGTTGTTTTGGTGAAAATAAAATTAAAACATTATTTTATTTTCTTTCAATGAGAATATACTGTTTCCATCACGTCGAGCACCGTTTCATCACAACAGTAGCACCTAAAATTATCTTTTTACTTAATTCGTTTCAAAAGAATATTCTTTATACAGGGTTATGATAAAATAACGCATAAAATTCATAAAACTCACAATATTAATTTTTGAAAAAAATGCAAAAACGTCAAACAGTTTTTTAAATTCTGCGTCTTTTAATAATTAATATTTTTTTCAAATGGGAAGCTACGATTCCGATTAGATTATTTGATAGAGCTTATTTTTCTGGATTATAAAAAATCTAGTTTAAGTAGGGATTACATAAAAAAAAAATAAGCAAATTAATGAAGAATGAAATAAACTTGATTTTAATAATAACTGATAAATAAATTAAACAATACTTGAAGGCAAGAATTTACTCTAAAAACTGTTTGACGTGTTTTTGCATTTTTTTTTTAAATAAATACTGTACGTTTTCTGAATTTTGTGCGTTGTTTTATCATAAGCCTGTATAAATAGTGTAAATTATGAACACCCCAACCGTTTAATTATCATCTTTTTGAATTAGATTAGATAGAATTAACTATAAATTATAGTAACATGCATTTATGGTTTTATCTACTACCATTAAATAATACGTTTATTATTTACGTAACTATAGATACATTATGCTAGTCATAAATTACACCCGTTACTTATTATAAGTCACTTGTGATTTATCATAAGTCAGATCTGAAAAATTTTGTAAGTGTTTTATGAAAAAAAAGTCATAAGTCATAGATAAAACGTCGTATTTAACTCGCGAATAATGCCTATAATCCACTCTGGTCCACTCTAGTGGATTATGATAAGCATTATTAGGTCGTGAACTAATATACTATTATTCATTGGAATTATGTGGACAATGCAACCAACTAAACATTTCCGCGATAAAACACAACAGGTAATGCTGAGTGACAGTATAATTACTATTAATTAATTAGATGCTTCAGTACCAAACGTAAATTCGATTAACATTGTTGAATATAAATGTTGCGTCTTTGTGTTATGCATATATGTTATATGTATGTGTCTAAATTTACTCAAGGTTGACCTTTAAGTGTTATCTCAAATGGTGACAGGAATGATAAATGTTATATAATACAGATATTAAAACGTGTGAATCTCCAGATTATCAGTAAAAACAAATAATGAATGTACTGGTTTTACTTTTTGGGCTGTTGCTTCTACATAATGGTGTACACGGTGCAAGGATTTTGGGAGTTTTCCCAGTGGGAGCACCCAGTCATTACATCCTTGGCAATTCGTTACTAAAAGGATTAGCAGAAAAGGGACACGACGTAACAATGGTTAGTCCGTTTACTGAAAAGAATCCACCAAAAAATGGTTCGTACAGGGATATTGTACTCACTGGATTCGCGGAAGAACATGAACGTAAGTTTAGTTGTTGAATGTTTTTTTATTCAACGGTTTATTCTATTTGTTCTTCAATTAAATAAACAAAAGTGGTGCAGGTAGTCTTAAAGAAATGAATCTGTTCGAAATGGAAAAGAAAAACTTCTTTACCGTTCTTCCGTTTTTTACCACTATGATGATAGAAGCATGCGAACGAACTCTCAATCATACAAATGTACAAAAACTGATCCATTCCGACGAAAAATTTGACGTTGTTATTGTCCAATTTTTGAACGAGGCACAACAAGCACTTGCAACACACTTTAATGCTCCATTAATTCTATTTAGTACAATTGGGGCAAGCTCTTGGATTAATCAAGCAGTTGGAAATCCACAACCTCTGGCTTACGTACCAGAGACTTTAATTGGATTCTCTTACAAAATGACATTTTCTCAAAGATTAATTAATGTTTTGGCGTATGTTGTCAAATTAGGTATGTATCATTTCTACATGTTTCCACAACAAGACAAATTGATAAAAAAATATTTTCCAAATGTACGTAATGATATATACGACGTTATGTATAATACTTCAATTGTGCTTCTCAACTCACATCCAAGCATTCACCAACCTGTTCCATACGTTCCAAGCATGATCGATGTTGGTGGACTTCATCTGAAACCTCCAAAAAAACTACCCAAAGATTTACAAGAATTCCTAGATAACGCCAAAGATGGTGTAATTTATTTTAGTCTAGGTTCAAATTTAAAAAGTACTCTTCTTCCTAAAGAAAAGAGACAAATACTTCTCAATACTTTTTCCAAGTTGAAAGAGAAAGTCTTGTGGAAATGGGAAGAAGACATTCTTCCAGGGAAGCCTCCGAATGTTCATATAGCAAAGTGGTTACCACAACAAGACGTATTAGGTATGTAATAATGAAATTACAACAATTGTTTCAATGAATAAAGAATTTATTACAGCTCATCCAAATCTTAAACTTTTTATCACCCATGGCGGTCTCTTAAGTACAACAGAAATAATTTACCACGGAGTTCCAGCTTTAGCAATTCCGATAGGTGGGGATCAAAAATTAAATGCTCAACAAATAGTTAATCAGGGAATAGGACTTACGATAAACTTTCAAGAAATAACCGAAGAAGCTTTAATCAAGAAAATTAATCAACTTTTAACAAATCCTAAGTAAAAAGAGCGAAAGAAAGTCAACTTTGTAAAAAAAATTGTTTTTTTCAGATATCTGAAAAATGCTAAAAGTAGATCAGATTTCTTTCATGACAGGCTTGTTAGTCCACTGGACACAGCGATTTATTGGGTCGAATATGTGATACGACACAGGGGAGCCCCGCATTTAAGAGTTGCCGCTCTAGATTTGTCCTGGTACCAATATTTTCTTCTAGATGTCATTGTAGTGGTATCGGCGGTGACTTCACTTGTTACTTATGTCTTGTATCAAATTGTTAAAAAAATATGTTCAATTTGTTGCAAGCCACAAAAGCAAAAACTGAAATCAAACTAAAACAAATTAATAAATAAATTGACAACTGTTGTAAAGATTTTGTTTAACCTGCAGAATATATTTTTGAGGTATGTGAAATTTTAAACTTCTTGTCTATTATTAGGTATTATTCCATCAACTGTCAATATGTATTTTCTTTAAAATAAATGAATGATTTGACATTGATTTTTAATTTTGTAGAAGTACAGCAATTAGAAATATATTTTGATAGCACACATTCAAGCAGGCAGAATCAATACAAAATTAATTTAAAAATGAATGTTTTAATTTTTATCTGATATAAATAACAATAACTTATCTTTGAGAGCTTTCACAAATTTTTTTAAACCCTGCGTTACACGGGTGCATTGCTAGTCACACAAACACACGGGTTGGGTCTGAGAGAGCCAAAATTGATTAATTTTTTTTTTTTGCAAATTAGATCATGGTTTTTAAGTTCTGTTGCTGTTATGTTCTCCGTTAGTGTTTGTTTTTCACATATCCATTTAATTATTACAAATTTTAATTTAAAAATAAGCTTTGCGATTTGTTCTTAAAATACTGCATTTTTGGCATATATTTGTTTATTTACGTTTAATTCCAAACAAACATTTTGTGAAATAGTGTTATTTATTTTTTTCATTAGATAATTCATAACACCCTTCTCTGAAGTCTTCAAAAGGCAGAAACAAAAATTTGTACAGAAATTAAAAAATTTCAAAAATCACTGCGAAAATTATCCACGCAAACAAAACAAAACACCACGCGGTATGTTCTAATCATAACCCAGCCCTTCAAAATTTACAAAAATATTTTGCTTTACAATCTTTGCATTGCTTACAACGTCATGGACTATTTTCAGGTGGTTCCGGGCGCTATTCCTCCGGAAGTCCTGTCAAGCACATTGTTGATTTTCGAATGCTTCGTTTTAGGTGTAGATCATTCCCTGTTTATATTTCTTATTTGAGGCTCTCGTCTTGTGTTTATTATTTGTTATTTGTTGTTTTGTTTATTTGTTATTTTTTTTATTTCAGAATATAAGAATAAAAAAGTTACGCGATGACACGGGTTGGGTCTCACAGATCCAAATGTCCTCCAGACCAAAAATGGCTCAGGAATTATTTTAATTAATTCCTACAATCTAAAATACACCAAAAGTTGAGAAGGTACTGAAGAGCCCAATTAAATTACTTAAAACATAACGAAAATATGGCCTATTTTTACATGGTCTGGGTCTCACAGACCCAACCCGGGCGACGAAGGGTTTTAAAGGAATACTTCGATATACATATGTATCACCTTAAACTCGACAAATTCAAAAACGGTCTCCTTTTCCAAATATTTAATATGAAATTCCGCATTTCGGTCTTGTGTACGGTTAATGATATAGCTAAAATTTATCTACCTGTTTTGTACAATCAGAAAATGTAATGTTGAGATGATGACACGCAAAAAATATACCAGTCATGGTTCGTCAAAATTTTACGTTAGCTTTCATATTTGCGTATTCGACATTCGACCTCTCACAGCTGAAATATTGAGTAACTATGATTTTAACAACATGAATCATCCCAACTAATTCATTTAGATGTGAGATAACATAGTACATGTCTAAAGATAACACGATAGCAGTCAGCATTCATCCATCCCACAGTTTTTATTCACAGCTACAACGGAACACAATGAAACCGATTGTATTATTTTTTACGTCGCTTGTACTATGTGGAGTGAACGGTGCCAAAATTCTTGCCATATTTCCAGTGCCTGCTCGAAGCCACTATATACTTGGCAGTGCATTAATGAGAGGATTAGCCGAAAGAGGACATGACGTTACGATGATTAGTCCCTTTAGTGAAAAAAATCCACCGAAAAACGGTTCATATCGAGATGTAGTACTTACAGGATTTTTGGAAGAAAGAGAGCGTAAGTTTATTGCATCGCATTGCACCATTTTTGTAATAAATAATTTAGGTAGGAGCAAAGAAATGGATATGTTCGAAATGGAAAACCTTAATTTATTTATGCTTTTACCATTTTTCATCAACATGATGATTGAATCGACAGAGCTCACCTTGAATCACACCAACGTGCAAACACTCTTAAATTCCGATGAAAAATTTGACCTTGTGATAGTCGAACAATTTATGAACGAAGCACTTAAGGGCCTGGCGCCTTATTTTAATGCGCCTATGATTGCATTCAGCACAATTGGAGCAAATACTTGGGTCAACATGCTGGTAGGAAATCCAGCACCACCTTCCTACGTTCCTGACGCCCTGCTCAGTTACTCTAGCAACATGACATTATACGAAAGGACACTTAACACTATGAATTATGTTTATGCGGAGATGTTGTACCATTTTTACTCGTTTCCCCGCCACGAACAGCTATATAAAAAATATTTTCCGAACAATCCTGGATTTTACGATACTCTCTATAACGCGTCCATAGTATTGCTCAATTCGCATTCAAGCACGAATCAACCCGTTCCATATGTACCAAACATGATCGACATTGGAGGATATCATGTACAACCCCCAAAAAGTTTACCAAACGACTTACAAGAATTCTTGGATAATGCTAAAGACGGCGTCATCTACTTTAGCTTAGGCTCCAATTTAAAAAGCGCCGATCTACCACCAACAAAACGTAACGCTTTTCTTCGTACTTTCTCTAAATTGAAACAAAAAATTTTGTGGAAGTGGGAAGAAGACGTTCTACCAGATCAGCCACTAAATGTCAAAGTAGGAAAGTGGTTGCCCCAGCAAGATATTTTAGGTAACATAATTCGAATTATACGTTGATAAGTTCTTAGAATGTTGGATCATAGCCCATCCCAATGTCAAGCTTTTTATAAGTCACGGTGGTCTACTAAGTACAATAGAAACAATATATCACGGAGTGCCTGTTTTAACTATTCCAGTAGCAGGCGATCAGAAACTGAATGCACAGCGTGTGGTCAGCCAAGGATTTGGACTTTCTTTAGGATACAAAGCAGTTTCTGAAGAAACGTTAACGCAGAAAGTGAAGGAACTACTGGAAAATCCAATGTAAATATTTAAGTATTTGCAATTCTGTTAAAATATATCGTCTTTATAGGTACGGAAAAACGGCTAAAAGCAAATCGGAAATTCTTCACGATCGACTTGTCAAGCCAATGGACACAGCAGCGTATTGGGTGGAGTATGTGATAAGACATGGAGGAGCACCTCATTTAAGGGTGGCAGGAGTAGATTTGCCATGGTATAAGTACATGCTTGTTGATGTTGTTGCCTTCATTTCAGCCATCTTGTTGTTAACTGTATATGTATTTTCTAAAATAATGCACATGTGTATTTATTTTATTAAGCCCACAAAGCAGAAATTAAAACGAAACTGAGATTAACCATTATATTTATCACATAATTAGATATTGATAAAATAAAATAAGTAAATCAATAAATATTTTATTTTTTATATATTCTTCTTTATCTTTAAACTCTCAATAAAAAATAGCATTGCATTTTTGGTGCAGATCGAACTTCAGTTTACTCGATGTTATTGAGATAACACACCACATTAACTTAACAGGCACAAATCATTCTAACATACAATTATTGTACAGTTATTTTACATATTATAAGACACCCAGAAAAGCTACTAAAGTATGTGCATTAATTACAGGATTAGATGAAAAAGTTCATGACATAACAATGATTAGTACCTTTAATGAAACAAAAGTAACTGACTAATTGTTCTTCTCAATGTACTATTTAAATAGCAAAAATTAAAATATAATTTAGGTCTGGGCCAAGGAACCAATCTGTTCGAATTGGGAGACATTAATTTAATTATTCTTTTACCAATTTTTGTAAACATGATGCTTGAAAAAACCGACCGTACAAACCTAAAAACACTTCTAAATTCTGACGAAAAATTTGACGTTCTAATACTCGTAGTTGAACAAATAATGAACGAAGAAGTTAAGGGCCTTGCCCTCGTTTTAGTGCACCATTGATTTCATTGGACATAATTATTGGTGCAAATAAATTAACATGTTGGTAAGAAATCCATCACCAACTTACGTCCTGATGGTTTGGTCAGTCACTCAAGCAACATGACCCTGTACGAAAGGACAATCAACACATTGAATTATGTTTATGCGCAGGTGTATTACAACGTACATATACTCGTATACTCCTTTTCTCGCAACGAACAGCTATATAACAGTTATTAAGGTATCAAGGTTGTTATAAGGTTGATAACACCCGTGGTGCCTTCAACGTTTAATGTCCGACGAGTTTCGTGTGTTTTTGGATTGACAATATAATTTTTCTTCAAACATCCGTAAAATATGACATTATACTGCTGGATTAATAATGCTAAAGTCATGGCATCTGACGAGCTGACCAGCCGCTGAAAAGCGGCTGTAATAGCTATTTATCTAACAAGTCCATAATGTCATGCTTTATTGGACGAGTCGAGTTTATGGACGAGCGAGCGCTACGAGCGAGGCCATAAATAGAAGAGTCCAATAAAGCATCATTATGGACGAGTTGCATACAATATTTTATGTTCGACTGCATTATTTGTTCAAATTACAAAAAAATAACAGTGACATCTATGAGGTAAATGTAGAATGACAGCAGGTTTACGACTTTATTTATTATAGTAGTATTTATTATTTGGATAATATAATAAGTTACCTATTTATTTAAAATTTGCACAAAAGAAACCACATTTTTTTATTTTACAATTTTATTTACACTCATGAACCAACAATAAGCCGTGTCGCTACGTATTTTTGCACAGCGACATCTAACACCACAAATTCCAAACGCGATCAACCAAAAATTTAAATCTAGTTGGCGATTAACTAGAAATTTACCTTACGGACTAGTCCGATAAAGTGGTAGTTTATGGCCTTAAAATAACGTCATAAACCATCTATATTTGTCACAGTCGAACATAAAGTTATTATCTCCGCTGATTTGGCAAGTAATTCTCGAAATCAAGTTTCTGCAGTTAAGTTTTGTGTAAGGATTTTAGTTTGATGTAACGTCGATTCGCTACACCGAATTTAGTTATGTTTCACTTACGTATTCGTCAAATGAGGAACACGTAGAATAACCACTAATTTAGTTAAACAATAAGCATAATCGTTAAGTTGAAGGTCACCTGTAAAAGGAAAGCTTTTCTTGCGAACCTAATAATTTAATTTACGCATTTTTCTCATGAACTAGTTCGATTGTTCATTTCATTTAATTCTGACTATTTTTGACGAACCAGTTCATTTTAATTAGCATACATATCTTACGTTGAACAAGTTATTAAAATTCATTTCTCTTTTCAAAGTTTTATCCTTGTATTAACAATTCATTCATTAAAGTGAACTCTTTCATTTCAACACGAAATAAGTTTTTTCATTTTGCCGGTGTCGAGAATTAGAAGCCCTTGTTCCGGCAACTGAACAAGAACACGACAGCTCCCAATATAGTCGCCTCTCGCCCATTTAACGAACCCACACCAGGGCCCCGAATAAAACCTGAGAGCCCGGTCTAGTCACTGTCCCATTTTGGGTCATAACTGAATGCACAACGTTTCTGAGGAAGCCTTGCCTAAGAAATTAAACGAACAATTGGAAAATCTAATGTAAATATAAGATTGTGTAAAATTCTGTAAGGAGGTGTGTTACGGCCAGCAGGCCGTCACAAAAGACACCCCTACCAAAGGGTGAGTTAGGGCGCCTGCGCATCTGGTAAGACCAGAAATGGTAAAAACAACATTGTACATTCACCCACCAACCAGCAAACTGTACCATTTTATTAAAATAAACGTAGTTATTTAAGGGTTCACTTTCTTTGATTGAACTTCGAGTGTTAGCGTTCGTATAAAGTCGCATCCGCGGACAAACAAAGCTTTGCGGTGTGAACATTGGTCCTTCGAGCCGGATTATTTTTATCACTCTTGAAAGATGGGCAAATTTCATTGCAAAACGGACATCTGCGTCTGCAAAATACCCACTTAGGGTGGGTTCTCGGGGGCCAACTACACCTTCAAGGATTAGGCACAGTCTCGACAAACAATGTGTCCATAAATATGGACAATCTTAACAGCTTAGTCGGCCGATTCTGGGAGGTAGAGGGCTATAAACCTCTTTGTTCAAACAATCTTACCAAGGACGAAATAAAAACCGAAAATCATTTTATACAAACATTTCAAAAAGACGTTACGGGAAGATTTATCGTCAAATTACCAAGTAGAAATAACGTAATCGAACTGGGTGATTCTTATAATCTAGCAAAAAAACGGTTTCTCAATTTAGAATCGAAACTAATCAAAAATAAACAATTTCAAATTGATTATGGGAATTTCATCCGCGAATATCGTAATTTAGGACACATGGAGAATGTACCATTAATCGAAATAAACAACCCTGATTGCTATTACCTTCCTCATCACGCAGTATATAAGAATTCTCTAGATTCAAAAAAAATCCGAGTGGTGTTCGACGCCAGCGCGAAATCCAATAACGGAAAAAGTTTAAATGATAATCTTCTGGTCGGTCCGAAACTCCAGCAAGATCTTTTAGAGATTCTCATTCGTTTTAGGACACATCAATATGTACTAAACGCGGACATAACAAAGATGTACCGCCAGATCAAAATTAACGAGCACGACAAAGATTACCAAAGAATCATATGGCGCGATAATCCAAACCAACCGCTTCAAATCTTTCGACTAACTACGGTGACTTATGGTACCGCCTCGGCACCATTTTTAGCGGTACGATGTCTCCAACAGTTGGCACACGAAAACAAAAACGATTATCCAAGTGCTAGCAACGTAATTTTGAACGATTTTTACATAGACGACCTCCTAACTGGAAGTGACTCCAAAGAAAAATTACTAACCATTCGCGATCAATTAATTAAAATTTTAAATTCAGGCGGGTTCGAGCTTTCGAAGTGGACTTCGAATGAAGCCACTTGTTTACCACATTCAAATAATCGCAACGTCAATAATGGTAGCGTAGTCCAGTTAGACAAGGGCAGTGAAACAAAAACTTTGGGACTTTACTGGAATTTTAGCGAAGATCAATTAAAATATAACATTTCCCCGATGTCGATTCCGAACAAAACAACCAAACGCAATATATTAAGTACCATATGTCAAATATTCGACCCCTTGGGTCTAATCAGCCCCGTGATTGTTTCGGCCAAGGTTCTCCTTCAAACACTGTGGACCAGAAACTTGGACTGGGATCAAGCAGTACCGTCAGACATAAAATCGCGATGGCTGGAAATAATAAACGGTTTCAACACGGTTAGCGGCATCCAAATACCACGAAAGGTCATAATAAAAAACTCAACGAAAATCGAACTACATGGGTTCTCAGACGCTTCCGAACGGGCTTACGGGGCACCGATATATTTGAAAACGATTGACAAAAGCGGCCACGTCCAAGTGCAATTATTAATTGCAAAGTCTCGCGTAGCTCCACTAAAATCACTAACGATTCCACGGTTAGAGTTGCTTGCAGCGTGTTTTTTAGCCCAATTAGCTAATAAAGTTATTGGGACCCTAAACACCGAAATTACGCAACAATTTTACTGGACTGATTCGACCATAGTGTTAGCGTGGCTAGCGCGAGAGCCAATTCATTGGCAAACTTTCGTGGCCCACCGCGTGGCCGACATTCAGTCAAAAACAAGCATAAATAATTGGTATCACGTCGATAGCGCCGATAATCCAGCGGACATCTTATCTCGAGGTGCGTCTCCATCACAATTAAGGGATAATGCATTATGGTGGCACGGTCCGTCCTGGTTAGAAAATAGCACTGAAAATTATCAAACAATTAAAATCACCAATCAAAATCTCGAAAACATTCCCGAGAAAAAAGGGTTATCTATTGGTGCTGTGGTAACCAACGAAGAATTAGATATTTTCACCAAATGTTCGGATTTCCCTAAATTAAAGCGAGTGGTTGCTTACGTTTGCAGATTTATAAATAATGCTAAACGCGTTAACAATAAAATTACTGGACCTTTAACGACCGAGGAGTTAAATGTTGCTAATAACGTAATTGTAAAGTCAATTCAAAAAAGGTCGTTCGCTGAAGAATATCATCAACTGTCCACGGGCGGTGGAATTGAGAAAAACAGCACCATACGTAATCTAAGTCCATTCCTAGACGAAAATGGTGTAATCCGAGTTGGCGGTAGAATTCGAAACGCAAACTTAGCATATAATCAGAAACACCCGGTTTTAATACCAAAAAATCATAACGTCACGGAAGCCATCATACGTCATTTTCATGTAAAAAATTTGCATTCAGGCACACAATCAACGTTAGCATCCATCAGACAGCAATATTGGCCCATCGCAGGTCGCAACAAAATAAAACAAATTATACACAAATGCATCTCGTGTTTCCGAGCGAAACCTATTATCGCACAACAGAAAATGGGAGATCTACCGGTTAAAAGACTAGAACCGGCCAGACCGTTCATAAATTCCGGTTTAGATTATTGTGGTCCGATTCTGATTAAGACACATCGCGGGCGCGGAAAGCAAAAAACAATTAAAGCTTATGTCTGTTTATTCATTTGTCTGAGCACAAAGGCTATTCATATTGAATTGGTTTCAGACCTCACTGCTGACACCTTTTTAGACGCATTAAAAAGATTTGTTTCTCGCCGCGGTACCGTCAAATCTATCATTTCCGATAACGCCACAAATTTTATCAAGGCCAACAAAGACCTTATTGACCTCCACCAGTTTTTTCAAAATTCTGAAATCTCACGTAAACTTGTAACGACATTGAGTAACGAGAACATTCAATGGAAATTCATTCCTCCTCGAACACCGAACTTTGGGGGGTTGTGGGAAGCTGGCGTCAAATCCGTCAAATATCATATAAAAAGAGTCGTCGGAGAAACAGTTTTAAGGGTGACCGATACCAGCGTTGACTAGAGTGTATTTCATTAATTGCAAAGAACTCAGTTAATACGCAATCATTCGTCAAGTATCATACATCAAATTAAAGGTTTTTTAATTCTCCAGACCGCAGCGTTATACTTTTTTTTATAAGAGAAAAAGATTGTCTGATGATATGATAAAAACCTAAAGTGCGCGGCTTTAATTCGATTTTTTATTACCTAAATTTCAATATTATGCTTCCAGATTTTGTAGAATGAATCTAAATGAGTTTACTGAGTCCGCTGCGTTGTGAAATTGTGGATGAAACATTTGTTTTTTTTTATATTGAGCTTAATGTAAAAGTTAAATTTTTCGTCTTCCAGGAGAACATTTCGTTAGAATATTTTGTAATTCTATACAATATATTTACCTTTACCTACTACATTAAATAATAATTAAAAAAAACAGAAGTTGTGGAAGTTATTCATTTATAAATTTGCGAATAAAAACGGTTTTAGTTCATCGCTTTTGCCACCAGAGGCAGTAGAGGCACATCTTTTCTCCGATTTTCAAAACTACCTACCTGTTTAGGAACGGGACAAATCCGGGGGTTAGTTTGGGCCGCCGATCAGTTTTCAACCAGGAAATTTTATGACTACAGATAATACCCTGTCCCGGTATTATTCGAATTTCTTCAGAAATTCTAATATAAACTATGACCGTACAGAGCGAGTTAATTTTTGCTTTTTTTTTATGAAAATTAATTTTTGGAATTAAATATTAGGTTTTTTTAAAAATATGTACGTATAAAAATAATGAATAAATTGTTGTCTAATTTAGTCCGCACATTATTACGTCAACGTCATTAACATTATAAAATATATATACCGGGTGTATTATGAAAAATCTTTGGTGCTATAACTTCCTTATTTTTCAGACGATTTTAATAATTGATGTGTCAAGCAAAATCGTTTTAAATGGGCTACAATTTGAATTGATCCAATATTTGTTCTTGAGTTCTGTTTTTGACAAATGATAGTCAACTTTTTTTTTCAAATTGCACTATTAACTTTTTTTGCTCAGTTTTATAGAGATTTTTATTTAGAATATGAAAATGTAAACAACATGTTCATGCATAGAATCAAAAAGAAGAAATTAAAAAATAACGTTTTTTTTTTTAATCAAGCAGTCACATTAAACAGTAATAAAAGTGCATTCTAGACAATGTCTATTTGACTCCGTCGATAACAGAAATGATTTAGTAACAAGAATCGTAGCAGTATGTGAACAAATACCACCAGAATTTTTATTAAACGCCGCAATAGGCGTCAGTGGAAGCTGTCGAATGTACCTTAGAGAGAATGGAGGTAATTTCGAACATTTGCTATAGTAAAGTTATGGTTACTTGATTTTTGGAAATTCAATTTTTTTTAATTAAAAACAAATTTTTGATTTTTTATTTTAATGTTTGTGTTTCAGAAGATAAACATCTATCAGAATAAAAATAAAAAAATATACAGTGCAACTTAAAAAAACAAAGTTAGCTGCGGTCTGTCAAAAAATATAATGTCAAAAAAAAATTATAGCATGTCGAGCTATAGTGTTTCTAAAACGAATTTTGTTTGATGTATCATTTATTAAAATCGGATAAAAAATAAGGAAGTTATAGCACCAAAGGTTTTTCATAATACACCCGGTATAACAAATTAAGTACAGAAATATTGATTTATAAATTAAAGTATGATCGTATGAAAAGTTTTGTGCGTTGTGGAGTATGCAGGTAGGTATATGTATAAATCACAAAAAGAAATCGCGAATTGGTAATTATCTACTCCTTCGCGAGACCAGTAGTTCCATTGCAAAATAGGTGGATTTTTGGTGGTCATTTGAATGTCACAATGACGTGAGAAGTATAAAATTACAAGAAAAGCTTTCTTTTCTTTTACTAAAGCAATCAAAGTATTGAATTGATCTCATCAGTTCATCATGTAAAAGAAACTTTTAAAAAACGCAAGCCATTGCTCAAATCGTTGATAACTGGCTGCGACTTCGCAGGTAATAAACTGGATATACATACAGCAGCTATACCGCAGATCAAAATCACTCATTTGGCAAGAAAATCGCTACAAAATTGTAACAATAAATATCACTTTTGTAATAAATGAATTGGAGTAGATAGAGAGTGATAGAATGATAGGAGTAATAAATTAGTGAATTAAAAAAATTAAAACCTGTATTTCTTTTTTCTTGTTTTTTGCCTAATACTTTACGGAATTAGAAAAAATCTTGTATGTAATTCGTTGCAAAAACATACGACGTCTAATGTGTCTAATGCGGAAAAGACATTTATTTATGGGCGTGAATTTTGGGACTTCATATTATTGGACCATTTTAATCTATTATAATATTAATAATTTTATTATTCGACAATTTTCCAGAAGAAAATTATGTCTTACATTTTTAGACAAAATAAGAAATGTATTTATTGTTTGTCTGATAAACCAGATTAAACCATAAAACTCCGAGAACCTTTCGGTAAGGGCATGGAAACGGTCAGAGCCTCAGGGCTTATTATTTCAGGTAAAAATTCAGTTTGGTTTCCATACTTATCTATATACTCTACTGTGTATTAGTGGCTGCGTTATAAAGGTGGCAAAACTGAAACACTTCGCCAGTATCGGTCACCCTTAACTTATGACGAGTTATATACTCTTCTGACTCGCATAGAAGCATGCCTAAATTCCTGCCCCCTCGTCCCCATGTCCAACGATCCCAACGACCTTACGGCCATCACACCGGGGCACTTCCTCATTGGCGAAGCGCTAACAGCACCGTTGGAGCCCCACCTCACCGAACTCAAAATCAATCAGCTGTCTCGACACCAACTTTTGGAGAGATTAAGGCAACACTTCTGGAAAAGGTGGAGAACAGAATACCTGTCCTATCTACAAGGCCGCACAAAGTGGCAGTCACCATCGCCGTCCCTGCAGCCCGGTGATTTGGTCCTGCTAGTGGAAGACAACGTTCCCCCGCTCTGCTGGCCCTTAGGCAGAATCCAGCAGGTGCACCCTGGAAGCGACGGCAACGTTCGAGTGGTCACCGTCAAAACCAACAGAGGGACATACAAACGTGGTGTGAGAAAAGTGTGTGTGCTTCCAATCGAAAGTCATTATTAATTACTATCAGTGAAAAGTGTGTGCTTCCAATCGAAAGTCATTATAAACCATTATCAGTTTCGTGCATGCCATTCACATAATAGTGTTAGACGTATCATTATTGTTTTCAATCATTTTTTTTTTCGTGTAATCTAATGTAATTTATCCCCCCCATTTTTTTGCTTTGCTATATCTGTGTACACATGTATAATACTTAAGTATCTGTATATGTATTTTGAACCCCCTACGGGATTTCAAGGGCGGCGGGATGTTACGGCCAGCAGGCCGTCACAAAAGACACCCCTACCAAAGGGTGAGTTAGGGCGCCTGCGCATCTGGTAAGACCAGAAATGGTAAAAACAACATTGTACATTCACCCACCAACCAGCAAACTGTACCATTTTATTAAAATAAACGTAGTTATTTAAGGGTTCACTTTCTTTGATTGAACTTCGAGTGTTAGCGTTCGTATAAAGTCGCATCCGCGGACAAACAAAGCTTTGCGGTGTGAACAAGGTGTTCTTTTTATAGGTACTAGTTATTTCTGACCTAAAGGGACCGGCCACAAACAAACTCCGATTGTCCGGATCGGGGAGCGGGACAGGAGAGTGAGACTCAGAAGTTCGGGGACAAAACAACATTTATTGTCCGCCTACAAGGACAGCTTGCCAATCAGAAAAAGAAGAAAAAAGTGGGGGTTTGCTTTTAAAAAAATATTGATGACGTCATACTCGTAATTAGGAAACGAAAAGCTATCAACATAAATAAGTAAAGTACATACCTACTGAAGAATATACATTTTTTAAAAACAAACTTGACCTCTTCGAAGATTTTTCGCAGAAATTAATACTTACAGACACAGACTACAGTTTTATCGAATTTATGCCGAACTTTACGAACGCACTGTATGTATTTTCCAAAATAGTACATATGCGTAGGTATTTATTTCATTAACCCCTTCAGACAGAACTGAAAACTATCTTGAGATATTTAATAGTATATTATGCAACAAGATTTATAAACGGCACTTTAGACACGCGTTTTATGTTAGGCACGAGCCAAGCGTAGCGGAGAGAGTGTTTAATAAACAGGTGTCTAGAGAAGTTTATAAACGAGTTGAATACTATACTTTTTCTACGACCAAATTAACAAATGGAACACAGAAACGAAACAAGCAACTTTTTTATTAAACGTTAATTTAAACATAGAAACTAAATGAACATACCAAATAGGAATATATATATTTCTCAGGATACAAACTGTTGGTGGCTTCAGGTCCATATTTGAAAAATACAACGAATTATTCCACTGCAATGACGTTTTCTTTCACGCCCAATGCGAAACTGATAAACGTCAAAATACCAACTTGATCTAGAGCTAAATATGTCCAAAAAATTCAAGCCGTGTTTAAAGAAACTTCGAGCGTGTTTAATATGCCGAAAACGCCCGAATGGACACCAAGTTGTGACTAATGAACAATCGTTTTTAAAGTGACGTTTTATACACTATTTGTCAGTGCAAAATGTGACACTTTAGAGAAGGAAGTAGAAAAAATGAATCAAGATTTATTAAAATTTAACATAAAATAACATTTTTAATTTACAATGCGAAAATTTCCGATAATAATGCGGAATCTGGAAAAGTGCCCCGAATGCTTGCAGCGTTTCCACGTTGAATGGCAAGGGAAATCCTCTCAAAAAGGAATTTCTTAGATTTTGAATCGCCTGATTCCGCGATAAGTCGGTCTCCGATGACATTAATAAAATCTATTGTTTCTTTGCACCAAGGGCCTAAGGTTTCAAAGGCTAAACCTTTAAATATGTAGTTTGACGAAATAATTGAACGATATTTGTTATGTTTGCGTTTGCAAGCCATTTCAGCGGCAAAACCTGAGACTTCAGATGTTTTCAATACGTAACTGTCTGCAAGTGTATCTACGACAGTAACGTCCCAAACCAAAGGTTGACCTTTTTTCCACGGTATTAAAGTCATCCCATCAGAGCGTTTTCCGTCATCACGAGATAGTCCGTTTGGTTCTAAAGTTGAATTAACATGAATAGAAGTCAAAGACCGGTTGATAATAGAATTAATTTCAGTGTGTCTTGAAAATCTACCACTGCTTTTGGAACAACTTAGACCGTGAATACCAATTTCATCAACTTTCGCATTGCATTTGCAAATATGAGGTGTACAAAGATTACAACCTAATCTTAAACCAATACAAACTTGGAAGGAAGTGTTATCTAAAAGAGTACCAATATTAGGAGAAGGTATTGCATGTAACCAAGATCCTGATTCTCTGCATTGCAAAGCCTTAAAACGAGCCAAGTCCCTAGATGAATTAAAGATTAAGTCATTGTCAATTATTCTTTTGATATTGATATTATCCCAATTCTTCTGAAATTGTGGAATTGTTGGTCTTTCGTTCTCATTTTCAACATCCCAGACTGCTAAAGCTTCATCATAATGGTGAATAATAAGCTCATTATCCTTTGAATTTAGTAATTGAGAAACAAGCTTTTTAACACCATGAACTGAAGATAGGAAAGCAGGGAGGCAAATATCGGAAATGCGGCGAATTCCCAGTCCACCAAATCTAATCGGTAAAGTGGACTGACACCATTGTAAATCAGTTAAACGTAAATTAAGTATTTTTTCTAAAGAAGACTTTAAAGAAGAATCAATGGAATTAACGTAATTAGAAAATTTCCAAAAAGGAGTTGTTCTTAATAAAAAATTAAATTTTGGTATGAAAAGACAGTTCTTGATTAAGGTATAAGCCACGTGTCTGCTAAGAAATTCAGCTTTATTTAAAAGATTTTCAACTGTAATAATAGTTTTTTCGACAGTGTTTTTGAAGCCTTGGTCAAAGATTGGAGAGCCTAAAAGAGATAAACTTCCTAAAGATTTATTTTAAAACATTTAGATTAAAATTAAAATAAACAGATGAATAATAAATCTTATATTCCCCCTTGAATAACTATTGAATATTGTAATAAAAACAACGTCATTCAACCACATGGTTATGTCTATATTTTTCATCTTTCCTCTTTCACTCTTTATGGAGTATAGGACGCTTACATGTTTCTTGCTCAATGATTAGTGGCTAGCTCAACGCAATAATTAACACTAATGAATGAAAATTAAGTTAACAAATAAGGTCTAAAAATGTCGTGTATGTTATAGGTGAAGTTTCAAATCGCTGGTTTTATACGTTGCTAACAAAAAACATTGGGTAATTGTTCACTTTGACTACTTCTGGAATTTTCGCGTTTTTTCTGGCTAGATAGCCTCAGGGCGTCCTCCTGGATCGTTTCCCACCACTCAAATCTTGTGCAAATGCCCCATTACCCCGTGACACTAACGGGACAGTGGAGTGAATAGGGGTGCTGGGTGGGTAATAAAATCACGAAAATCACGTTAAAAACCTGTAGAACACTTGTTTTCAATTTTGATAGTGTTCATATTTGTAATACGAAAACCGGGAAATCACAGGTACCATTATTTTATCGTAAATAATTAAAAACGTACATTTCACCTTGATCGATCATTTATTTTGTCACTAATTATGTGTCCGTTCAAGTCACAAATACGTCCGATGATGATATTGTAGGCATAATACCTGTTCCGTCTGTTTATGCCTTCTTGTGATTGTAGGGACCAATAAGTGTATGAATCTAATATTTTTCGGCACTTGCGATCTGTACACAACGGATTGATCCACAACATACCTTCCACAACGTGTGCAGAAACACCATTTTGGTAACAAAATGCGGCAATATAAACCCGGTCTCGATATTGTAATTGTGAAAATAAATTTTTCTAATTTTGACATATAAAGTGACACTTTTCAAAATTATTTGAGGTTGGGAAACGTCACACTTTTCGTAACTGGTTACGAAAAGTAAAATCTTTCCTAACTGGTTAGGAAATAGTAATTAACGTCATAAGTCCGGGAACTCATAGTTTACAGTACGAGTTTGACGTTTAAGGACGAGGCGACGAAGGAGCCGAGTCTTGAAACTCGAAACGAGTACTGTAAAAAGAGTTCACGGACGAATGTCGTTATGTATTTTATTTCATCCTGCCTCAAATTTCGTTTGAAAGAAACATTGAAATTAATTTCAAAATAATTCAACAAATGCTCCAAATCTAGTCACATTTTTGGAACATTATTAGCAACGGCTGTTTGGCAATTGTTTAATTTGTTGATTTTGTCGAAATAATTTGGTGTGTCAAAATGATTTCCAATGCAAATCCTCCAGGAATTGTAAAAAAATCTGAAGAAGCGTGTGCTAAATTAATTCCAAGTAAGTCTGGTGAACGATACCACAAAGAATTCAGCCATTTTTGCGAGTGGAAAGTTGAAAATAATGTTAAGGAAATAACCGAAGAAGTTATGCTGGCTTATTTTTTAGATTTGGTAAGAATTTAAATGGTCATATTGCTTATTTTATTTGTGAACTAATGTTTTTAGTCTAAGAAAATAGGAGCATCTTCTTTGTGGCCGAAATATTCAATGATTAAATCAACATTAATTGCGAATGAAAATTTTGACATATCTCGCTTTTCTAAATTGTTAGCTTTCCTGAAAAAACAATCAATTGGTCATGAATCCAAACAATCTTAAAACATTAACCCGAGAAGAAATGTATAGATTTATGAAAGAAGCTTGTACTGACAAATATCTCCTGACAAAAGTAAGAGCAAATTTCAAATAAAACAAGAAAATAAACGAGTTTTTTTTTGAATTGACAGGTTATTGCTATGATTGGAATAGCTGGTGGTTGTAGAAGAGAAGAATTGTATAACATTTCACTAGACGATATCCAGGAAACTCAAACGCAGTTAGTAATTACAATTCCCTGCACTAAGACAAATCAAAGAAGGACCTTCACTGTAATAGACGAAGTAGACGGAATTAAATGTGTGGAGTTATTCAGAAAATACGTGTCACTGAGGCCAAAACATGTTAACCATAGAATGTTATTTTTGGGATATAGAAATTCAAAGTGTACCGTACAAAGAGTAGGAATACACACAATTGGAGGGATGCCAAAACAAATTGCACTGTTTTTGGGTCTTCAAGATCCTGACAAATATACTGGTCACTCGTTTCGGAGAACTTCTGCAACGCTTTTGGCCAATGCTGGTGCTGATTTAGCAGTACTAAAAAGACACGGAGCTTGGAAGAGTTCGTCTGTGGCTGAAAAATACATAGAAGACTCTTTGGAAAGCAAAAATAAAATTGCCAGGATGATACTGAACGGAGAAACCTTTGTCGAAGTATTGCAACAGCAAAAGAAAGAAGTTAGTAATAAAACCAGTCTTAGTAACACCATTTCTTCTAGTAGTAATTATCCTCCAGTAAATATTGAGGGCAATACAAATTGTACTATTAATCTGAACATTAATATTTAAGTTTCATTGTTAACTTGTATTGTAGATGTATGTAGTTTTGAATAAAACATTTCTTAAACTTGAATAATTGTTATTCCGATTGTTACTTTTGTGTTTCCAATAGCAACACTTAACCGGCGTCCGGCCGTTTTTTGCGTTTTCCCGGATTCAAACTGATGACGTAAAGTATTGAAATTTGACACAGGATGAAATAAAATTTATTGTATCATCAATTTGACACTGTCATATTTTTTGTTTTTAAGCAAAATAACCGTGCCTACTTACCTACTTGATATTTTAACACAATAATAATTTATTATTAATGAAATTCATTACTTCGTTTAACGTTTGAAGAAACTTTTTTTTTGTCAAAATTAGAAAAAATCCTGTATGTAACACTTTAGGAAATGCAATTTTGTGTAACTCGTGTGATTTTGCGGGATCTCGCTGCGCTCGTCCCGCAAATATTCCACTCGTTACACAAAATAACGCATTTCCTAACTGGTTACATAAATAGCTATTTTTTGCCTCAACAGACGATTTATACGAGGTGGCACATACTTTATCATGTCACAAAAGAAATTCCAATTGGTAACACTATTACGCGACGCCATTTTCGATAATAATGAAGACGTTTTCTTCATTGACAAAAGAAAACAAGTGATGTGAACTTTGTACGAGACCTTCCCTTAGGGGTTGCATCACTATACAACCAACAATAATTTACTAAAAAACGGCCAACGCCCAGCCTCGGATAGACCATAAACGACTAGAATACACCTGTTACCTGCCGTGTGATTAAATTGGGGATTCCCATGAGAAGGAGATCATGCATTCTGCTTGGTTTTAAACAAATTGTTTAACGTTATTTTTTACTTTATGATTTTTACATAAACACAGTTATACCGGGTGTAGAATTGGTTTACGAGACATAGGATTTTACATGTAGAAATAAAGAGTTTCAATTATTGGCTCCCCTAACAATTTTATAGCAAAATAGTTAAAATGAAAGTTAGAGAGAATTAAAATAACTGTCTAATTTCAATTTTAGTTTTATTCTAACATCTTGTGGCACTGAAAGAAAGGCAAGAAAAGAGTTAACACAAAAATACTAAAAAGTACCTACTACTAGGCATGAAATTTTCTTTCTTTAAATGGTATTATGGAGGATCTTCTTTAAGAAACTTCCAAGCAACATTTGCTTCAAGTTTCCCAGACCGACCAATTTCAGCCATAGAAACAATTGGAAGAATTGGAACATTTAATGGAAGATACCTTTTCATTCGTCCTGTAGTCCTGTACGAGTTCATTTGAAGGGCAGATCAAAAGAAAATTAAATAATAGTGAAACCACCCGACAAATAATTTTAGAAGTCAAATTTCATTGCTAGTACTGCTTTTTAGTATTTTTGTCTTAACTCCTTTCTAGCTTTTCTTTCAGTACCACAAGATGTTAGAAAAAAACAAAGAGTGGAATTAGACAGTACTTTTAATTCTCTCTAACTTTCATTTTAACGATTTTCCCATAAAATTATTAGGGGAGCCAATAATTGGATCTCTATATTTTTACATGTAAAATCCTATGTCCCGTAAACCAATTCTACACCCGGTATATACAGATTATCGCTGATTGGTGCATTTTCGAGAACATAGCCTCGGACCCAGTTTTCACGAAGCTATTTTTTACGTTCATTAAAGTATTATTTTAATCACAATAATCATAATAACACCATTAACAGAAAATTTCAATTTTTTATAAACCTTCTCACAAAGAATTTTCATTAATGTGGGTTTTTTTACAAAAATCACGAAAAATTGTTGGTAAATGCTTTCACCCCATTGGTCGCCGGGTGGGTGAGGCACTTCAACAAGGAAGAAAGAATTAGATCAAAGTGGTTACTGTGCGACGTGAGTTGTGCAACGGCCATTTTTTGTGTTTGCTGCATTTTCTGCTGTTATCCATTATTTTGTGACGATGTCGTCTCCTGCGATCGCTTCCACGTCTGCGGAGCCAACGGAATACTTGAACGGACACATCATTAGTGACAAAATAAGTGATCGATCAAGGTGAAATGTACGTTTTTAATTATTTACGATAAAATGATGGTACCTGTGATTTCCCGGTTTTCGTATTACAAATATGAACACTAGCAAAATATGTGCTCACGCAATGATCCGGATACAGTCGGATATGGCGGGCAGTGAGGCAGAGGAAACTCAACGCCAAAACAAAAAACAAAATAGGAAAGTTTGTTAATATTGCGATTACCTTGAATTGGGATATTGTTATTTCTTTTTATTAACATCCTCGAATATTTTCCTTACCCTAAAAATTGTATTTCTATTGTTGAAAATTTTACCTTCCTTGACCTTGCATGCCCTTGACTGACCTTCAAATGACCTTCACATGACCTTCAAATATCCTTGAAAACAAGTGTTCTACAGGTTTTTAACGTGATTTTCGTGATTTTATTACCCACCCAGCACCCCTATTCACTCCACTGTACCGTTAGTGTCACGGTGTAATGGGGCATTTGCACAAGGTTTGAGTGGTGGGAAACGATCCAGGAGGAGCCCTGAGGCTGTCTAGCTAGATAAAACGCGAAAATTCCAGAAGTAGTTAAACTGAACAATTACCAAACATTGTTCTCACTATTAGTGCTACTGTTATTAAAATTCTTGTAAAGAGCATTTTAAAACGCCAAGGAAAATAAATTTTATTAAATAAAATTTAAAAAAATCTGTCAACTAATAATATTAGTCCATATATAATTCATAGAGTAAACGCTCTTCTTTGTAAGGAAGTTATGTTTATAAACCAAATTAACATTTTACAATAGATTATGTCACACTAAATTCTAACCGTGATATACTTTTCACATTCCAACTACTAATTCAGAAAACTCGTAGCGGTTACTACTCTATGATAATTACAAACATGAGGAAATTGCCTTGACCTTCACCGAGGACTGATGGTCAGTAGAAAATAATATAACATTAAACATCAGCACCGTGAATAAACTGACACAACCATGAAACATGAGTTTAAGATAATACTACAAGCTATTACACTTCTCCTATCCCACCTCCACCCGGCGGCACGGCAATTTTGCCGGAGTACATACACTATTACGGATAATACTATCAAGTAATAGTGCAGTGCTTATCAACATAATTACCGGCGTCTCGCCTCCGCATTTTGACTTTTTTGTGTTTTATGTTCTGTGTCAATGTTAAGGAATTTCCTCACGATGTGACATGAGTATAATAATATACCTTTTTGAATTTTTACATAGGTATTATATAAGTTTATTATACCTTATCGGGTCGCAGTAAACATATTTCGACAGCTCCTAGATAAGTATAATAAGTAGGTGCGTAACCAAAAAAATTGTGTGGTGAAAGTGGTCCACCAACCTGTTAAAATGAAGATCTTGATAGTGGTATCAGTGTTATTTTTAACATGGACGGTGCAAAGTGCTCGCATTTTAGGTGTTTTTCCCGTGCCGGGCAAAAGTAATTATTTCCTTGGAAGTTCTCTAATGAGAGCATTGGCCGAGAAAGGACATGACGTGACTATTATAAGCCCGTTTAGTGAGAACAATTTACCGAAAGGTGGATCTTACAGAGAGATTTTACTGCCTGAAATGCTCGCCCAGTTGGAAAGTAAGCTTATCAATAAATTATTTGAGGTCAACTCAATTACGATTTTTAGCACGACGCAATGAAATAAATATGTATGAACTTGGAGAAGTGAGCCCTTTTATCAACATCCCTTTTCTTGCATATCTCATGTCTGAAATTGGTGAAATACTCTTTAAGGAAACAAACGTGCAAAAACTCATCAATTCGGGTGAAAAGTTTGATGCTGTTATTGTAGAACAATTTTTTAGTGACGCTCACAAAGTTCTTGCCTACAATTTTGATGCTGTCCAAATTGTATTCAGTAGTGTTGGTGCCAATATTTGGATTAATTCATTGGTTGGTAACCCATCCCCACCATCATATATCCCTGACTCAATGCTAAGTTATTCGGCCCATATGACATTCTTAGAAAGATTGAAAAATACTTTAATATCTCTTTTGAATACATGTGTCCACCATTTATATTTATATCCCAAACACAATGGTATTATCCGGAAGTATTTCCCAAACGGACCCGATGTGCACGACGTCCTTTATAATGCGTCTTTAGTCTTGTTAAATTCACATCCTAGTCTTAACCAACCCGTTCCGCATGTACCTAATATGATAGAAATTGGAGGCTTTCATATTAAACCTCCAAAACAACTACCCCAAGACCTAGAAGAATTTTTGGATAATGCAAAAGATGGTGTGATTTATTTTAGTATGGGTTCTAACTTACGAAGCGCAGACTTACCTAGTGAAAAACGTGACGCTATCCTTAAAGCATTCTCAAAATTCAAACAAAAAATCTTATGGAAATGGGAAGATGACGTGCTGCCTGGACAGCCAGACAACGTTAAATTAGGAAAATGGTTTCCTCAACAAGAGGTTCTAGGTAGATCCTGAAATAATGTTATTTATTGTAATTTAAATATTTTATTTGATTTCAGCACATCCAAACGTGAGACTTTTCATCACGCATGGAGGTTTATTAAGTTCCATCGAAACAGTTTACTTTGGAGTTCCAATTTTAGTAATTCCGATTTATGGCGATCAAAAATTGAACGCTCAGCTGGCTATTGGTAATGGTTATGGGCTTTCGTTGTCATATGACGAATTAAATGAAGAAAACTTATTCCAAAAGTTAAACGAACTTATAGAGAATCCCAAGTAATTGTTGAAAATTTCTTGATTAAAATAAGTTGTGACATTATCAATTCTTCCAGATATCGAAAAAATGTCAGAAGTAAATCTAGTATTTTTCACGATCGCCCAGTCAAACCTCTGGAGAAGGCACTTTATTGGGTAGATTATGTAATTAGACATAAAGGAGCACCACATTTGAAAGTAGCAGCCACTGAGTTGCCCTGGTACAAATATCTTCTGTTGGACGTTATTGTTGTTCTCACTGTAATAGTTTCACTTGGTACAATTATAATGTGGCTTTTTCTTAAGAAAATATATCAAAAATTGTATTCAAAAAGTAAACAAAGGAAACTAAAAAAAAACTAAGAGTACCATATAAATGTTAATTTAATGTTAAATTAAAAACTATCTTGAAATATAAAATACTAAAAATAAAAAACTGGCTTATTTTCCTATATGAAATAACAAGAAGGGGTGCAATACAAGCATTGTTAAATTACACTGTTTTTCTTTTGGTTTTCCTCTTTTGCCAATTGTATTTGACTGTTTCTCAAAACTATTTCATATTTACGTCACATTGACATTTAATAGAGATAGGAAATAGTTTTGAAAAATAGTGAAATACAATTGACAAAATTGGAAAACCAAAAGAAAAACACTGTAACATCTCTACAATAAGATGCAAAATAACATTTATTTGAAATTGCATGGTTACAATTTCTGTTGTAATCATCTGTGGGCGAGTGAGATAAAATACTCAAAAGTGTGTTAAGATATTTTTTTATTTTTAGCATTTATCTAGTTTATTCTACCATCTGAACAACAATTACTGATTGAGTTGCCAATAAATTCTGGTAACTTTTGGTGACTTTTATATCATGTTCCAACGAGAAAACCATTTTTTCCACTCTCTACATGGTAAGTACGTTGTTATGACATTGATTTGGTGGATGTAGGTACAACTTTTTTGACCTATCGTTGGTTACTATTAACAACGGGATGTGAGTAACCACTTACCTCCCTCCGGGAAATAAGTGAGAAAAATTAAACAAAACAAAACACTAATATGCCTTATGGTAGCGTTTTTTCCATTTCTTTGGCAAGGGGAAGGAACATAAAGGGTTTGCAGCTCAGCAACTTCCATTTTTCTTTCAATTTTGTTCAAATTCATTTTACAAACTTTTGACACCACGCTTTTAATATTGACGTTTTGTGTGATGAAAGTCGTAGCAACCGGCAACAGATATACTAGTATTTTATTCAAATATTAAAAATAAATTCATCAAAAAGAAAGTATGCAATTCAAAATAACTTTGAGAGTGGAAAAAATATTATAAACAATTCGGGAGGTAACTAATTTAACTAGTCCCGGACTCTATTGCTACCCCTCGCTATCGCTCGGGGGCAAACCTGTCCTCGACAGGTAAATATTAGTTACCTCCCTGAATGTTTAAATAACTATTATTAATAAAAGAATACAAAAACCAAGACGTTTAAATATGAAATGTATACCAGCGGTCAATAGTATCAATAAAACAAACCGAAATAGGTACAATTCACAGTCTTGAAAATTTCATGTAAAATTTTTTATTGCCAATTTTATTTTATTAATAACTGTTTCTATTGTTGCTCACCCTGTAGTAACTTCAAGCAGACGAGTAAATAAGTAGCTTGTCAGTTGCAAGTGAAATAGATGATCCAAATGATGGAATTTTTATGATAAAGTTACAATAAAGTCAACCTTGGTTACTGCTGTAAGTAGGTAAACAACTAATTTATAAATATCTACTAAAATTGATACAATTTTCTAACATGCTAGATGCAATGTAATGTCTATAAGATCAGCAATACAACAATCATCTTAACAATGTGTTGTTAATGTGTGAAAATTGTGACAATTCTTACTAGAATTATGTTGCTAGGCAATTCAAACTGTTGGTTAAATTTACCTGAAATTGAAATTAACAGCGCGTTCTTCTGATTGGTCAACTTTAATTATTCATTACAAAAAATCGATTATACCCTGTACTTTGTTTAAATGCTATTGCTTTCAGTAATCACCAAGAAAAACGCACTATAAGTTTGATCCGCAAGTTCTGGGACACCCTATATAAATATGAAATTTAATTTTTATCAATCGTGTTAAAGTCCTCATCTAGAAATAGTCAATTTTGACTTAAATTGTAAATCATTTCACAGTAGGACAGCAAACCGTCTTATAACTACCATAATACCCTCTAACTTTATTGCCCCTTTGTTGTGCAGTGCCGACTCAAGGAAGAGCAAACATCAGGTAAAGTAACAGCCCCTATTTATTTATGGAATTATTTATGGTAGTTATAAGACGATTTTCTCTCCTATTGTAAAATGATTTACAATTTAAGTCAAAATTGACTATTTTTCCACGAGGACTTTACATGTTAATCATATCGTATTAGCTCGACGAAAATTCTTAAATTTAATTTGCAGAATAATTTTTATAATGTTTACTGAATTTTATCTCTACTTATATAAGACGTTATCAACACTAATATAGGATAAAACAGATTTGATGAAATGAACAGTCTCAGACTTAGTTTTACTAAAGTCAGAGACATAAAATGATGAAAATCTTTATAACAATATTGTTGCTTTTAACAGCAGCATTCCTTACAGATGGTGCTAAAATTTTGGGTGTATTTCCTGTCCCAGGACGAAGCCACTACCTTCTCGGAAGTACCTTGTTAAAAGCACTAGCAGAAAAAGGACATGATGTAACAATGATAAGTTGCTTTGGTGAAAAAGATCCGCCGAAAAATGGAACCTACAGGGATGTCGTCGTTTCAGGACTTTTAAAAGCTATGCAAGGTATATTTTGCTTACGTATTAGTAATTTATTATACGAGTTTTATAAGACACCATTGTGTCGCATACGTTTTTTAAAGCACGACAAATGCAGCGAGAATAAAAGTTTTATTTTATCTATTTCTTTACACGGGAGAAGTTTGTTACCTTATACCCCAAACACCCTGTATACGAAATGCTCTTGTTTTCAGTGCAGAAAACTCATCATCCGCCCCTGTCCAAAATTCAGAGCGTGATTTATTACTAAATTGTTTTAGATTTCGTCATTTGCCTTGAAGTCTGTGAAGATTTTTTTTCGGCAGTTGAGAGATCTTCGGGAGTATTTTGAAATGGGTTCCTAACCCACTCGTAACTTACTGCCAAGTTGTCGTCAGCAAGAAACTACTTCTTAAAATTCTTTGCCAGCATGACTAAATGATTTTCATTGGTTACAAAAACAGCTTGCACATGTTGTTCTTCAGCCTTTTAATATTTTAAATTATGTATATGCCGTTCACGATTATTTTAGACACGCAGTAGGCCACGATATTTTTTTGTTAGATTGGCGTCAGGTCCTGTCATATGACGTTTCGTTATTATGTTATTAAATATTCGTCTTGTTGTCAATTCCCTAATTGATTCAGTGTAATTCAATTATAACCTAAAATAGATTTATTATGCCAAATCACAATATTGCCAACTAAAATGTCAGATTTTCATAGACAGTCCGAATTTGAAACAATCGTGAACGGATAATACGGTGCGATCAATTAAAAAATAAATCGAGTCGGCGTGTTACCTATGGCAACCCATGCTATAGCATAGGCTCCAAAGCAAACTCGATTTATTTTTTAAATGATCGCTCGGTATGTATGTACACTTGATTTCAAAAAAATAGCGTACACCTAATATTTCCCCATATAATGTTAGCTTTGTTTTCATGGTTACATTAAAGTAACAAAAGCCCGAATCATCACTAAATTAGAAGGAAGGTAGCGTGCTGCCTAGAAACAGTTTATAGCGGGCCATTTACATTAGGAAAATATTACAAAAATCGCTCTCAACAATTGTACGCTATTTTTTTTAAATCAAGTGTATATTTGCTCCTTGGAGTTGATTTTTCAAGATATTCAATTTCTCGAATATGTCGACCAAGTAGCTCAATTTCATCACACAGAAATCATCTAGAAACTTCTCGGCTTCCGGTCCGTTTTCCTTTTCTAGAAAAATGGCAATTTCATCTCTGAATGCATAAATACATTTCACAAATATTCCACGTGAAAACCATCTTGCCTTGCAAGAAAACAGTGACGCTGAAGGTACTGCATTCATGATTTTACAAAGTGCAGTAAATAATCTTGATTTTAGGGGGGTGGGGGAGGCGCGATCAAAATTGTGGTTGAAAATTGGGTCGCAAAGAGTAAAAGGTTGAGGAACGCTGATGTAAAATGCTATGTCTCGTAAAACAATTCTACACCCGGTATGTATATTATATTTACCTATACCGGGTGTCCGTGCGAAGAGTTCGGCTGAGTATGTTTTCCGTGTCTTTAAAATTATAAATTTACAAATTTCGGATGTGATGCTGAGTCACAGTCACACAAGGGACATGATTTAGTATAGTCATCACGTTATTACTTTTTTACCTAGACATCCTTACTTAGAGCGATATGTTTTCCATAGACAGTCGTTAAAAACGAAGAGATTTTTTAAAAATCTTGCTTGAAGTAGGGGTAACTGGGGGACGAGGGGAGCGCTGAAAAACGGGATAACTCGAGTTTTAGGCTAAAATTATCTTTATCCACAACCGATACGTTATGAGGTCATAATTCTACTGTTTTGAGACGTCTTATGGAATTAATAAAACACTAATGTCTTATATTATAGGACACTAGTGTCTTATAAGTACTAAGACACTATAGCGCTAAAGTCAGAATAACTTTATTTAGATCTACTTAAGATTTACATTAATATTTTTTAAAAAAGAAAATATTATCGGTCTCTCTTTTTGTTTCATTGGCGAAGACAGATTAACTGCAATAGTAGATGGAACTGTAGTCTCACCAGTGCACTTGAAAAGTTGCCTTTAACATAGAGACATTTGTCTACGACGATGAAGGTACATACATTTTACTAACATTGAAGAATTACGCCGATAGGAGCTCTTCGGTTATCACTGATGTTACACTCCTTTTTTTCTTTCCAATTATTAAAGTTTGCAAATTTTCGTATGCACTTATTTTTGTTACACCCTGTATGTTAACGGGTGTTTTTTAAAATTTATCGTTGAAGTTGGCGTTGAAGAAACGATTGTGAATGCAGTATACGGATGATGAATCACGGATCAGCTGTTTCAATCTTAGGCTTTTACACGATAGGTGCGTTCTCAATCGACTCTCCAACTCCAACTTCGACGCAAATTTTAAAAAAACACCTTTTTATAAAAGAATTACCTAATAAATCTCAACAAAGGTTTTGGTATTTAAGTATTACGCAAAAACTGTCTAGTTATAGCTACAAGTATGTAGAGGTGGAATTATTTCAGAAGAACATCCCGTGACAATATCACGTGGTCTGCGAAAAAGAACGTATTTTGGTACGATGGCCTCTTGATGACGTACATGTTCTTCTGAAATAATTCTACCTCTATAGAGTTTTATAAAGATCTTTTGTAGGAAGGTTTTCATTTAAACCCAGTTCGGTCTCATATGTATTCACATCCTAAAACATACTAAACTTCCCCAATTTTTGTCTAGGACACCGATTGTAACGAGTATATATCTGTGGCGGTCGTGAAAAAGTAGGTCAAATAATTTCAAAAATGAGTTACTTAACGATGTTTACACCTTAATAATAAATCATGTAATTAAATAATTCAGATTTTCACAGTTTAAAATTTACTTATATTAAAAGCAAGTACAGGTAGAATGAAGTTTCTATTTAATTACAGGATTTTAGGAATGATGTGGAATTTTGAATTGTTGCCCTGAAAAATTAACATTTTCGACTTACCTACTTTTTCACGACCGCCACAGATATTTTCGACCAAGACGAATATAAAATATATAAATTATTTTATCTTTGGATTCTCAACTGAATATATGGTATTTAGATGATGGAACCTTAGACCTTAGCTGATTACCCAGAAGTAGTTTTATCTGACTTTAAGAAAGTTATCAATAATTTATCTCAGGAAATTGGCCTTGAATTAAACAAATGCAAGATCTTTTGCTGTTCTGGAGACACAGATTTAAAAGTCATAAAGGAATTTCAAAATTTAATACCAGGCATTAAAATCTGTGACCGAGAAAGTTTATCTCTTTTAGGCTCTCCAATCTTTGACAAGGTTTCAAAAACACTGTCGAAAAATCTATAATTACAGTTGAAAATCTTTTAAACAAAGCTGAACTCCTTAACAGACACGTGGCTTATACTTTAATCAAAAACTGTCTTTTCATACCAAAATTTAATTTTTTATTAAGAACAACTCCATTTTGGAAATTTTCTAATTATTCAATTCATTCCTCTTTAAAGTTTTGTTAAGAGAGAATACTTAATTTACGTTTAACTGATTTCCAATGGCGTCAGTCCACTTTACCGATTAGATTTGGTGATCTGGAAATTCGTGGCATTTCCGATATTTGCCTCCCTGCTTTCCTATCTTCAATTAATGAGATTAAAAAGCTTGTTTCTCAATTACTAAATTCAAAGGATAATGAGCTTATTATCCACCATTATGATGAAGCTTTAGCAGTCGGGGATGTAGGAAATGAGAACGAAATACCAACAATCCCACAATTTCAGAAGAATTGGGATAATATTAATATCAAACGAATAATTGCCAATGACTTAATCTTTAATTCACCTAGAGACTTGACTCGTTTTAAGGCTTTGCAATGCAGAGAATCAGGATCTTGGTTACATGCAATACCTTGTCCTAATATTGGTACTCTTTTAGATAACACTTCCTTCCAAGTTTGAATTGGTTTAAGATTGGGTTGTAATCTTTGTACACCTCATATTTGCAAATGCAATGCGAAAGTTGACGAAATTGGCACCCACGGTCTAAGTTATTTCAAAAGCAGTGGTAGATTTTCAAGACACACTGAAATTAATTCCATTATCAACCGGTCTTTAACTTCTATTCATCTTGATTCCACTTTAGAACCAAACGGACTGTCTCGGGATGACGGAAAACGCCCAGATGGGATGACTTTAGTACCGTGGATTAAAGGTCAACCTTTGGTTTGGGACGTTACTGTTGTAGATACACTTGCAGACAATTACGTATTCAAAACGGTAATCGTTCACTTTAACTACTTCTGGAATTTTCGCGTTTTTTCTGGATAGACAGCCTCAGGGCGTCCTCCTAGATCGTGTCCCACCATTCAAACCTTGTGCAAATGCCTTTTTTTTCTCTCTTGTTGTGTTTTAAGGTCGCGCCAAGTCTTAGTATAACTAAAGGGTAAGGAAAATTTTCATTTGCACAAGGTTTGACTGGTGGGAAACGATGTAGGAGGACGTCCTGAGGCTGTCTAGCCAGAAAAAACGCGAAAATTCCAGAAGTAGTTAAAGTGAACAATTACCTTGAAATCATCTGAAGTCTCAGGTTTTGCCGCTGAAATGGCTTGCAAACGCAAACATCGCAAATATAGTTCAATCATTTCATCAAACTACGTGTTTAAAGGTTTACCATTTGAAACCTTAGGCCCTTGGTGCAAAGAAGCCATCGATTTCATTAATGTCATCGGAAACCGACTTATCGCGGAATCAGGCATTTCTTTTCGAGAGGATTTCCCTTGCCATTCAACGTGGAAACGCTGCAAGCATTCGGGACACTTTTCCAGAATCCGCAATATTATCGGAAATTTTGTAATTATGTTATTAATATAAAGTTTCTCTTAGTCAAATATATAAAATATAATTGTTACGAGTATATATTTTGGACCAAGACGAATATAAAATAATTGTTTTTAGATGGACAAAAAGATCAAAAAATGAATTTGTTTAACAGAGAAGATTCAAATCCTTTTGCCACCGCTGTTTTTTTCGGATTCATGATGCCTCAATTTATGGAAGTGATTTTAAAAGATGAAAGTGTTCAGAAATTAATTAATTCAGATGAAAAATTCGATGTTGTCATTGTGGAACAGTTCTTGAATGATGCTCAGAAAGCTCTATCGACACATTTTGGAGCACCTCTAATTACCTTTAATACTGTAGGACCAAACTTTTGGATTAATCCGTTAGTTGGAAATCCATCTCCGTTGTCATACGTTCCCGATATGATGCTAGATTATACAGCACCAATGACATTTTTTCAAAGACTCCTAAACACTCTTTTGTACGTTTTCAATGAACTGTTCTACAACCTCTACATGTTCCCTCAACAAAACAAAATGTTAAAAAAACATTTACCGAACGGACCTGATTTGTACGATGTTCTTTATAACACTTCCATTGTTTTGTTAAATTCTCATTCGAGTATTAATCAAGCTGTACCTCACGTTCCTAATATGATCGAGATCGGAGGATTCCACGTAAAACCACCCAGAAAACTACCTAGTGATTTACAAGAATTTTTAGATAATTCTAAAAATGGTGTAATATACTTTAGTATGGGCTCGAACTTAAAAAGTGTTGACTTACCGATTGAGAAACGAAATGCTATACTCAATACGTTTTCAAAATTGAAGGAAAATGTTCTGTGGAAGTGGGAAGATGATTCACTCCCAGGACAACCTCCAAATGTTAAATTATCAAAGTGGTTACCGCAACAAGATATTCTTGGTAGGTACACTATTTTAATTCGTTGCTCAGTTTTATTTCACATATTTTCAATTTTTAGCACACCCAAATGTGAAGCTTTTCATAACTCATGGAGGTTACTTGAGCACCACTGAAACAATTTACCACGGTGTACCCATCTTAGCGATCCCGATCTATGGAGACCAGAAATTGAATGCTCTAACTGCAGTAAACAATGGCTACGGGGTCGTGGTTCCATATAGCCAACTATCGGAAGAAAAATTAACTAACACCATTCATGAAATTTTAAACAACAATAAGTACAAAATTTTACAAATAAATATTAATTAATAGTTAATAATTGTTTCTACAGGTACCGAGAAAACGCCAAATTGAAGTCTAAAATATTTCACGATCGTCTGGTCAGTCCAATGGATACGGCAACATACTGGGTCGAATATGTTATTCGTCATAAGGGAGCACCACACTTAAGAGTGGCTGGACTTGATTTACCTTGGTATCAGTACCACTTGTTAGATGTTATTGCTTTCACTGCATTGATTGGGTCGTGCTCTTTGCTTATTTTTTATCATTTAACGCACATTATTTGTAAGATGTTGTTTTTTAAAGACACTAAGAAACTAAAAAAACAATAATGTTTCTGATAAGTTATGCAGGTTTGTAATATATGAAGAAACAAGTCTATGAGAATCTATCAAATCTTCTAGGAAAAATTAAATATAAGTTCAAAATACAAAGGGTTGGTATCTGATGACTTGAAAGTTTTACACATAACACTGGATTAAAAAATAGAGTACACTCATGGGCTACACATGGTTTGCCTCGTTTTCTCTATGAATGTGATGATAGAGTTAAGGGTTTAGGTACATTGGGTTTGGAAGCAATAATCAATTAGAAAACAGCTACAACCAGGAGGTAGTTGTCATTTGGTTGGAAACATCTTTAATTGTATTTATGAATATCGTATCCCACCTCCACCCGGCGGCACGGCAATTTTGCCGGAGTACATACACCATTACGGATATTACTATCAAGTAATAGTGCAGTGCTTATCAACATAATTACCGGCGTCTCGCCTCCGCATTTTGACTTTGTTGTGTATTTAGTTATTATTAATAAAAATATCAACAACTATTATTTTAAAATCACTATAACCACGTCCTTCTTTATAGTTTTCATTGTTGGAAAGATAGAAATAGAGACGGTTCTGAAAAGAACTTTGTTTATTCTAATGCACGTGAGCTTATCGTAAAAAAAAAACAGAAAAGGTACATACGAGTATAACATAACCACCACTCTCAATTAACTGTGGTCCGACGCAGTACACAAAAGGCCACGGCGAATATTAAGGTGGATATGGACCGTTGACAAATCAGCTGACATGTAAAGGGAGATACCGTTATAAGTATGGTAGTACCTTTCTCTTTTTTGATTCCCTATATTAGACACACGACTTGACTGAGAGGTTCCATGGGTATCGCGTGGGGCTCAATTTATCAGGGGAGTTAATTCAAATCTTAACAAGATTACATGGTTCCCACCTCAGATTCTTTTAATGCTATACAATTTCATAAATTTGTGTATTTATTCAACTTAGTCATGTATTTATTAGTCCAGGGGCTACATCAAATTGTCATTTACTAAAAACTTTAATCAACTTCCACCAAAAGTCATTCATTAAATCCATTCATTTATTTATACCCTTTGTTGAGACCAAGGAGGTTTAAAGTGAGAGGAGGGAAAGCGCCCTATGCTGGTAATGCATTGAAAGTGATGCCAATCGTTCTTTCTCCAGCAACCTTTTATGACCGCGAATGTCCTTGAACGGCCCACCGGGTATCGCATCGCTTTGGCGCCAGTGGCGTTCCTTTAACCCCCGCAACAAGGTGTTAAGCGTTGTTATGTTACAACAAATGCTCCAGTGCGCCCCGTCATGTACTTATAGTTTTTTCTGAATTATAAATTCACTTCTTTTATTTTTGTTAATTTTTTTCATGTACTTTATGTTACAAATTACAATAAATGCATCTGTGCGCCCAGTCTTTTATACGCCACTGGTACCATCCCCACCAACCACCCTTGTTTAGCAACCTTTTATGGCTCTGCACGATTTGGCGGGTGGCATCACTTTTTCAAACTGGCTTTCCCTCCTCTTACTTTAACCTCCTTGGTTGAGACCAAACACCTCATACACGATTCCTTGTTAAATAAAATTTAAGTGAAGTGTGTTCAATCGTTTTAACTCATTTTTAAACCTTTCCAATGGTACGGCCTGCCGTAAAACTCAATTAAATAAAACATAAGTAACAAAACACAACGTTGGATCCATACATATTTCTTTTTCTGCTCTCTACATAGCAAGTATTTAGGTTGTTATGACATTGATTTGATGGATGTAGATACAGTGTGGAACAAAATGATTGTCATCTAGGTAGCGTTGGAATTTTTGCACATGTAAATTTTCCTGTACCGCTCAACTGTTTTTGAAGTACCTAGCTATTTATACTTCTGTCTATAAATGCCATCAATCGAATTGACAATTATTACAATTTACTAAATAGAATTAACAAACGATAGTGGTCACTTTCAACACTTGCTGTGTTGGCTTCCTTTTCAATTTTAATCTCAACTTTGCATTCATATCATTCCTTCGCTAATACATCACATTTGTAATTTTGATGTATATTTGTGTGTTGGGGTAGTTTTTTTGTATAGCGGTACTTCATATTTTTACAACGGTAGTGCAAAGGTAACTAGATGAAAATCATTTTGTTCCACACTGTACAACTTACCGACGAAGCGTTGGTTACTAATAACAACGGGATGTAAGTAACCACTTACCGCTCTAGGGGAAGTAAGTGACAAAAATTAAACCAAACAAAACACTTGTATGCAATTTGGTAACGTTCTTTCGATTTTTTCAGCAGGCCAAAGCGTTTGCACCATCAGCAACTTCCATTTCTGTTTTTACATTTGTTCAAATTAATTTTGACACGACACTTTTAATATTCACACTTCGTGTGATGATGATGGAAGCCTTAGCAACCGGCAACAGCCTAAATCGATAAAAAAAAAACTATGCAATTCAAAATAACTTTGACAGAGGAAAAAATATTATAAACAATTCGGGAGATAAATATTTACCAGTCTCCGACTCTATTGCTAGCCCTCGTTATCGCTCAGGCGCAAACACGTCCTCGACTGATGAATATTACTTACCTCCCTTAATGTTTAAATAACGATTACTGTTTTTTATCACTATATTTTATAAAATACGATTCATCCGACTAATCTGATAAAAAAGTATTAATAGATGACATTTTGTTCGCAGTGATTTATTTTATTTGTTATATAAGTCCTTATCAACATTAATGACTGATAAAACAGATTTGATGAAATGAACAGTCTCAGACTTAGTTTAATCAAAGTCAGAGACATAAAATGATGAAAATTTTTATAACAGTATTGTTGTTTTTAACAACAGCATTCCTTGCTGAGAGTGCCAAAATTTTGGGTGTATTTCCTGTTCCGGGACGAAGCCACTACATTCTTGGAAGTACCTTGTTAAAAGCACTAGCCGAAAAAGGACATGATGTAACAATGATAAGTTGCTTTGGTGAAAAAGATCCGCCAAAAAATGGAACCTACAGGGATGTAGTCATTTCAGGACTCTTAGAAGCTATGCAAGGTATTGTTTGCTTACGTAAACAAAATATGTTCTTACGCATGTATATTATTCAGGGTCATTAAAATGATTGTCCCATCGCAGTTGGCGTTGAAAACCCACACAAATTTTGGATGTGCCGTCAGCCTCGCAACGTTAGACAAACTAGTAGACAGATTTCCACTACTGCCGGTAGCGCCACCTATCAGCGATATTAGTCTCACTCATGTTATGGGGCTTGCGGCACATTCAACTACGTCTCCAACGCTTACTGCGATAGGAGAATCAATTATAATGACCTATATTTACTTATACCGGATGTCTTGCGAAAAGTTAGGACGAGTATATTTCCTCTTTGTCTTTAACATTACAATTTTTGGATGTGAGTCAGCACATAGGGGAACATCATAATTTAATATAGGCATCACAGGTCACGTCATCACTTTTTTACACAGACATTCCTATTTAGAAAGATGTCCTTTTTCACAGATGATCGTTAACCATGGAGGGTTTCTTTTAAAATTTTGAAGTAGAGATGAGTGAGAAGAGGGGAAAGTCAGGGCTGGAAACAAAATAATGAAATAGTTATTTAAGTAACGTATGGGCCTATGCGGGAAGAGAAATTAATATGTATCACAATTGTATAAAAAATTGCCTAATAATAATGAAGATATAGAACACACTAGTTTTATAAAGTTATATTTTGCAGAAAGGTTTTCATTAAGCGACTTCGGTTCTCTGTGCATTCACATGTTGAAACATGCTAAATTCCCCCTATTTTTTGCTAGGACACCGATATATTTTATATTGTATATTTTCGACCTAGACATAAATTATTATTTTTAGATCATGTAAATAAGGATCAAGTGAATATGTTTGACAGAGAAGCCTCAAATCCTTTTACCACCTCTGTTTTTATCGGATTCATGATGCCTCAAGTTATGGAAATGATTTTGAAACATGAAAATGTTCAGAAATTAATTAATTCAGATGAAAAATTCGATGTTGTCATTGTCGAACAGTTTTTAAATGATGCTCAGAAAGCTCTATCGACACATTTTGGGGCACCTTTAATAACTTTTAATCCTGTAGGGCCAAATTATTGGATAAATCCGTTAGTTGGAAACCCATCACCTTTGTCATACGTTGCCAATGTTATGCTAGATTATACAGCACCGATGACTTTTTCTCAAAGACTAATGAACACTCTTTTGTCCGTTTTCAATGAATTGTTCTACAACCTCTACATGTTCCCTGCGCAAAACAAAATGTTAAAAAAATATTTACCGAACGGACTCGATTTATACGACGTTCTTTATAACACTTCCATTGTTTTGATGAATTCTCATTCGAGTATTAATCAAGCTGTACCCTACGTTCCCAACATGATCGAAATCGGAGGATTCCATGTAAAACCACCAAAAAAGCTACCTAATGATTTACAAGAATTTTTAGATAATTCTAAAAATGGTGTAATATACTTTAGTATGGGTTCGAATTTAAAAAGTGTTGAGTTACCGATTGATAAACGAAATGCTATACTCAGTACGTTTTCAAAACTGAAGGAAAATGTTCTGTGGAAATGGGAAGATGATTCACTCCCAGGACAACCTCCAAATGTGAAATTATCAAAGTGGTTACCGCAACAAGACATTCTTGGTACACTATTTCAATTCGTTCCTCATTTTTATTTTACAAGTTCTCAATTTTTAGCGCACCCAAATGTTAAGCTTTTCATCACTCATGGAGGTTACTTGAGCACCACTGAAACAATTTACCATGGTGTACCCATTTTAGCGATCCCCATCTTTGGTGACCAAAAAATGAATGCTCTAACTGCAGCTAACAGTGGCTACGGGCTCGTGGTTCCATATAGCCAACTCACAGAAGAAAAATTAACTAGTACCATTCATGAAATTTTAAAAAATAATAAGTACAAAATTTTACAAATAAATTTCAGTTGTACTTAATAATCGTTATTGCAGGTATAGAGAAAACGCCAAATTGAGATCTAAATTATTTCATGATCGTCTGGTGAGTCCTATGGATACAGCAATCTACTGGGTCGAATATGTTATTCGTCATAAAGGAGCACCATACTTAAGAGTGGCTGGACTTGATTTACCTTGGTATCAGTACCACTTGTTAGATGTTATTGCTTTCATTGTATTGATTGGATCGTGCTTTTTGTTTACTTTTTATTATTTAACGAAAATTATTTGTAAGAAGTTGTTTTTTAAAAACAGTAGAAAACTCAAAAAACAATAATGTTCACTTATAATTACACGAGAGCTTTTTTTTGTCAAAGTAAACTTGACATGTCAATGAGAATTTTGTTGCCTGGCAATTTAACGAAAAAAACTGCCTCGTCCTACGGACTCGTATTTTTTTCTGGCAGTTTTTTGAGTTTAATTGCCAGATAACAAAACTCGAATTATAAATGTCAAGTTTACTTCTACCCAAAAAAAAAGCTTGAGAGTAATTCGGTAAGACAATTTAATGAATACGTAAATCACTATGATGCAGATCTACTAGAATCAGACTCTTTCAAAAGTTAAGTTCCGTTTTGTCGCTGGAAAAGTTAGGGCAAACTTTTTTCGCTATCATAATGACAAAAACACCGCTGCTCATGGGATTTTTAGTGTATGAATTAAATTGTCACGATAAATTAAATAGGTTTGCAATGTAAAAATTATTTTAATTCACCTTTTTCCACAAAATGTTATAATTCACTCAATATTTGACAATTAATACATCGGTCTCGTCAGTACACGTTAAATTAGACAATCTCAACTACAGTCATACGATAATTCACAATTTTCCAATTTAGCACGTCTTTATTCATTTTAAATACATACATTAAATTTTTTGCCCTTAGGCTACAAATTTTTATAGTTGTTTTATTCAGTTCTGCTGTTCCTTCCTCCCACGGGGACTATCAGAGATTATGGTTTGTTTGTGATGCTAACATTTACCATTTCAGATAATTATGATGTGATTTGTTGTTTGATTATTTTTTGTCTTGTTTGTCCGTTGAGGCGCGAAGCCACGCCCGCGGGCGAACCCCATTGTTCGTCCGCGCTCGCGCTCGATCCCCCACGGTAGTATGTTTTCTCCGGGTCTCCAGTAGTTCGGGTCTTCCGGTTTGGATGGCTATAACTGGCTTTTCTTCCTTTTCTTATTCTTACCCCTGCTATCCTAGTACTATATACAGACTATTTACATATCGTCGTCTACACTAGCAAAGCACGTAACTCCAAAATGCAAAATTTTACAGGAGCAACAATAAACTGTACCAGAAACAAAATTGCATTCTGCTAACCGGCGAGTTCACCTGGAGACAAGAAACCGAATGTAACCGAATTGAATCCAGGTGAACTCGCCGGTTAACAGAATGCAATTTTGTTTCTGGTACAGTTTATTGTTGCTCCTGTAAAATTTTGCATTTTGGAGTTACGTGCTTTGCTAGTGTAGACGACGATATGTACATTTTTGTTTTGTTTTGATTTGTGGTGTTGTCGATGTTTTGATCTTGTTACTTTGTGGCGAATTTATGTGTTTTTCTTATTCCTGCTCCTCGAAGATTTTGAGCCTCATGTATGGTAGCTTGTGTCTTATGTGTACTTGGGCGTTGTGTCTTCTTATTTTGTTAGGTTTTGGGTCAATCTGCTGTGTTGCAGCCGGTACTTGTAGAAGTTGTATGATAGTTTCTCTAGGTGCTCACGCAGCATTTACGTTTCTGTCTCATTGCGCAAGTTGGATATTTTGGTGTATGGGCTAGAGTTAGTTGCAAGCCTCAGACATTTATTTTGTAGTGTTTGTAGGCAATGTAGGGCAGTGTCGCTTACTCCGCACCATACTGGAGCAGCATATGTAATTATTGGTCGTATTATCGTTTTGTATATTCTGGTTTTATTTTCCACATTGAGCTTACTTCTTCTTGTCATTAATGGGTAGAGTGTTTTGAGTGCAGCTTCAGCTTTGGCTTTAGTTTTTCTCAGATGTTGCTTAAAGTTTAGCCTTGAGTCTAGGTGGACCCCAAGGTATTTGACTGTGGGCTGCGGATCTATCTTTTCTCCTTTAACTCTCAGCTTAGTTATTATTTTGTTATTTGTGAATTTCCTTGTAAATATGATTGATATTGATGAGCCATTCACTGTAGTATTTTTCTATTTTGTCCATGTGAATTTGGACTTGTTTGTTGGCGACATCTGCGTAGTAGGATCTCGCGTAGATCGCTGTGTCATCAGCTAATTCAGATAATTCACAATGGGTCTCACGACCTCCACCTCATTCAATCAGTGAAATGGCAAAGCACAGGTCCAGACTCCGGTATCAGCGTTTGCTCAATTGTGGTGGTAGGGGAATATAAATGATAACATCTGACACATCTGTCACGAATCAAGGATAAAACAGTTACTCACCAAGAGCTTCTTTCTTCCTAACCCGATCATTATTATTATTATTAAAAAAGAATATTTGCCGAGCATAAACCTATCTATAACGCAAAAAGCTTTGGTTAATCTAAGACGTAGATTTAAATTAATTTCTGTCCAACATGTTCTTAAACCGTGGACAGTAGATACATTGACAATTTCAGGAGAGGGTTCGTCCCACAAGGTAAATGTTCGATTTGTTAAGAAAAACTGTATTATGGCACTTTTAAAAGATTACTTTGAGTTTTATAGTTGTCGATCAAGAGCAAATTCAAGGAAGTCATCCATTGAGCCCGGGAACAATTGAGCCGTAATTCTAAACATTTGAATTAAGTCAGCTCTATCTTGTCTCTTGCATAAAGGAGGCAATGAAAGTATTTCTAGACGGAGTTTCCTTAAATCTGGTTTCCACCTTGTCACTTCGTGTTGCACCCTGTCTAAAATGTTCTTGTCCTTGATCAAGTTTGGTCTCCACACAGAAAAAGCAAACTCGAGGTAGGATCGGATATACATATGTTGTATAGAGTTTGGATATTAATCTGGTGAAGGATTGTCAAACACACGTTTATGTAGGAGCGGCGATAAGCGATAAGAGCGGCGATAAGATCGAAGAATCATTGTTTTCAAATGGCACTTTGCTCTTATCTCCGCTCTTATCGCAGCTTCAACATAATCGTAGCAATTATACCACCCTCCCTTGCCCCACCCTTAGCAGCTAAGCACTGTTCAGACCGTATCCGTAACAATCACTGAATCACTCCCAGACCCAGATCCTTATGAGATGTCTTAACCAACAATTCGCTTCCGTTTATGAAATATCCGAATTTAGAATTGTTTATACCACAGTGTAATACACAACATTTGGACGTACCTATTTAGAGGAATCTGCTATTTTTTTGCTCCACTGCGTTACAATAATTATTTAGTTTTGCTTGTAGGTCTGTTTTTTTAGATATTTTTATAGATATCACTCGCATATGCAGAGCAACAGTTTCCAATACTAGGTAATAAATCTGTAATGATTTGAATACATTACTTTTTCCGCCAAATATTTGAACTTGCGCAAAACGGTAACAAATGTG
Source organism: Tenebrio molitor (assembly GCF_963966145.1). Classification (NCBI taxonomy): domain Eukaryota; kingdom Metazoa; phylum Arthropoda; class Insecta; order Coleoptera; family Tenebrionidae; genus Tenebrio; species Tenebrio molitor. Next base: position 17,948,319 of record NC_091048.1, on the reverse strand, counting down.
GTCGTGATCGTCATCGAATCGGAGGAGCCCTACGTTGTGATTTTCTTTTGGTGGAAAAAGGTTCGGAATGCAAACGGTGAGGGTTCCAGTTGGAAGAGTGCCGCAAATAAAACACACATGTGAGGGACGCAAAATACCTTTTATTAAAAATGCCTGTAATAACTTTGATGAAAAAAAAAAATGAAACGAATCTCAAAAGACAGAAACTAAGTTTGACGAAGTACAAGAAATTAACTAGTTGAGTACATCACAAAAATAAACGACAAGATGAATGCAACAATATTTAAAATAACAGAAAACGGGTACATAACAGACAAAATGACAGGTTAAAGCTTGCAAAACAAGTGAACAAATTATGGTGCAGTTATTACAGACAGGGACGGATGAAAAACCCTCTTCAAAAACCGTATCCCAGGTATTACTCATATTTTACAATTCGATTAATGGCAAAAACAATGTTTAATTTGGAGCTACGCGGTCAAGGTACGCCAACGGGAACTTAGAGCTGGAGGTAACAAACTTTCGGCCGCGAGGGGACTCAGAAGAATAATCTGAATCGGTTTGAGACCAGCGACGTTTCTAGATACTCGGATTAGTAATGAAAGTCGGGCTATTTCACCGACCAAGAAAGAGTGACAGGGCGCCTCGGGGTTGTACGATGAGCTTCCCAAGCCGCTTCGAGCAGAGCTTGCTCCGCCTTCCCCAACCAACCGTTTACCGACAAAAACCTAAGATCTCTAGAACCGCGACGAAGGTTTCACGTCAGCATCCCAGAGCCGCATCGAGCAGGGCTTAGGTCCGCCTCCGCTAACGGCCGTAACTTAACCGTGGCCTCCCCAGAAATTTACTAGACAACCCCACGACTTCCTGATTGAAACCTAACTCCCATAGTGGCACACTTACAACATTTTACTTTAACTCTTCCGAAATCTAGCGGTGCTTAACAACAATATAAAGAAAACCCGAGTTTAATTCAATCGAACAACGCGTAACATTAAACGATGCGAAAATTCAACAAAATAAAGCGCAACATTAAACAATGATCAAATAAACAAAACAAAACGCAGCATTAAACAAGGATAACATAAGCAAAAACAAACCGCAACATTAAACAATGAGGAAATAAAAGAGAACAAAACGTGAAGTTAAATAACGATAAAATAGAACCACTTTAAATGTCACAAATATCAGTAAACAACATAAATCACGAATACAATAATCGCTGGTAATGTTAAACAAAAAGAAAATGGCGGGTCGAGTGCCGTTAGAAAATGTAAGTGAAGAAAAAAACAAAATGGACGCACGCGGTTCGGGCGACGGCTCCGAATTTTCGAAATTACCAGATTGTTAAAAAAATGAACCTCCCGGAAGAAAGATAACGCTTAAAATTAACGAATGGGCGCTTCTTAAAACAACAGCATGCAACAAAATGAAATCTACAACATACCCTTACCACGTGGTCCTGGTCCCAAAAACAAAACACAAAAAGAGGCAACGAAAGTGGGATAAATTACCCAGGTGAATTAAAAAAACGCCGGATTCTTCACGGGGACACAAATATCTACTCGGAACGGTAGTGTAATCGGTTCAGATGTAACTTACAGTTTTTTTGGAATATTGGATCGCTCTTCGCAAGGTCTGTTCGTTTCGAAAAACCAAACCAAATTAACCTACCCCCTTCAACTACCCGCGCGAGAGACCGTTTCACCCCCGCTACATTTCCGCTTTTCAACAAATTGGCCAACTCCCCAGGATTGCCAACCCCATCCCTTAGTTCCTAATCTAGCCGCTAGTACCTCCACATTTGGCGCGCTCTCGTGGCGGCACCGAGAATTAAAATTTAAATTTTAAACTGGGTCACTACAAAATCACTTGTATATCACTTGTACAGGGTATTATAAATGATTGTCCCATCGCAGTTGACGTTGGTGACGTAGTTGAATGTACCGCAAGCCTCATAACATGAGTGAGACTAGTATCGCCGATAGGTGGCGCTGCTGGCGGTAATTAAAATCTGTCTACTAGTTTGTCTAACGTTGCGAGGTTGTATCATGACGATGGGCTCCAACCATGGGCGTCGTCTTCAGGGCGCTACATTCCGGTGTTGCATTGCATGTCCCGGTAGCACCTGTAATAGCCTCAGTGTGCAGTTTAGGATGCACAGCTGGCCCGCAAACTTACATTTAATTACGTTCAAATCAGTGGCGGCTCGTACTGTAAAAATGTGGGAGTAGTACATGACAATTTCAAATTATTCTTGTCAAAAATATGGCACCTTCAGTTTTTGATAAATATAGAATCGTCTTACTTGCTTCTGAAGGTTGTCTAAACCGCGACCATGTTAATCTTTTGCTTTTGAACCCTGCCTCCGCAGCTGGGATTTACCCCACCCGTATGACACGGATAGATTAAAATAATTTTGACAGTAGTAAAAAATAATCCTAAAGTTTGCTTTACAATTGAATGTCATTTATGTCACATTGACGACCAAAGTATTTTGGCCGCCATAGTACCAGTTACTAAAATAGGTTTATAGGTTAAAAATGACTAACTACGCATGTGTCTTACAAAACCATTTATTTTTGCATCAGAATAGATACCTACTTACAGTAAAATTAAAAAAAAAAATAAACCAAAGAAAAAATTTAAAAAAACGCTCCAACATTCTATTGATACAGAAAATCCATCCGACGTTCTTTAGCACTAGCGAACTTGTCAATAACCCTTTGATTAAAATCGGGGATGCTTTCGATTAGGTCCCTTTCTTTAGAAAGCATTGCTAACGCAGAAAGTCTTTCTTGGCTCATGGTGTTCCTTAAAAAAGTTTTAATCCTTTTGAGGGTCGAAAAGCATCGTTCTGCTTCAGCTGAAGCCATAGAAATTGTAATTAAAATTTTTAAAAGTTTTTCACTTTCACTGAAGGTCGCACTTAACTCATTGTTTTGAGCGATAAAGTCATATAATACAAGTAGACCCGAAATTGACCTAAATTCTTTTGTTTCGTAAATTACGGTCAATTCGGTTCTAAGTTTTTGTCCATTAAAAAAGGGATAAACTTTAATTGTTTCTTGAAAATTCTTTTCGGGAAATCAATTGCTATATTGACTATGTTTTTCCGGAAAAAACAGAGTTGCTGCGATTAAGTGGCCAGTAAAGCTGAAGCGTTCTTTGGCTTGACACACAATAATATCACAAACTTCTTTTGCTTCTCGAGCGTATTCCTCACACTTATCGGTCTTACGTCGTTTTGAAGTTGATGGTTCATTGGTCTCGGGAAATTCGGGGATATTATTTCTAATCTGTAATAACTGATTTTCATATGATAATATATTTTTGTTGGCAATAACAGGATCAATTTCTCTTGCTTGAAATTTTGCAAATAATATGTCTACATGGGGCATTATCTTGTAAAATAAATTTAGCCAGCAAACGAAACTATTGCTGGTAAGAATTTTTAAATGGCTGATGCTTGGTTGATAGTACTGGCATTTTTACTTTGATTTAAAATTTTTCGCATTGTTTCTATAATATCCTTCCTGTGTTCAAATACAGTGCAGACAACTCTGGAGTTAAAATTCCACCTCGTCGGAGCCGAACGTGGCAAACGTTTTTTAACTGTTTCATCCAATACTGCAGTTTGTTGAGGACTATTTGAAAAAAATGTACAAATTCCTTGCAAGTTTGCGAAAAATATACGGACATTGGTGTTTGCAGAAGCAGCATTTAATAACATGACCAAATTCAACTGATGTGCATAACAATGTACGTAGGCAGCGTGTTCATAAGTTTGTTTTACAATTGCTTGCACATTTGAGACATCACTGGTTTCGTCAGCTATTACAGCCAAGTAATCGGCTTCATTAATTTCCTTAGAAATTTCTTCTTGACACACACTAAACATTGTTAGCAAAATTTCATTTTGGACAGTTTTTGACGTTTGAACGTATGTAATATATTATGCATATTACATACAATTAAATCGAATATATTAATATACGAAAATTACTTTCCTAAATATTTTTTGTTATTATTTTTGGGGGTTGCGCAAACCATAGGTAAAGCCGCCATTGGTTCAAATGTAGGCTACTATTGTTGCAGCGGCTTAGTCAATCTCTTCAGAGCTATATTTGCCGATATCGGCAAGTTAACATTATCCTTGTTTACAATGGACAATGGACGTATCATCAGCATACAAAAAACAGAAAGCATCATCATTCATCAAACACCAAGTCAACATCGTTATTATAAACGGGGGAACAGAACAGGTCTCACGATCAATCCCTGTGGAAGTCCCACTGCAGTAAATAATACATTGAACTCGATATCTGATATTACCGTATTACATATTGTGGTATCTGACCCATACAAACTACATATTCTTGTACAGATAACAGTGATGTAATTCGCAAAAACAGGTGAACTAGCGTTTCCAAAAAGCTGTCTGTTGATGGTATCTGTTTGTTGTTTTTGAAGACCTTGAAAGAGTTATGATGTCATCAGAGGATTTTTAAATGGCGATGTAGTATTTTTACTACCGTTTTTAATAGATCTTCTAATTGTCTACCCGACGGTTGAAAAAAAGTTCACTTTACATAAGAAATTTTCTGAAAAAAAAATCTTTTTTTTATAACATAATAACTTTTTCGAGGTCATCGAAAAGACCAAAAAGAAAATATCAGCAGAAATCATTTTTAAAACACAAATTGACTTGTCTTTAGATTTTTTTCAAAAGTTATGCGTTTTGTTTTCATTTGGCTGTTTCCAGACTTTTACAAGATACATTTTTTTCGATTTCTTTTTTGTCTTTAAATATGTAAAATGAATCTATTTTTAAATTAAATATTCACTTGATTCATTTATAGATGTCCACTTCGTTTCTAAATATGAAATATAATTTTTTTCTAACACTAATATCTTATACTGTTTCCATGGTGCATTTGAGCTCACACTTTATGTTTCCCATAAAATACGCTTTTCTCTATAAGACACGTCGTCAATAGCAACGTATCTTATAGAGTCATAAAATACGCTCACACATATTGTTCAAGTAACATTTTATTCATCATTTTTACAGTAATTATCACAAAAGTGAAAAGTACAATTATTGAATTGGAACTGCCACATTAGCTTCGTGCTCTTGTTCCTAACATCTTCTTCTGTTTCATCCAATGCAAGTGCCCGGCCATCGAAAACTGGCAATCTTTACATTTTCTTCAAATGATTCTTGCCGTAGTGTGAATTAACTTTTAATGAAGTTCTAGACACTTACCCCATATCAAGAAAAGCCAAAATGACATCTTCCGTTACCTCCGTGATGCTTTTTTTATTGTTCCGGCCTTGAAACGAAACATACACCGTTTCGTATGCACTTTTAGACTTCATTGGTAACAAATTGCCCCTCTTTTCTTATTTCTTCTGGAACGTTTTGGCACATTTCACGATGAAAATTGTTTTTTTCCAAATTTGTTGATATTATTACCATAGTACCCACGGCAACCTCCGCATTTTGTGTCTTGTGACACGCCTCGAATAATTTCTGAATTTATTAAAATTTCTGATTAGATGTTAGTATTAGAAAAAATCTTGAAGACAACAGGTGTTTTATAGTTTAAAAATCTCGATCTATTAAATCCTCGCTCCCTGCGGTCGCTCTGATTTAAACTACGATCTCGATTTTTAAATCGTCTATTAAAACACTTGTTGTCTTAATAGATATATTAATCATATTGTTACGTATGATGTCGATATTGAAGTTCTCGAAGGACCGTTTTAGTTTGTTTAAGGTATAAACGTTTGCCAAAGGGCCGTGAATTGAAACGACGTGTTGTTTCGTGAGATGTTTAATGTTATCTGTTCCTTATCTGTTTGTTCTTACAAAAAACTTACTAGCAAAAAAGGAGCTGACCTGCTGGCAGATAGGAACGATACCGGCTAATAAGGTCGATATGAAAAATTTAACATGAGCTCAACCATGCCGCCCCCGTTGAACTATTTAGAATAGTTTAACAAAAATTGAAATTCTATTGTTACATGGTGTAAACAATTTTAAATTAAAGAAAATTCTACTAGCTATGAACAATATGGTACAAATTCAGTAGCACTTTACACAATGGATTGCACATTGTTTTCTTGTTATTTACCACTCTCACTTCACTGCACTTTGTCGTCAGCCTCTTCGTGGATGTTGTCCATGGGCAGGATGGAGATTCTGTTCATCGCTCGTTTCAGGATGCCGGAAGTTGTTTTTATGGAAACAACTCGAGTGATTCCATCTTTGCCTGGATGAAGTTGGATTATCCTCCCGAGAAGCCACTGTTGAGGAGGGAGGTTGTCTTCGTTGATGAGGACCATTGATCCTGGCTGTACTGTGGCTGGTGGTCGATTCCATTTTGATCGTTGATGTAATGACGTCAAATATTCTTTACGCCAACGAGTCCAAAAATGCTGACGTATTTGTTCAGTGTACCGCCAGTGTGATAGACGGTTTTTTGGCAGTGATGACAGGATCGGTTCTACTGGAGCCATCAGTGGTTCTCCAACCAAGAAGTGCCCGGGTGTTAGGACCAGGAGGTCGTTAGGATCGTTCGAGGCGGGACATAAAGGTCTGGAGTTAAGGCAAGCCTCGATTCTTGCTAAGACCGTATACATTTCTTCAAAATTAAGACTCGTATCTCCTACCACGCGTTTAAAATGTCGTTCGACGGACTTGACGTTGGCTTCCCATAAGCCACCGAATGTGGGAGAACGTGGTGGAATAAAGTGCCATGAAATATTGCACGGTGTCAAGGCATCGGTAACATTTTGAAAGTTAACGGATTTAAAAAAGTTGCATAACTCTTTATCGGCGCCCTTAAAGTTCGTTGCATTATCCGAAAAGAGATCGGTAACATGACCACGTCTCGAAATAAAGCGTTTTAATGCTGCTAAAAATGATTCCGATGTTAAATTTCCAACCAATTCTAAATGAATTGCTTTGGTCACAAGGCAAATAAACAGTGCTATGTAAACTTTCGTTTTTCTCAGTTTTCCACGACCACTTTCTTCCTTTATTAAAATAGGACCTATATAGTCGATGCCGGTTTTGACAAAAGGTCGTGCTGGTTCGAGCCTTTGTTTTGGTAAATCGCCCATAGTTTGGTTGAAAAATTTTGGCTGAGCGCGAAAACATTTTATACATTTATGTAAAATATTCCGAACTATGTTACGACCCGAAATAATCCAAAATTTTTGTCTTAGGGACGTCAATGTGGCTTGAGCGCCGGCGTGGAGCTGTCTTTCATGTTCCTGAATTATTAATAACCTTGTTACGTGGTGTTTGGCTGGTAAAATTAAAGGATACTTTTTATCATAGGTGATTGATGAATGTTTGATACGTCCACCTACTCTAATAAGGCCGTCTTCGTCTAAGATCGGGTTTAACAAATATAGACAGCTTTGTCTTTTGACGTAGTTATTTTCGCTCAAAGCCTTTAACTCTGGTTTGAATGAATCACGTTGAATTAATTTGATAATTGCTATTTGAGCATCATTTAGTTCCGACGTCGTTAGAGGACCAGTGAGCTTAGAGTTTTTGCTTCTACAGTTATGTGCAACTCTTTTTATAAATGCCACTACTCCCTGTAATTTTATAAATTTTGAAAAATTTGTTAAAAATTCATCCTCCTTGACATTCGCAAACAAAATTTTGTTTGTTGATTTTCGTTTTTCCGGTATATTTTCCGAATCGAAATTAACCGAGGATTTAGGCCATTTATTTTCCGGCAACCTTAACCACTCGGGGCCGTGCCACCAGAGATCGTTTGTCTTTAATTAATTAGATGACATACCTCTAGAGACAATGTCTGCGCGGTTATATTTTGTGCTAATGTGCCTCCACTCATTTAATTCTGACAAGGACTGTATTTCGCTTACGCGATTAGCTACAAAAATGTTCCTTGTGTTTGGAGGTGCCGCAATCCAGGATAAAACTATGGAAGAGTCCGTCCAAAAATATCGTTGATCAATATTTAAATTTAAAATTGGCAAAACCTTTTGCATTAAACGTAAACTAAAAGTAAACCGCCACATAAAAGTAAACCGCCACATAATTCTAGACGTGGTATTGTTAATGTCTTTAATGGGGCTACTCTTGATTTACTGCACAAAAGATTTGTTGAACCGTTACCATACGAATCGACGCTTCTTATAAAAATAGTCGCTCCGTAAGCTGATTGTGAGCTGTCGCAAAAACCGTGTATTTCAAACTTTGCTGCAGGAAACAGGGTTAAAATTTTTCTGTTAACTTTAATATTGTTTACATTCATTAAATCTGAAATAAATTGGGTCCACATTTGATGCAACTCGTCTGGTACTCTCTCATCCCAAGAAAGTCTCAAACTCCACATTTTTTGCAATATGAGTTTAGCTTTAAATATAATTGGTGAAATTAAACCCAATGGGTCCCATAATTGCGCAATGGCTGATAACATTAATCTTTTTGTTGCGGTTTCGTTTTTGTACTTTAGATTGACTTGATATGTAAGCAAATCCTTATTGTAATCCCAAACAACACCTAGGGTTTTTGTTTGTTGGTCATCACTTAGATCAATTGGTTTTTCATTGTTTTGTGCTGAAGACATTAATTCTACACTGGTTGACGCCCATTTGGACATTTCAAACCCAGCTTTGTTTAAAATATGACTGATTTCTTCTTTTAATTTGGTGGCTTCTTGCACAGAAGATGCTCCAGTAAGCAAATCATCCATGTAAAAGTCACGCAATATGATTTCACTCGCCGTTGGAAAATGATCCTTTTCTTCAAGCGCGGCTTGCTGCAGACAGCGTACCGCCAAAAATGGTGCACAGGTCGTACCGTACGTTACTGTTAATAAGCGATAAGTTAAAATAGAATCTTCCGGATTTTCTTGCCATAGAATTCTTTGATACTCGCAGTGCTCAGGATCAACTTTAATTTGTCGATACATTTTAACTATATCACCGGTAAACGCTACTTCAAATGTACGGAATCGAGTTAATATTGAGAACAAGTCTTGTTGGATTGTGGGTCCCGTACAAAGAATATTATTTAAGCTTTTGCCGTTGGATGTTTTTGCACTCGCGTCAAAAACTACTCTGAGTTTACCTGACGATTGTTTGAATACTTCGTGATGCGGCAAATAGCAACCGAAATTATTGTTTGCGTAATCGTTTGGAACTAATGAAACTAATAATGGTTGGTTTTTAAATTTGTGCTCGAGGGAATGTAACCGTTTTATTGCTATTTCTTTTGAAGAACCGAGTTCGTTATTTTCTTTAACGAATGGCAATTTGACGATAAACCTTCCCTGATAATCACGTTTGTAGTTACTTAAGAAGTGTATTTCGCACAAATCTTCTTGTGGTGACCAGTTACTTTTTGATTTGTACTCTTCAATTTCCCAAAATTTTTGAAGTTGGTTTTTGACTGTGTTGTTCGTAATCAAGGTTATGTTACTGACGTTTGTTAGCGAGTTTTTCGAGATTTCGCCGCCAACCAACCAGCCGAGAGATGTTTCTATCAGGTGGGGTTGTCCCGGTGCTGATATTTTTCCTGAACCTAATAATTTCCAGAAGAGTCCGGCCCCAAGTAATAAGTCTATTGGACATGGTTTATAGAAATTGGGGTCCGCTAACTGAATATCTTCCGGAATGTTAATGTTTAAATTCTTTACAGAATACTCAGGAATATTTCCAGTGATTTTTGGTAAAACTAAACACGAAATTTCTGACGAAAACGTATTTGCTCGCGATTTTATTGTTACCGTAGTTGATTGCTTTGAAGTGATAATTTTTTGATTTTTTCCTTGTATGGAAATATTGTTGTTACTCAAGTTCAAATTTAATTTTTTCGCTAAAGATTCCGTTATTATGTTGCTTTGTGAACCTACGTCCAGCAAGGCACGACATTTATGGAAATTATTTTTATTGTTTTTGACATAAATTAATGCCGTCGAAAGCAAAACGACCTTATGTGGTCCGTTACCCTTTTCCAGTTCGTTCACTCGAGGAGTTGCTAAATTACACGTTCCTTGTTCAATTGAATTTAGGACAACGTCTTGTTGGTGAAGAAGACTGTTATGGTTTTGATGGCAATATTTGCATTTGAATTTAGACCTACAATCCGCTGTTGAATGATTCGGTCTTAAACAATTTTTACACAAATTTCTGTTATTAACATTTTGAATTTTGTCATGGTGCGAAAGATTCAAAAATTCTGCACATTTGTAAATTGTATGGGTAGGATTTCTGCAGTAATAACATGAGAACTGTTTGTTGTCTACCTGAATCTGAGTCACTGAGCATGCTTTGGTGTCTTTACTCGCGTTGGGATTGCATTTTGATGAAGTGGGCTGTTTACTCACATTGAATTTGTTTAAATTTTCTAGAGCTTCTAGAGTTAGACATCTTTGTTCTAAAAATTCGATTAAGCTAGTTAATGCTGGAACTTCAGTTTTTAATTTGGACTGCCATTCCCGATTTGTTCCGTAATCTAATTTTTCGATTATTATCGGCACTAATAAGGCATCCCATTTGTCCGTTGGTTGTTTCAAAATTTTTAACGCTTAGTTAGTGTTGACATCATTAATTAATTGTCTCAATGCCGTATTTGAGGCTTTCGAAATTTTGTGAATTGATAAAATTGAATTGACATGTTCTTGAACGATTAATCGAAGATTGTTGTATCGTTTTTCGAGAAGCTCCCACGCTACTTGGTAGTTACCTGAGGAAATTGATAATGCTTCTACTGTACTGAAAGCATCTCCCTTTAAACATGATTTCAAATAATGGAATTTTTGACAATTATTTAAATCCGTTCTCGTATGTATTAAAGTTTGAAACGTGTCGTGGAAACTAGTCCAGTTTGAATAGTTTCCGGAAAAGCTTGGTAGATTTAGATCCGGTAGTTTTACCGATACTTCTGATGGCGTTACTACTGGTTGCGATCCGTTTTCCGACGCGATGGATTGTTTATCTACAAATTTAGCTATTTTTGCTAATAAATTGTAATAAAGAGTTTCAAAATTGATCCATTCGGTTGCAACTGCTTTGCTTTGGTCGCGAGAGGTACTGAGAGGTTCGATTTCCGATTGAATTTTATCGAACTCTTTGTACGCCGATATTAAGTCGGGTCTACGTAATCTTAGTTGATCCAAATCATCACCTTCCTTGAAATTGTTTATTATTTCTTTCATTCGATTCAATTTTGCTTTTATTCTATCACGCTCGACGGTTAACTCTGCTAAGTCCGGCATTGTCGCAATTTTTTGATTCATTTACTTCAAATTATACGGTACAACGCAAGAATCCAGGGGGTAATTTGGAGGGTTGAAGGGGGAAGAACCACCGACCTTGTGCCGTCTCCTACGTCTTGGTGATGAACTGCTTTTTCCCTTTTGATTAAATGACTTCTTCGATTTCTGTTTTTGCGGGTTCTTGGTATCCTGATTCGGGTGGGTTTTTTCGTAATCCGGCTCGAAGGACCAATGTTACGTATGATGTCGATATTGAAGTTCTCGAAGGACCGTTTTAGTTTGTTTAAGGTATAAACGTTTGCCAAAGGGCCGTGAATTGAAACGATGTGTTGTTTCGTGAGATGTTTAATGTTATCTGTTCCTTATCTGTTTGTTCTTACAAAAAACTTACTAGCAAAAAAGGAGCTGACCTGCTGGCAGATAGGAACGATACCGGCTAATAAGGTCGATATGAAAAATTTAACATGAGCTCAACCACATATTGTCACATTATAATATTACCTTGAAGAAAATTATTAAAGCCCTGAATTGAATAAAAATATGTTCAATGTATCACAATAATGATAAGCACTTTAGTTTATCTCTACATTTTAGAAAATACCATTCACTCAACAATGATAAAAATATTATTAACAGATGATGTTTATTTAAAGTTGTTACATAAGTCGCTATCAACAATTACTTTAGATAAAAGAGATTTGACGAAAAATTCAGTCTCGGAGTTAATTTAACCACAGTTAACAACATAAAATGATGAAAAACTTTATAACAATATTGTTGTTTTCAACAACAGCATTTCTTACAAATGGTGCAAAAATTTTGGGCATATTTCCTCTGCCAGGACGAAGCCACTACATTCTTGGAAGTTCCTTATTAAGAGAACTGGCCGAGAGAGGACATGACGTAACAATGATAAGCTGCTTTAGTGAAAAGGAACCGCCAAAAAATGGAACCTACAGAGATGTAGTCGTTTCAGGACTTTTAGAAGCTATACAAGGTAATATCCTCGCTTACTTAAATAAATCTAACAAGTTATTTTTTGACATAAATTTAAATTTTTCGTCGAATTCTTTTAAGATTGATAAGAACACATGTCAACAAACAACTTCCTAACCTCAGTTTTTGCACTCGTGTTTTCTGACTATCGTTTATGCACTACATATTGCTACAATTTAATAAAATCAGAAAGAAAATCATTTTATTTTTAATAATGAAACCTAGTTTCTTAAATTTAAATTTGACAATTAATTATAATTATTAGTGCAACCTAAAAAAATTGGGATGGAGCCGAGTCGAAGACCCGGCCTAGTAACTTACCCTACATCAATTTAAGCCAATCTGAATTGACCCGAGATACCTACCTTGTCCGTGTTAACCCACATAAGTCGTCTTCTAATTCTCGCAAATAGTAAATATCATTTCCAACATAGAAACACATGCCCTCTCAACTGGTAATGTCAAATTTCCATGTCACCTCATTATTTTTTCGAGCAACCCCCACCCTCTTCCACCCCTCGTAGTCGGACTGACACCAAACTCTATTCGGTAGTAACTATTACAGAGTTATTTTCAATGTCAAGATCCGAGATTATTTTGTTAAAAGTTTCAGCGGTTATCGCCGTCGATCTATGAAGACGCCATATTAGAAAAATCCGCAAAAGGTAGACATTGTTTCCGACATAAAAACACATGCCCTTTCAAACGGTAAAGTCAAATTTCCATGTTCCCTTATTATTTTTTCTACCTACCGCCACCCTCTTCCACCCCCCGTGGTCCTATTGACACCAAAAGCTTTTCAACTCTAGAGACGACGGGCAGGTTTGTGCTGGTCAAATTAGAAAGCAATCGGTCAAAGCGTTTTTGAGTAATCGTGGGAGAACGAAAAGTGGGACAGACAGACGCACAGACAGACATCATTCTAAAAACTTCATAAACGTGTTCAGGGGACCTCAAAACGTAAAGATCTGATGAAATTAGCAATTCGAAATTTTGGACCGATCACAATAACTTACCCACCTTTTCTCGAAATCGACAATGTACATTTGCGCTCGCAACACACACAAGATTTTTCCTACAATCGCAACTATGACTACTACATATTATTTTATTTGGACCAAATCAATGTAATACCTTCTTAAAATCAGAAACTAATTATTCACAATATTGATATTAAAAGTACAATAATTACGGTTTTTGAAAAGTAATCCATGCTCTGGAAGTGTGCATTCTGGTTCTTTTTCTGCACTTACAATTTCGGGAGGCGTACACGAAAACGCTTCCTCAACAGTTTCCCTTGCTTCAACAGGCTTTTGAGCAATGTTTTTTGTAAAAACACAAAGAACACCGACACAAACTGACACAACAATTCTTTCTGTTTATTCGTTGTCACTAATTACAATAATCACTGGACATCTGATTTTAACAAAAAATTCGAAGAGCGAGCGTTTTGTACATTTTTTCGCGCGTGAGCGACAAAGTGACAGTCCTCGGAAAACGTCAACTTTGCGTTGTCAAATGCAAGCGCAAAGACCTACTTTCTACATCGATTGTAGGAAAAAATAGATTTATATCGGCTGTTCGTGTGAAGAGTTGGGATGAGTTTAGTTCCGGTGTCTCTAAGATTACAAATTTAAATTTTTTGGATGTGAGTTAGTTACTTCGTCCGTAGCCGCCCCTAGCCAACTCCAATTTTAATTGAAGACCTTGCTGCAAAAAGAAAGTAACTCTAATTTTAAGTGAAAATGCTCAATACTATGTAATACATTCTTCTGCATTGCTTGTTACAAAAACGACCCAAAATCCATTAAAAATAAACAAATCTAGAACATTTTTGTACTGATATTCTTGACTATTTAGAGCAAAAAAAAAACAACTTATGATTTAGATAATAATCCATACAATCTTCTACTTACGTTTTACGTTTCATTTGAAAAAATTGTCAATAAATTATAATAAAATCAATATTAATTTTTGCGCGATTGTACTCTATTTGGTTGTTTACCACATCTGTTTCCAAGATGGTAAGCTCTGTTTACTCGTTGCTAACGATAAACTCGATGGTAAGTAATTTTTGGTGTTCTAGAACGGTAAGTAAAGTTTATTCAAAATTAATCGATTATTATAATAATTTTTATGTAGACAGAAGTTGAAGACAAGATGTGGGGGCACTTTCTGGAAACTCATAAAGCTCTTGTAGTCGGCTTTCCTTGGCGCTGGCGCTGCAATGAAATAGCATTAGCAAACTTGCCGCAACATTGGCATTGTCAAAATTTTCATACCCCGCATTTTCCTTGTCTTCTTGATTAGGTACACATTGAGGTTGTTGGTTTCGAAAATAATTCTTCATTTATGTAGACAGAAGTTGAAGACAAGATGTTAGCACTTTCTGGAAACTCACACGGCTCTTGTAGTCGGCTTTCCTTGCTGCTGCAATGAAATAGCATTAGCAAACTTGCCGCGACATTGGCATTATCAAAATTTTCATACCCCGCATTTTCCTTGTCTTCTTGATTACAAATTGAGATCTTTGGTTTCGAAAATTCTTCATTTATGTAGACGGAAGTTGAAGACAAGATGTTAGCACTTTTTGGAAACTCACACGGCTCTTGTAGTCGGCCTACCTTGCCGCTGCAATGAAACAATTTTAGTAACAGACTTGCCGCGACATTAGAATTGTCAAAATGTTCATACCCCGGATTTTCCTTGTCTTCTTGATTTCATATTGAGTTCGCTGGTTTCGAAAATTCTTGATTTATGTAGACAGAAGTTGAAGACAAGATGTTAGCACTTTCTGGAAACTCACACGGCTCTTGTGGTCGGCATTCCTTGTCGCTGCAATGAAATAATATTTTCATACCACAAATTTTCCTTGTCTTCTTAATTACACGTTGAGGTCGTTAGTTTCAAAAATTCTTTATTTGTGACGCACCCCACATTCAAAGTTTCTTCTACAATATCCACTTCGTTTTCGGAATCACTAATATCACTCATTTTACTGCTTCTTTTTCAACACAACTGGCGATATTTGCGCACAAAAACTGCAATGGCGATAGTTGTTTGCAGATTGCCTTAGAAACGCGATACAAAAATCGACATTGTGGCAACACGATGTGAAGGGCGTCGTATCGCATTGCATTCTAGTTAGGAATGTTTTGTAATAAATATTCAATCGCGCAAAAAATCTCATAAGCATGACGAACGTTAATGACAATGTACGGATCTCAGACAATATTGGAGTCGTCGCAAGCTCCTCCTCCAAACAATTGTCTTCGATCCGTACATTGTCATTACCGTTCTTTATACTTAATATACTATTACTTCAATAATAATAATTTCTAATTAAACTAAACTTCAACACAAAAAAGAGACAACTTCTTGCCTTAAAAGCAATTTTTTGAAAAAAAAAACGATGATAATTATTTCCTGATTTTTTTACAAGGAGGAAATTCAACACTTCAATTACTGTTTTTTAAATTACCCAAAACGTAGTTTTTGAGTTGTCATTTCTGCGGTGATATCTTCAATTACATTGAATATATTCCCTCTATGTAGGTACTCACATTCTAATATCTTAAATTCGTAACGATAAAGACACAAGAGATAAACTCCACCGAACATTTTGCAAGGAAACTGTATTTTTATTTCATAGATATATTTTTACATACATAAAATATTTATTTTCAGAGAAGCAAAAAGACAAAACAATGAATATGTTTGACATAGAAACCTCAGATCCTTTTACTACTACTGTTTTTATGGGATTCATGATGCCTCAATTGATGGAAATGATTTTGAAGGATAAAAATGTTCAGAAATTAATTAATTCTAATGAAAAATTCGATGTTGTCATTGTGGAACAGTTTTTGAATGACGCTCAGAAAGCTCTATCGACACATTTTGGAGCCGCTCTGATTACGTTTTATCCTATAGGAGCAAACTTTTGGATTAATCCGTTAGTTGGAAATCCATCTCCGTTGTCATACGTTCCCGATATGATGCTAGATTATACAGCACCAATGACATTTTTTCAAAGACTCCTAAACACTCTTTTGTACGTTTTCAATGAACTGTTCTACAACCTCTACATGTTCCCTCAACAAAACAAAATGTTAAAAAAACATTTACCGAACGGACCTGATTTGTACGATGTTCTTTATAACACTTCCATTGTTTTGTTAAATTCTCATTCGAGTATTAATCAGGCTGTACCTCACGTTCCCAACATGATCGAAATCGGAGGATTCCACGTAAAACCACCCAAAAAGCTACCTAATGATTTACAAGAGTTTTTAGATAATTCTAAAAATGGTGTAATATACTTTAGTATGGGTTCGAATTTAAAAAGTGTTGAGTTACCGATTGAGAAACGAAATGCCATACTCAGTACATTTTCAAAACTCAAACAAAACGTTCTGTGGAAATGGGAAGACGATTCACTCCCAGGACAACCTCCAAATGTTAAATTGTCAAAGTGGTTACCGCAACAAGATATTCTTGGTAGGTATACTATTTTAATTCGTTGCTCAATTTTATTTCACACGTTCTCAATTTTTAGCACACCCAAATATAAAACTTTTCATAACTCACGGAGGTCACTTGAGCACCACTGAAACAATTTACCACGGTGTACCTATATTAGCGATTCCGATCTTTGGTGACCAAAAATTAAATGCCATAACTGCAGTTAACAATGGCTACGGGCTCGTGGTTCCATATAGCCAACTCTCGGAAGAAAAATTGACTAACACCATTCATGAAATTTTAAACAACAATAAGTAAAAATTTTACAAATAAATTTCAATTAATTCATAATAATAATTGTTATTGCAGGTATAGAGAAAACGCCAAATTGAGGTCTAGAATATTTCATGATCGTCTGATGAGTCCAATGGATACGGCAATCTACTGGGTCGAATATGTCATTCGTCATAAAGGAGCACCACACTTAAGAGTGGCTGGACTTGATTTACCTTGGTATCAGTACCACTTGTTAGATGTTATTGCTTTCATTGTATTGATTGGATCGTGCTTTTTGTTTACTTTTTATTATTTCATGAAAATTATTTGTAAAAAGTTGTTTTTTAAAAACAGAAGAAAACTAAAAAAACAATAATGTTCCAATAAATTATGAAGGTTTGAAATGGTTTCCTGGTAGTGTATTACTAAAGCAAAAGACAATATATAATTTGAATAACATTTACCAGTTAATAATAATTTTTAATAAGCATATAAGAGAAAATCTTTCTAATTTTGAAGTACCTCGAATACGAACTGCGTCTAAGAAACGTACACATTTATCATTAGCTAAGAAAGTGGAAACAAAAGTGGCCGATTTTGATATCAGAGGAGCTATTAAATGATTGTCCTCCGATGACTCATTAGCTTCATTCGATGAAGATGCTGCTGAAGAACTCCAAAAAAAACATCCTTCACCATCTCGCGAACTATTTTTTCCAAACGCTTTTAAACCAGGAGACTTTTCTTTAATAGTCAATGAGCAAAACATTCGAGAAACTATCAATGCCTTTCCTGCCGGTTCTTCACCAGGTTTAGATGGCATGAGACCACAATACTTGAAAGATATCATATCTTTGTCAGCGGGTGAAACAGGTCAGCAGGCATTAAGAGCTTTAATAAAACTGTGTAATTTTTTATTGTTTGGCCAACTTCCTTCAGTAATTTGTCATTTATTATGTGGTGCGTCTTAATGTGCCATTTATGAGAACGATGAAGGAATTTGGCCGATCGCTATCGGAAACTATTTACGAAGATTGACTTCAAAGCTAGCCTGTTTTCAAAGTAGTAATATTGTAAATTCATATTTATCTTCACACCAACTTGGAGCAGCAATTCATATCACACGAACCTTTGTGAATAACAACCAAAATCGTGGCAAAGTTCTTCTTAAATCAGATTTCAAAAACGCCTTTAACTCAGTTGAACGGGTTTGAATTGTAAAAAAAGTGCAATGTCATATGTTTCGGTTCAATTGCCTCCTACGAAGTATGACGGATGTTTCCGTACCCAGGAGTTTGAACCTATGACATGCCAATTGAGTGTCCGATGTTGTTTTCTTGTTACGCGTAGGGGTTTCGCACAATGTGGACCGTGATTTCAAATAAGGATAGATACTTCAGCTTAACTCAAAGATGTATTGATGCTTCTTGGTCTACATTTACTTATCAACTAACTTAAAAATAACAAAAACGGACAAAAGTAAATTCGTCTCCCCTCTCAATCAGGGGTAGGTAGTACGCTGGTGGCCTTTTGCAAGATGTGAAAATAAGCCAGATGTCCGGACTTTCCCAATTGTGTGAGAGACCACCACCGTACCGGCACATCAGGTAATTGTCGGCAGAGATTGAAAGCGGCACCGGCGTCATAAACCCAATTGGACCGGCCGCTCCAACATCATACCTACCCCACTTCTTTGCTTATCTTCATCAATGCTATAGAAATCCTTCAACTTTATTTTTCTTTCTTCTTCTGTTGGAGCACACCAAGGAGATACTTACGGTCCCATGATCTTTAGACTTGCCATTCAAACAATTATTATTTTATCTTTGGATTCTCAATAACTAAATATTGGTACTTAGATGATGGAACCTTAGCTGATTACTGATTACCCAGAAGTAGTTTTGTCCGACTTTGAAAGTTATCAATTTATCCAGGAAAATTGGTCTTGAATTAACAAATGCGAGACCTTCTGCTGTTCTGGTGACACAGATTTAACAGTCATAAAGGAATTTCAAAATTTAGCATCAAGTATTACAGTTTGTGACCGAGGAAATTTACCTTTTTTAGGCTCTCCGATCTTTGGCCAAGGCTTCAAATACACTATTGAAAAAACTATCATTACAGTTGAAAATCTTTTCTTAACAGACACATGGCTTATACTTTTTAATCAAGAACTATATTATACTCGTTTAAAAAGAAGCATTATAGCACTCGTTCTATATGGAAAAAAACCACTCGTGCTAAATAAAATTGACTGTCTTATTAAACTTGTATCGAGAGATCAAATTAATTTGTTATCGAGTCATCCATGGATTTGAATCCGTATGTCTTTTGCGATTGATATATCGAGATCTAACCTGTGTCTCAAACTGTGTTTATTGGAGCGTGGAGTTCAAGTAACAACATACAATTTCGGATTCATGGATAACTCGATTACAAATTAATTTGATCGCTCTTTATAACAATATACGGGGTGATCAAGAAGGCAATACAATTAACAACATTTTTTATTCGGCTATTTGCAATTGTTTTGTTGCTTTTTTGACAGATATCTGACGTAACATTAACAGTGATAAAATGGTAGGTTATGAAAGTAAAAATTAACGGTAAAAAGAAATTAAACCTGAAATACAGAATAATTAGCTAAAATTAACTAAAGGAAATTCTCGAAGTACCCCCTATTTTGCTCTAAACATAAATTAACTCTTCTTTTTAGACTCTCGAACAGATTCACCAACATGTATTCAGTATTACCAAACAGTTCTTGATCACCTTGTATCGTGCGTTTTTTTGTTTTTTTTAATAGCCTTTCCCTTTTCACCGTACTGGTCTATCAGGTACCTTGCGGTCGGCTTTTTTCCTCTTTTTCCTTTTTATGTGCAGCGGGGCTCCGGGGTACTTTCCCCGGCCACCCACACCCACCCTCTCTTCTCCTTTTTTCTTTCTGGACAACACAACATGAAATACAGCACAAACATCCATGGGAGGCCCATCCGGCCTGGGATTTGAACCCTGCTGACCTCGCGGTGGTGTCGGGAGAGTGTCGCTCTTCCTTCCACCACCCTACCGTCAGCCCCTACTAGACATACACACGCATCCATGGCCCGGCGGAGTTTCCTTCCTTCGAAAAAATCCTTCCTCTTCGGTGGGATTCGAACCCACTAGCGCCGGGACCGCCACCTCGGAGCATTGTCTCCGACAGCCATGCGGCCACCGAGCTACGTTTTTTTAAATTTATCCTCAAAGTTGGCGTTGGAGAGTCGATTGAGAACGCACCACTCGTGTAAAAGCGTAGATTTAAACAGCTGATCCGTGGTCCTTTATCCGTATAGTACGTTCACAATCGAGTGTTGAACGCCTACTTTGAGGACAAATTTTAATGAACGCACGATACTATTGTCTCTACCGTAAATAGTTACTAAATCTAAACCATAAAATAATAATAATAATGACAATTTCAATTACAAATTATATTTTGATCGCACAGTTTTAACTGACATTCACATTCAGCATAACAGACCAGACATTATTATTTTAAATAAACAACAAAAGCAAGCATATCTTTTAGATATAGCTGTTCCAAATTCCCATAATATAACACAGACATATAACACAAAAATTAATAAATATTTAGAGCTCTCCGTTGCTATGAGAAATCTTTGGAGTTTAGAAAAAAATTCTATCTTACCACTTATAATTTCAGCAACGGGAATAGTACCGCAATCTCTTTTTAAAAATTTAAAAATTCTGGATTTAGAGAACAAATTGGTAGTTGAAATTCAAAAAGGTATATTATTGTACTCATGTCATATCGTGAGGAAATTCCTTAACATTGACACAGAACATAATACACAACAGTCAGAAGTCAGAAGGCGGAGGCGAGACGTCGGTAATTATGTTGATAAGCACTGCACTATTACTTGATAGTAATATCCGTAATAGTGTATGTACTCCGGCAAAATTGCCGTGCCGCCGGGTGGAGGTGGGATAGAAAATTATTATTATTGTTGACAGATAACAGGCTAGACGCCCAATTACAAGCCCTGCCAAAAAGAAAACGATACACAAAACACACTCACAACACAACAACCATTACACACAGAGTATCCCAACACTCAAGCTACAACTACCCAGCACTCGTCTGAGTAGGATCGCCCTGATTCACGAGGAGATTTTGATTTGCGATATGCTGCAACAAAAAATATCGATGTGAGCCTCGACACACTGGTAATTGCGCAACATTCGAGTAATAGGTGATCTGAGCCATGGGGCGCTGACCGATGTAGAAAGCACTCCTTACCCTAGAACCCGAGCGGCTAACCCTCAAACTGATTCGCTTCAGAACGAGAGGACATTCCTGCAGCTCTCTGAACAATTTGAATAAAAAGATCACCGAATGCTCCATGCGTCTATCAAGCAGAGACTGCAGACCAAGCTCACCGAGCAGAAGACTTTGCGGACACCCACGAGGCGGATATGCACCATTCAACGTGAAGACTGCACTCTTCAGAAATCTGCGCTGTACTCGCTCCAGAAGAGAAGAGTGAACATCATATATCGGCGACCATACAAGAAAAGCATACTCGAGCCGGGATTTCACATAGGTGTTATACAAAAGCTTCAAGGGCCCTAAAGGCAGTTCTCGCAATGGTCCGAATGTGCTCGCTGAAGGATAGTTTAGAGTTCAAAGTGACACCCAGATCTCTAATTGACTCACGTTTTAGTTATCTTAACGACGGTTACTCGTAATTTAACCTTCTCGCGTAATCTCATGTAATGTATTATAATGTTATTTAATCTATACGACTTGTAGATATTTATTTTTATCAGGACAAAAGTACAAAACTTTTATGCTTTGGGATGAGTCTTTTATTTAAGGATTTAGGTGAATCACTGAAGAGGACATGATCGGACAATCATAAACACCTTCCATAATAATGCCTTTCTAGACATGGACTTTACACATTCATAGTGTTAACAGGATGATTGATTATACAAGAAAGCAAAATAAGTTTGGAAATATTTGATACTATCTACTTCGAAAAGCATCTAAAGCAAAAAAGAAAAGTGAACGTGTTCAAAAGAATTTAAATCCTACCATTACTAAGGTTTTATATTATTAAATACATATTATAATACCGTAAGAGCAAAAAAAAATAAGCCATCAAGGATAGCTATGGCACAGTCCATAATGCGCTTGTGCACTGTAAGTTGCAGGGAAAAAATGCAGTAATACCTATCATTGTTTATTTAAATAACCCATTTCAGGATTCCACAAATGCATGACGAATTTCTTAATCAAAGACACGGCACTTTCTTTTTCTTTTTGCTCTTACGGTACATTCCAAAACTATTTAGCCTGATGGAAAATTAATATTTTCCAAAAATTAAAAAAAAAATGGTGCATTAATATCGTCAATACTCACTGCTAGCATGATTGAAAGTTTTATTAATAAATTTAAAAATTCTATAAGTTGTTATAACAAAAATCCTCTACCGTAAAAATTGTTCTAAATTTTATATTTTTTTCAAGTCATCTGTTATGCATGTTTGTTCAGTCAGTTAGTTCAGTGTACAAAATGCTATCTACCAAAGATTTTCAATATCGCCCTTTTTATAACTGCTATACTAATAAATAGTTAGGTAGGGTATTTCACGAGTGATAATGAGCCCACAATATATTTCCTAAAAAAAGCTGGATGTTTTAATTTCAGTATCACTCATTAAGTCGTTATCTCATTATCACTCGCGAAATATTCTGTATACCGGGTGATTCAGTTTGGTATTCGCGGCCCTACATCTTTTTTGTTTTAAGAAAAAAGTATAGCAAACCATATATATTTGTAAATCGCTTGTGAAACTACAATAAATGATGTTGTCAAATCTTCTCTACGATGACATATGTCAAAGTTAAGACAGTCAACTTTTTTTTTAAATAATACACTATACATTTCTTAGCCTATTCTTGTAAACCTTTTTTTTCTACATTTGAATGTGTAAAAAAAGTTGACACTTACATCAGAAAAAATTCGAGAAAAATAATAAAATATGATTTAATTTATTCGAAAGCGTTATTTTCTAAAAAGAGCTAGTAAGCCAAACATTTGTAAATTCGCATTATGTTGGTTCCCTGCATGTCACTATTTACAAGACAACCACGTAGCCAAAAAATAAAATGATTTGACCTTGTTTGTTTTCAAGCCTCGGGTGCGCCTCGGCCAGAAAACTGAGACTCGGACGAAATACCAAATCCATACTGAATTTACTATGCTAAATTCGCGTTCTGTTGGTTCCCTGCATCTCACTATTTTAAGAATTACATAGCCAAAAAATAAAATTATTTGACATCCTGAATTTATTTTATTCGAATATTATAATTTACACTTATTCGAATTTTACATAGTCAGCTATTCAAATATTCGAATAATTCGAATACGATTCCCAAGACTCATGACTGTCATTCATGCACTATCAAAATTCAACTACATATTTTCATCGTGTACCTATGCATTCAAAGCGGTATAGTCAGAAAGAAGTTAGGTTTTGAAGCCAGATGTTATATCATAGTTAGTTATTTAAATGTAGGTTATAACATAACTATTTATTTAAATGTAGGTACTTTAATAATTGACGCTATTAATGTCAAAATTCAATTGTTTCCATGGTTAACTAGCTCTTTTTAGAAAATAACACTTTCGAATAAATTAAATCATATTTTTTTTTTCTCGATTTTTTCCTATTGCAAGTGTCAACTTTTTTTACACATTCAAATGTAGAAAAAAAAGCTTTACAAGAATAGACTAAGAAATGTATAATGTACTATTAAAAAAAAAAAATAGTTGACTGTCTTAACTTTGACACATGTCATCGTAGAGAAGATTTGACAACGTCATCTATTGTAGTTTCATAAGCGATTTACAAATATATATGGTTTGTTATACTTTTTTCTTAAAATAAAAAAGATATAGGGCCGCGAATACCAATCTGAATCACCCGGTATAAAATATACAAATTTTAAAAAAATAATGCAACAGTGATTCCAGAAAAAAACGATCAATTGCACAAAGTTGATCAGATGACTTCTGTGAATATCATTATAGGATAATTTCGTGCTCACGTACTTAATGTGCACTTACCAATAGTATATTTCAAACCAAGGTAAGAAAGTGCTTTCTTGCAGACCGCAGGCAAAGATTATAAACCGAGCCGTAGGCGAGGTTTGTAAGTGCCTAAGATCTGCAAGGGCACTTTCTTAACAAGGTTTGAATACTAGTTTTTTCCCTACCGGCACAACTTTGTTGAAAAAAGTCAAAAAAAGATGGTTATATTCCTGATTAAAACGAAAATTTTGAGAATTGAATAGTAGGCTGGGTTATTTGTTTAATTAACTTGTCACAGCATTTGAAGATTTGACGTTTGTTCGAAAATTTGATATAAACAGGGTAAAGTAATCTACCTACTCGTACCTAGCTTATCTGTTTATTTTCCAGTTTATATGATTGATCTACCAACTTGCTTTACTGAATTGGCTTTCGTTTATCAATAACTTATTTCACTTTTGACACTTTTGACATTTGTATTTTGGTACAGTTTTACCATAAACATTTCATGATTAACTTTCTTACCTTAGCGAGAAAGTTGAATTTTCTCACCTCAAATGAGGTATCCACAGCCTACATTTCTAACCGGTAGGGAAAAATTTTTTTACGTAATTGTTTTTAACTGTTCTTTTGAACGCTACGTGGTTTATTTTTATTTAACTATAATCAAAACAAGTTATATCTAAGATAAGGTATATTTACACTTAGATATAAATAACACTTCTATGTTTCGAATTCAGTAGATGTTTGGATAGCTGACAGAATGATTAAATTAGTAGTGGTACTTTTATTTACATTAAATGTGGGTGAAAGTGCGCGGATCCTGGGCATATATCCTTTACCTGGAAATAGCCACTATCATCTTGGTTCCGCCCTATTTAGAGAATTGGCAGAAAGAGGACATGATGTGACAGTGATAAACACATTTGGAGAGAAAATACCTCCAAAAAACGGAACATACAGAGATATACTTCTGACGGGATTATTTGAAGAAAAACCAAGTAAGTAACTTTTAAAATGTTTATTATTGTTGATTTTGTAATTCATTCAATTTGCAGAAGACAAATTCAAGGAGTGGAACATGTTTAAAAGAGAAGGTTTAAATCCCTTTGTTGGTGCTTATGTAGTAGCGAGAATGGCAGATAAATTTATTGCACAATCAATACAACACGAAAATGTCCAAAATTTGCTCAATTCTGACGAAAAATTTGACGTAGTCATCGTGGATAATTTTCTAAACGATGCTTATAAAGCATTCGCAACACACTTTGACGCACCGTTGATACTTGTAAATCCGACTTTTTCGAGCTTTTGGGTTAACTCCCTAGTAGGTAATCCTTCGCCTTCATCATACATCCCCAACATTATGAGTGACTATTACCATCCGATGACATTTTGCGAGAGACTAACAAATAGTCTTCTCGATTTATTCAATGCCCTCTTGTACGAGCTTTATGTTTATCCTAAACAAAACGAAGTGGTCCAAAAATACATTCCAAGGGGCGGCGATCTGAACGATATTCTATACAACGCCTCTCTAGTGTTGTTAAATTCTCATCCAACTTTAAATCCACCCGTGCCACATGTTCCGAACATGATTGAAGTCGGAGGATTTCATATGAAACCACCTAAAAAACTTCCGCAAGATTTACAAGAATTTTTTGATAGTGCAACGGAGGGAGTGATCTATTTCAGCATGGGGTCAAATCTAAAAGGAGTCCAGTTCCCGGAAGAAAAACGAAACGCTTTCATTCAAGCCTTTTCCAAACTCAAACAAAAAGTTTTGTGGAAGTGGGAAGTCGATGAACTACCAGGCAAACCCCCGAATGTTAAGTTGTCAAAGTGGGCACCGCAACAAGACATTCTCGGTACAACACATTCCTAATTATAGTAACAAAAATGACAAAAGTGACAAAATTCTAGCACACCCAAATTTGAAGCTTTTCATCACACACGGTGGATTCGTCAGTTCCGTTGAAACAGCATACCACGGAGTACCCATTCTAGCAATTCCAATATTCGGTGATCAGAAAGTAAACGCAAATTTTGCAAAGGCAAATGGGTTTGGTCGATTTATAACATACAAGGAGATTTCCGAGGAAAGTTTGTTAGAAAATATAAACGAAATGCTGAACAATCCTAAGTGAGTTTGTAAAGAAAAACATTTTCAAGTACAGTAATTAAAAAATTAATAAATAATACTTAATGCTTTTGCAGATATCTAGAAAATGCCAAAAAAAGATCAAAGCTTTTCCACGACCGCGAAGTCAGTCCAATGGATACAGCAGTATACTGGGTGGAGTATGTAATACGACATAGAGGGGCGCCGCATCTAAGAGTTGCTGGACTCGATTTGCCTTGGTACAAATACTTTCTCCTCGATGTAATTGCATTTATTGGGCTAACATGCTGCTCTCTACTATTTGTTACTCGTTACATCTTTAAAACGATATGTAAGAAAATTTGCTCAAAGAAAACCACAAAGAAATTGAAAGCTCACTAAAAAATATTGCGCCAAGTGCTTGGGTGTTACATGTACGGACTGATTCACATAACTTACCAACACCAACGAAAGTTAAATGCAGCCAGTAATAAATACGTTATCAGTGATAACTTGATATGTACCTTTATTTACTACGAAATCTGGACACTCCTGGCATTATCACTTGACAGTTCCTTTTTGTATAATCCTGAAATAATTTTTTATTAATTAAAATATGAAAGGATTACTGCCATTTTTAAATTTCTATAATTGAGACTTTTGTGAGGGATGTCCAAACCATACAAAAGTTTAAAATCATTCATGTTTTTGGATCAAGTAATGAATGAAAAACGTATTGCTGGCTTGCTGGCTGTATTTAAACTTCATTAGGGTCGGCAAGTTATGTGAATCAGACTGTAACTATACCTGTTCATATTTTGGAATGTTTAATTGTCGCAACAGCAAACTGAATAAATGACTTAAACGAAAACTTTTCGTTTGCCTGTATACTCTTGTATACTCTGTACATCATTACCAGCATAGGGCGCCTTCCCTCCTCTTACTTTAACCTCCTTGATTATGAACCACCACCTGTTGAATTAAATTGGCAGTAAAAAAAACCCTAATGGTTATCTTAACGTTCTTAGCTGTTTTTGGTTAAACTGAAAATTAATTTTCATGTTGAGATACATAACCGGGAAAGTGGTATATACTGGGTGCCCCAAAATCCGCGGAACAACTCAATGAAGCAATGTCAACTCAGGTTAGAAACTAATGAGAAAAATAATTCTATACCTAATAGATCTGAAGAAATGAGGGCTCAAAAGGTGCAGAGGCGCGCCGAGGGTTGTAAGGCGCGAAGGCTATAAGGGACTTCTCCACCGTGGTTTATATACTATTTTTTTCACTACTAGATACGTTAAAACCCTTTCTGATAATAATAATTATTAATCAAATTATTTTGTCGGATGCGACGGCTCCGAGTTGTCATTTCTTGACAGTTGATATGAAAATCGTCTACGTTAACCAATGAAATAGACGACAATCTTTCGTTGCTAGGTGACGGTTATTCCATTATTCACCACTGGTTAATAATGAAAAATTATTTACCTGTGACTGAGCCAACGTAGAAAAACGAAACTTCTCAGTGTTCTATGACAACCGATAACGCTAGAGTTTATTACTAGTAGTGAAAAAATGATGTTACGTCGGTTTTACCTCAAGTAACATAAAAAACATGGCTTTGTTTTTTCTTTCTTATTTCCATGAATACAACAAAAATAAAATACACTGACCGGCACAAAAAACGACTCATTATGATTTCTTTGATAAATGATCTTAAAATTATATTTGTGCTTATTTTTCTTTATTATAGTTAAATTGGGATATTTTTAATGATCGGGAGTGCTATGGTCACCATGGCAACCGAATTGTTTTGTTTAAATAAATTATTAGAAAATTTGCGCTACTTCCGTGTTATTTTTGTGGGTTGATTTACGTGTTAAAAGATTTAAGTTGACAATACGAGATACTAATTCAAAATGCTGTTCAAATTTTTGCAATTTTTCATAACATAAAATTTTTTCTAAAGAATTACTTTTTTTTTTCATTAAAAGAATAACTGGCAAAGAATAACTCTGGCGGTCGTGAAAAAGTAGGTAAGTCAAATAATTTCAAAAATGAGTTAACGATGTTTACACCTTAATAATAAATCATGGAATTAAATAATTCAGATTTTCACGGTTTAAAATTTACTTATATTGAAAGCAAGTACAGGTAGAAAGAAGTTTCTATTTAATTACAGGATTTTAAGAATGATATGGAATTTTGAATCGTTGCCCTGAAAAATTTACATTTTCGACTTACCTACTTTTTCACGACCGCCACAGAACTTAACTAACACTTATCAATGAATTATTTAATTATTAACCAGCCGTTTGTAAAGTTAGTGTATTAAATAGAGTTGGCTCCATCCTGGTTCCTAGGGGCGTTTTTCGATTGACAATTGGCTGCACTTTTATTATCAAAATTGGCACTATTTGTGTTTAAATAAAATTGTTATTGCTATTAAGTCAACAAGTGTTTTATAGACGATTTAAAAATCGAGGTCGTAGTTTAAATCAGAGCGACCGCAGCGCTCCAGTTTGTGTCCTCCGAAACTCCACTGTGAACCCCACACATGGTGAAACAGAGGCTTCCGCCAATGGCGTGAGGAGCTCCACGGCCACGCTTCATGGAGAAGCCCTGTGGAACGCTACACCGGCAACCCCAGAAGGCCCTCTTGGTAGGCCCTCGTTTTTCATTGCAACGTGGTCAAACTGCCCTCGCGTCTACAGCCTAATTCCGGGCAAACAGTGCAGTATTTTTTAATGAATTAATTTTTTCTGAACAGTTTCGCTCACTTTTTTTTTCCATAAATTATAATTCATTTCAAAGAGAGATGTGTAAAGAACTAGTAAAATTTGGGTTGCCATTTCTCAGTTGGCCGCAACCCCTTAGCAACCGGGTGTAAACATGTACCTCCCTGTTCAATTTATACCTTCATAACGTATCCTCATAAATTATATAGTATTTTTATCTTCCTAAGGAATTTTGGCTTAAGTCATAAATAAACCGAACAAAGACCCCACTTAAAGAAATTTATTGTGATATTGTACCTGTCAATCACTAGCCCTCGGAGAAAAAAAATGCCTGGGGTAGTACTCAAAATATTTGTCGGAGACCCTCTAGTGATTGACAGGCACAATATGACAATAAATTTCTTTAAGTAGGGTCTTTGTTCGGTTTATTTAGGGTTTAAGTCAGAATTCCTTAGGAAGTTACAAGCACTATATATCAAATTAAAGCTAATTTTTTTCTCTACACGATGGAATACGGTTGCTTATGGAAAAGTGGCTGCAAATAGGGGTAACTGTTAAAGATACATAAGAGCAAAAGAGAGTTAGCGCACCACACCGTACATCAGACAAGGATGCATTGTGCGTGGTTAAAATAAAAATGACGCTATCTAATTGAACAAAAATGACGTGAAGTTGGCAAGTGAGAAATGGCAACTCAAACTTTTCAAGTTCTTTACACATCTCTCTTTGAAATGAATTATAATTTATGTAAAAAACAAGTGAACGAAACTGTTTGGAAAAAAATAATTAATTTAATTTTAATTAAAAAATAAAAAATACTTGCGGCCATATTTTGATAGGCAACCCAGCAGAAACGTATACGACATTCACGATTGTTTCAAATTCGAACTATCTATGAAAATCTGACATTTTAGTTGGCAGTATTGTAATTTGTCATAATAAATCTATTTTAGGTTATAATTGAACCGAACATTGATGCCAGTTTGCTACATTTTTTAAATAAATGAACGCATTAAGAACAATAATTTAAAACTTTCATTGAAATGAAACATATTTGTAGCGCAGTTCTCGTTTAAGGACGTTCCTAATGTATTAAAATGGGTAAATTATTATTACTAACTAAATTAATGACAGAACTGACTTACGGTTACGATATCTTTTATTTGTCACCAGAAATCACATAGCCTCCAACCTAACCAAATTTATGGCAACCTAGTAACGAATATCCCTAAATCATGGGGAGTAATTTATTTTTGACAAGATTATAATTATCTATAAAAATTTTATTTTGATTAAAAACAGATGAACGTAGAAATCTTGCAGTGGGATCTCGTACGTTAAAGAAACTAACAGGGCAAAAAAGAGAGAAGAGAGCGAGCGTTTCTTTTTAAAAACGAAAACCCCCGCAGTCGAATCTTCTCGGTCATCTTCGGACTTCCCTCTACTTCTCCTGGTCTCCTTTGGCGGCGGCAATTTAAATTCAAACTGGGCGGCAATTCAAATTCAAACTGGGATATTACAACTTTAAAATTAAAAAAAAAATGTTCTGAAGTAAAAATCATTTCTGCGTAAAAATTTGATTAATAGTGACAGTTGTCTGACATTTATTAGCTGAAGTTAGCAAAGATACGAAAAATCTGACACTGTCAAAGTCTTAGCTGCCCCTTCTCTAAGTAATCTCACCTGATTTCCATCTACGCAATTTCCAAAAGAAAGAATGTTTATTAACAGCCACCTAGAACTACTTCCAGAAATATTTTATATGCCTAAGCAAAGGAAACTTTTCTAAGTTGAGAAAATCACGACCTGCTGTATTATAATCGGCCTGTTCAAAAGTGTAATTTGAGTGATCCCCGCAGAGCGCTAGTGTACGGGCACTTTTTGAGGATATTATTCATCTTAAATTTTTGTCACCGAGAGTTTTTCTCGTTCAAATGACATTCGAATTTAAAATCAAAAACACAAAAATCCAATTGTATTCAGCATTGTTTTAGAACGAAAATGTGAACTTACTGTGCTCAATCTTAACTCTAAAATCATGTCTAAACCTATTTTTCCGCATTTTTATTCTTCAGAAGCGCCCGTACTGTGGCGCCCTCATCGGCGAAAATTGGCTCTTTCTCGGAAACGTTTTCTCAATGCTTTTTTAACGAAATTAACAGGCCGGTTATTATACAGCAGGTGGTGGAGAAAATATCTGCGGTCCTAGCGCCATCTAACTTTTCTCATTTCCTTAAATTCCAGATTTCTCTTTGGTAATATCACTATCTGTACATTTTAAACTGTAGTTTTGGTGCAAGCCGCCAGAGAGCAAACGTATCGCATTTTGTGATTTTGCACAAGAATTTAACAAGATGTTTAAACATTTTTCGCTTGTCATTAAACAACTGAAATTGTTAATATTTACAAGTTCCTTCATAATGTAACCGAAAACTAAGAGTAGGTTACTGTTGTGACAGACTAGTGCTATACGTAAAAAAACTAAATTTTAAATTAATTCGATGGGAAAGCAAGTAGTAATCAATATCGCAACGAAATTCGCAGTTACGAATTTTGCCTTTATGATTTAAATTTGTCTGAACTTTGTTCTGCACATATGTGAAGAATGGTCCAAGCACAGAAGCGCATTTTAATCTGAGATAAACGAAAGGATGCGAAAAATGTAATCGTGGATTTATTATTAAAAACGAAGCGACCGGTTTGCACTTTCAGTTTCAAAATTCCGTGGCAGTTTTGTAGCAGGAGTTCAGCGAGCGAAAGAGGTCTCGGCGAGAAGTGGTACTGATTTTCTTACTACAAGAGCAGTTCCTGCTTCTGCACAACCGCAATGCGTCTGCAACTGAAAACTTACCGCACGCTCCGATAGGTAAGTCTCTTTCAGCACACTTGCTAAAATTCTTACAAGCATAGCCAGTGCACGATAAGTACGTCGTATTTAATTCAACTATTTCTAAGCTTGGCTTCCGTTTTTCTTTTCAAATCTCATTTTTATCAAAACTCTGCTAGATAGCGCACTAATTGCAGCCGCCTGACCTGAATCTTATCACACTAATCAAGCGATCCCCTCGGGATCGGCGACGTCATGAATTAGTTACCCCTTCGCGGGGGCGAGTTTGTGCAATTCATTAGTTAGTGTCATTTGGCAAACTTTTTCTAAATTGACACATCTGATGGGAAATTCATCGAGTTAAGCTCTCTTAAAATCAGGACGCTCATTTGCCAGGTTTCGTGTATAAAAACTAGTCTTGCAAATGGAACAGTTTCTTGCCTTGAGAAGACTTCGGTCGGTTTGTCTTATTCCACAAACTGAGAGTCGCTTTTTCCAACTCCTTCTTCTACACATAAATATTTAACAAGCAGTTGTTTCACTTCGGGGAAATAAAAAATAAATAAATACCTCGTTTCAGGGGAATACCTCGATCATTCACTATATTAAATGTGGGCGTGTTAAGACTGTCAAGCGATCACTTTTGCTATTGTATGAACTTAGATATTTATTCGAGGTACACATTTTGGTCGTAAGTAACAAGTTAAAAGCTGTTCCTGGCTGGCGCTTTAGATTCCCGAGGGAATGTATGACGTCAGAAGATCCTGGGAAATTTAGGCGCTTCCAGACCTGTATAAGCTGCGTAGACGGTGCATTATCCCTCCAGGGTATCAAGCTGGACAACGATCTGCGCCGAAAATGGAATTCCCACCTGTTCCTTTTTTGTGTTAAATCTCATTTCTCTCTATTTTCTTTTTTTATATTCAAATTTCAGCGAGTTTAATCCGCGCTTGGAAATATCAATATTATTCAACCGTCCAGTGACGTCACGAAACTCACAAACGAATTGTTTTTAATTGTTTTTATTAACTGAATAACCGTCAAGTACTAGTTCGTTTTTATTTTGAGGAAAATCAATTGAAACGGAAATGTTTGCAGGCATAAACTTTAATTAAACGACCTTGACATATACAGTGATTATTTCGCGCAATCATTGCCCCCGATTAATATCGCTTCATGATTTTTTTCGCACTTTTTAAACGAGCGTTTCTATTCTTCAATCACGTAAGTGGTTTAATGAAAACATGAGTGTACCCAGACTACAACTTTTGCAAGAAATCCGTAAGAAATGGACATTCTGTAGATGTTTACATTGTAATCATTTTTGGTAAGTTAAAAATTGTTTCGCCAACCGAAAAATAAAGAACTCTAATACAATTCCAAAGTTAGGAGTTAGAAACCTTTTAACGAAACCGACAAGTATTAAACTCGGACCAATCGACGTATGTTCCGGGAAGTTGATGAGGATTTTATTGGGTGAACCTTGACAACTAAAACACTTTCTGGCCTAAATAAATGAGAAAATAACAAAGAATTCGGCAAGAAATCATAACATCTTCAGTAGTTCCGAAAAATGCCTCTAAACTATGTCCCACTACGAGTACTTACAAAAAAATAGCATTAACGTCCCAGTTACATATTAATAATAATAACAACTTAGGGATTGGTATTGATTGATACTTGTTAGTGTTGTTTATTGTTTGAAAGTATGTCCAAGGGTGAAAATTTCCTTGGTTTTAAGAAATTAAATTTGAAATTGATATTAATAAACTGGTCGAGTCTTTGAACTTTAATTGTCTAATCTAAAACAATGATGTTTAACGAAATAAAAACCGAAGAGCAAAGTAGGTCATATTTCCTCTTGAATGATAGCAGACAATGTTTACTTATTCGTATTTTATATTACGAAATATTTACCTCTTCATTTTTCTGTTCGGTCATTTTCCGCAAACAAGAGAAATCAAAAGCACTTATACAAATGCTGTCAGACTATTACATGATTAAATTGAGATTTATCTACAGGCGGTGTACTAGTGTACAATTTACGTTGCCCACTTTTGGCGATTAAATCGTACCGTTTAGGATGACAAATGGGGTAAGCTTGTAGAATCACCACCATAAATTTCCCATATCACTGCCACTCCCATTATTGAAAATGTGCAATTAAAACTTCGGAATCGGGATTGGTGACACAAATATGAAGAAAAAAAAGTTCGCAAAAAATCATCGCTGTACCACACTAGGACTAGGAATAAATCTAATGTTGTTCTTGAGTATATATTCCACCAACCTCTCTACTGTGCCATTTTATTATTTCTATTGATCAAACACACAAACGACAAAAAGTAAATATATCCGTACATACGTGAAACCTG
Source organism: Tenebrio molitor (assembly GCF_963966145.1). Taxonomy (NCBI): domain Eukaryota; kingdom Metazoa; phylum Arthropoda; class Insecta; order Coleoptera; family Tenebrionidae; genus Tenebrio; species Tenebrio molitor. The sequence continues at coordinate 17,914,169 of NC_091048.1, read as the reverse complement.
AACAGCTATTGAACAGGGAATTTCAAAGCAGTGAATAAAAGAAAATGTTCCGGAACAATACAAGAAAAGTTTTGTGAGTAAACCACAACTTAAAATTTTTGGGGAAACGATCACCCAACTAGAGTTCTTAGCGTGTAGAGATTTTCCTTTTTATGTTACACGCATTGACTAAAATCGTTAAATCATGCTCAATTCTCACCAGATGATCAAATGTAATACTAAATCTGAAATATGAAAAGAGTATTTAACAGATTTTTTAAGTTTACGTCGGAAATATGAATTCACTGCATATTTGAACTGACCTATTTGAATTGTAACAGTAAATTTACAAAATAAAACAAAGTAAATAAGTCCCAGGTGAGCCCATAAATTTATATTACGAACAAGTTTTGTTATTTATTTATTTAGTACGTTCTATCTCTACCAAAGTTTAATTTACTCTTATACGAGGGAGGTTTATAATTTATTCTTCCTTGCATAGAAGCACAACTCCAGAAAAATTCAGACAACTTCATTTTTTAACATAAATACTTGATGTAACGAGGCTACAAATAGTTGGCTCGTTTCGTAATAGATTGCTTGTGGTGCTCAAGTTTAAACTTCAAAAACAAACTTCCTTCAAAAATTGACCGGTTAATTTTTAAAGCAAGAAGAAACACCTTCCAAATTCCACATGCTACCTTCAATCATTTCATCTAGTTTCTTAATCAGCATGACCGGTTATAAATGATAAACCACCCTCGTAAATATATATTCACGCAAAAGCTGGATATAATGCAACGTTCAAAATAAATATTAACAAATTAAAATTATGTAGCGTTTTGAAAGCGGAAATTTGTTTATGTTTTATTAGTCAACAGTTGGAAAGTATAATAATAAAGTAGGTATAATATAAGTATAGGGTGTAGGTGCTTATAGTTATCCAAAAACTCCAACGTTATATGGCAGACCAAGACCATCTCGTCAAAATGTTAAATAGCTTAACAAAGGGGCTGGTAGTGGGCGTCAACAAATAGATCTTAAAGGGTTGGTTTTGGCCTGAGGTAATCAACAGAACCGGACTCGGTTAGTGCTTTATTTCTATTTTATAATAATGACTTTGGGCAGTTTAGCATTGCTAGGTGGCCTTGGTGACGTAGTTGAATGTGCCGTAAGCCTCATAACATGAGTGAGACTGGTCTCGCCGATAGGTGGCGATACTGGCGGTAATGGAAATCTGTTTACTAGTTTGTCTACCGTTGCTAGGCTGGTGGGCGGCACATTCAAAATTTGTGTGGGTTTTCAACGCCAACTGCGATGGGACGATCATTTATAATAACTATTATGGGTTGGAAAAGTTAATAAAAATAAGGGAAATGGAATCTAATATAAGGAAAAAATGACAGAGGAAATGACATATAAGTACATTAATTTTTTTTTAAGACTGGCCATAGGGTTATGCATAATTTTTCAACCCCCTGTTAACTTTTATTTTTGTAAAAATGACAAAGCCTAGCGCTGTTTTTAGATTAGTTATTAGTCATTTACTTCATTTTGTGATACCTAAATGGTTGCAACTAGAGATGAGCGATTCGGTGATTTTTCAAGAACGTCGTTCCTGGTGACCGTGATTTCTCAGTCACCGTGATTTCAAACAGTTACCGTGATCACTGATCACGACTAATTTTTACAGGAAATCGTTATCGCTAAATCACTCAATACACACATTTGATGCAGTTACTTTAGTTGCAGTTATTTTAAGCAGTTTATAAACTATAATTTAAAAGATAAATATTAATGTATTATTACACTCCGGCTTATCATGAACAGAACAGGTACGTTATCACTCCAGATTTAGCTTGGCAGAAATTGCTACCTTTCAGTAAGATAGCTTTTGTTTTGTAATAGTGCCAGATGGTAATAACATTTCAGGTTACATAATTCTGTAAGGAAAAATAGGAAAATGCTAAAGTTACAATTTCTATTTTGTTGTGTGTCAGGTAACGACAAGCAAGTAACTGCATAATAACCAGCGATTTAAGAATTTAAGAAAATATGTAGTGAAATCACTAATCACGGTTACTTCGAATATTTGATCACGGTGGTTACTCGTGATTTCCGAGTCACGGTGATAAAATCACCGGTAGTGAAATATCGCTCTTCTCTAGTTGCAACACACAATTTACAAACAAAATGTTATTTGCAAAAAATAATGTGAACATTACTGTAATAACAATAGATTCAGTATTTATGTTATAACAAGGAACTTTACTTCAATAAAAATTAAATGAAATGTTCAAAATGGCCTCCATAAGCAGCTAAACAATTACACAATCAATTACATAAGTATCAAAATTACAAATTTCAGGTGATTCTGCTTCTGATTATTATTGAAATTGTTTCAATACATTATCATATCCCACAACTTTACTACAAAACTGGGTTGAATATTTTCATGAGAACAAAATTGAAAATTGCAAAATTAGCATGTAAAACCATAGGAGTCCATAGAAGTCTTAAAAAAACTCACTGTATATTAACCATGTTAACGAAAGATTAGCCAATGATGATCGATACCACCTTGATTATAGGAGAATCTAACGTGGAAAAAATAAACCGAAAGGCCAACATAATTTTAAACAAAAAATAACTTTAACAAAACAAAACAAACAAAAGATAACTTTAACTGTAAAGAAAAACATAAAGACTTCTGTATATTCTGAGGTTATAATATAAGGTTTTATACATTTATTGGTGGAACAAGAACCTTATTTTTTTATGTTGAAAAATTGTAACACAACTATAAGATTCAATAGATTTTTCGGCCTCCCCAACTGTAAACACACCATCACCTGTTAATTTACGTTAATGTAACTGCGATTTACTGACGGATGCTGTAAATATCTGGGGGAGCGCCGTAGCACGCACGGTTAATTTTCTCTTTTTACGGTTACTTTAAAATTAAAGTACCTAATTCACTTTTCCGTTGACCGCTTGTTAATTTCAATATTAATGAATTCTTTTGTCTAAATTATAGTGTATTAATGGACCTCAGTAATACACTATTTTTCATTAATCAACGATTTTTGCGATTTTGACGTTTTGATTAAATTTTGATGTATAAACAACCTCGAACATGCATGGTTTGCACTTACCAACACTGCAGCAGGTAGTGCAGCAGGGTTTTTTATATTTTATAGCTCCATAACTGCACAATTACAAATTCACTTTTTCGAAAACCGACATTTTTGGTTATAATTCGCATGTCATATTTTTCAAAGGTAACTAGGTTTCCGTAGCAACCGTGATTTTTACGTGAAATTGAATGAAAATGGAGTTGACGTCTTCTGACACTCTTTGTGGAAAAGTGAATAGAAAGTGTTGAAAAATTTTAAAATGGCCTACCCTGAGGACAAAAAAAGAATGAAGGTATTTATAAAGTCTCATCTTTATGGAAAAAGATGAAATTGGTTTTGATTTGGCTTTAATTTCAAAATTTGTCATCAAAAAAAAACTTTGCGGTCAACGAAAAAATTTTGTAATCAACTCTTTTATTAATGGGCGATTAATAATCTCAACTATTAAAGCCACTCACTCGCTACACTCGTTCGTGCTTTAAACAGTTTCGATTATTAATCGCCTTCATTAACAAACTAATTTATTAAATAACTATTAATTTTGTGTAAAAAACATATTTTTTTAAATTTTTATTGACCAATAAATGGCTAATAATCATAATAGGAAAAATACAACCTAGCGGATTGGCAGCTCTGTATGTCAAAAAGTTTGACATTTGTTATTTCATAAAAATCTGTAAAAGTGCAAAATCAATCATTTGGTCAGCCGAAAAGTCTAATACACTCTATGTAAATAACTTTTACAGTATACAGGATTATTCACCTAAGCCTGACCAGGTAAAAATGCAACCCAAGATGCAATTCATAAACTCCTCTCGATCCCTATTACATTATCATAATGCGCATAAAGCATAGATAGCTTTTAACGTCATCCTAATGAATGTCAAGTTCTGACAGAAAAATACCTCTCTCAACAAGTATGATTTAATAACAATAATAAGCAATTAAAATCACAAAAGGAATGAGTAAGTAGGATCATGTCCGTTCCGTCATTGTTGGAAAACATTTTCAGATACTAAATATGAACGAAAAATGCAATGACACATATACCTTTCAAACTAATGGAATACCTACTTGGATTCCTGATTTTTGTATACCAAAACACACTGTATGCTTTGTAAAATGTATTTTGGGTTGCATTTTTACCTGGTCAGGCTCGTCATGTTATGTGAATAATCCTGTATAATAAAAATGTTAGAATCTTACTTAAAAAATAAACAATATAAATATACCTACATTCTTAGGTTTTCTTTCTGTATATTTTTCAGTAGGGTTTTAAGAGTATTCATAGAAAACTCCATTACTTCTTAGACGATCAGTGTATATTTCTGATCAATATTTCTGTATTATCAGTATGTATTACTGAACGTGTGAGAGAACAGATTAATCCATTATCAATACACATACTTACGAGTATATTAATCGTGTGAGGAGCCCTTCAGGAATTTGGGTACCTGCAGATTTCAATTTTCAGTGTAATTAGTAGTCAAATTTTATATGTCGCCAAGAATGCTGGCGTTATATTGGAGGCCCTATTGTTAAAAGATTAAATAACTTAACGAAGAATCCGATAAGGGACGTAAACAAGCAGGTCTTTAAGGGTCGGTCTTTGGTCTGGAGTATCAACAGAACAGAACTCACCCGAAAAGTGATTTCTTTTTAATTCCCCATTCCAACCTAAATTTAAATTGTGCTTTTTCAGTGACTGTTTGCTTTGTCCGAATTCAGTAACCGACTTTGCACTTAAAAACAAGACGTAGGGTACCAAGTACTTCATGTTGGGCTAAGTGGTCGTTTTCTCGGTACAAGGTGTTAAATAATAATCCTCCCATTGTTGAAGTTAAAGTGTAACATTGGAATTCTTGAAGGACTATACCTTCCTGAATGCTCTAGGGTCTGTCCGGGATTAATCCTTAACCATTACAGGAAGATGTCACTGCCACATTGTACAAGATGGGGAAAAAGGCGAACTAACTACCGTCTCTTTAAAATCTTGTGAGAATTCCAGAACAAAATCCAATAAATGTCCTCTTAGATATCAAAAGAGTGTCTTTTTTTGCCATTTGTTTTATATTTTATAACGTATAGGAATTCATTTTATCTGACAATTATTGTATTATTTCGATTATTTAAAAATTTTATAATAGGAGTACCTAATACCTAACTTTACCTGTAAGATTAGGTAAACCTTTTTTTCAAAACGATTTAAATTCTATTAGAGCGATGTACGACTAGACATAATTAGTTAACAAGAGAAACAATTACTAAACAAATATGAAATACAGGGTATTTAACGAGTGGTAATGAGCCCGACGGAATTGAAAATGCAACACATAATACATTTGCAAAGTTAACGTAGATGTTTGTTTTTTGATTTAAAAAATATAAAAGCTGTACAGTTTCGTAAATTTTAACATAAACGGCATTCGCCTGGTTAAATGAAGTGAAAAAACGATGAGTTTTTATTATTTTTATTAGATTCGCCATAAACCAGGACCATGTCTGTTTTCTCATTGTTCGAATACATTTTAATCGTATTTTAACTTTTTCGTAAATGTCAGTTGTGACAACTTTGGAAATGTATTGTGGCTTGCATTTGCAATTCCGCTGGGCTCATTATCACTCGTGAAACATCCTGTATAAATAGATCTAGGTTTTTACAAGTTGCAAAATAAAAAAGATAAAATAGTTTGTGTAAAATATTCTTTATAAACTATCTCTTTCCCTCTGCACGTGATAGAGATACAATTAAATCAGTTTTTAAAACAAGTTTTTTTTCACAAGCAGTGGAAAAATTGCAATTCATTTGTTTATGTATTTTAGTGATGCAAATTTGATTATTGCGCTGAATTTTTTGTGGTCGATAGAACGCGATGATGAAAAGTGGTAAAACCTAGGACCACACCTACCCTTTGTCATATGAAAATTTGTGTCGCAAGTGTATTTTGACGTCAGCCGAATGAAATTTCATCGTTTTTCGCAATCTACCTCGGCAGGGAACAAAAGCGTCGACATCACAATAAGCTCGAGTTGCCCCCGTGGGGTAATCGAAAATCGATGTGTGCGAACTTTTGTCACAAACGGCATTTTTTCCCAAATACTAAATTGTATCATCTGTGTGGCGTTTCGCCAATTAACCGCTTATGAATTCCCCTGAAAGCAGGCGCGACGAATGGGGACTTGTGCCGAAACTTGAATGGTTGACAGACAACTAGTTAATTTATTGTAATTTGTGGGGCTTAATTTTTCTAATCAAATTGTACGTTCGGAAATTTACTTCGAACTTTGCCTCGTGAACACAGAAAGCTGAAACTTTGAACTGCTAGACGACTGTTCGATCCTTTCATGCCAATTTAACCCGAGCTAACTAAGCACGAACAATTAAGAAGTTGCAAATTGTGTTTGCTGTAAGGCGTTTTCTCACTGCAAATTTCTCTTACACCTGAATAATTTGTAATTAATTAAACACTCGTGCGATAATCCAATGGATTAGACGAATCTCGAAACCGACTAAGGCGAATTTGTCATTAATAATTAATGTAGCGCATACGCATAATTGAATGGGATATGCTTATTCACTATGATAATTTAATTCGACGTCACGTCCCATTACACCTGAGAAAACATATCGTGTAAGTGATACGTGCGATGATTTAACACCAAGGAAGATTAATAACGACATCAATCGTTTATGAAGGAGCCACCAAAAACTCCTACTTTCCCTGCAAGAAGTCGTAATATTTTGGAACCGCTTATTGTCACAATGCCAGCTCTCTTATAAAATTTCCATTGTGCACACGTGTTAAAAATTAATGTCCTTAAATAGGCGTCTCTTTTGTCAAACAGCAATAAAATTGACAAACACGACTTGGACTTGGAACGGATTATTTTTTTAGACGAGCAAACCTGGAGTCGTTCATATTTCCATTGTCATTTGTAGAGTGTAGTGTATTTACACATAATTATACAAGTTTATATTAAATTAAGATTTTAAACGTTTTACTGAAACGCTTATTTCTATTTGTCTCTCTAACGCCAGTTCCAGGAATTGTAAATGTAAAACCGAGAATAATAATTATGGAAAGTACACTATACATATATTCTCGTGAATGTTTCGCAAACTGAAATACCAATTGTTTAAAAGTTCTAGATATCATAGAAACTTGGGAAAACATTTTAGCACAAAGCCTTTTTATCAAAATTATGATTTGCTCATTCCCTTTTTACCGAAAAACGTTCATTTTCCTCAAATTTATTCTTGTCATGTCCAAAGAGCAATAACGTATATCGCTAAATTGTTTAAAGGTCGATCCTAGAGGATGGCGAATTGTGAAACAATTTCAAAATTCCCTAGAGGTCCGAGCCTCTCACAGAAAAGCATTTCAAAAGCAATAGCTCTAAATGCATTTCAAAACTAATTGTATTAATTATTTAATTACTCGTTTACTGGTATTTTAAAGTTATACAATTAAACCAACTCATTATAAAACAAATGATTTTCTAACGATCCACCAACACTGATATTAATGGCCTTTTTTATCTTTTGACTCCACTTAAAATGTTGTTTTTGAGGGAAAACATATTTGTGATAATTCGGATTGACAAAAATAGGAATCACACATTTACGTCTCACAGCTAACGTGTGTTCAAAAAAATTTGTGGTCAAGTGATCTGATGCTTGCTTTTGGTTCCGTTAACGTACAGCGTAACATCATCAGTCGTCAAATATTTCGTGAAACAGGAAGTGTAGAACGAAGAGTGGACATTGACGACTGTTAATACGGAGTTCAGAAACCGTTGAAAGAGTTAGGGAAATAGGTAACATAAAATGAACTGAAAACTTCAATTTGTCATTTATCACAACAAATAAATGTATAATTAAAGTGAGGTTACGAGTATGTATATCGCGCCCGGTCAAATGAAATCCTGGGCTGGGAAGGCGTTGGAAACCGTCAATTGTTGTGCTTTTTTAAAGCGTATATTGTTGACAGCTACCTAAAATTTAGAGCCAAATCAATCTTTCTTTGCAATCTTTTACATTAAAAATAGAATAACTCAAAAATTCCTATTCTCGAAGCAAATATCTAAGTGCACCCTTTGCGGAAAACAAACTTGTTCAATTATGTCCTGATTAAACATAAACAAATGTCATCGTGTCAAACGGCGGGAAATTCAATCTTTACACTGTTCTAAATGGTATACTTTTTCCAAGGCCTACTCAGCCCAGGATTTCATTTGAACGCGCGATATATCTGAGGGATTTATCAAGTAAATAGACGATCTACGTTTGGAAAAGAAAGAGAAAACCACGGCCCGCTTGACTACAGATTTATTTGAACTCATTACTACAGTTGTACCTGAATAACTTATGTAGTAATCTGATGTTTTTGTGCCATCTTAAATCTCTAAATATATGTCAAAAATCCAAACAGTATTATCCAGTTTAATTCGTTAAAGTAAAGTTATTGTAACACCTACTTCAAACAATGGCAATATTTACCTTGATTTAGAACAAAAACTAAACAATATACCAATATACTGAAAAATTTAAGACACAATAGCAATTGCACTATTGAGATAAAAGAGTTTAAAATTATATGATGAACAGTAAGAAGTCAACAATAAAATTTTATAGCAGTATTTAATCCACCAAGTGTTTATAGGCATGTAAATAACTTCATTCTTTTTACACAAATCCCAGATGTGATTGTTCAGTGATTGTTACAGGTGAGTTAGTGATACTGAAATAAACTGTTAATTTTTAAGCGATAAAGTAATTTGATATTGACAACAAATAAAGAAGCCATCTCTTCAATTTGCTTTATTTTATTCCAACAGTTGAAACACCTTTCAATTGTCTTTATTGTTAGTGCGGTTATTGATATTGCCATAAAACTCAACTTATATCAATTTAAGATAACGAAGAGATATCTATATTTATCAACATCAATGTCATCCATTAAATTTAATTTTTTATGATAGAACTATTTGTTTGTGTGCAACACAACCTTATTATACAGGGTTATTCACGAGAGGGGTACTTCTGAATTTTTATTTTGCCGCAACCAACAATACCAATGGCAGTAACTATTAAATCAAAAGTGTTAATTCTTTTAAATTAGAAATCAAAGTAAGTTGGATAGATTTGTGAGAAATGTCAGATTGGCAGATAACCTGTATTTAATCAAAATTCAACAAATAAATTAACAAATTAAGTTAATGTAAAGGCGGCCTTACACCAAGGCAACAATTGGCAACATGTTGCCAGCAACATTTTTTAGTAATGACCGGCAACATTATTAAAAAATGTTGCAGGCAACATGTTGCCAATTGTTGCTTTGGTGTAAGGCCGCCTTTCAAGGTGTTCGAAGTGTCTACCATCGGCTTGGAAACATCCGCAGAGGCGACAGAATTCTTTCCAGACTCTCCATAAATAAGGAGTCTTTTCGTCGTTATTGTAAAAACAAATTTTTCGAATTGACAAAGATTTTTTTCTTTAACGTCAAAGAGACAGAACTAAGAGCCGTCGTGGATTCAGTTATAATTATTTTCAAAATTTTAAATCAAGATGCAATGTGTATAATGGGTTGCGGCAAAAAGAAATTCAGAAATACCCCTCTCGTGAATAACCCTGTAGTTCATTTTTTAATGCTGTAAAAAAAGTCAGGCAGCCCAATATACACTTTCAATAGTTCACTAGACTACTATTCCAATTTTGTAAATTACTTCAATTCACGATGCCATATGCCGCAATAAATGCATTCATATCAATTCGCGTCAATGTCAATTAGGTATTAATTTAAGGGTTAGTTTGGTCAAGGGTTTTTATAAAATGTTCAACGAAAAAGTAAATCGCCCTTATCCGTATTTGAAAAACACATGATTTTGAACATTTACAAACATCTCTGTGATGAACATGCGGAACTTAAGGTTGGGGATACGATTAATATTTAATTTACACCACACAAAAATTTGGTGGAAAAAGTAAAACTTACAAAGCTACCCATTGCTTGATCGCATCGACCACTCATCAAGATAAAGAATGGAATATGTAGTAATGCTTTCGAAAATAATATTAGAAGATCCCTTGCATCTTGTTTAAGCGGGATAATGGAGAAGTGGCAATTAAGTGAAAGACTAGGTGGGATAATAAATCAGCAACATTTTCATCTGATCCCTGATATTCAACGACTTCGTATTGCTACAGCTCCAAACTTGCTTTTCCCAATTGCGGCTTAAATGAAAGGATTATTATTAGTACGGGCAGTGTTAAGGTTGCTTTTCCCTAGCGCCGTCGGTTTTATAAAGGATTGTCTCGGAGCATGTTCACATAATAACACAATTAAACTGTAACAGGAATTAAATTTTTTCTAATCCCAAGAGATGAAATATTTGTTTGTTTTCGTATTGCGTGGAATTTTCATAACGAATATCAAATAATTTATGTTGTCGCATCTTGCACGAGGGTAACGAGGGTAGGATGTTTTCAACGACCCATTAAAGAAAATTTTCAATCCAGGTTGATGTTTTCCGGGTTTAATTATCAGATAAGTAAAAGATAAAATGAACCCTAAAAATAAATTCAAAGTATCCAAATGTTAATAAAGAATAATTAATCATTTCAGTTGCATAGATGCAAATACATATATAAATTATGTACATAATTTAAACATTTTTAACTGAAAAGCAAACTTAGTCAAAGTAGGTTTTAATTTAGATATAGTGTTGCTAATTTTTTTTGTGTGGTAAGATTAAAAAATATGAACGATATTAGATGGACTAACATAAATAAATAGGTATTATTAACACCAATTTGTTTTGTTTGGTATTTATGTGCATATTTTATGATAAAAGAGAACTTTAAATTAAACAAGCCTTATTACAAAATTAATAAAACTATCAATGATATTATTACAGCAATTATTTGAAATAAACAAAAACTAGATGGGTACCTATTTGGTGCAACAGCAGCTATAGTACTTACCTAAATTACAGTTTCAAAATCAGGAAAGGTAATAAAGTATATAGCACATTATAAAGAAAAGAATAAGATATAAATAACTAGTACAATGCAAACATTTTTAATTCATTTTTTCAGTCACGAGGCATTTTTTATTTTACATCATTGTACACATAGAAATTATTCAATGACGTGTAAATATGTCCTGATTAACACTTGAAATGGAAATAGTAACTCGTTTTGTCAATAATAAAATATTAAGTACATTTTACAAATTTGATCGGCAAATTGCGTCAGTAGTGTCAAATAAAAAAAATCACTTTCAGTAGTTTCGTTTTCCCCGTCGCGTGCACCTCTTTAGAATATCTTTCAATTTCGGAAAAAGCCACTAATTGGCAACAACGCACAACAGCTGCTTATATGCGAGGGTTCTAAAAATAATCCGTCAACTAGCGAAATTGCGTCACTCTCATTTTCATTAATCCTTTTTTTTTTCGTGCGCGTTTTTCCCACCACGTCCAGCTCCTTGGAAGTGCCTTTCATTTTCGGAAAAAGTCGCCGATCGGCAACAATGTACACAATTCTGTGCGAATAGATTCATGTCTAATGGGTTTAAAAATAATCCGTGAACTTGAACACAGGTAGACCTCCATCGGAGTGGCACAACAGCACACCACTATAGTACCCAAGTTTCACAAATCGATGTTAGAGCTGCACCAGTTGTTTGAAACATTCTTCAAGTATATAGAGGCAAAGAGTGGTCGATAAACAACAATTTCATCTAATTATTGGATCCGTAAGCAGATATTCATGATTGTGGTTTAAGTGAAAACAGCTGGTCGATCAGTCTGGATTTGTCGTGGTGCTACTGCTATCATGCGGGATACAAGTGTGGCTCAAATGTTCAAGGGGACTCTCCCCCAGCTAATTGCAGTCATAACCGGTGAGTACCAAATTTTACATATTTTTCTCGTAAGCAGATGGGAATTAAATTGCAGTTGGGCAAACGATTTCATCTTCGGATTTTTGTTTTTCCACGCGTTAGCGGTCGATGTTAGTTAACGATTTCCTCGCCAAATACTGCACGTGCTAGTTCAAGGTGGAAATTAAATTAACAGTTTACATTGCAGCAAGTGTTAAAAACCTGTTTTTTAATTGCAAAGAATTTATATCAATAAAGAACAGTGCTAATTTTCAACTAATAGAACACTTATTGCAGTTAACTATTTAAGACTTACCATTGAGCTTAAAAGTTTTACTCTCCCAATTAATTATTTTTAAGCATCAGAACGGAAAATTCCTGAAAATTTGCGTTTGCCCCACGGCAAAACATCGATCGTAATAAATGTTTACAATTTTATTTAGAGGTGTGTGAAACGTAGAATAATACTTAAAAATCAGATTAATCAACGTCATGAATGCGTATAAAATTCCCAATAATATTCTCAGAAAAAGTGAGTGTCCTTCTTTGCATTTATGGCATATATTAATGATTCACAAAACAAAGGCTTTCCCAACCTTTTTTCAACAGTGCTTTTGCAGAAGTGATTACTGATTATTTTCAAGAAGAATGTGTGTCCTTACTGTTATTGTTTTTCAAGTGCGGTACCAGGGTAACAACGATCAAGCAGTTGTGACTAACTCATGATAGATCAAGACAAGAAATAACTAAAAATTGTACGACATTATTGGCCAGTTTATAGAAAGAGAATGAAATATTTAATTCGAATTAAATTTTAACGCGCGATTAACCACCCATAAATCCGAAATTTCGATTGGTTCAATCTGATCACGTGTTAATCTCGCATTACGATTAACTTAATTTCGCTTCTGTAAATTGGCTCTAAGTATTATTAATTAATTATGAATTTTGTTTTACAATTTTCAAAGGAGTAACGCGTTCAATGAAACTCGAACTTGATTCGATAATACAAAGTGTCTCTAAAAGAAAGTGTATCAAGAGTCCTGTGGAATTAGATTTGCGCCGCTCTATAGCATATGGTGGTACAGTTGCGGCCACAGAACAGTGTACATCGATATTTATATAGCAGGCGTTTTTTTTTTTAATTTTTACGCAGTGTAAATGGGCTTTTTGTGTCAATATGACGTTTATTAACAATAGCGTATCAGCGTGTAAGTAATTAAAACTGATTTGTAAATTAAACAATTGTTTTATTATACGCAATAAATAATAATCCAAAATTTAACAAGCTGAAAACTTACAATTTAACAAATAAGTACAAGAGTAAATTTTTGCTACGCCAAAATTAAATTAATTAAATTAAATTAATATTTGGTGTAGGTCCCTGTTTATTAATAACGACAATGATTTTTTACAAAATTACAATAGAAAAACTGTTCCGTGGCCGCAACTGTACCAAATATAAAAAAAATAGGTTACATAACTCCATTAATGACAGGTTTTTAATAAAGACTGTTGTAAGATGAAAAGTAGGTAATTAGAATATAAAAAAACTAAAGAAATCACAAGCATAACGTCGAACTCACAACTGACGCGACGCTAAGATTTAATAATTTGACTGTTGACATCTAATTTGATGGCTTCAAGGGCTCGACATAGTTCGCGACACGATAAAATTATAGAACCACTCAATTCCACACGACTCTTGATATACTCGTACGTTCTTTTAGAGACACTTCGTTCCTAATTATATTTACGCCTTTTCAGTGGCATAAGTTAGGTCCTCTACGGTTTTTTTACTGCTATCGATTAGCACAAACTTGCTTGAAAGCCAACTCTATAGTTTTTAATTAATTTTAAATAACGAGGAAATTAGAACATCTTCTTTGTAGGTATGGTGGAGCCAGAACTCGAACGTTTTATGTTAGGCAATATCGTTATGAAGTTAAATAGCTTAACAAAGAAGCAGGTAATGGCCGTAAATAAACAGACCTTTAAGGGCAGACGGTAACAGGTAGTCCCTCTTGGACGAAGTGCTCGTCTTCTCACTAACAGGTGTCAAATACTAACAAATACTAATCCCCTCGTTATTAGGTAGTATTGCCTATTATAAAACGTTAGAGTTCTGGGTCTAGTATATGTACAGTGCGTTCGTAGAGTTCGGAATAAATTCGATTAAACTGTAAGTAGTAATTTCTGAGAAAAATCCTCGAAGAGGTCAACTTTGTTTTTACAAAGTTTTTAAACAGTGCATATTCTTCAGTACTTTACTTATATTCACAGCTTTTCATCTCCTAATTATGACGTCATCAATAATTTGTTTTAATGACAACCCGTACTTTTTTCTTCTTTTTTTGATAGGTCTTCGTACTAGCTAAACGATGAATGAGAAAAATTGATACCTTACATAACAATTTTTTTGAGAAACTGACAAATTTTACTTCAAAAATTTAATTTAATTTTTGTTGTGAAAATTTCAATTGACCTCAAACAAAGACAAACACACATCAGGTTAACAGTAAAATTTAACGCAAATGGTGAAATTGCCTTCCGTCACCCATTTAGCATTCACCGATAATTTGATGTACACTGCGCTCAATAATGTCAGGGCTTATTTGTTCCATTTCAGTGCGAATTCTCTCCCGTAAATGTTCTAAATTATTTGAGGCCAGTTTATAGAAAGAGAATAACATATTTAATTCGAATTAAATTTTAATGCGCGATTAACTCATGAATCCGAAACTTCGATTGGTTCAATCTGATCACGTGTTCAGTTAATCTCGTATTTGATTACGATTAACTTAATTTCGCTTCTGTAAACTGACCCTATGTCTATTAAAATAATCCCTCGATTTTAACTAAACCCATAGAACAAAAATGTTTACCATAAAATTTAAATTAAATTTTTGAGATGAAAATTATAATTTTCTCAAAAAAATTGTTATGTAAGGTACCAATTCTTTTCGCTCATCATTTAGGTAGTATGAAGGTCTATCAGAAAGAGGAGAAAAAAGTGGGGGTTGTCATTTAAAAAAAATATTGATGACGTCATAATTAGGAGATGAAAAGCTGTCAACATAAGTAAAATACTGAAAAATATACACTTTTTAAAAACAAAGTTGCTTTCTTCGAGGATTTTTCTCAGAAATTAATACTTACAGTTTTATCGAATTTATTCCAAACTTTACGAACGCATTCGTTCATTCAAGAATTTTAAATAAGTATACAAGTCCTTTAGGGAAAAACCCCCATAACCCATCATCAGTAGCTCTGTTATGATGTGGTGACTAATATTTTTCTTCTTTCCTTAAGCCATAAACATTGTAAATTCACCTGGACCATAAAAACAAAACAATTTTTTTGTTGGAAGATTTACCTTGTTCTATTAGTTATTGAGTCAAATTGAGTTTATCTTATCTAACACACACACAGTTTTTATATTATCTTCTCAGATTTGATGTTCAGATTTGCTGAAGCATCAATTCTTATTTTTTTTTTATTCTTTCTCCTGTTGTTGTTTTAAACCTTCCCTTCTTATAATGTTGTCGATAATTTTCGAATCCTTGTGTAAACTATTAATTACACCACACACTCGATCCTCGACACAATATACCAGTTAGAGAATCCTGCTTTCTGTTCGATTTAATTTTACTTCTTTTTACTGCAATATTTTACTGCTGCTAAATTATTAAATGGTCAAATTAGCTCCTTTATACGAAATTTTGAGGTAACAATGTTCTAGGACATTTAATGCAAGGTATTCTACGAGTGATAATGAGCCCGGCGGAATTGAAAATGCAACCCACAATACATTTCCAAAGTTAACGTGGCTATTTTAAAGAGTGTTTTGTTTGCAAATGAAATTATGAATCGATGATGGTCTTGCTTCCAATAACTTTATTTGACACAACTGACATCTACGAAAAAGTTACAATAAGACGATAAAAATGTACCTATTTGAACGATGAGAAAACAGACATGATTTTGATTTATGGTGAATGTAATAAAAATGGTTTTGCCGTTGCAGGTTTATGCAGACAATAAACATTTTGCCAAAAACTCTTCGTTTTTTCACAATTTCATTTAACCAAACGAATGACGTGTATCTCAAAATTTACAAAACTGCACGGCTAACCAAGTTTTATGTTTTTTAAATCAAAAAAACAAATATACACATTAACTTTGGAAATGTATTGTGGGTCATATTTTCATTCCGTCGTGAAACACCCTCTATATCAAACAAGAAATTATTGTTGACGTCAATCTGTTGACACAGTGTATAAAAGCATAAAAGTTTGCTGTTTCTAAAGTTTCTTTTAACTTAAAGATACTGTATCCAAACCATATTTTTTTATCATACTCGCAAGATTTACTTTCCTGTGGGATTTCTCAGCATTATTATGTCTGAGCTCATTTTTTATATTATCTTATTAAGAAATAACTTTGTAGCATGTAATCTCTATACATTTTGTTTAAGAAAAGTTGGAAGTTTAGTAAGTATTTTGAATAGTGTGCTAATTAACCATTTATAGAATGTGGTTGGTAAGAACAGATAAATCGTGATAAATCAATAAAAATAGGTATTAATGTATTCAAACAGTAACAACAATTTAACAAGTGGTAGTGTAAGGACGAAGAAGAAATTGAATTGAGTGAAAGGATTTCGGAAACAGATAAAGTAGAGATAACATTTCAAGCAAAAGTAATTAAATACTTACAGAATACTGTTCTACCCATAATATAATAAATAAATACCTACACATAAAAAAATAAAAATTCTACATTGAAGCAAATTGATTAATAACGAAGAAAATTTCTGTTGTGAAAAAAATTAGTTTCACTTCTAAAATACTGATCTTTCCGTCTCGTATCTTTTCTTGCCTCTTTTACATTTTACTTGAGTTAAGTTCCCGAACCCGACACCTTCTAACTGGTCGTATCTTTGCAAATTGTTTGTGTGCTCCGCCACATCATTTGGTCCAGAATCGATCGATTCCACTTTGACAGATTAAATTCACGCAGCAAAGAGTGCAATAGATTTTTTTTACAATTTGTATCTCCCATCTTATACTAGTAAAAAAATGCACTCTGAACGCATGAGTGTTGTAAAACTCAGCTTCAGCGAGAACCGAGCAGGTGCAATTAAGGTGTATTTGTGTAGTTGGCATGTACAGAAAAATGTGTGGAATAAAATTAACTAACAGTACTTCGCAGTGTATGCACAAAGGAAAATCCACTCAACGTGTAATTTATTTTGCTCTTTTGGCAATTTAGGGCGAGCCAGAACTCGTGCAACCACTTTCTCACTGCCATTCAATCATTGTTGGGGCGAAACGGGAGATTTTTAACTACACACTGCATGTTTCAGGATTATAGGGAAGTTTCTTTGACGTCATAGTTCGCTAAATAGTGGCATGTTACGTTTTCGAATTATGCTAATCAACGGCACGATTACGTATTCAATGAAAGATTAGGGAAATCCACTGTGACGAGAAAATCTTTACTCAGCTTGTACCCAGAACTTGGTGATAGGTCAATTGTGATAAGAATAATGAGAGCGTACGATCAGCGAAGTAATTAAAATACTGGAAACAATTTCGAACTGGCTTAAACTACTTTCAAAACAATATTTTCACGGAAGATTATCTCTAATTGTAAAGAACTATTTTATCACGACTTGGAAGAGGAATTTACTGTGGACTTGTTCTTGATAATGACCTTAAAACCTTACTTTCGTAATAACAGTGGTACACTACGAACTTATAGTTCGGTAAATAGAAACAATTTGATTTGAAGATATCGTTCTGACTACCCCCTAAACTGCGATCTAGAATTATTTATACAACACCTAATGTAACTCTACAGGAAAGATAAATACAGAACCACCCTGTGAAAAGTGAATTTACTTTGTTATTTAAACGAGGATGCCAAGATAACGACGAAAAAGTAATTTCGGATGGATCAGGAAATTTTATTTGGTTGCTTTTAGGAAAGTTCACATGGAAGAAATATATTTTATTCAAATTTGAAAGCTAATCGAAACCTAAATCTAATCTTTGCGTAAACCACCACCCTTCCGGGTCACGTGAAAAACCTCTGAACAACGGTTTTTAACACACAAAAAAAAACATACTAATGGAACAAATGTCGACACAAACCAGAATTAATTAGTTCCATTTAGAAATAGCTTTTTAATTATTTTAATTATCTCTGTGTTCTGTCCCAGACTAGCCAACAAATTTGTTAATTACGTTTGTTTTTAAAGTACCTTCGAACATACAAACTTAATTAGGTATTTTTATCGTTCAACCAGCTACAAGACAAGAATATCTACAATGAAAAAATAACTTAATCTAGGTCCTTACCCTTTGCAAGATACGATCGAGCCAGCTTTTTTCTTTGAGCCCTCATTTTATAATGTGAAATAAAACGACTTTTCCATATTTATAGGTATTTTCATTGCAACTATAAAATTACCAAAACTCGCTAGCGTCAAAGTTAAATGCTTTTCAATAAAGGTAACCCTGAGTTTTCACGTCTTTTAATGGTCCATAAAATTTAATTTTTTGTTGGACACTGTCAGAATTTGAGAATTTTCTCCTGTGTGAACGGATTTTGATAAATGTCACGACTTGTCAAAACGAAACCTCAAGATAATTTTAAAGTTTGTACGCGATTTGGAGCCTTTAAGGGGCTCGAACAAAAAAACGTTGCATTCAACTGGTTTGTGTGTAAATTGGGCTTTTTTTGGCATGCCAGTTTAAAATGCTCGTTTCACACGCGTTTTAAACTGGCCCACTCATGCCAAAAAAACCCAATTTACACACGAACGATTTGAATAAACTACTACTTAATTATGGTCAACTTTTTTTTCAAATTTTCCAAAAACTGATATAATAAAGTTAAAAACGGATTGAATTACCCTGAAATGTTGCGTTATTAAGAGGATTTGTCTTTTAATTGATAACGTTTTCATCACAAGAAAAGGACAAATATTTCTCAAGAATTAACGAACACTAATTGCTTTAGTTCGTATAATGGTTATTTATGTAAACTGTGTATAAAGAACTGCTAAAGGGGGAAGTTTAATAATCATGTCTGTTTTCTCATCGTTGGAATACATTTTAATCGTCGTATTTTAACTTCTTCATAAACGTCAGTTGTAATAAATAAAATTGTTGGAAGCCATAATACGATATTTAAAATAGCCACCTTAACTTTGCAAATGTATCGTGGGTTGCATTTTCAATTCCGTCGGGCTCATTATCACTCGTGAAATACCCTGTATAAACCTAGCGAGTGTTGTAATTCTATGCGTAAAAAAGTGCGTTAAACAAAAATTGGATACAAAATTTTTGCATCAATAAAATTTCAGTTAATATTAATTTTGTACTGATATTGTGTATTTCTTGCAATCAGCTACAGGCAAAATCTGTCACCACATTGAAGTGTCCTCTTTACAAGTATTTCCATAAAATGACTGAATACGATAATGTAAGGGATAATGAAGCACTGCAAGATATGTTTAAACAGAATTTTGCAAGTATACTGCAGTGTGAAATAAAATTCCTCAAGCTGTGAAATAATGGTATATTGTTTTTCATACTTTGCGTCTTTAATGACAGTATTAAATTTAATGTTTTTGGAAACTTTTTTTGTCATATTGGCAGTATCACCCAACTTCTGCTAGTGGACCTTGAATAACCAACGTTTCATGGGTTACTAAAGTGACATCATATTGCAGACATTAACAACAAGGACAGAAGTACCAACCTATACATCATAAACAAAAAATTCCCCATGTGAAATGAAATTTCGTTCAAACAGAACTAATAACAGAGCAAAGTAGAAAAAATACTGTATTGGTACACTCGTTTTACAGCGGAATTAATTATCAAGTTATTAATTAATTAATTCAGCTTAAATTTTGATTCACTTGTTGCAGCTTGCGGGCAAAATTATACAATCAATGTTCTTGTAGCGAGTCAGAATTTATAGGAATATGTTCATAATTTCAAACAGAATGATTGACTTTATAGTAACAATGCATTTAGTTAAGTATACGTACCTACAGTGTGTCCCCGGATAGGTGAAACGACTTTTGTAAAAGATAAAAAAATTTCGATTTAAATTTTAATTTTTTGGGGTTTAACCAAGCATAATTTTAGTTTTGAAAAGTCCAGTATGCCTTGGAAATTTTCAATAAACCTATTTTTCTGTACAATAAAGTGCCTTTTATGTGGTAAATACGACAAAAAGTTATTAACAAAAGTTGTTTAGAATCAACATCTAAGACCCTAGACAAAATTTCAAAATTATCGGCCAACTATGATTTTTCATTTTTTTCCATTTAGGTAAGTACTCTAAGGTTTTTACTTTTATTTAATTATAACTTATTTGTGTTAAGCCAGTAACTTGTAGCAATAATCTAAGTGTGATTTTTTTTACTCATAATAAGAGAAGTGTTTAAAATAAATTTCTTTGATTTGTGAAATAAACATTAAAAAAATGAAAATCCATAGTTGGCCGATGATTTTCAAATTTGGTGTAGGAGCCTAAATATTGATTTTAAACAACTTTTCTTAATAACTTTTTGTCGTATTTGTCACATAAAAGGCACTTTACTCTACAGGAAAATAGGTTTTTTTGAAATTTTCCAAGGCATACTTGATTTTTCAAAACTACAATTATGTTAGAAATTAGTCTTTAACCAAGCAGGGCTGAACCCCAGAAAATGAAAATTTAAATCGAGAATGTTTTATATTTTACAAGAGTCTTTTCACTTATCCGGGGACACACTGTATATACAGCATGAGTCAGCTAAAACAGGTGCGTCGTATAAAACAGAAACTAAAGAAAAAATTTCAAATTTTTTGTAGTAAATTTAATGTTTCGTACCCTCTCATTGTATGCATGTTTTTTAGGATTCTGTGATAACCTTGTTAGGAGGTAATAACTAATAATATAATTAAAACAAGGCAACAATTTTTTTTTTGTTCAGATTTGTACATTTTTATATTCAGTTGAAGAAGGATTTTCTTTTAATAATGTTAATGCATTTGTTTTTGTCAAAATTAAGCAGATTTGCTCGAAACAATCTAGTTCTCAAGAATTTTTTTTAGCAATGTTGTCGTTTTTATTCAAAACAGAGTCAAGTATTGATCCTGTTATCTTTTGTTTTCGTTTACGATACCAACTGAATATTTCTGTATCGTATGTCATCTCACATTTAATAATTTGGAAAATATTTGCGCATTTGTAAACGGGTACTTACTGATTAAATCTGAAACAGCTTTACACTGACACACATTCGTTAGTATAAAATCGTACTTAATTTTTCTCTTTCAAATGATGAAAATGTCAGAATGACTGACAGTTGTGTGTAACGTTAGGGTTACATTCCCTTGATGTAAGACTTCAAACGTGGCAATCAATTTTCCTGTATCTATCACTTCATTCAGAGCCATAAAATAAAAAAAATCGATTTTGAGCAAAAAAAATTTTTCGTACACGCTCATAATTCACAATTAATTCGAAGAACACATTTGTGAAATTCGCATCCAAAGAAAATTGTTAGTTTTTGAATTATTCCAATTTTAATATTATCATCTAAAAATGATCAAGATTTACAACTATAGTGTCACAAATAAATACCTCATTGTTGGTACACAGCCAACAAACATCTGTTGAGAACTTTTCTAGTACTTCTTAAGTCCATAAATGGTACCATTAATAATCCATATCATGTCTTTTGTGGAAGTGACCGCCCAATAATAAATCATAACTAAATTTTGCACTTTACTATCCGATTCCATTTATTTAAAAACCGGTGATGTTTTCATGGTTGCAATGACACCATTTTTTTTTAAACTAACAAGACTTTAAATATTAATTTAAACTTCGTACAGTTAGTAAAAATAAAAAAAATCAGAAATTTGCATTGAATTTTTTTTGTTTTTTTATATCCAGAAATCACATTTTGCACTGGATGCAAATATTTGATAGAAGTAGTTACTTGAGGTTTCCAACCAAATTCGTGACTAGAGCTTATAAATTTGAGTGTTAATTAAATGTTATTTTAGATTGTTTTCATGCAGTAATGTTTTTCTCGTTGCAACCGATGATTAGTGTGTTTACTCGTAATAAAATTGGTCTTTATTGACTTAATCATTAGCTTCCATTAGCTCCTTCCGACTATTTCTTAATGGCAATTTGCTTCTTTCCAGGTACCGTGAGTGCAATATCCGATGGCATGCAATACGGTTGGTCGGCTCCCTTAATCCCGGTCCTGCAATCACCAGATAGCCCTGTGAAAATCACCGAATCCGACGCGGTATGGCTAGAAAGCATCTACATGATAGGGGGCATGGCGGGCCTGCCGATAACCATATACTTCGTCGACAGGATAGGAAGGCAAAAAACAATAATAGGCGCCTGCATCACGAATCTAATAGCCTGGATCATCATCGCCGTGGCAAATTCTGTGGAATATTTACTCCTCGCGAGATTCTTAACGGGTTTAGCCGGTGACGTAAATTTCGTAGCGGCGCCCATGTACATAGCCGAAATTGCCGATCAGAAAATCAGGGGATTCCTCGCCGGCATTATCTACTTAATGATGCTTTTAGGAATATTAGTAATTTATTCCGTGGGACCGTTCGTTCCTGTTTACGCATCGTGCGTAGTCGGAGCGGCGCTCCTCGTCTTCGAGCTATTGACTTACCCCTTCATGCCGGAATCGCCGTATTATTTACTGGGGAAGGGCAAGTACGAGGCGGCTCAAAAATCCCTGAGACGACTTAGGGGCACGATGGACGTGGACAAGGAACTCCAAGAGATCTCCCAAGCCGTCGAGCGCCAGCGCAGCGAGAGGGGTCGCCCTCAAGACCTGATCCTAATCAAGAGCAATCGGAAAGCGTTGCTCATAATGAGCGTGCTCAATGCAGCGCAACATCTGAGCAGCATCAGTGTCATATTAATGAATTTACACAAGATTCTAGAAGCAGCTGGATCGATCTATATTAATTCCAATTTGGCGGCGATTATATTCGCGGCGGTGATGCTGATATCGGCCTCGTCGGCTTCCTTCATCATTGACAAATACGGTCGCAAGATCCTCTTAACTTCGTCGAGTCTGTTAACGGGGCTTTCGCTCTTAATAATCGCGATCTATTTCGCACTGCAGAACGCCGACGTAGACGTCGCCGGGGTCAGCTGGATCCCGATCGTGTCCGTGATGGTTTACGCGGCAGTTTTCAAATTTGGCCTCGGCATGGTGCCCATAGTCATGACGGCCGAACTCTTCCCCGCCAAGGTTAAGGCAATGGGAATGACACTTTCCGACTTGATGTATTTGCTCTTCGGCTTGATTTCCATTCAACTATTCCAGTCATTAAGCGAAGCATACGGAATACACGTTCCTTTCTTTATATTTGCCGCATCTTGTCTGCTCACGGCCGCTTTCTGTGCCTTTGTGATACCTGAAACGAAAGGGAAGACTCTGGAAGAAATTCAATTTATTCTCAAAGGAGAGCCATATCAGCCACCGCAGGTTGTCGAAAACGGCATTAAAACAAGTGAACCCGTCGAAAATAAAACTAGTGATATTACGCATTTATGAGAATCATCTGTATAGACTTAACTTCCGTTTATAATAATATTTTTGTAAGTTACAAGCGACAATATTTATAAGGTGGAAAGCAAAAGCGCAAAGGTAACGTTCAGATGTTCCTTATCAAGTGATAACGACTGAATATATGAGTCTCATTTCAATTTTTGCCTCTCAACCATTTTTTCATTAACGAACAAAGTTTACTCCTGCTGTTGCATTTAGATTAGGCTATAAGAAATGAATTGTGATTTAGATTAGAAAATTATATTTTCACTAGTTATACTTAGAGTTAGGTACATACTTATAATGGTTTCCTTGTGAATCAATTTATAATGAATAAAAGAACTTAAATTGTGATCTGGATTCATAAAGAAACTATACCGTTGTATATTTTGTAATAAACACATTCGAGTTACTGACTTAAATACCTACTTAAACTGTCTTTTTCCAAATATGTTTTTATAAGCTTGTTAAGATTAAATATTTTAAATACGTCGTTATTATTTCTCTACCTTAATAAATCAACTCCTAATAAAAATGCTTCTGCATCTGAAGAAAATTGTTAATTCGAAATATAAATTAAGTCATTTTAATTTATAGAACATACTTTAAGCGTCATTGAAATAAGTTGTAAATAAGATAATTTCATTAATTTCAGGCGTGTATTATGGGTTGCATAAAGAGAATCTTAAATATAATTTTATTCAAGTATTGTACAAAATAAAATTTTAAACAAACAAAATGTGTAATCCAACTATAATACAAAAATTAATTATTAACAATTTTTTTAGTACCTATTGTATTCAATTTTAAACTTGAACTAAGTAACATAGCCGCTCAAAAATGATTTAGTTTTATTTATATTTGTTATTGACTTTATCATAGTAGGTATTGATATTGTAACTAACAGATTTTCGATAATAATTCAGTGGAAGCAGCTTTAGTTGAATTATTGCGCATATTTATGAAAAATATCACCAGAATAAGAATAGTATGTATTACCTGTGTCATTATTATTATAATAATTTTAACACTAACCATGTTATTAGTTGATGCTAAATTTAAAAATTATAAACTCGTATGTGACTACATTAATGTACAAGGTGGTATTGATATCTAGTTAGCCTCGGTCGTTTCCCGTTTACAAAACAAAATCTTGTTACTATGGAAACAAACAATTTTATTGTTATTTAGAAAAATGTCGCTGTTAAACTTCACTTCAAGAAGTTGAAGCATTGCTGAAAAATTAAATTTGAAAGATAGCATGTCGGCCGCAATTGTGGAAATTGATAAATTGGAGTATCGCAGTATACAGATCAAAAGTGAGCATGAGTGGAAGCATCGTACTCGGTTTGTACCCGTTTTGAAGATGTTGACTTTTGAGTCGTGTTGTGACCATGGATGAAACTTGGGTTTATTTTTACGACCTAGAAACAAAACAGCAGTCGATGGAATGGAAGCATCGTGGTTCCCCAAGACCAAAGAAATTTCGAGTGCAAAAATCAGCTGGAATAGTTCTTGCTTCAGTTTTTTGGGCCGATTTGTGGAGTAATTATTATAGATTATCTAGAAAGGAGCCAAACAATAACTGGAGCATCTTATTTTAAATTACTAACCACGCTACGAGAAAAAATCAAGGAACAAAGACGAGACATGTTAGCGGAAAGTGTGTTGTTTTTGTAAGATAATGCTTGCCATGAATTCAATTCGGGATCTAGGGTTCCAATTACTGGAACACCCGCCCTATTCTCCAGATCTCGGACTATCATTCCCCAAATGAAAACTGTCTAAAAGGACTGTGATGAACCAAGTGGGTAATTCAAATTTCCCACCAAGCGGCCATCTCATTTTTTTTTTACCAACATACACAATGAAAATAAAATCCGCGAAATTCAAAAAAAATGGCCAAGAGCGCGTGATCGTACTTAGTTAATTTCCCTACGTTGTGTTTTTTTTTTAATACAAATTAAACATTACCAGATTCGTTCCAACAGGGTTTGTGAACCACACAGAAGAGTGCAAATAAAACAACACGATAATTTTAACCAGCTATTTATTCAAAGTTATGATTTTTGTTAACGCCGGTATTAATGAATAATAACGTCTCGGGAGAGGGCACTCAAGTCTCCCCAAATGTGAGAAGACTACTCATTTAGAACTCTAGGAAAATGGTGAGCTCTGGCCATTCCCCTAAACCTCCGAATGAGGCTCCGCTAAAACCTCTCCTGAAAATACGAACAAGTCCGAAGTGACAACGTGGACGGGACAGTTATTGAAAACTGAGCAAAACTGATTTCATAAACAACACAATCTAAAATCCAGGAAAAACAGAAGGGTCATGTACATTACAAAAAAAAATGCAGTTACTTCGGACCTTTCGAGCGAGAGCGAGCACTAGACGAGAACTTTAGCATGTTTTTTTTTCAAGTGAAAGTACAATGTGCGGCAGATACGCTATAGAAGGAGCGAATGGCTTTGTGTGGTCCGGTGGTCTGTGGCACCTATCCTTACGACTTTAGGGGAAAACAAAAGCCCTCAGACAGAGAGAGACCCTCGCGGTAAGGTCGAGAATTTACATTTACAGCAAACTGGAAAAAGCAAACAAAAAAAAGAAACGCGACAAATATTTGTTGACAGAGCTATCTAAGAACACACTTCAAAATGGGATGGAAAAGTGGTAACAACCAATAACACATACATAAAAATAAAAAAACATAGTCCGGTCGACCCTAGCATATTAGAGCCGGTTCATCGACAAGGGGGGGCGCCCCGGGACTAAATGTAGTAGATCCCTAGCTAAGGAAAAACCCACGGAGACACCTGAAATATAAACACATTTGGTTGCTACCGGGATGGAAAGTGGAAACTTTGAAATTTTGATTAAAGTGTTGAACAATAACTAGGTACTTATCACACCAAAAGCGTCACTCGGAATAATTAAAAGGGGATCAAAAATGAGGAAGTGCGCTTATAAAAAGTGAAAGCCACAGACCCACGCTAAAACTTGGTGCCCTTTTTCTTTTAGGAACGTTAGTGAATTGTTACACCTGAGTTTACAAAAAAACGTGATCCCTACGATTTTATAAAATTTGCAAAGCTAGAACCAGACGGCCTTACTCTCCTTCACAAGCTAACAAATGTTAAAAAGCGTGATACATCGGGATGGTCGAGATAATTAATAATAAAGTCATCTGTCATTCTAAGACCGAAAAATGAAAATCAGACTGTTTCCGATATCAAGAAAGATTTACTTACTAATATTGACCCCATAGCTTCCAAGATAGCGATTTCTAATATTAAGGGGAACCGAAGTGGTGGAGTAATTATTACTTGTGATAGTCTGGAAGATTCCACCAGGATTAAGGGCTTGATATCTGACAGATTGTCAGGTTATAACGTGAAGGACCTGCCTCTGCTGCATCCGAGAGTTAGAATTTCGCACATTGATTCCTCTGTATCCCAAGACAAATTGCTAGAGTATATATTGAGTCAGAACAAATCCCTCTTCAGTAAAAACTTTAACTGTGTTCTGAAAAAGTTTTCTCCGCTGCGCAACAATACCACCCTTAATCAGGCGTTGTTGGAGGTGGATGTTGCGTCTTATCGTAACATTTTGGCTGCGGGTAAACTTCTCATTGGGTACGATTACTGTAGAGTGTGGGATGCTGTTGATCTTCGGCGTTGCCTTAATTGCTCGGGCTTTCATCACCTTTCGCGACAATGTCGTCAGACTGAACCGATTTGTCCCAGGTGTGCCGGTCATCATTGTGTTAAGGACTGTACATCCACAACTTTAAAGTGTATTAACTGCTCGGCGCTTCGAGATGAGCATCCGGACATTGACTGTACCCATGCGGCATGGGATAATTCCAAGTGTACAACTTACAAATCACATCTTGCTACTTTCAAAAGCAGGGTCCTTAGTCTCGAATAGCAACCACTGCATTCGTATCATCGGGGGAGAGATGTTTCACTTTCCCACAACCCATCTGAAACTCATACAGTCAGTTCTCTAGTTTGCTATTATCAAAATGTTAGGGGGCTGGGAACCAAAACTCACAATTTTTATCTCTCTACGATTGCTGCTTCGCATTATAACATCATAGCTCTTACCGAAACATGGCTCCATGAGGGCATCAGCGATAGTGAATTGTTTGATTTGTCAACCTTCACAGTCTTTAGACATGATCGCACTACTGTTCCGGAAGGGCCTAGGCGGGGTGGTGGAGTGTTGCTGGCAGTCCGGAATGAATTTAATGCTGAGAGGTGCGAAGTGGTCTGTGATGTTATGTCCAGAATCGATCTTTTGCTAGTCAAGATTAATTTTAATTATCGTGCTGTGTACGTCCTGGTGCTTTACATTCCCCCGAACTCTCATGATCTTACGTACAAGGTCTTCTGTGATCTTCTGATGTCTTTGCATTTCTTATATGACAGCAATCTATTAATTGTGGGAGATTTTAATGTTCCGGATTACGTCAACGGAGTATGTGGTCATTCCAAAGCTTCTACCTCTTGTCAACTGCTTAACAATTTGATTTGTTTTTACGACTTGAAACAATGCAATAATGTTCGAAACTCTAACAATAGGCTCTTGGATCTGGTGTTTGTCAATCGGTGTCTAAGTTGTTCCGTGATCGACTCAGGTGATCCGTTGGTTGGAGTCGACGATCATCATCCATCTCTTGAGGTGGGCGTCACCATAGGTGATGTGTTCAAGAGATTTCCAATCGGTCGAAGCAGTTCGTTCAATTTTAGGAAATGTAACTTTGTTGCTCTCTACGATGCTTTGAACGGTGTGGATTGGTCGTTTCTCTCTGCTTGTGCAACTGTTGAGTGTGCTGTGTCCGATTTTTATTCAGTGTTGAATGAGGTGTTTCGCTGTCATGTGCCGTTGAGGGGTAGGTGTTCTGGAAGTTATCCGGTATGGTTCAACAAGAACTTGATTACTCTGTTGAAAAAGAAGAATAGGGCATGGAGACGTTATAAGACAACCGGATCTGTCTACGACTTTGAAACTTTTAAATCCTTAAGGCGGTGCTTTAAGGCGGATGTTGCCGCTGTGTACAGAGAATATGTCAGACGAGTTAACAATGACATCAAAACAGATCCAAAGAAATTCTGGTCATTCCTGAATTCCAAGAATAACTCCAGCTCTATTCCTGCTTCCAAGGTTTTTAACAATGCTACTATAACGGATCCTCAAATCATAGTTGACAGCTTTGCTGATCATTTCTCAAAATCTTTTACGAGGGATGCCGCCAGCACTCTCCCATCTGCTTCTCTTCCGTATGATAATCTTACTCTGACGAGAGTTTCAGACGATGATGTACTTAAAGCCATAAAATGCCTTAAACCTAACATGACTAGTGGACCTGATGAGATACCAAGCCTTGTGATAAGGGATTGTGCGGCGGTCTTCGCCGATCCTTTGTGTTTCCTATTCAACCTAATATTAAATACTAGTTGTTATCCTATGAGATGGAAGACTTCGGCCGTGCGCCCCATTCACAAAAAGGATGACAGATCGGAGATTACCAACTACAGGCCTATTGCCTTAATCAGTAACTTTGCAAAGGTCTTTGAATATGTCCTGTATAATTCCTCACTCCATTATGTCTCCCACAAGCTATCTCCGAATCAGCATGGCTTCACAAAGTGTCGGTCCACCGAGACGAACTTGGCGTCGATCAGTCAGTATCTATCTGATGCGTTAGATAATCATTCCCAAGTGGATCTAGTTTACACGGATCTCTCGAAGGCCTTCGACAGGATTGATCATGGTCTTTTGTTGATCAAATTGGAGTCATTAGATTTTTCGGATAATCTTGTGGAGCTAATAAGGTCTTATTTAAGCGATCGATTTATGTACGTGGGAGTGAATGGGTATGCGTCTAAGCCCTTTAAGCAGGAGTCTGGCGTTCCGCAGGGTTCTGTTTTGGGTCCGCTGTTTTTTAATATCTTCATAAACGATCTGGTGGACGATCTCGACGTACCGCACCTCTTGTTTGCCGATGACATGAAGATTTACCTTACGATAGACTCGATTGATGATGCTCTTCGACTTCAGGGCTGTACTGAGGAGATCTCTAGAAGGTGTAAGTTAAATAACCTTGTTCTCAACCATCTTAAGTGTAGCATAGTCTCATTCACAAGGAAGACCAAGCCTCTCTTATTTGACTATAAAATCAACGGCTCCATTCTTACAAGACGTGAGTCTATTAGAGATCTGGGTGTCATCTTCGATTCCAAACTATCCTTCGGCGAACACATTCGGACCATTGCGGGGACTGCCTTCAGGGCACTGGGTTTTGTTTTGCGTGCTGGCAGGGAATTCTCTGATGTCGCGACCCTGAAGCTTCTGTACATCACCTATGTGAGATCCCGACTCGAGTATGCTTCCCTTGTGTGGTCACCGATATATGATGTTCACTCTTCTCTTCTGGAGCGAGTGCAACGCAGATTCCTGAAGAATGTAGTCTTCATGTTGAATGGTGCATATCCGCCTCGTGGGTGTCCACAAGGTCTTCTGCTCGGTGAGGTTGGTCTGCAGTCTCTGCTTGATAGACGCATGGAGCATTCGGTGATCTTTTTGTTCAAATTGTTCAGAGGGCTGCAGGAATGTCC
This sequence comes from Tenebrio molitor, assembly GCF_963966145.1. Lineage (NCBI taxonomy): Eukaryota > Metazoa > Arthropoda > Insecta > Coleoptera > Tenebrionidae > Tenebrio > Tenebrio molitor. The sequence goes on along the minus strand of NC_091048.1, from coordinate 17,883,933 downwards.
TCACGTTCTGGAGAGGATCAGCTTGAGGGTTAGCCGGTCGGGATCTAGGGTAAGGAGTGTTTTCTACATCGATCAGCGCCACACTGACATCGGGCTCAAGTCACCCGTCACTCGAATGCTGCGAAATTACCAGAGTGTCGAGGCCCACATCGATATTTTTTGTTGCAGCATTTCGCAAATCAAAAAATTCTTCTCCATCTCCTCGTGAATTAGGGCGATCCTACTCAGATGAGTGCTCGGTAGTTGTAGCCTGGGTGTTGGGATGCTCTCTGTGTAATGGTTGTTGTGTTGTGATTGTGTTTTGTGTATCATTTTCTTTTTGGCAGGGCTTCTAATTGGGCGTCAAGCCTGTTAGCCGTCAACAATAATAATAATAATAATAATAATTGCGGATTTTATACAATATGGTGGGACACATCAACAAAACACGTGCGCCCCATTATGATAGTTAAAATACATTCAGCGCGAAACAGACATAATTTTAGTATCGCAAACATACCTTGTTCAAACCAGAAGGGCTGGACAACAACAACGTCTAATGTAGTTCGGAAAGCACCGAAAATCACACAGTTAGAGCACAAAAAAAAGAATCACACAGGGTACCTCTGCACTCATCTACAGACAAGGGAGAAGTGTCCAAAAAAAAACATGGCCGTTCATCCCCTGTCGGCTTCCACCCCCGCCCCTAGTGGTCGCTGGTGGTACCGACAGGGTACTTTTCCTGGCTTTTGGTGGCGGTTGGTTTAAATTCAAACTCGGCTATCTCAGGACATAAAGTCTTTTGCAACGAAGACGTAGTAGGAGGTATGGAGGGATGGTTTATAGAGCAAGACGAAACATTTTTTTAACGAGTTAGGGTGTCACAGGCTCGCTGTACTAAGTGTACCTACCTATTCATTTAAGAGGAAACTAAGTTTGAATAATAAAATATTTTGAGTTTCAAATTTTAGTTACCTACTTCAGTTGTAGGCTAACAATATATTAATACACCCTCGTATCTACCAAATTAATTGTTAGTGTTATTTACTCTCCAGAACTTATTTGTAAAAGGTCAAAGGAATAATCTTGCAAATCTTGAAGTTTTTCCACATTCGTTAATAATTTACAGAAACCGAGCTATATCCGCATGTAAGTACAGTTAATTTCAAAATTATGGAGTACACCTCAAAAATCATGAAGTCGATTTATTACAATTTGTCCACAAGTAGAGATGTCTTTTTGAACGTCTTATTTTTTATATAGGTTAGATAAGTTTAACAATATAAAATGTCGCTGATATTTTAGAACACCATAATATTGTCTGTTTTATCCTCTACATTCTACACGGTGCTCTTCGCGATATTACAATACTGGGCTACTCTCCAGACCGACCACCCTTCTTCTAAGTTAGAAAGAATTAACACTTTCGCGTTTTCGGTTAGATTAGGTATTTTGTTTGTCAAAATTGACACTGATCATTGACAAAAAATGTAAGTATATTTCTCATAGCAACGGAGAGCTCTAAATATTTATTAATTTTTGTGTTATATGTCTGTGTTATATTATGTGAATTTGGAACAGCTATATCTAAAAGATATGCTTGCTTTTGTTGTTTATTTAAAGTAATAATGTCTGGTCTGTTATGCTTAATATGAATGTCAGTTAAAACTGTTGGATCAAAATATAATTTGTAATTATCATTTTCCAAACAACTTTCTGGTGTATAACTATAATGTGTTGTAACCTACCTGAGGGGATGGTCCATTGCCTCGGCATCAGTCGTAGAGCAATTTGTGTATTGGGGGGTTCCGTTTCGAAAAAAATAGGGCGCCACGGATTTGGTTGAAAAAAAAAGTTTAAAAATTTAACTCTGGGTCCAAATCCGAAAACCTCAGAAGAAAAATTCCGGCAACTCAATGATACAAGATTGTTGAAATAAACGTGTATTGATGAAAAATTGAAAAAATGAACATGAAAAGAGTATTTGGATTGATAAATGAAATTGTAAAATAAAATATGATTAATTCTAGCAAGCCGCTACCATTTAAAAGTAAAAATAAATTTCAATTCGGTTTTTGACCCGGGAATTTGTCCTATATTAGAGCGCGTGGCCACGTGTCGTACAGGGCGTTAATTTACTTCAAAAATATTTGAGCGATACGAGCGAACAATCACGCGTCAAGTAGCTAGCCCTTCACAAAGTTTATTACAAGTTTGTTTTTAAAAATTCAGCGAACTTGCGCGTCAGCTAGGTAGCTTGGATTGCGCAGATTAACGGAACAAATCGTCCGTTCCTGATGGCAAATTTCCGCTAAGAATAAAAAGCTCTGACCGTAGTTGCTGCGGTGCTGGCCGCTGCCGGAAGCTGGACTCCGGGACTCCGGTGAGGGTGGCCTTTGGCGGTGATGATTGCGCCTGCGCGGAGCGTTGTAAGTAGCTCGCCTCAAGGATCCGGCGGTAGCTCCTGTAAGAACACGGACTTGCCTCTGGAGAGTCCGGGGTGCGAAGACGTTACTTGGCGGTAGAACGAAGATAATAAGCGAGAATGACGAGATAAGAAAAAAAGGCCTGAGTTTTTACTCTGGCCTTTCTCGGGAAATTGTTCAGCGAGATGTCTAGTCGTGGGTGTTCTCGACTGCGACTACGAGATTGTAGCTGCTTTTCCCTTTTGCGGCACTTAACGGTAATCTGACGGTACGTTCACCACGTAAACAAACTTGGTGCACACGCAAAACGGGAAGAGAGCTAAAATCTCGTATCTCTCCCTTTTATTAACTCGGTGTTTTTGTTAACTCCACGTGAAATTGAGTGGGCCAATGGTGTACTGCCGTATGCTGCGGTCGCAGGAAAAGTGGGGTGTTGGATTTTTATGAGAGAAGACAGTTGACAGACCAAAATAAACAAAGAAGTGAGGTTTAGTTAAATGAAATTGTGGATAGAAAGTTGAGAAATCAGCAAACCTTTGCTCGCTGAGTCACACGGAGAGGACAATGGGCATTGAAATTGAACTAGTTTCGCCCACGGACTAGTTCGCGGCACGAAGGAACGAAGGCACTCAAATTGAGGCTCACAGTGCCCGAGTGTGGGCTTCCAGGGTAAAGTTGAAAGGAACAAGGTGGCTAAACTACCCTGCTAGTAAAGCTATTTCCGTAGGTGACGGTGAAATTTTGTTCTGACTTTTGGAAGACTCCTACTTCCCCTAAATCACAAAGGGTGGCGATATTCTTCAGGCCTTCACCACAGGGCGATGAAGATGAGGAACTTTATGAAAAAAATGCGGAAATGAAAGAGGTTGATGATGTAGTTATATCAAGTATCCATCGAATTACCGGAGATGAGTATTTTAAACAATTGTTTCTGGGGCAGAGTCAAAACTGTTTTTCAGCATGTAGCGCAAAGGAACCCTCAACACAAAAATCACGACTTTGGGTTTTTTTGATTAAAATGGGGCGCTTTAACCCGTTACAGTGTATTTGTGTATTCTTTAATAAATTGAATTTGAATTTAATAATTGAATTTAATTTAATTTAATAATTGCATTTTACAATTTTACGATTATTATTCCTAATGCGTTCAATTATTTAGAAAATGTAAACTCCATCCATTTTCAATATACACAACTAAATCTAGTGATTTTAGTAACTTTTGTGGTGTAATAGAATACAACTTTTTTCTATTGTAAATGCAGTGTCACAAATAATAATTCAGGTTATGTGTATTTTGAAGAGGTTATAATGTACGATTATTGTCATTTTTGACAAATCTCTAATCGGGTCCCGTAATCAAGCAAAGTAAACTAGTTTTGAATATTTTACTTAAAATATGGTATCTACAGGTTAATATTAAATACCGGCATTGAAACCAGCAAGTAGGTGTGCGTAACGTAAACAGATTCTAACGAAAATATTGCAGAGGAGGACACAGAGTGAAAGCATGATACATTAGAAATTAATAGTGCTCAGAAACAAACCCTGTCAAGTCAAGTCTGAAGCCCGGCGGTCTTGTAATTAAAAAAAGCGCACAACTGCGCAAATATTTCTTCACTGTTCCATCGTGCGCGTAGATCGTGCGTCGTTTCCATTCTGTGCCTGTGCCCCCGACCCAGAAATTACTCCGTACTTTTTCTTTAGATATCTGTAGGAGATTGAAGCTAACATTTTAAATAGATCAATTTAAATTAAAAGTGGATTTATCAACTTACGGCAAAAATCTCCCCAACCAGTCGGTAAACTGGCATCCTCCACAAATTTGGACCATTTACTTCCCAAATGTTTTTAAAACACGGATGAACACTTTGTTTTGTCTCCAAAGTGAGGCATTTTCTCTTTATAACTCTGCCTGTGCCCTACATGATATCGCTACTTAATCGTATTTTTTTTCAATAATTATAATCTGACAAAACGTCTGCTTTGAATGTTCAATATTAGAAAAAATAAAACACTTTCATTGCAATACAAAAAAAGAAAATTCCCCAACAGTAATGTATATTGCAAATGGATGGAGTTTAACAACCTGGGAGCAGTGTTCGGTTGAATTATAACCTAAAATAGATTTATTATGACAAATCACAATATGTACTGTCAACTAAAATGTCAGACTTTCATAGATAGTCCGAATTTGAAACAATCGTGAATGGTATATATTGTAGTTTCAATTTGGTTGTAGGTCGTAAAATTTTATGGTACTTTAAGTTAAAGATCTTGCAGGGCTTATAAATCCTAGTTTACCACTAGCAGGTAATATTTTAAGCAGGGTTGCATTGTGCATTTGGTATATTTGCATTGTACAGCAAACGGCACGCGCCGCTTCTCAACTTTTTCAAACCCAACCATTGTGCCCGTTAATCGCTCATAGTATCTAATAAAATTTTACGACCTACAACCAAATTGAAACTACAGTACTGTAGTTTCAATTTGGTTGTAGGTCGTAAAATTTTATGGTACTTTAAGTTAAAGATCTTGCGGGGCTTATAAATCCTAGTTTACCACTAGCAGGTAATATTTTAAGCAGGGTTGTATTGTACATTTGGTATATTTGCATTGTATGGCAAAGGGCACGCGCCGCTACCCAACCTTTTCAAACCCAACCATTGTGCCCGTTAATCGCTCATAATATCCAATAAAATTTTACGACCTACAACCAAATTGAAACTACAATACAACGATATGCAAAAAAGTAGCGTCCACAACACGTTATGAAAGTCTCTTTTATTCACTCATTTGCCGAGTAACTCGGGCTACGCCCTCGTTAATCAAACTATAACGAAACTATGACGAAATTCCTGGCAACAAAAATATTTATATAAATCAGTCAATTTGTTTAGGAATGTCAAATTGCCGCGTCATTTAGACAACACTTCAAAAATTAAAATAATAACTAAAATAGAAGATGGTTTTTCTATAAGACAAATTGCTCGATTGATGAACATCGGTAAAGACCTGTGTCTGGGAACAGGGAAGAAATGTTAGAAGAAAAGCAGAAGCTGCGCACCCCAGAGTTTCTGATAATGATGAGGCCGCAGCCCTTATAGAATATTTAAGGCAAAACAAAATCCTTTTCAGACTGCAAGAGTCGTTAAGAATGCAACATATTTTCTTAGTTCCCGATTAACCGTGTGTAGGAAAATTAAATCATCAGATTTGTGAAATAGAGTAGCAGCTAAGAAACCAATTAAGGGAAGAAAATAAAGAGGCTCAAGTCATATTTGCATTAAATTAGGTTTACAGAGATCTAGCATTTTGGCAACGGGTAATATTTACAGACGAAAAAGTATTCAAAAGCAGCAAGCAAGCAGCATATTCGTGTTTATAGACAGCAAAATTCAAGGTTCGATGAAAGATATGTGAGCGCAGTCAAGAAATCTGGAAGATTCAGAGACAATGTGTGCGGATGAATTAGCTATTATACCTAGAATAGGCGTTTGTTGGAAAGTTGATGGACGATTTAATGCAGACAATTACTTATAATTAGGGCCCGGATTTTAGGCAATTAAAAAGTCGGAAATAGGTGCCTAAAATAGTCCCTTAAACTACTGCAAATAGTCCCTTAAAAACTGAAAATAAGCCATACTAGGTCCTTAAAGTTGTGGTTAATTAAATTAAAAAATGTGTTTTTAAAGTTTTAAGTAGGTACACACAACAAGATATTTACTAATTATTTTTTATTAATTAATATACAATACTACAAGTTTGTTAGTTATTTACATTGTTACGTATTTACATTGCATACAAGATATTGCTCTAAATTTTCTACTTTAAAACATTGTCGGTTATCCACCAAAATGGACTTATATTTTGAAAAACTTCTTTCTACCTCGCAAGAGGTAATGGGCGCAAATTTGTAATAAATTTCTTCCATTTTGGTGTCATGTTCCGGCACATCTTCACCTCTAAAAATTCTTGCCAATTCTAGAAGAAATTTGTATCCAGGATTTTTTTCAGTAACATCTTCAAGTTTTTTTAATGCTACTGCTGCTACAGGGCCTGGAGATTTTTTTAGGGAGGTAATACGTTTTCAACAATTTTGATTGAATCGGTTAAAGGTAACCCATTTTTTTCCAATTGAGTAATACTTATTTTAAAATTACTGCGAACATAAATTAATTGGTTTTTTATTCCGGGTTTCTTCATTATAGACTGTGCTTTTTGAATAGCAACAGCAGAACTTCCATCAAAGGACATGACAACCTGTGAGTAGTTAAAAACAGTTTAACAATCAATTAATTTGCTTATCTTTTATATACTTACTTCTTTAATGGAATCAAAGTGTTCGCTGTAAAACATAGCAGCCTGAAGCCATGTTCCCCATCGTGTTAAAATTGGCTGTGGAGGCAGTGGCATTTCTTTTAGTTTTTCTTTGTACATTTCAACTCTCAAAGGTGCCTTAACGAAAATTTTTTTCACGTTCGAAATTAAATTATCCACATCTTCATATTGATAGCGAATTTTTTCAGCCACTAGATTTAAAGCATGCGCTAAGCATGTGACATGCACAATTTTTGGATAAAACACCTTAAGGTGTCTACCAGATTTTATCATATATGGTGCTCCATCCGTTACAAACAAAAGAAACTTTTCAGCAACAACTCTGGTACTCCACAAGATTTCTACGCATAGAAATTTTAAATCAAAATAAATTTAAAAAAGTGAAAAACCCTTACCTAAAGATTGATTTACGAATCTAGCTATTGTCTCATGATTTGTTCTTTCTAATTGTTTAGACGCCAAAAGATAAGATTTTCCAGGTTCATCTTCTGAAAGTTTCCCAACCAGACAATTCGCCACATATCGCCCAAGTGCATCTGTTGTTTCGTCAACTGAAACCCATATGTTAAAAGGATCCAGCTCATTCCGAATGCGGTCAATAGTCTAAAAGTGAAAATAATTTTAAATTAAATATTAAAAGATAGTATGTTCATACATCTTTGTAGCATTTTGGTAAATAATTTTTCCGTAAAGTAGACTCATCCGGAATTTTTCTACCACAATATTTTGTCAGAAAATTCTGAAACGCAGGATTTTGTAGTTTGTGCCATGGTATATTGGCAGCTAAAAAGACGTTACAAAGTTCCATATTGAATGTACTATTTGCCGATTCCTCCAAGTTCTGTGTCAGCAACGTTTGCCGAAGCGGTGTCATAATGTTCTCTTTATGGATGGCCGTTTGCTCATGCTGTTGCAAGTGACATTTTTTTTCGCATATAAACTACAAAAAATAAAATTTTCAAATAAGTAAAAAATATAAAATGACATATTTTTAATTATGCTTAACTTACCAGTTTACCACAAGCTTTACAAAACATTTCTCGGGTTGATTTTATTTCATATAAATCTTTCTTGCTTGTCCACTGTAATATTTTTTCGCGTAAACTAATTTTTTGTTTCGGCATTATGTTCACTTTAAACAGGTTCACAAGAAACACGACCACTGCACGGAGATAAAGTAAACGAGAAATGACAAATTTGTAATGCTTATATTTACGTCTCCCACCAAATTTCAGAGGAGATGGTTAATTTTATATTTCTTAAATTTTTAGAAAATGACACCCTTAAGGTTTCTCTTATTGTTTCACGTCGGGATTTTAATTTTCGTTTTTATGGCAAGGACCATTTTATAAACGTTAAAGCTTCTAACAATACCTAAGTATCAGAAAACATTAGACCGCGTATACCTGCACCCCTTCGAACAGAGGCAAACAGATAAACTCTGTAATTTATGCCAGTCCAGTCTAATGGTTTGTGGTACTTAGGTATTGTCGGAGTATTTACCGCTGACATCATGGTCCCAACCGTAAAAGCGAAAAAGTAATTCCTGTATTGTACTGCACTTTGTACATTTCAGTAATTACATCTCCTTAAATTTTAAAATCATAAAGCATTGTAAATTTTATTGAGGTACCACTTTTACATTTTCAATACCGTAAACTTCCCAGAATTCGAAAATTGGGAAAAAACCGCAAAAATGAAATTGATTTTTGGTCATTTTAGGCATGTTCAGGCAGTTAAAAGGTAAAATAGGTATTTAAAGGGCATTTTAGGCCGAATAGGCAGAATCAAATATGGCTCTAATTACTCTAATTAAGCCAGAAATCATTTATAGACAAGTTTCATACATGTGCCTTAAAAAATAAAAATAGTCCATTTTGCCTAAAATCCGGGCCCTACTTATAATAAATTTTTCGTGCCTCCGGCTGGAATTTGGTAAATTACAGATCTCTAAATCGTCCAGAAACACATGCATTGCCGGCCTAGTCCGGCTAAAAGTAGGGATTTCGAGTTGTCATCGGTTTCGGTTGGCATTTGTTATCAGAATTCTATCAAACGTCAATGTTTGTTCTGTGGATGGCTCGTTAAAAATGTTTTTCTGTTTATAACAACGTACAAACTACAAAGAAGCAATATTTAACTAAAATTAATTAATTAAAATTACGTTTCGAGCCACTTCTTCAATATGGGCTGATGTATTTATTACAACAAATGTTTCAGGAAAATGTTAAAAACAAAACAAATTAATTAAATTTAATAAATGTCAGGAAACAAGAGCGATGTTGATTTTAAAATTTAAATGTTTAAATGTTTAAAACAAGTGCTTTAACTTCCATTTAACAAAAATCCGCAGAAGTCGGCATGAAAAATTTTGTGTATCACATGTCCAGAAACTGTTTTGCGAGCATTCGTACTTACAATACTCGTCTATCGACTCGTACTGCAAACCGTACTCATGCTCGCAAACGTGCAGTTTCTGGCCTAGTGATACAAATAACTATTAGAAAATGTGACGGTGCCTTCTGTGGAACATTTATTTCCCAATAGTACGAGTATATTACATTACGAGGCATGAAAGTGATATTCTGCAGACGAGGAGGCGTATTGAAGAATACGAGGATGCGAAGCGTCCGAGTACTTATTCAAGCCTCCGAGTCACGCATAGACACTTTCGTGCTGCGTAATGTATTACATTTTTTCTGAAATGTCTTTTTAAAAATTTAAAAATAAAATTCTGTCGCATCAAGTCGGACACAGTCACCTAGGTAACGATAACCATTATAGTAAAATGACTATCTACTTGCAAAGTAGAAATGCCTCGGCAGGCAAAAATCGCAAAACTGACTAGGCTTGAAAAGTGACACTTTCCAGATTCAACTGCGTCTTGAAATGACCCCAGTTCATACTGCTAATATAGTCAGAAACTGATTTCAAAATAACAATGTTGAGACATTACCCTGGGTTGCAAATAGTCCAGATATCAACTCCATGAAAAATGTATGGAGCCGAATAACTAAAATTTTATATAAAAGGAATTTTCACCCTCAAAACTCAAAAGAATGATGAGAGGCAGTACAAAATATGTACCTGGGTAAAACTGGTGGACGATCAACATTATCCAAGGAAAAAAAAAATTACATATTTCAATATTTGAGTTTTGAGTACCTATTTATTAATAAACGCTTTTCGTTGTTCTTTTAATAAAGTTATTATATTTATACACTGCGCCAAAAAAGTTAAGAACATTGTTGTTTGTGAACAACAAATGAAGAAAATGGAACATAATACAATCATAACAAATGTTTAATTCCATTCAGTTTCAGCCGTAATACAGAATGAAACAAATAAAAAAGATTTTTGCGGCCTCCGTCTATAAACACTGATGTTTCATTCGTCTAAATCGTCTGGAAACTAGCATTTCCCTGCCTAGGCAAGAAAATCGAAACAGGAATTTTGAATGAAAGATTTTAGGTTGGCAGCATAAAATGTCAATGTCATGTGGAATTTTTGTACAATTTTTTAAGTGTAAAATATTGATGTCGGGCAAGTTTGTATCCTTTATCGCAAGCTATACATTGTGTATAGCAGTAGAGGCCGAGGGGGTACCAAGTCTTAGTAATAATAACAGAGAGGACGACGACGGTTTTGAATATTTGAGGAATTGATTGACTTTGGTCGTGATTGTCGCTTCTTGGAAACTTTATGTTGCCAATGAAAGAAAAATAAATTCTCCATTCGGTAATTTTTTAACAAAAATTATTATATTTTGCCGAAAAAATTTGGTGTATTACACGGCTAGAAAATGTTTTGCAAGTGCTCGCACTAGTTCGCCTCGGTTGGCGCCTCTGCTCCACAAACCGTGCTTGCACTTGCAAAATAGCATTTTCTAGCCTTGTGATACAAATAATTATTTTTTTGAAAATATGTAAATCAATTTAAAATTATATAAATTAAGTACTTAAATTAAATAATTTTTGTTTTAATTTCCAATAATGGATACTTTGTCCTCGTACCCGTATAGCTTCTCGAATACGACGGGGTATACTTCGAATTAAGTTGTCAATCTCCTACTGGGGATCTGTTGCCACAAAATACGAAGCAACTCACTCAGTTCCCCAATATTCTCTGGATAGGGCAAATGGTCTGCCAAAGTGTTTCCAAGAAGATCCCAGGCGTGCTCATTTGGGTTGAGGTCCGGAAATCGTGCAAGTAGCTGAAGATCTTGAATTCCGTGCAAATCTAACTTTTCCAAAACCAATTGTGTTCTGTGCGTACGAGAGTTATCGGTTGTAATTCCACCAGAGCTCTGAAATGATCGATTTTTAACACGAAAGCTCTCCTAGGTAACAACGAGTGTCACTTTGACAGTATTAATTTCTCGACACCGAAGGTGGAGGGAAATTATGTCAAAGTGACACGAGTGGTTATCTTTTGAGAGCTTGAGTGTTAAAACAGATCACTTCAAGCACTAGAGTGTAATTCGGTTGATTATTTCATGAATTAAACAGTACCATTTGGCAAGAGTATTTATTTTATTACTTTAGCAATAGGATTGAAAACATCTGAGAAACCTAGATACTTGACGAATTATCGAATTATCACTATAATCCAAAAAATAAAGCCTTACGATTGGTCGAAAACGATGATGAATGAAATAGTTGGGGATAATATAACTAGTGTTATGATTATCATCGGTGATAGCACGAGTTAAAACCTATGAAAATTGACCGACTACGTAGCACGAGTTTAATTTTCTATAGGTTTTAACGAGTGGTATCACCCTTGATTAATTATGACACGTGTTATATTTGGTGAGAGAATATAATGAACGGTAACAGAAAATATTTTTTTTTGTTCGACACTGTCAGAATTTGGGAATTTTCTCCTGTGTGAACGGATTTTGATAAATGTCATAACTTGTCAAAACGAAACGTCAAGCTAATTTTAAAGATTTTAAGCAATTTGGAACCTTTAAGGAGCTCGTCGAACAAAAAAAAACGTTGTATTCAACTCGTTTGTGTGTAAATTGGATTTTTTTTGGCAATCGTGGGCCTTTAAAACGCTCGTTAAACTGGCCCACTCGTACCAAAAAAGGCCCAATTTACACACGAACTCGTTAAATAAACTACTATTTTTAATGTTAAAAATTTTAAACGATCTGTAAGTTTGACAGTAAATAATTACACTTACAGGATTCTCAATACAGCATTTTTTTCTTCTCAAATAACTTTCAAATCTCTTCCTCGCTAGCATCTCCTCATCGATCGTGATCTACTGGACTACTGGTTGAAACGTTAACAGCACTATTTTCTGACTCCGACGCGTTCATTGAAACTTTTTGTCACTTTGACATTAACCAATTTTATTCATTAAAAACAGGTGAGAGTCAACATGCGGTGATAAAATTATCATCGATTTGATAGCTTCTTCTGCGTTTTTGTTTCTATATTTTAAACAATGAAATTAATCAAAAATGTACCATGTTACACTTGAATTATATTCTCGTCTACACACATACATACAGGATGTCCCAAAAATAGCGTACTAACTACTTACTACCGTATCCAGGATGTTTAAATGTACACGAAAAAAATTTGGAAAAAAATTTTCAGACAAAAAAATAAATTATTATTATTTTTATTATTAACGGTAATACAATGTAAATAAAGATGTACTCGTACATCATTAGAGAGTTTTTGCAAACCGTTTGATTATGCCCGTTAAATTTTAACGACAACGTCATTTTATGTCGTAGAGATGATGTCGTACGTCTTTAAAAAGAGTTTTTGCAAAACGTTTTAACTTATCGGTAAACGTTATCTTATTTACAAATAAATAAATAATAAATAAAATAAATAAATTTAAATATCAATCACTGCTATGTCCAGATGAAATTATTATAATTAATAATATATTATATTAATTATTATAAGCAGTTTTGTAAATGGCCAACGAATCAAAATTTATGGAGATAGCGCCTATCCTTTGAGAAATCATTAATGTTATAAATCTAATCTTGGAACCTTTACTAGATGACAGTTTTTCGAAAATTAAATTTCTAATTGATATACGTTATTCGATTAACGTACGTACGACAACGAACTAGAAAAGACGTAATACGTCTTTGGTTTAACGTTTACGACAACGACAAATTTTTCTGCAGCCTAGCGACGAGAGAATAACGTACGTTAAATTCGATAAAACGGTTTGCAAAAACTCTCTTTTACATTACAATGTTACCGTAGTGGATTTAAAAATTTTTTTTCGATTTCCAAAGCTCCTAAATTCACTATTTTACAGGATTAGGTATTGGTAGTGAGTAATCCTGTACTTTGTGATAATATTATGTACGATTAGAGGTAGCTGTCATGACAATTTCAGACATATATTTCAAAATAATTGACGTGTTAAGTGCCACTTTCAAGGACCACCAAATCAGCAAATAAGTCCAATAGAATTTTTTAAACATTTTTCTGACGTTTACGGTAGTCTGTTCTACACCGTAGTGCACCGTTAGTACGCAATTTTTGGAACACCTGTATGTAGACGAGAATTTAATTCACTAATTTGCATAGATATGCAAAGTTTTCACCGATAGCAACTTGAAATTGTGGCAAAATAATGTCAACAATATCGTTAGTATACATGTCTGCCGTCATAGTCCTTCGACATGCCTTCGACAAACATAGAGATCAGTGCGCCCTCCAACGTAGACGCCTGCATAACAGACCCACTCCGAAAAGGTACTCTAGTTTGCATACATCGTTGTAAATACTGTTCATTTGATCTCCTCCAAACTCGTACACGACCACTATCACTATGAAGATCAAATCGTGAAACATCCCCAAACAGAACAGAATCCCATTCCGCTACCCAATTTGCCCACTTTAAACGCGCTGCATCGTCAGCCGTTGTTAATTGAGATGCTCTGTTTGGACGAAAATTGCCTAAACCAAATGTTCTTAATTGATTTATTACTGTTTGAACCTGAACTGTTCGTCCACCAATACCTATGTCGTCTCGTAAGGTATTTCGTACTTGTAACGCTCGATAGAAAGGGTGCCTTCTACTTGTTAGAAGCATAATAGCGATCGTGTCGAGCAGTAAGTTGTACTTCGCGGTCTTCCACTTCTAGGCCGTTGTGTACCAGAATTTGTTTCAACAAACTGATTCCACAATCTACTTACAACACTCTGGCTAACTCCAAAATGTTGGGCTACTATATTTGGCAAAAACAATACGGTATATATACACACAAATTGCGATAAATGACTACATATTCCGTTAATATGTATCAACATTTCATCGAAAGATAATTCAGTAAAAAGTATAACAAAAAAGTAATTCTTTTACGCAGATTTGGTACAAAAAAAAACTACCATGATGAATTTCTTGAAAAATTGTCTTTATTTTTATTATTATTTCAAAAAATTCAAATTATGGTAATTTTTATATTTATCTACTAATTTCAAAACAATCAAGTTATGGTGTTTTCAAAAGTTTTATCAATTACATTACACAACTAAAATACATTATTGTGAAAAATAGTCATTTACCTAACTGATTGCACAGAAGTGTACTTACTTCAGTTGTGGCTTATACAGTGTTTGGAAACTCAATGCCATGAACATTTAGACATATTAAACCAAACAAATGTTGTTTATACAAAAGAAAGTTACAAATTACCATCCAAATAAAAATAAATACATAATTGAAAATGTGTCACACTAATTTCTAATCACTCTTAGGCCCGGTTGTATAAAGCGATGTCAATTCGTTGTTAAAGTTAAGATATTGTCAAGCGATCTGATTGGGGGATATTTAACATTGGATTTGAATCAGCCAATCAAATGGGGGGATTTCCGACTGACGCGTTGTTAGCTGACACGATGTTAACTAAGCTTTATGCAACCAGGCCTTAAACTTAATTTAAAATAAAGTTCTAAACTTCTTTAAGTACAAAAGTATTTTGCAAATGAATATATACAGGGTTTTTCACGGGAGAGGTATAAACTATTCCATCTTTAAAAAAACGATAGGTTGCCATGCTTTAATTTTGTTAAATTGGCAGTACTGAGGAAAGCAGCAGTTATATTTCATTTCATTTTGGTTGTAAATCTTTTGTAACTAAATTTGAAGTGCTATGTTGCAAGATGATTCTAAAACAAAAAGTAAATAAAGTTATCAATAAATGTCATTTTGACGTTTTTCCAATTTATTTTAAATTAGACAACACAAAGTAATAATTTAAAGGGTTTACTGCAAGTGCATAATGCCAAAAGTTGTGTTTGTCGAGACAAAACGTGCTGTGTTGAAGGGCTAGACACATTTTAAACGAGATAGGCCCGATATAAGTAATGATGCGATTATTAACTGATTGAAACTCATTCAACGACTAAAGCCTCCACCAGATGTTTACATTTTGATTTGTCTTTTTTTTCAATTGCTATTTTTAATAAAAAATGCTGGGTTCTCTATTAATCTCTTGTAATAGAGTTTCAATCGATTCGCAAAAAAGCGGAGCATAAGTATGGCAACACCGTACCTTCAAAATTTTCAAAATTCCTAACCAAACTTTTATTCAGATATACAGGATGAAATCTGTCAGATTGTCATGGCCAAGCATCGTTTTTTTTTAAGTTGGAATACATTATATTTCTGTAGTTTTTTTTTACCGCAACCAACACTGCTATGCTAATGGCACTAACTACTAAATCAAATATGTTATTGCCTTTAATTTGAAAATCAAAGTAAGTTGGATAGATTTGTCAGAAATGTCAGACTGGCAGATAACTTATATTTAATCAAAATTCAACAAATAGATTAACACATCACCATCAGCTTGTAAACATACGCAGCGCCGACAGTATTCTTTACACAGGCATTCCATAAATGGGGATCCTGTCAGTCTTTTCGTAATTATTGTAAAAAAACATTTTTGGAATTGACAAAGATTTTTTGCTTTAATGTCAAAGATACAAGACTAGATCGTGGATTCAGTTATCATTATTTTCAAAATTTGAAATCAACAAATTGTTGTAAGATGTATAATGGGTTGCGGCAAAAAATCAGAAGTACAGGATTATTCACGTAAGGTGACGAGCCTGACCAGGTAAAAATGCAACCAAAAACATATTTTACAAAATATTTCTTTGTGTTTTGGTATTTAAAAATGAAATCAGGAATCCAAGTAGTTTGAAAGGTATATCTATCATTGCATTTTTCGTTCATATTTAGTATTTGAAAATGTTTTCGAACAATGACAGAACCGACATTATCCTACTTACCCATTACTTTTGTGATCTTGTTTATTATTGTTATTCAATCATACTTTGTTGAGAGAGGTATTTTTCTGTCAGAACTTAGCATTCATTAGGTTGACGTTAAAAGCTACGACTATCTATGTTTTATGTGCATTAGGATAATGTAATAGGGATCCAGAAAGCTTTATAAATTGTATTTTTGGTTCCATTTTTACCTGGTCAGGCTCGTCATCTTACGTTACCCTGTATGTGAATGACCCTGTATAAATACAGATAAATAATTACATTATGTAATGGATGTATTTTTCTATATTTTTTTAAACTGAATAGAGATACTAAATTTAAAAATCAATTGTACAGGGTGGTCCCGATATAACCTGCCAAAAAAATTCTGGGTCATTGGATGGATCTAACAAGTTCAAAAAACCCCTTTTCATTAGGTCCAAAATAATGGGGATAAATTAAACCCTATCCACACCCATTCGACGCTGCTGACCACAAAACTACGTACCTACTCAGGAATTAATTGTTGGTGTTTGTATCTAAGCAACATAGGTACCTGAATCGTTTATGACAAATCTCAAATCTGACAAACTGAATCAAATTAATGACATTTATTGAAAACGGTGTACACTGTGTGAGTTAATTCACCAGGTTATTTAATGTACAAAAGCTGATTTCGTAGCCTGAGATAAATGAGTAATAAATAAAGTGGTGTTCCTCAATGTGTAAATAAATGTAGAGGTAGTGTGTGCAAAATTGTGGAAGAACTGTGTAAATAATAAGAGTATGGTCGTAATTGTGGTGAAACAGCCAAAATAATGTATTGAATAAATTTATTTACATTTTACATATTCGTACTTTCCACTCTAACTGAGAATCTCTACTAACTAATGAGAGGTAACTGTAAACTAGAGAAGAAATAATTTTATAATAAAATATTCTGTGTGCTTTTGCGTTGGCATTTATGCACATTTGAGTACGCCGGTACCAACTTTCATAAACATAATTGGGTTTTTACGCGTTTCTGGAGTTGGCCTTTTGTATTTATTTCATGTTCGTATACCAAATCGTTCGTGTGGCCCCTAAAATTAAAATCCAGAGGGGTTAAATAAAGGATCGGGGACGCCATCGTATTGGAGATTGGAGGAATCAGTCAGAACCAGCCTCACACAAATACAGATGTAGCTCCACAAAAGTACAACGGGACAGAGGGACTCCTTCAGGAGAACGCTCGCCGCATAGTCGCCTTGCCGCTCTTGAATTACCACGTGCTTCGCCACAGAGTAAATGCAAATCGGCGTATTCTTGTTTTGTGAATTTCGTAACTTTTTGAATGATTCGTAAATTTAAAATTTGACAAATGTCATAGGTGTTACAGGTCCCGTTGCTATAGAAATTGCATCCAAGCAACCAGAATTACCTTTTTAAACCCGATTAACTCATTAGCGTACAGCAAATTTTGACCAAATTTTCAATTATTTTTATCTCGAAAACGAAAAGACTTTTATTAGAAACATTTTTTGTGTATGGGTTCTACTCATCGTCACCTATTACTGGATTTCTTCTGGCAGGTTATATCGGGACCAGCCTGTATAATAATAATCAATGATATAAGTGATTTACCGTAGTTATTGAGAACGAGAACTACGAGTATCTTAAGAACAACTGAAAATTATTATCACATTAAAACATACTCTCCACAGCAACAATCGGCTGATAAAAATGTTATCAGACCTATGACAAAACAGGTGCAGAAGTGGTTAATTTAATATCTATCCTTAATAAAAAATATAAGTATGTAGTTACAATCAGTTGTTTCATTCTTGAAGTCCGTCATACATTTTTTCAATGTGATCCATAACGAATACTTTACTAGAACAGTTAGACTTGACTTAGTGTCAAAGAATGTTAGGCTTCTTTGAAATCTGGTAACTGGAACGTCGTCGTAACTGTATTCTGTACACCAACCACACGTGCTATTTATAAATATAAGATGACACTGCAAAAATAAAAGAAACAATAAATAATTAACGGAAAATATCGTACCATTTACACATACAGTGTACCTGTGTGATATTATTATCGTGATGTGTTGGACGGCAATTTAGATACGGTTTTTATCTATTTAGTAAACGTTACGTTAAATATATACGAGTAAGTGGAATCCCGTGCGAATCGTGCGCGATCAGCTCCAAACCTACAGTCTATTTTCATATTAGTCAATCATCTCCTACATACCGAAGTCCTTACCTACGGTCAATTGTTGCGGCCTAACCTTGTGCGAACGTTATTATTTATCGTTACTCAACATTTTTATGACATTCACTAATTTCTCAATTTTGCCAAGCACAGTTCATTAATGCAAAATGCAGAAAACCAAACCAAATCGAAAAACTGGCATTCGCCACATGTTCGTCGGTACTCTTCCTCAAGTGTTTGCTTCACTCACAGGTAGGTCTTTGTCTTTTTGTTGTTAAAAATATAACGTTTTCTTGGTGCTCGTAGCAACAATTAGTGCCATCAACGATGGGATGCACTACGGCTGGTCAGCTCCGGTGATTCCCATTCTTCAGTCGGAAAACACCCCCATACAAATAACAAAAAGCGATGAAAATTGGTTGGAAACGATTTACCTAATCGGAGGCATCGCAGGTTTACCGATTACAATTTACTTAGTAGACAAGATCGGACGGAAAAACTCGACAATCGTGTCGTCTTGCACTAGTTTAGTGTCGTGGATTTTAATAGCACTGGCATCTAATACCACATGTTTGTGCGTTGCCAGATTTTTGTCTGGAATCGCGGGTGACATGGCCTTCGTAGCCACTCCTATGTACGTTGCAGAAATAGCAGACCAAAAGATCCGAGGTTTGCTGTCTAGCATGATTTATTTGATGATGCTCTTTGGAATTCTGGTGATATACGCGATAGCGCCTTTCACTCCGTTCTACGTACCCTCAGTGGTGGGCAGTATATTGTTACTCATCCAACTGGGATCTTTTACGTTTATGCCCAAATCACCGTACTACCTCCTCACGAAAAACAAAATGGACGAGGCAAGAACAGCGTTAAACAGACTGAGAACTACGAAAGACAACGAGGTTGAATTAGAAGAAATCAGCAGAGCCGTGGAGCGGCAACAAAAGGAAAAGGGTCGCCCTCAAGATCTAGTGTTGGTGAAAAGCAACCGCAAAGCTCTTATTGTTATGACCGTGCTGAATGCTTCCCAACACTTTTGCGGCATCAGTGTTATGTTAATGAATATGCATTCTATACTAGCTGCGGCGGGTTCGGTTTATCTCAGAGACAACACCACGGCACTGCTATTTTCTGCTTTCATGCTATCTGCCGCCACATTTTCCTCTTTTTCCGTCGACAAATACGGCAGAAAATTCTTGCTAATCATTTCCAGTATTTTGACAGGAATTTGCCTGCTAGTATTGGCTATTTATTTCAATTTAAAGGTTGTCGGTTACGATGTGCGATCTGTAAGCTGGATACCCATTGTGTGTGTAATGACTTATGCTGCTGTTTTTAAAATTGGTTTAGGTATGGTACCTATTGTGATAAGTGCTGAACTTTTTTCTAACAAAATCAAAGCGATGGGTATGACGATAGCTGATGCTATGTACCTCATTTTTGGACTGCTGTCTATAGAGTTATATAAAACCCTTAGTGATTCGTATGGATATCACGTTCCGTTTTATCTGTTTGGTGGGTTGTCTTTTGTAACCACCATATTTTGTGTTCTTATTGTTCCCGAAACAAAAGGCAAAAGTCTCGAAGAAATTCAGCTACTGCTGAAAGGAAAGAAGGCAGCAAGTGGCGACGAAGATAATAATGTTGCAGATATCTGATATTTAGTTGTAATCTTTAATATAAATATAGTATTTTTCTTTGCTATTAATTGTTTTTGCATTTACCTACTCTTTGACTGCCACGAAATAAAACTTGTCAGTTTTTGACAACTTGTTATGTAGCCCATAAATGTTGAAGATATTAATCAATCACTTTAGAAAAGTTCCGGAAAAGTTACGACTCGCTTTGTAGTTTTCTCCGTGTACCTATCATGGTGGAAGAGAACCAAAGTACAAAAGAAAGTAATTTTCACACCTAGCCCTACAACTTTCATCATTTAAATTAAGGAAGGGAGTGTTATTTTTAGAAATCTTGAAAGAATAATTTAATTAAAATTTGAAAAGGAACGTGACTAAATGCAGAAAAAAATTCCAAAAGTGAAGTAGAGTAAAAGGCATAAATGTGCCTAACAAGTAGTCGCAATTCACTGAAATTCAAATAGTACGCATACTTACTGATAACATTTTTTAAATAAAACATTTACTTATTTATCAAAAAGAGTGCTCAAAACAATAAATACAGGGTTATTCACCGCAGAGTTCCAGCGAAAATTTAATGTTATGCAACATAAAATACCAAAAGCTGAAATTGCTGTATACCATGCTTAATTGCTTACCGTTTTACAAATAAGGAATCAAAGTAGTTTAATTTAAAAGTTTAAAAGTCAAAATGATATTTTGTTCTCTATGTAAGGTCATAAGAAAAAATATTGGGAGAAATCAACGCTTGACAAAAACGTTAGAATTAGAAATAGGCCTATTTGGGTATGTTTGAGAGTAAACATGTGCAGCTTGAACAGCATTTTTACACCACTCACCAAAGATCAGAATCATCATCGTTTGAATACATGATAAAATCGCGTAAAATTGGCGTACGAATTTTTTTATAATGTCAGACTCTAAAATGATTGACAATGATGATGTCATGGATTATAAATTATAAATTATTTTAAATTAAATCAAGGGGTTGTTTTAAACTGTATGTTGTGTTCCATAACATTAAATTTTCGTGGGAACTCTACGGTGAATAACCCTGCACTAGAGGTTGCCCAGCAGTCGAAATTCGACCGTTTTCATTAAATTTTTAAATTTGAATGTTACTGAGGTTTTTTTTTATCAAAGAGTATACCTCTATAATTATCGAAAAATGAAAAATGAAATAAAGAACACGTGTTTCGTAATTTTTATACCTATATTTTTTATTGAAACAAAAAAACCGGGCAGTTAAAAAAATAAAATTTTGTCCATTGAACTTAAAATAAAATTTCATCGTTTGTTAAACGCCCTTGGCCGTTATATTCGGAAATATAAAATCTCAAACCATTGAATGATCGAACTCCACTTGCTGCGATGTACAATTGAAAACTGGCTGTCTCAATAAAATTGCCATTTTTTCGAATGTTTGTTTTTGAGACTTATTTATTGTTATCGCAAATTGACTTCTTTGAAAATTAAATGGTAAAATAGTACCTGAATTTGTTAAATTTATACGTGGAATCAAAATTCTCTTATTGCGTTCGGTTCCAGTTAAAACTTCGCAATCAATAGTATTTCGATGCATAAACTTGATGCGTGTTCTTGTTCCATAGACTAATGCTTCCTTTGTATTTAAGTTTCTGATAAGTAAAACGTGCAATTAACTTTCAATACTAACTTATGTGGTGGCAAACCACTAATAGTCAAAGAATTTTGTATTTCACTCCGAAGAGTTTTTTTTTATGAATAATCTCAATAAACTCCCTCTTGGAATGGATTTCACTGCGAGGGGGATTAAATCAATTATCAAATCATCCACTCCGCATTCGTTCCAAAAACGTAAACAATGACTGTTTTGATATTATTTGTAACACACAGGTGTCCCCGACAAAGATACAGGGTGACTGACAAAAAACCTTTGATGCTGTATATTGCTTATTTTTTATCCGATTTGAAGAAATGACACATCAAATGAAATAATTTTGAAAACACTTCAATACCAACTAAATGAAAAAAATATATTGCGTCCAGTTTTTGACAGATGAACATCAGCTTCTTTTTTTCAAATAGCACTGTACATTTTTTTTTTATTGAGTATTGTAGAGATTTGTCTTCTGAATATAAAAATGCAAAAAACTATACCCATTCATGAAACAAAAGTCAAGAAATTAAAGAGTAAATGTACAAAATTTAAAAAGCAAGTGACCAAAATAAACAAGAGAGAAGTTTGTTCTAAATGCTCGAAATGACTAAGTAAGCTCTGAATATTCATTTGTCAAATCAGTTTGATGATAATAATAATAATAATGTTGCTGTGGAAGAAAATTTCCAAAGACTATTTAGTGTTAACGTGTGGTGTGGCATTTTTGGAGGTAGAATGGACTAGTGAGTCCCTTTTTTATTGATAGCAGTCTCGATCAAACAAAATATCATATTATTTATTATCAAACGAAATAAGCTACTTTCTGGATGAGATACCATTAGCAGTGTTGAATAGAGTCGTGTTTCATTAGAACGGCACCATACCACGTAATGCACGCGTGAATTTTGTATTTTTAAATCATTTAAATCATTTTGGTGAACGATGAATGGGTGCTCATGGAGCCATTCGATGGCCCGCTACTTCCCCAGATTTGAATCCATTGGATTTTTTTATCTTCATTCGAAACTTTCGAGACAATGTTTATTTGACCCCACCAGGTACCCAAAAAGAGTTAAAAAAAAGGGTAGTGCGAGAATGTCAGAAAAAACCCCGAAATTTGCAAAGGTGGGTATTTCTAGAAGGTATCGACAGTGTCTGCAACAGCATTGAGGAAAACTGCGAGCAACTAGAATAGATTTTTTGTTCGACACTGTCAGAATTTGAGAATTCTCTCCCGTGTGAACGGATTTTGATGCATTTGACAACTTGTCAAAACGAAACGTCAAGCTAATTTTAAAGATTTTCAGTCATTTGGAGCCTTTGGGGGGGCTCGTCGAACAAAAAAACGTTGTATTCAACTCGTTCTTGTGTAATTTGCGCTTTTTTGCCACCTGTGTGCCAGTATGTCAGGAATAACCCCGAAATTTTTTACCGAATGCAAAGGTGGGCATTTCTAGAAGGTATCGATAGTGTCTGCAACAGCATTGGGGAAATTTTGAGCAACTAGAATAGATTTTGTATTGTTTACATATTTGATTACTTGATTTTTGATTTTCAATTTTTTTCATTTAAAATACATTTTTTGTTTTTTCTTTTAATGTAGGATTATTCAGATTATTCTTTATAATAACGAATAAAAAAATATATAGAGTGTAATTCGAAAAAAAAAGTTGGCTATCGTCTGTCAAAAAACAGATGTCGAAAAAAATATCGAATAGGATAATAATGAAGTGTTTTTCGAACTATTTCATTTGATGTGTAAGGGCCGGATTTATATGCACTAAAAAAGTCGAAATATGCATGCAAGATATGCTTCCGAGATTACAAAATATGCACTTTAGTATGCAAAATATGCAGCTAAATATGCTTTAAAAAATCAAAAAAAGGCACGCTTTTTTAATTTAAAACTTATATGAATTAAAAAATAATACGGGGTGATCAATAAGGACTGTTTAAGTTGGTAACACTGAATCGTATTTTAAATCGTATAACAGAAGTAACTTCCGGTTGTTGGTGGCTTGTCGTTGTTAATGCTATACCTATATCAGATATTTGTCAAATAAACCAACAAAACATATCCAGTTACAGTGTTATAAATAAAAATTTTCTTAATTGTATTGCCAACTTAAACAGTCCTTCTTGATCACCCAGTACAATTACAATACAATGTTGATTTAATTACCATTAAAATGGCAAACAAGATACCTTTCTAAATTTTCTGCAGTAAAATTTTGTCTTCTGTCAGATAAAATATTTTTTGTGTTTGGAACATATTTGACAAAAAATAACTTTCCCGTCAGCAGTAAAATCCATTCACGGATTTGTTGACTTCTGTACACTTTTACTTTAGACATTCTGAAAATAACAATTTTAATGCACTGAAAATCAATGGTAAAATATAACCACCACTGGCTACTAAATCTTATTTAACAAGAATATAATTATCTCCAGTAAGCTGTTGAACATACGAAACCGCTGTGATTATGAGAGAAACTGTCATATAGTATTATTATTTTGACCCCATGCCAATGCATAAATTATATCGGGTGTTTTTTTAAATTTCAAATCATAGTAGGCGTTGAAGTATCGATTGTGAACGCACTAATTTGGCTACGGATCATTGATCAGCTGTTTAAATTTTAGGTTTTACACGAGTAGTGCGTTCACAATCGACTCTTCAACGCCTTCTACAAGGAGAAATTTAAAAAAACACCCGATATTATTTGATTCCAGAATTTTGTCGGCACCACGGTGGCAAGTGCTCCTCTCTCACCAAACTATATAAACCTGACCAGTCTATATCGGCAGTGTCGGCACATTTTTGCAACTTCCATATTAAAGGCGGCATTTCCTTGAAGCGGCTAGACCAGATGTGCGTTTTCCTACGTTATATGCAAATAAATATGCATTTATTGCTAAATATGCAATAATATGCATAATAAGAATGATGTTATTTTATTTAGAATCATCTGAAACGCCAAGAAAACTTTAAAGTAATCCGAAGCTGTTTAGCAAAAAAATATGCAAATGCATATAAATCCGGCCTTTATATGTGTCATTTATTCAAATCGGATAAAGAATAAGTAAGATACAGCGTCAAAGGTTTTTCGTCAGTCACCCTGTATATGAGTCCATAACTCCTTTATTTATCGGAGGATTTTAATTATTTATACACCAAATTAAATGGCTCTAAATAGGCAACAAAAGACCTTAATAAATTCACATATATGTCCAAGGACTTCAGGGCTAAACTGCAAAAAAAAAGTTTTTTCAAATGCGAACACATAATTTTTTTAACACTTCTGATAGAGATTTTTATTCTAAAAAGAACAGTGTATCACAAGTGTACACTTACCTACCCAAAATACAAAAAAATAGTTAAAAAAATGCTACTATCGTCGATGCTTAAACTGCGCTCTGTACGTGCAATCCCAAATGTTATTACATATTTGTCATTTGTTTTTCCAACTAACTTAATTTGGTTAATTTATTACTTTGTAACGCAATGAATTTTGATAGCTTCTCGCTTGGTGCTCGTCATCTGTTTCAAAATGTAGTGTTATTTTTTTTTCTTATATGAGGTTACACATGTCATACATTGTTGTTTTCAGAATAAAAATCTCTATCAGAATTACTAAAAAAAGTATGTGTCCGTATTTGAAAAAAATATTTTGACGGTTTAACCTTGAAGCACTTTGGGTTTTACGTGAATTTAGTACACCATTTTGTAGCTTATTCACAACCATTTAAATTGGTGTGTGGATAATTAAAATCTTCCGATAAATAAGGGAGCTATGGATTTGTCTCTTTTTTTGTGAACGCCCTGTATATTATACATAAATTTTATCTTTCTGCACTCCTTCTCCACATAAACTATGCCAAATCTCACACTCCTCCGTGCGCGCAATTTGCTTAAAAAGGGGTACAAAAGTTTTCCTACACGTATTAATATATAGATATAGGTGTCCTAGAGCTGCCTCCCCAAAGAAAAAAAGGAGTACTTGGATAAATGTGATAATCTGAATTTTAAAGAAAGAAAGTCCTATCTCAAGCGATAATCGGGAAAAGACATCCTAGATTTGACCAATCAGAGCTGAGCACCATCAAGGCAATTTTGCGTTGCTAGTGTTTTGAAGTCAAAATTCCAAGTAAACTTTTCGCTATACTGTCCTTGTAGTAGGTGTCTACTGCCTTGACGACGAGTCCGCTAGACACATGTTTATGATCTAGTCCGTTTTACTTTCTACGGCGGCCGGTAGCAAATGTCAAGTAATTTGTCAGATTTATTGGATTTTATTTATATAAAAATTAAATGTACAATTACTTATATCATTGAAATGGTTTTCTAAAGGCAAGCATTACCCTTTGATCAATCCAAACAACTTTATTTCGTATTCTCCAATTGTAGAACAACTTGTACTCTGTCAAATATCTTCCCGATGATTTTTGGAGCAATAAGTTTGATCGTGCACTATCTACCTTCTCCAAAAGGTGGTCTGGGAGGAAAACTTGACTTCTGCTTCGGTTCGGTAGTGAGAATTTATTTTATTAAAGGAAGTTAGCGCAAATGAAAGAAACCACATGAAAAACTTCGACAGACTGAATTTTGATGAATCGTTTGTTATCATAGTAACAAGGCATAGCAATCTTTTTCAAAGCCAATTTTTTTTATTTAAATATATTTTCTTTTAAATAATTGTCTCAGTATACTAAAAAATCTTGTACGTCACACGACCGGTAGACGCATTATGGCCTCGCTAGTTTACAAGTCTCGCCCTATCGGGCTCGATCTGTAATTCACTTGGTCGTCCATAAAAACGTTACTACCGGTCTTGTAACGTAAATAGCTATTTGTTGTCTAGCACCTGTCCGATTTTTTATTTTATTCTCATTAAATGAGCTCCATCAACTTTCTGCCAGATAGCCAAACGGGATTCATGTTCATTACTGATATTTTTTTTCTTTTAATCGGTTGATTTTAAAAATGTTTTTACTATTAGATCAAACATAAAGGTGCTTTTCAAAAAATAAAAAATTTGACTGTTGTCATTTAAAATTTTTCAGTAGATCATCTCTTGCACCGCCATTGAGTGGTTTAGAAAAGTATAATCTATGCTATAGAAATTCAAGTAAATCTATTATTCCGTTGTTATTTTACATTCCTACAGTTCTTGAAGAACTTACTGTTAGTAATCGGGTTTATAATATTTTATTTCATACCAGAAACTTCACATTAGTTAATCCTTAAAAGTAAACTACGTTGAGTCCAGTTATACTTACATAAAATTAAAATAACACTGAGGATCTAGGATGCGATAAAAAATACTGAAATTTTTTTGATTAAAATAATTTAACAGCTTTTCTCATAACTTGGTAAACGTCGTCGTAACAATGGTCGGCTGTTTCAGCGGTATAATATTCCTGAAATTCGTCTGTAGTTGACTTTAACTAACTTTTTTTTATCTCATGTTACGACAGTCGCGAATGAGAATGAGTAAAGTCAAAAATCCACTTTTGCTACTAAAAAAAATTCATCGAAAAGATCTCATAATTAACACTGTCATGGCAATTGCCCAACAACTGGATGATTTCACTGTTGACTCTCGCCAAAATTTTAATACAAGCAGAATTATCTGGTTTTTCGAACCTTGAACTGACCCAAATCGTCTTCGGACATGTTTATGAGAGCAGCTGCTGTTGTGTCTACTATACAGTGTGTACTCGTACATGGAATGCATTCTTTACTTGAGAATATAAGAATATTTCCAAAAATTCTAGGAATCTGTGAATTTTTATTTTTAATTACACATATCTTATTTTATATTGTTTATTCATGACGTCATTGTTGTTCCGGTTATACGTCATTGTCATTCTTATTAAGTGGAACATCCTGCATATTTTTCCGTTTCTAACTTTTTGCGGAGCTGATTTCAAAGACCTATGATAGGTACGTAGAATCGATAAGTTTTGGTTTTGAGGTATTGTACCGTTCTTTCCAACTTTAGCAACGCTTTGTTGTACACCGACTCTTACTGAAATTGGAGCAAGTGGACGTTATCGTTCACAAAAAAAAGATGCTACACATGCTACAATTATTCACATTCTATTCTGGTTCTTGAGTCCTTTTCGAAAATTTTCTAATAGCTATATTGTAGTTTTCTAAATATCTGTTCAGTTTTTAGGTAACAATATTTTTCTCTAGTTAATAACACACATTGATGTAGCTTGTAATATATAGTTATTTATGCAACAAGTGAGTAAAGTAATACTTTTTTTGGGCGCATATAAATTGCCGACCAAAAGGACCCTCTAAGGAGGTATCGTGTCTAGGGATTCTTAATCCCACATGTAAATGGGCGGATGCCAACTCGGCACTTTATTATACCTAGGTAAAATTTGCAATAAAGTACAACAGGCCATCTCGGCACCGGTAGCCCATGGATAACCGGCCAACTCGGCACCGCGGTCAAGCCAACTCGGCACTGTCTACCTGGGACGGTACCCTCTTTAATATCGCAGCCAGTGACTAGAGTTCTTGCGGGAATATATCAGGGATTATAAAATGAGATAAGGAAATACATTTTTTTATAATATACAAATATAATGTTATTTTTATAGGACATTTACAATTAAATATTAACTACAAGACTGCTAATTAATTATTAATCTTATACAGAGTGTCCCAAAATTGGCGTACTAACGGTACACTACGGTGTAGAAGAGATTACCGTAAACGTCAGAAAAATGTTAAAAAAATTCTATTGGACTTATTTGCTGATTTGGTGGTCTTTGAAAGTGGCACTTAACACGTCAATTATTTTGAAATATATGTCTGAAATTGTCATGACAGCTACCTCTAGTCGTACATATTATCACAAAGTACAAGATTAGTCACTATCAA
This sequence comes from Tenebrio molitor, assembly GCF_963966145.1. NCBI lineage: Eukaryota > Metazoa > Arthropoda > Insecta > Coleoptera > Tenebrionidae > Tenebrio > Tenebrio molitor. The sequence goes on along the minus strand of NC_091048.1, from coordinate 17,855,548 downwards.
TATTTAATCCTGCATTTTAGAAGCTTTAGAAATCGAAAAAAAAGATTTTAAATTCACTACGGTAACATTGCAAGGTAATGAATTAATGATACTAATGATGTACGAATATATCTTTGTTTACATTGTATGTATTACCGTTAATAATAATAATAAGATGTAAAATTGTAAAACAATGTCTTCAGTGTTGTATTCATTTGTCTTCATTTGTTGAGCCAAATATACCTGACACTATAGCAAATATAAAACAAAAGTCTTTACATGGGAGATATTTTAAAGAGCTAGAACAGCCAGAAATTAATATTCAAGCTTCTCATGCATGGCTTAAAAAATCAAATATTCATCCTGAGATTGAGGGTTTTATATTTGCAATACATACAAGATCGTGTTATAAATACAAGAAATTATAAAAAACACATATGCGGTTTACAATCGATCATCGATAAATGTAGGATTTGCGGAACTGAAGGGGAAACCATTGAACATATCATTTCTTCTTGCACCGTTTTGGCTCAAAGCGAATATAAAAAACGTCATGATATATTCGCAAAAATTATACACATGAATTTAGCAGTTAAATTCAATATATTAAAGGATACACAACCACATTACATTTATAAACCAGAAAGTTGTTTAGAAAATGACAATTACAAATTATATTTTGATCGGACAGTTTTAACTGACATTCACATTCAGCATAACAGACCAGACATTATTATTTTAAATAAACAACAAAAGCAAGCATATCTTTTAGATATAGCTGTTCCAAATTCACACAATATAACACAGACATATAATACAAAAATTAATAAATATTTAGAACTCTCCGTTGCTATGAGAAATCTTTGGTGTTTAGAAAAAATTTCGATTTTACCATTTATAATTTCAGCAACAGGAATAGTACCCCAATCTCTTTTTAAAAATTTAAAAATTTTGGACTTAGAGAACACATTGGTGGTTGAAATTCAAAAAGGTATATTATTATACTCATGTCACATCGTGAGGAAATTCCTTAACATTGACACAGAACATAAAACACAAAAAAGTCAAAATGCGGAGGCGAGACGCCGGTAATTATGTTGATAAGTACTGCACTATTACTTGATAGTATTATCCGTAATAGTGTATGTACTCCGGCAAAATTGCCGTGCCGCCGGGTGGAGGTGGGATAGGAGAATTGATTTTTTTGTCGGAAACATTTTTTCCATATTTTTTTCATGTAGGTGTACATTTAAGCATCCTCGATAAGGTAGTAAGTAGTTTGAACGCCAATATTGGGACATTTTGTATCTACATAATCATATTCTGATATTTGAGAATTATCATATTCAAATATTTTCTGAGATACAAATTTCTCCGCTTCTTTTACTTTTTTGGTTTTTACAATTATTTGCGTTCTAATACTCTGAATTTTTATGTATAAGTACGAGTATAAAACATTGATACTCAAGAAGAGTTTTTACAAAAATATTAATATTTGGGTGCGTAAGGTAGAACGATAAAATAGTGCGTAGCAAACAAAAATTATAAAGTGTCTATAACGCACTCCTTAAGAACTAAAGTGCAATTTCTCGAACTCCTAGAGCGGAAAAGCAGTACACCAAAATTGTACCTGCGGTTATGGGGGTGTTATAAGCAATGGTTGATGCGGAAAAGACGCCTGCCCTTCAGGAAATACCCTCTACTAGGGGGATCATATAGATAGGTAGTGAGTGGGCGCTTAGTGTCGAGTTGGCCTATCTCTTGGGCTGTCTTTGAAAACTACCTGCTTTTTTTGGTGTCGAGTTGGCCGGTCAATGTTTATTGCTTCAAAGGTTTGGTGTCGAGTTGGCCTAGACCCATGTAAATTGCGGACCGATACCTGAGAGGATTAGCTAGGACGGCGGCGGGGGTTTCGGGCGACGGTACCTGTACCTAAATTGGGCACCCATCTTATAAATAAATTATAGAACCAACCGGAGTTTGGTTTTGATCCCTTTTTTTGAAAAAATATAAACTCACATCGGCACTGGCAGTTGCCTACGTTTATTATAAATATTTCTTCTGATACTGCTTGTTTCTTTTTCTGTAATTGTGTTTAATACGTGAGTTAAAGTGTTATTGTAAATATTTATTCTGAATAAAATTGTTCCATAGCTTTTCTCTTAACACCAGCATTTATTATTTGAGTGTTTAATTTTGCTTGATTTATTGATGGTTATGTATTTTATTTCGTCGGGAAATTATATATTCTTCACCAACTGAAAATTTTAGCATAGCACATTTTGTTGCTACACGTCCAAAAAGTTTCAACACTTTTTACGACAAAATGTAAAACCATTTACAATAATCAAGGTTTTTCCCTCTTTCACTTGTGACTTTTTGGTAACTCATGTGGATGTCGGCACGATAATAACAAGAGTGGGTGCAAATAACTAATAAGTAAAACAATGTCTTCAGTACACCCCATCTTCATCCCCTACCATCCCATCCAAACCATCTAAGCAATACTACTAATCCCCAGGTTGGTCCGCAATTTACCTATAAGATCAGTGATATCTGAGTTTTTGGTCCGCTTTTTTTACGGGAAGGAAAATTTGCCGCTCGAGCGAAGCGAGTACGCAAATCCGCCGAGTAAAAAAAAGATACTTTACTAACGACTTGCATCAAAATTTGAAAATTTTCTCCTGTGTGAACCCGTGTCCTTTAAAACGCTCGTTTTACTCGCATTTTAAATTGGCCCACTCATGCCAAAAAAGTCCCAATTTACATACGAACTGGTTAAAAAAACTACTAATTATGAATGAAAACTGTATTTTTGTTCTGTTTTTTTTTTTATAATACAGTATCCCACCTCCACCCGGCGGCACGGCAATTTTGCCGGAGTACATACACTATTACGGATATTACTATCAAGTAATAGTGCAGTGCTTATCAACATAATTACCGGCGTCTCGCCTCCGCATTTTGACTTTGTTGTGTATTATGTTCTGTGTCAATGTTAAGCAACTTCCTCACGATGTGACATGAGTATAATAATATATCTTTTTGAATTTCAACCACCAATGTGTTCTCTAAGTCCAAAATTTTTAAATTTTTAAAAAGAGATTGCGGTACTATTCCTGTTGCTGAAATTATAAATGGTAAAATCGAAATTTTTTCTAAACACCAAAGATTTCTCATAGCAAGGAGAGCTCTAAATATTTATTAATTTTTGTGTTATATGTCTGTGTTATATTATGTGAATTTGGAACAACTATATCTAAAAGATATGCTTGCTTTTGTTGTTTATTTAAAATTATAATGTCTGGTCTGTTATGCTTAATATGAATGTCAGTTAAAATTGTTCTATCAAAATATAACTTGTAACTGTCATTTTCCAAACAACTTTCTGGTGTATAACTATAATGTGGTTGTGTATTCTTTAATAAATTGAATTTAACAGCTAAATTCATGTGTATAATTTTAGCGAATATATCGTGACGTTTTTTATATTCGCTTTGAGCCAAAACGGTGCAAGAAGAAATGATGTGTTCAATTGTTTCCCCTTCAGTTCCGCAAATCCTACATTTATCAGTTATCGATTGTAAACCGCATATGTGTTTTTTATAATTTCTTGTATTTATAACACGATCTTGTATTGCAAATATAAAACTCTCCGTCTCAGGGTGAATATTTGATTTCTTAAGCCATGCATGAGAGGCCTGAATATTAACTTCTGTTTATTCCAGTTCTTTAAAGTATCTCCCATGTAAAGACTTCTGTTTTATATTTGCTATAGTGTCAGGTATATTTGACTTAACAATATCTGAAATTATATTATTACTTAAATTTAAAGGTGTGTAGCCTTTATCGGCGGAAACCAAAGCATTAAAAAAGGTGTTATCACGAGCTCTATTGAGGAAATAATTTTTTAGTGAAGCAATTTGATTTTTTAGCAGTATTTCTAGATTTGAAAAACCAGTATTGTTTTGCAAATTTGTATTAAGTGTTTTTGTATTTTTTTTTTTTTTATACAGAAAAATAGACAAATACGTAACCTGTGTAATGGGAGAACCACGTTACGCAAACAATTACAGGACCGTATTTTCACACATGACTGAGAGTGTAACATTCGGGGTTGATTATAATACCGCGCGGTTAATTCTACACTCAAAGTTTGATTTAGTGAGGTCCATAAAACCGTAAATTCTCCAAATGTGCCGACTGAAAAATTATCTTCAATGTAAACTGTTCTTCAATTAGAAAAAAATGTGATTGTTTCATTGGGTCCCTCTGTTTTCAAGCAAATATTTATAAGTACATCCAAATACATACAATAATTCGTTCCTAAAATAAACAGCCATTTTAATAATTATGTCGGCGGCGTCCCTTTCTACTCTCTTATCCAATATTATTTTGACAACATAACGTGAGCATACATCTAATAATAAGCTTGATTTGTTATTTGTAACGCCGACAATTATCAGGCAGGAGACACAGAAAAAAACATTGTAAGCAACTTATCACGTAAAAACGAGGGTAGTTTAATAAAAAGTAGCTGTCAGATATGCTGCGTAGACAGGCTCGAGAGATGTATATTTTTCGGCATTAATTTTAATTCGGCAAAATATTAAAAGCCCTACAGACAGAAATCCGCATTAATAAGAAGCTGAGTTTGCATCAAACGATTTCTCTTCCGGTCCGTTAAAGCTGCGGTTATTCGTATTAGCATTGGTTTCTCGGCTCGGTAAAAAATAATTTATATTCTTAAGTACATCAAACAGGCACTCGATCTGGCTGAAATAAATCTGCTGCACAAATTTTAAAACCTGGAATCCATTTTTAACTTTGCCATGACTCTGCTGTGCGAATATTGTATTTTACACTTGATTGTATTCGAACATTGCTCATTTAAATCAGGACGATACGTTCTACAAGAAATGAAATACTTTACCTTTCATATTTTTTCTTGCATACTCGTTATTTCACAGAAATTACAAGTGCTTAACTTCATTAAAGAAAACGTATATTTGCAAAAAATATATATAACAATGAAACAATCTCTATAGGTATGTGGGTTGTGTGGAATTTTCTGCCATCTAATGAAACAAATCTTATTTTTCACATTTTAATACAAGAATTTGATGGAACCAATCTTCAAAATAAACATATTATTTCGGAAAAAATTGACTTCTTTTGATTTTTTTTTTAAATTTTTAACTTCCACAACTTTAACAAAATATTCAAACATTGCTCAACACGTTATAGTTATGGTATGATTTTATTGGATGGCATACTAATGAACACATTAGTAAAAGGGACGTATCAGTTCCTTTTAATTTAACGAAATTTAATGAAATGAAGGGACGATAGCGGCAATTTAACTTTATCAGTTTATAATTTGCGTAACCTAGTTGTAAACTAATTTCAGTAAACGATTTTTTCCCTAACGAATAATATCCGGGAGAAAATTCGAATCTAAGTGCGTCATAGCACCGCAATTAACATAAGAACGAAATTAAATTTGTAAAGAATATAATAAGAGGGCAAAAAGTTGAAGTAGTTTGGTTGTTTCATAAAACGCGTTATTTTAATTAGATTCCTAACGAGGCCACCTGAATCTTTTATCTTAAACTTTGCAAATTGGGTTTCTTTACAGTCGTAATTAATGATTTATTGCCTTGAGCCACAACAATAGGCAGCGCGCGAGGTAAACTTTCGGTTTATGGCAATTAGAGTCCCTATTTAAAAGTTTCCGGGCAAAACCTAAATAATTTCGCACCGGTTTCGTGTTTACGAAAATTAACAGATTCAAATTATCTTCCAAACTTCCGATTTCTTGTTTTTACTTGGCCATCCCAGATTAATAAGAACGTCCTATTCACGTCAAAAACAAGATTTAATAAATCTATTTGATTGCATATCAGCATATCTATAGGTTGATTGTAATATTACGACCAACTTACCTTTTTAATATAACTAGAGGTTGCCCAGCGGTCGAAATTCGACCGTTTTCATTAAATTTTTAAATTTGAATGTTACTGAGGTTTTTTTTTATCAAAGAGTATACCTCTATAATTATCGAAAAATGAAAAATGAAATAGAGAACACGTGTTTCGTAATTTTTATATAGTCCATTTTTAAATTATAGTCCGATGTATCAATTAAAAAGCAGAATAACTGTCATATTGCTATCTCTTTTCAACATAATGTAAACAAACTATTGGATTCTTGTACGTATTGTATTAAGCGTGTCCCACTATGCATCTCGCTTTAGCATGTGTGATTCGAGCAAGACACGAGTTGTACGTTTATTACATTAGCGACGTCAAATTTTTAGGTTACGTTTTAACCACATTATTTGTGATAATTTTGTTTAATTTTGCTTGAAATGTCCTCCGTATGATGCCAACGAAAAACATGTGGACAGATTCATTTACAGAATTTGTAAATTGCAAAAATAATATTGGAATTGCGCGGAAACTTGCAAGACTGGTAGTTAACAGGTAAGGGGGTAAATTAATTCATAGAGAGCTGTTCTGTGTTCATGGCGTTGCCGAAACAAAATCTAGGAAGAAAGAAAGACAGTCTAAACGTGGTTGTTTTGTGCTGTTTTCAACAATTCTTAATATATCTGACCTATTAGTTGATAAATAGTTATCAAAAGCGTTCTGAAGGGAGCGGTTTTTTGAAAGATAAAATTAAAACGGAGGAATGAATTTGCAGAAATACCAAGAAAGCACGAAAGAACACAATATCTGTCTCATGTTGCCTAAATAAATTTTCAAATATTGGTAGAACTATGCACTGCTGTCAAATGTCGAAAGCAGACGCAGGTCATGTCGACTTCTTGATTCGGACTAAGCTCATCGGACTATAATAAAAAAATGGACTATACCTATATTTTTTATTGAAACAAAAAAACCGGGCAGTTAAAAAAATAAAATTTTGTCCATTGAACTTAAAATAAAATTTCATCGTTTGCTAAACGCCCTTGGCCGTTATATTCGGAAATATAAAATCTCAAACCATTGAATGATCGAACTCCACTTGCTGCGACGTACAATTGAAAACTGGCTGTCTCAATAAAATTGCCATTTTTTCGAATGTTTGTTTTTGAGACTTATTTATTGTCATCGCAAATTGACTTCTTTGAAAATTAAATGGTAAAATAGTACCTGAATTTGTTAAATTTATACGTGGAATCAAAATTCTCTTATTGCGTTCGGTTCCAGTTAAAACTTCGCAATCATGCATAAACTTGATGTGTGTTCTTGTTCCATAGACTAATGCTTCCTTTGTATTTAAGTTTCTGATAAGTAAAACGTGCAATTAACTTTCAATACTAACTTATGTGGTGGCAAACCACTAATAGTCAAAGAATTTTGTATTTCACTCCGAAGAGTTTTTTTTTTAATGAATAATCTCAATAAACTCCCTCTTGGAATGGATTTCACTGCGAGGGGGATTAAATCAATTATCAAATCATCCACTCTGCATTCGTTCCAAAAACGTAAACAATGACTGTTTTGATATTATTTGTAACATACAGGTGTCCCCGACAAAGATATATGAGTCCATAACTCCTTTATTTATCGGAGGATTTTAATTATTTATACACCAAATTAAATGGCTCTAAATAGGCAACAAAAGTCTTTTCAAATGCGAACACATAATTTTTTTAACACTTCTGATAGAGATTTTTATTCTAAAAAGAACAGTGTATCACAAGTGTATACTTACCTACCCAAAATACAAAAAAAAAGTTAAAAAAATGCTACTATCGTCGATGCTTAAACTGCGCTCTGTACGTGCAATCCCAAATGTTATTACATATTTGTCATTTGTTTTTCCAACTAACTTAATTTGGTTAATTTATTACTTTGTAACGCAATGAATTTTGATAGCTTCTCGCTTTGTGCTCGTCATCTGTTTCAAAATGTAGTGTTATTTTTTTTTTCTTATATGAGGTTACACATGTCATACATTGTTGTTTTCAGAATAAAAATCTCTATCAGAATTACTAAAAAAAAGTATGTGTCCCTATTTGAAAAACATATTTTGACGGTTTAACCTTGAAGCACTTTGGGTTTTACGTGAATTTAGTATGCTATTTTGTAGCTTATTCACAACCATTTAAATTGGTGTGTGGATAATTAAAATCCTCCGATAAATAAGGGAGCTATGGATTTGTCTCTTTTTTTGTGAACGCCCTGTATATTATACATAAATTTTATCTTTCTGCACTCCTTCTCCACATAAACTTTAACTATGCCAAATCTCACACTCCTCCGTGCGCGTAATTTGCTTAAAAAGGGGTACAAAGGTTTTCCTTCACGTATTAATATACAGGATGGAACAAAAGTATCAAATATTGGCTGTAACTTTTTAATTTGACAATTTATGAAAAAATGTTTAATATAAAAGTTGATTGGTGTATTATCCTGCATCATCTGGTCTTTCTAGTTTGTTCCTATCTTCTTTTGTTTCGCTCCTATGGCAACCAACTTTGGTTTTTTAAATAGCACCCATACATTTTTTGTGTGATTTTCAAACAAGCGTATCTTTCTGTATTCATGAATACAGTTTTTCCATTATGGGGAAAAAGAATAAAATTAAAAAAAAAAAAACAAATTATGTAACTTACTAAGTAATAAAATGCAATATCAAGAATGCCATGGAAATTTGACAATTTTTGTTGAACGTCATGGATGATAACAAACCAAATATTTTTTATATTAAACATTTTTTCATAATTTTTGAAATTAAAAAATGTTTAATATAAAAATTGTTTGGTTTATTATCATGCATGATGTTCAACAAAAATTGTCAAATTTCCATGGCATTCTTGATATTGCATTTTATTACTTAGTAAGTTAATTTTTACACCTTTTTTTAAAATTTTATTCTTTTTCCCCATTATGGCAAAACTGTATTTATGAACACAGAAAGATATGCTTGTTTGAAAATCACCCAAAAAATGTATGGCTGCTATTTAAAAAACCAAAGTTGGTTGCCATAGCAGCGAAACAAAAGAAGATAGGAACAAACTAGAAAGACCAGATGATGCAAGATAATACACCAATCAACTTTTATATTAAACATTTTTTCATAAATTGTCAAATTAAAAAGTTACAGCCAATAATTTTTACTTTTGTTCCACCCTGTATAGATTATTTACGATACTGACACATTTAGTGTAATAATATTGAAGTAATTTGATGCCCTTAGAGAAAAGTCTTTTATTTTTATCTTTGTATATATTTTATACTGGGTGTATTATGAAAAATCTTTGGTGCTGTAACTTCCTTATTTTTCATACGATTTTAATAAATGATGTGTCAAAAAAAATCGTTTTAAATGGGCTACAATTTGAATTGTTCTTGAGTTCTGTTTTTGACAGATGATAGTCAACTTTTTTTTTTCAAATTGCATTATAAACTTTTTTTGCTCTGCTGTTCTTTGGAATCCATTTCATGATTTCTGACTACTTTCACAACTGATACGACTACCATACTCCGTTGGTCCAATGTTATGTTTAAAGCTGTTTCCAGACACAAAACAGTAACATGGATTATGGATTAATCATGATGGTACTTTATTTGGTCATTTTTAACTAAGTGTACATCTTTTTCGAGTTAATCAAAACACCAGATACTAATCAACTCGACACAGTACCTTGACTTCATTAATCACATTGTCACAATTAACTCCGTTCATTTTACACACTTTAAATCGACCCTTATTCACATCATCTTGTGGGTTACCCATTTTTCCCAATAGTTTTCTCTAGTTTTCGGTAACTTTTTTTATCGATATAATCTCGAACCCGATGTGCAAGGTGAAGCTTCACCACCTCACTGTGAAACTTCTACTCCAGATGATCACTGGTGACTTTCATCAGATACAGTGCTTATTTGGAACCTGATTTGCCGATTTTTTTCATTAACTTTGCTTTAGTTAAAATACACATTCAAATTGCAACACATCTAGTCTCTCATTCATTCTTCTCCCGAGTTGGGGGTCGTCGGAGGAACATTTTGCAATGGACAACTACTCTTTATTTTTCGTTGCTTTGGTATTCTGTATATGTTTATGGATTTAATTGTTACAAGGAAACTTCTCTTAACCTTGAGCAAGGACCATGCTTAGGACCCTTGCCTAGGGGTTATGATGATCTTTTCTTATCTTTGCGTAGGGTCCACGGTGTTACTCTTTTTTTGTTGCACAGAGGCCACGCTATTTTAACGCGCCATCCTCAAGTCGGGTTTATTCTGAGTGTGCAAAAAAAAAATCACTTTCTCCTTATTCTCGAAGAACATGTAGAGACCGAACAAACCTTACCTGATCTGACCTAACCTAACCTAACCTAACCTGACCAGACCATACCAGACCAGACCTGCCCTGTCTTGATTTTTCTGAGCCTTGCGTTTGCAATTTTTTTCTATTTCTCACCAACCTAGCACCTCTATTTTATTCCACTTTCTGTTTCTCTCATTTCATCTATTGGGTGATTCAAAATGACTGTGGATAAGTATGGCAACTATGTATGCAAATTTATGTGGCAACTGTGTAGGATAGAGTTGACGTTTTTTGACAGAAATTTTCACGAAATATGTACAATACCTGCATTACCGTGCAAAATAAAAATGAGATTACGAAGGTCATATCATATGCGCGCTTATCCTGATTTTTGAACCATTTCTTTTTTTTTTATTATTATCTTTTTTTCTATGCGTAGACCCACCTGTCACAATTTCTTTTAACATTTCATTCCACAATAGTGTTAATAATGCCTTCAGTTTGTCAACATGCAAATTGTCTTTAAATGAGTGATTTTGCGCGAGGATGAATTATGGACAAGAGGAAGTATGGAATACCAATAAATTGAATTTGAATGGGAGTGAGGCAACAATCGAGAGATTGTTGAGATCTGGGGTCGAGAACATCGCCGTCAAAGAGTTATGGCTCTAAGAGACAGACTTGCCACAACCAGAAGTATTTGCAATGGTTTAATGTTATGCGACGTAGTTTGAATTGGTTTGAATTTTTACCATCCAATCTTAATCTTACCCTTGATTCAAGGACATCCTGTTCGTAGACTAGAATGGTAGGTACAACCAGCATAGAAACTGGGTGTGGTGTTCACTAATAAATCCTGTTTTTGTTTATGGGTTCCCGATGGTCGAAGGGTGAGGTGCCGTCGTGGAAAACGATGGAATTTGCAATTCGCGCTTGAACACCACGGTACCAAGGTAGTAGGTCCATTTGGTGTTTATTCCTGGCAGGAATGCAAGGCTACACCGGTTGCAATTCCATACCATGAGGGATTAAATAATTCTTTCTTTCAACACGATAAAGTTTGAGTTTCCAAGAATAGCGGCCGTAAGGTGTCGGTGAATGACGTCACATAAAACGTGCCCATGCATTTAAATGTTCTTGGATTGTTAGAGGACGGTGGATATCACCGTCCCATAATAAAACGATACCGTAATTTTTCTAGGGGTCGCTAGTAGGGCGGCCAACGCTTCTTGCAACGTTTTTGTGCTGTACGGTGGTAAATTTCTTTTCACAATGTCGCAAAATATTCCCTAGAGTAGTGAACAAGATGAAGTTTTGATTGATTTTGTGAGAAATCACGAGATTATTTTTGATGTCAAATATTGGCTTCTTATTTCTATTGCATGGTTTTGACGTAATATCACCTTTAATGTAAGTAGTTTAGAACGTATCAAACAACACTGAAGTTAGGCGAAAATATGTCCTGAATTTTTCTTCGTTGCAGTGCAGGTGACGACGGACTAAAATTTCATATGCACCTTCCGTTGCACGGCTTTTGAATATATCAGATTCTTTTGACTCCTCTTCTGATGACTCTTCATCCTCCAAACAAATTAATACTGTCAAGTCTAGATCATCCATCATTATTAATTAGAACGCTCCGAATAAAATACGAAAATATGTTTCAACTTAACCCACCGTCACCGTCTTGTTACTTTACATCAGTGTTCACCGCCACAAATACGGTCATTTTGACCAACCCTTCGTGACGTAGTCACCATCATATTACGGCCGCTACATGACGGTACTGCTACCCTAGGAAATCGTAGCCTAACGCACGCCCTCATTCAGCAGGGTAGCTGCTTGGCCACAAGCACTGCTACGTTAACGTGTTGTAGGAATGTTGTAGTTACCCTGCTGAATGAGGGCGTGCGTTAGGCTACGGTTTCCTAGGGTAGCGGTACCGTCATGTAGCGGCCGTAATATGATCGTCTCGTCTTCCAGATTTATCGCTGATTCACCATATGTGGGACATGACTGGAGTGCGGTTGAATAACTTGCTGATGGTCCCAAGAGACTTGGGTTAAATTTCACGACGTATTAGGGAAGCTTGGGAAGAGAAACTTCAAACATATATAGACCATCTCATAGAAAACATATTATCTCGTAGAATATGAACCTCAGCGCACCCACTCGTTATTAAATTTAATATCTTTTGTTAATATTATTTTTTAATAAAACTTTTGTCTGTTGTTTATCGCAAAACAATACAGCTTTCATGAATTTATTTATAAAATTGGTCAACGGCTTCTAGGTGTTTCACTTTTTATGCAGTTCAGCATACAAATGTGCTTATAGTCTGCCTTAATTAGCAACATCTGTACCCAACACTGGCTGGCCAGTATATAAATTCCAATGCTATGCATGCTATTAACTGAAAATACGTTACTGTGGTGTATTGTTAATTGTTTTACCATTTATCACAAATGTCAGTGACCCCAGTAGGAGGAATACCTAAGAACGAACATATATAGAGATTTTGTATTAGGGGAGATCTCATATTCGGTTACTTTCTTTACTTTTAATGTTTTATTTGCAAACGTTTCAGCATCTGTTAATTCAAAATTAATACAATTTATCATTTGGACATTAACAAAAAACGAAAAAGACAACAATGAACCATGTGGCAGGTAGGCAGGAATTTATATTTTAGCTTTACACAAATATTTATTATTTTATTGATTGTTAATTTATTATCATATACAGGCTGTTTGATAAAAAACGCCTCAACCCATAACTTTTTAATTTATTATCCGATTTCAATGAACAAAAAAACCGATATGGTTTTTCATGCGCTACGAAGCAGCCATAAAAATTTTTTTTTTGGCGTTATTTTCAGAGCTTACGATAGTCAACTTTTTTTTTTTAATGGACACATGTAGTTTTTTAGGCTCAGTCTGATAAAGTTTTTTTTTCTGAATCTAACCATGTATTAAAAATTATCGTTTGGTTCATAGCTGACTGAAAAAAAATAAAACAGTTTTTAATTGTGGTTCAGTTTATTATGAAATTTTCAAGTGTGCCGTGAAAAACAATTGGAATACAAATAGCAACAAATGTCAAGTGTGAGTTTGAAAATTTTCAGGTGCAATCTTGAAGAGTTTTATTATCATTTTCTTGTAAAACATAAATAATAATTAAAAAAAAATATTTTTTTTTAAATTATTATTATTTTTTCTATCAACTTTTTGTTTTTGACTAATTACGATTTTTATTACACTCGAACATAAAATAATAGTCAAATGACTGCTATCCTGCATGACTGACAATGTTATTTTATACTTAAATAAAAAAAGTTTAAAAAAGCAGATGAAAACTTCTAAGCTGACGTTTAGATGACATTTATCGTACTTTGTATTCCGATTGTTTTTCACGACACTCTTAAAAATTTTATAATAAGCTGAACCACAAAAAAATGTTTTTTTTTTCAGTTAGCTATGAACCAAATGATAACTTTCAATACATCATTAGATCCAGAAAAAAAAACCTTACCAGACCAAGCCTAAAAAAACTACATGTGTCCATTTAAAAAAAAAGTTGACTATCGTTAGCTATTGAAGATAACGCCAAAAAAAAAACATTTTATGGCTGTTTTGTAGCGCTTGAAAAACCATATCTTTGATTTTTTTGTTCATTGAAATCGGGTAATAAATAACAAAGTTATGGGTTGAGGCGTTTTTCATCAAACAGCCTGTATAATATATCAAGGGACAGATATATTGCCGGAAATTTTTTCGAGCAGTCCTGACACACGAGTGTTTGTAGCAAGGAAATTACACGAGGGCGCCAGCCCGAGGGTAATTTTGAGCGACAAACACGAGTGTTGGACTGCAAGAAAAAATTTCTGGCGATATATACAGGGTGACTGACGAAAAACCTTTGATGCTGTATCTTGCTTATTTTTTATCCGATTTGAATAAATGATACGTCAAATGAAATAATTTTGAAAACACTTCAATACCAACTTAATAAAAAAAAATACTTGCGTCCAGTTTTTGACAGATGAACATCAGCTTCTTTTTTTCAAATAGCACTGTACATTTTTTTCATTTCAGTATTATAGAGATTTGTCTTCTGAATATAAAAATGCAAAGAATTGTACCCATTCATTAGACAAAAGTCGAGAAATTAAAGAGTAAATGTACAAAATTTAAAAATCAAGTGACCAAAATAAACAAGAGAGAAGTTTGTTCTAAATGCTCGAAATGACTAAGTAAGCTCTGAATATTCATTTGTCAAATCAGTTTGATGATAATAATAATAATAATGTTGCTGTGGAAGAAAATTTCCAAAGACTATTTAGTGTTAACGTGTGGTGTGGCATTTTTGGAGGTAGAATGGACTAGTGAGTCCCTTTTTTATTGATAGCAGTCTCGATCAAACAAAATATCATATTATTTATTATCAAACGAAATAAGCTACTTTCTGGATGAGATACCATTAGCAGTGTTGAATAGAGTCGTGTTTCATTAGAACGGCACCATACCACGTAATGCACGCGTGAATTTTGTATTTTTAAATCATTTAAATCATTTTGGTGAACGATGAATGGGTGCTCATGGAGCCATTCGATGGCCCGCTACTTCCCCAGATTTGAATCCATTGGATTTTTTTATCTTCATTCGAAACTTTCGAGACAATGTTTATTTGACCCCACCAGGTACCCAAAAAGAGTTAAAAAAAAGGGTAGTGCGAGAATGTCAGAAAAAACCCCGAAATTTGCAAAGGTGGGTATTTCTAGAAGGTATCGACAGTGTCTGCAACAGCATTGAGGAAAACTGCGAGCAACTAGAATAGATTTTTTGTTCGACACTGTCAGAATTTGAGAATTCTCTCCCGTGTGAACGGATTTTGATGCATTTGACAACTTGTCAAAACGAAACGTCAAGCTAATTTTAAAGATTTTCAGTCATTTGGAGCCTTTGGGGGGGCTCGTCGAACAAAAAAACGTTGTATTCAACTCGTTCTTGTGTAATTTGCGCTTTTTTGGCACCTGTGTACCTTTAAAACTCTCGTTTCACTCGAGTTTTAAACTGGCCCACTCATGCCAAAAAAAGCCCAAATTACACACGAACTCGTTAAATGAATAACTATTGTATAGTTTACAAATTTGATTATGTACTTGATTTTTGATTTTCAATTTTTTTCAAATAAAATACATTTTTTGTTTTTTCTTTTAATGCACGAATATTCAGAAGAAGATTCTTTATAAGAACGAATAAAAAAATATATAGAGTGTAATTTGAAAAACAAAAGTTGGCTATCGTCTGTCAAAAAATAGATGTCGAAAAAAATATCGAATAGGATAATAATGAAGTCCTTTTCGAATTATTTCATTTGATGTGCCATTTATTCAAATCGGATGAAAAATAAGTAAGATACAGCGTCAAAGGTTTTTCGTCAGTCACCCTGTATCTGTCCCGAGGTATATTCGGAAGAGAATCGCCCGAAAAAACTTTTCCCTAGGTAAATTATATCGGAAATTTTCCCTAGGGAAAATTTCCGCTTAATTAAATTGTGATTGGTTGCTATTCAAATAATTCGCAGTTGTGATTTGTCAATATAAATCATGTGACATTTGAGGGCGATTCTCCTGTTAATATACCTAGTATTAATATAGTTAATGGTAAATATGTATACGTATAAGTGAGAGGTAAAAAGGTGAAACATCGATATTAGAGCACCTTGAACACTTGGCTGAAAAGATTTAATTTCGTTAGTGGTTTGTCCAATACTGAGCTGAAATTCCCATTATCTGTCAGAATTCCCCGACTGAAGCTTTTTTTCAATAAAATATTACAAGAGGGGTTGGTGAAACCATCGTTTAAGTGGAGATAAATACTGTAACGCTCCGAATAGGTTCGCTAAATTAAGAATTTTAATTTTTTAATAATTTCAATGAAACGTCCTTAACACCATTCATTTGGGGCGGAATTTTTGTTTGTTGTAAATTTGATGTTTTTCAATGTCTTAGTCAGCACAATAATCCTTAAGGGCCAGTTTATATAAAGAAAATTAAATACATATTTAATTCGAATTAAATTTTAATGCGCGATTAACCCATGAATCCGAAACTTCGATTGGTTCAATCTGATCACGTGTTCAGTTAATTTTGCATTTGCTTACGATTAACTTAATTTCGCTTCTGTAAACTGGCCCTAAAAGTGGTAATGTTAATGTAGTACTTAGATTAATTTTGTCGACCGTATTTGAAATTATATGTGTCTGTAGGACAAAGCCAGGTAAAAAGGTAACAAATGTTCATGGGGAAAAATCCTTAAATAAAACACTCGTTTGTCATTTTTGGAAAATGGCAGTTAAAATTAGGGAATAATTGAATAGCAAATTTCAAATTGAGAGAAACGCCAAATTAATTGATTTTTTAGCATTCTCAAATTTTCATCAAATGTGAAACAAAACGCTTCATCGTACAAAATAACAAAAATCGTTTGTACTTGTATCGTGTGTTCAAATGAAATCCTGGTCTCAGTAGGCGTTGGAAAAATTAAACCGTTTAGACCAGTGTAAAGTCTAAATTTCCCGCCGTTTGACACGAGTGACATTTGGTTATGTTTAATCGGGACATAATTGAACATGTTTGTTTTCAGCAAAGGGTGCTCTTAGATATTTGCTACGAGAATAAGAATCGTTAGGCTATTCTATTTTTAATGTAAAACATTGCAAACAAAGGAAAAAAAAAATTTTGACTCTAAATTTTAGGTTAGCTGCCAACTGCTCCAATTAATCCACGCTTTAAAAAAGCACAACAATTGACGGTTTCCAACGCCTTCCCAGCCCAGGATTTCATTTGAACGCGCGATAATTAGTAAAGTAACAAAACAAATTAGAAACGGATTTGGTAGAAAACACAAAAAAAAACAACTAATCGTAACATCAAATATGTGAGTGAGAGAGAGTGAGTGAAGATTACAAACTAATTAGAACGGTTTTGGGAAATTAAAACAAATGTAGAACAATTCTTAGAAGCAGCAAATCAACAGAATTGCACATGCCTGGCATGGTAAAGATCAAACTCGTACTATGGCGGACAATAAATTTAGGCCGGCAAATTTCTGACATTTCAAAAAAGTCAATGCAAGCGACCATTTATTGTCATTATGACTGATGTGTCAGTTTGTCAAACTGAAGGTTTTCAAGCTGTTTGGCGTTTCCTTCGCCTTTTTCATAACTTACAGATCATGACGCACTAGCATAACTGATTTGTAGTAGCACTTCTCTATGATGCACGCTTCTTTTCCCAATTTTAATTTTGATTATCGCTGTCACGATGACAAGAATGACAAAAATCGAAAATGGGGTTAGTTGAACATAATGCCAGCTTCACATTTTGATGTCAACTCAATGACAGGCCGGCCTAAATTTATTGTCCGCCATAGTACCATTTATGCAAAAGCGTTTCAAGCCCAATTTAGGTTTTAAAATAATGTTTATCTAATCCCATGGGATAGATGACACTTATCCCACTCATTTGAGTGGAATAAGGAACTTCATTACCGGACGCATTGCATTACTCCACTCAGTGGGATAAGTGAGCTTCATTACCCCACTCAGTGGGATAAGTAAGTCATTATTCCACTGAGTGGTGTAATGAAACTGGCGGAAAAAAATTAGATTTACCTTTTTTTTTAATTCGGGGCGGTCTTAGATAAAATTTTGTACATAACACGTGGGCTAAAGCATATTACAGGAAACTCGTGTGATTACAGATGAACTCGGGCTAACGCCCTCGTCATCAGCAATCTTCACACTCGAATCCTGTAATATTGCTTTAATCCCACTAATTGTGTAAATAACTATTATTTGTTTCATTTTTGTTTTCTTGATGTACAATTATATTATTGTATAGAGTCAGTAATTAGAGTCATTTTCAGATTTGTGATCCAACAACAAATTGTATACATTCGGTTTGGTCCTAACAAAAATCTAATCTTAACATTAAAAATTATGGGGGAAACAAAAACGGTTAAGTACAAGGAATGTAGCCGAACGGTTGTTTGGAGTGTTAAAACGAAGATTTCTTATCTTGGCTTGCGGTTGTCGTTTAATTTTTAACAATAATAGTTGCGACGTCAGTTTTACATAAGCCTGCACTAAATATGGGGGACATCGCAGCACCCCCGTAGCTGCAGAAATCATATTTTGGAACAATTGATTCGGGACGGCCAAATACCTGGCGTCAACAATGATGATGTGAGAGAGAAGTTGTAGAAAGTGTGTAGGGAAGAATTCTAATTAATGATTATTTTCAACGAAGGGTATAAAACTTAGATGTATGTAATTGTTTTTAGACTCTTTGAATTGTTTCTGTTTGAATTTTTACATCTACTTAAATAAAACAACTTGTTTGGAGGTAGGTTATTGTACTTTTTAAATTGAAAAATAACAACCAATAGTCAATTAATTAAGATTTCGCAATGCATTCAACTGCTCTTCTTTAATTTCTATCTCTAACATCAACGCTTTTTTCTTGAGTTCAAATATTTCTGCGTCCCTTTTCTTCTTCACTTCTATCTCATGGTCATCCAACTGGGTATTTACATAGCACAATTAATATTGAGCAATTTCTGCTTTCATAGTTCCTAGTTTTTCAAATTTTAAGGCAACGCTCTCGGTTGCAGAATTTGCTGCAGGCCTGCGCCGACGCGACACTAGAAACGCCTACCGTATTTTAACCATCAGGCTTACCAACTTTCGTTAACTCATGGTTAGTTAACTATTACCAGTTGGACGTTCGGTGAAATGTTTTCCAATTTTAACTAGTGGTTAAAGTTAATTAAGAGTTAACTAACTACTGATTTAACTATAAGCGGTGCAAATGGATGAAAGAGAGATAGGTTGTTGGGTTCGTTGTTGGCTTTTGAGGAAGCGAGTCTGTGGGGTGTCTTCAACAATTTCTTGGAGTGCGGGCGAGAGTTTTGGGTAGGAGGTGGAGGGTAGAACTGTAGGGGGTTATTTTTTATTAGAGTTTGGGGATTTTGAGGATGTGATTCATGAAGGTGACGTTGGAGACTGGAAATTTATGGGACGGATGGAGTGTTTGGATCGCAATGGAGTTGTCGGTGTTCAGGGTTCTGGCAACATATTATTGCTGTAGCGTGACGAGTTGATTTTGAATATGGGTACTGCCTGTGTCTTGGTGTACTCGATAGCTGGGGTGTCTGTCTGCGAGTCGGAATATTCAGCGAATTATCCCTCTCTCGCAAGTGACTATTTGGTCGATGGTTTTAGGTTAGAGGGAGGTACGCCTCCCTCTACGGATTGGAGCTTGATAACCGACGATTAATAAATGTTGCTGAATGTTTTTAAATTGCATTCGTGGATGTGCCTACGGATGTGATAAAGGAGGTTGGATCGGTTTCTTACTTTTTGTAATTTGTTGGAGGTTTGTGTAGAGGGAGAAGTTGTGGGTGAAAATGACGCCGAGGTATCGGACTATTTTTTTGCTTGGGGAACCGGTAGGTAGTTTAGGGATAGGTCATAGAATTGGCATTAGAGAGACTTCAACCCGAGATGGATCTTAAAGATTGCGATTTTAGAGTATTTGGTTTCATCTCCTACATTCAGCGCTGAACGGTCCGAAGTTTCCTTTGGATTATTTTCTGCCCCTATTCCTGGTTTTTTGAGCACATCTATAGCCTAATGTAACCCGCAAACATTCTCATTTTGGTTTTGGATGTGTCTGAAACTGGAAAATCACTGCACTATACGAGGTACAGGTAGGAGGATAGAAAAGAGTCCTGGGGGACTCCGCCATGAATCTGGACTAGAGCTGAGATTTTATTCTTGATGTAGATACTGCAGGTGCGGTTTTCTAGGCAGGATTTCGTCGTTCGGATAAATCCAGGATTGAATTGAAAGAAGATAAATTTGTGGAGGGTGCCGTCCTTCCCTTCATGCCAAAGGTGCGCTCTATATGTCTAGGTTTAGACTTCTAGAGAGACTACGAGCGTACACTCTCTCAAGTTGGCATGACGGGTGGAGTCCGTGTAGAGTTGAAGGATAGGGTTTCTGGTCGAGCGTTTAGCTTGGAATCCGAATTCCAGATTGTTTGTAACAATTTTCTTAAGCATTTTCCCGAGAATGATGATTGAATCCGATCTATTGCGCTTACCAGGGCGTCTCACACCAGAAAATTTATTCACTGATTTGCCAAAAATTTTACTGTGACAATCGTCACTAATTGTTTAAAGGCTAAAATGTAATTGACAAAAATCTTCTGTTGTATGTCAAATTTGATGTTTCTTTTAAATCCTAAAATTGATTTTGTGTTGAATGTATCGAAAGAAGTTATAGGAAGAAGTTGGTTAAATCGAATTTTATCCGCATGAGTAAATATTCAGTTGTAATACGACGAGTAGCCAATGTTATGCCGATTATTTTTGTGGTGGTGTTACGAATGTCAACGGCGCTGGAATATGAATTTGACGAATGCGTAGTACGAGTCGAATTCGAAAGCGCCGTTGACATGAGTATAATCGTGTCAAAAATAAATTACGCCCTAGGATTTAGGGATATTCGTTACTAGGTTGCCATAAATTTGGTTAGGTTGGAGTCTATGTGGTTTCTGGTGACAAACAAAAGACATCGTAACTGTAAAGTAGCGAATTTTTTGTAACAGTTTCATATGGCTCTATTTCTCGCTAAGTAATAGATGTTTTTTCGTTTCACAATCAATTTTGGTTTCTGGTCGCATATTTAATTAGACTTGATCTCTCAATTGTAACCAACCTTAGGCATTCAAAATTACTTTTGAAAATTCTAGTTACATACAATATGAAAAACGTTATTTCCCTAAAAGTTCGAATTCTAGGGAGTAATTTATTATTTATTTTTGACACGATTGTGACACCATTGCAAAAATGATCTGCATAACACTGACTAGGAGTCGTATTTGGAGAACCACACTTGCGAGCAAAGAAATCGACCCACCCACACACATAAGTTTGAATGCATTTTTTTTTCAGTGGCCAGGAATCAGATTTAAACAAATCATATGTCGTTCGAAAGATTGTTTCTTAACGTTTTCAATGAGCCTATATTCTCTGATAACTGCTTGTGTCTTCTCAAGTATAGCGCCTTAAAATGAAATTAAACAAGACTATAGCAACAATTCTTTAATTTTAGTACCGCGTATTATCTCCCCTCGTTCTAACAACAGCTTGCCTTGCACGCGATTGGGCATTGACCTAATCAAATTTACTATTCTTTCTTGTGGAACGTTATGCCACTCTTCTTCCACTGCAACCATCATCAGTTCTGGGATGGACGTAGCAACAGGAGCTCTGGCTCGAACTGTTCTCTTGAGCTCGTCCCACAGATGTTCGATGGGGTTTAGGTCGGGGCTACATACTGGCCACTCTAAAACTCGAACTCCCACTTCTGCAAGGTACTCTCTGGTGATTCTCCCAGTGTGTGGCTTTGCATTGTCATGCATTAACATGAACTGGTCGCCCACAAACCCAGCATAGGGCATCACATGGTCTGCCAAAATCTCTCCGACATACCTTGCAGCTGTCAAACTCCTTCTATTGCGACCACGGGCTGCCCCAACGATGAATACAGTTTCAGTTCGCCCTGCTACAGATATCCCACCCCAGATCATACAGGAACCACCGCCATAACTGACACGTTCATCGATGCAGCACTGGGCAAATCGTTCTCTGGGTCGCCGGTACACTCGTCCTCTTCCATGTTTGCCGTTGAGACATATCCTGGTCTCATCGGAGAACAGAAGAGACATCCAATGGTCTAAGGTCCAATTCAGATGCTCGCGTGCGAAACGAAACCGTGCTTGTCGATGAGCTGCAGTCAGCCTTGGACCAGTTGCAGGTGTGCGAGGTGTCAGGTTCGTCTCCTGCAGTCTTTGCCTCACTGTCCACTCACTAACAGCCACCCCTCGGACATCACGGAGCTGCCGTTGAATTTGAACAGCATTCAGTCGACGGTTCCTCAACGATGTTGATACAATGAAGCGGCCATCTCTCTCCGATGTATATCGACGTCTACCTGTTCCTGGTCTCTGATTGAAGGAACCAGTGTCTTGAAATCGCTGGTACACCCGTCGAACCGCTGATCGGCTCAGATTCAGTTATTCAGCAACAAATCGCTGACTATGCCCAAGTTGTATGCAAGCAACGACTTGGGCAGCTACCTCAGGTGTGGTATCCATTCTATTCACGGATAATGTGGCTAATGTCAAATGTCAACAAATGTAACAAAAATTTCGTGCAGAGACCCAACAAATAGCGATAACTTCTGTTTTAAGGCTCTACACTTGAGAAAACAAAAGGAATCTGAGAAAATTTAAGGTCATTTAAAACGTTAATAAACGGTCTTTTAAACGACATATTATTTGTTTAAATCTGATTCCTGCCGACTAAAAAAAATTCATTCAAAATCAAAAGTGTGAGGTGGGTCGATTTCTTTGCTCGCGAGTGTATTTAATGAATCAAATTTCTCAAATTTCTTTCAGTTTTTCAAATTGTACACTTCAATTTGTTAGAAAATGATATTTTTATGTTCGTTTTTCGCAGCAAAAAAAATTTTTAATGAAGATTTTCATTTGTTTAAAATATTCACTTCGATTGCTAGTCCAATATCCGCTGCAATTCTTTTGTAACCATGGAAATCACTAAAATTAAGTTTGTTTCATTGGTTGATGAACATTAAGTGACAGATGAATTAAATAGTCATTTATAATATCCCGATGCATTGATTCTATCCGAAAAAAAATTTGAGTGCATTGCTGATAAAGTTATTAATGGCCCGAGTCGAAGACTTGTTTTGAAAATTTACCCATGGCCTTGAAATCTCATTAATACTGCCTTTTTCTTATATTTCTGATTCCTATATTGGGTGTTCATTTGAATTTATCCTCAAAGTAGGCCTTAAAGAGTCGATTGTGATCGCACCACGGATTACAGATGACGGATCAGCTGTTTAAATATAACCTTACTTTTTGCATTATTTGTGTTAAAATTAGGTTTGCGTTTTAACTCTGGAGTTGCATTGACGATTGACCAGTGGTGCGTTCACAATCGACTCTTCAGCGCAAACTTTGAGGATACATTTAAATAAATATCTATAATACCCGATATTTGACACAAATGTCAACTTTCAGATATACCAAAAATAAAAAAAGGCAATTCCACAAGAAGAATTGGGATAATATCAATGTCAAACGAATAATTGCCAACGACTTAATCTTTCATTCACTTAGAGACTTGGCTCGTTTTAAGGCTTTGCAATGCAGAGAATTAGGATCTTGGTTACATGCAATACCTTCTCCTAATATTGGTACTCTTTTAGATAACACTTCCTTCCAAGTTTGTATTGGTTTAAGATATTTGCAAATGCAATGCGAAAGTTGACGAAATTGGTATCCACGGTCTAAGTTGTTCAAAAAGCAGTGGTAGATTTTCCAGACACGCTGAAATTAATTCTATTATCAACCGGTCTTTGACTTCTATTCATGTTAATTCAACTTTAGAACCAAACGGACTGTCTCGGGATGATGGAAAACGCCCAGATGGGATGACTTTAGTACCATGGATTAAAGGTCAACCTTTAGTTTGGGACGTTACTATTGTAGATACACTTGCAGGCAGTTACGTTTTGAAAACTTCTGAAGTTTCAGGTTTTGCCGCTGAAATGGCTTGCAAACGCAAACATAGCAAATATAGTTCAATTATTTCGTCAAATTACATATTTAAAGGTTTAGCCTTTGAAACCTTAGGCCCTTGGTGCAAAGAAGCCATCGATTTCATTAATGTTATAGGAACCCGACTTATTGCGGAATCAGGCGATTCAAAATCAAAGAAATTCCTTTTCGAAAGGATTTCCCTTGCCATTCAACGTGGAAACGCTACAAGTATTCGGGGCACTTTTCCAGATTCCGCATTATTATCGGAAATGTTTGTATTATAAACCAAAAATGTTATGTAATTAAGTTAATTAAAAAAGGCATAAAACCATGTTATCTACTAATTTCACAATTAGTTGTGACAGATAATTTTGACTTACTAGATGTGAAACCTGTCAACGCAGCTCTTTAGATTAATTTTGTACTTTTAGCGCCGTCAGAATGTTCAACGAAGAGATTTATTTTAAAAGTCCATAGAATTTATTATTATGATTTTCGTTACCACGATGCTTCAGAGAGGTTCGTTGGCCACCCAACTAAAACCCGCCCAACTAAAAAATGAAGTGCACGTAGCTGCCCCAGAAACTCTTGAGATTTTAATACTTAATTGAATCTCCACTGTACCTATTTCGGGAAATTCGCCCAACATAATACTCAATACAATAACCTGAGTTAGGAAAACTGCAATGTGCGCTGAATATAATAATTAATCATTGACGTTAGTTGGAATAATAAAAAAAAATGAAACAACAGGGTTATTCATCGTCTACTTCCCGGGAAAATTTAATGTTATGCAACACAAAATACCAAAAGCTCAAATTGCTAGATACCATCTTTAAAGTTTTACAAATAAGGAATCAAAGTAGTTTCATTTAAAAATCAAAATGACATTTTGTTTTCTATGTAAGGTTATGAGAAGAAATATTGGAAGAAATCAGTGTTAGACAAAAACTTTAGAAATAGGCCTATTTGGGTATCTTTGAGAGTGAACATGTATAGCTTCAACAGAATTTTTTTTCTAATTTGCTGTTTTAACAAAGCAGTATTCACTTTGAATGAGTTAACAGTATTCATTTTGAATGCGTTAACAGTATTCATTTTGAATGCGTTCACAGTACGGGGTCATTATAAAAGATTGTACCATCGTAGATGGCTGTGCGCTATGCTTTAGGTGCGCCGTTACGCCCACTAGTTGTTACAAACATTTATAACGACCCCGTATATTAAAGAACGAGTTTTATAAGGGTTGATTTGGCGCACGAGTCCCAGGTGTAGAAAACGACCTGTAGGGGAGTTTTCTATGTGACGAGTGCGCCAATGCCCTTATAAAACGAGTTTTTTATGTTATCTTTTAGAATTTGCACCCTTGTTTTAATTTTTAAATAAAAAAATTAAATTTTTAACGGATGCAACTACATCTGCAAAAGATGTTAAAAAGTAGAGTTTGAATATTAATATTGGAAGTTTTTTGGTGTAAATGACAATAATACACTAAAATATTGATCAAAATTTTCTTAGAGATTTATTAAACTACGAGTGCTTTAATAGATAGCCATAAACGACTCCAAATTGAATACAATAATAGACCTATTAGAGCCGCAAATTCTAAAATAATCTGTTAACACATCCGAAATCTAGGAACTTTTTTCAGTTGGTAACACACGTTGCAGACAGCAAATTGACTGTGGTATTCTCTGCTATTTGCCGTATTTCTGGATAATTCACCTTTAATTGCAATTTCACTTTTAACGAAAAATGACAATAAATTATGTTTAGTCTAGATTCAAATTTCGAATTTTACTTTAAATGTTAACTATGAAATAAAATTGTCACCAACTGTCACAAAATTCCCTAAATTACCAAAATTTATATTTTTTTTTTTTGTAAAAAAAACATGCATTTAATACTGTTCGATCAAAATATAATTTGTAATTGTCATTTTCCAAACAACTTTCTGGTGTATAACTATAATGTGGTTGTGTATTCTTTAATAAATTGAATTTAACAACTAAATTCATGTGTATAATTTTAGCGAATATATTATGACGTTTCTTATATTCGCTTTAAGCCAAAACGATGCAAGAAGAAGTGATGTGTTCAATTGCAAAAAAGTACTACTTTCACTACGATTTTTCGTGTAAAAAAGTGCTACTTTCACTACGATTTTGCGTGTAAAAAAGTGCCACTTTCATTACAATATGCAAAATAGTATATTGTATATCAAGAGTTGAAAATGAAAGATTTCACACGAGTTTGCAGAATTGAGCCGCAAGCCGTAGGCGTATGGCTTAAGCAAACGAGTGTGAAATCGAATTTTCAACACGTGGTATACATGATATTTTTCCGACGACCACAAAAAAAAACGCTAATATTCGGTATTCCTTCAAACTTCAAATATTATTCGACAGAGCTGCGGACAAAACATACATTGGTGGCCATGGTTACTACAACTGTGTGCAATGATTTCATTGCGCACAGCCTAGAAGGTATCTGATTGGCTAACCAGTTTCATTGCACACGGGTTCGCTGTTTGCATGCAATAGCCAACTTTCAATAATAGTTATTTGTGCGAATTTACGCATTTTTCATAGTGGTCGTCGGAAAAGATGCATTTTAATCTCATCGCCAATATTTGAACATTATTCACCTCTGTCAGCGAACTGGTACGTAATCTTTGTATTACTCGAAGTATTCGCTCCAGTTAGTTTCAATCACTAACCAGAATTACCACGAGATAGTTAAAAGTTGTTCAAGTTTACGACCCTTACCCTTTGGATGTTATTTCCAACATAGCGACACACTTTCAAGTCAACGATTTCTGTAAATGCTGAAGATTGATACGCACAACCCGCATACAAAATAATTTGTAGTTGGAGAACATGGCAAGACCTCGATAATTCTGGAAAACATTTTTTGAGCCATTAGTGATCTCGTTTGTTTTGTTTCCATTTAAAACAAATACATATTTTCTCTAAAATCAGATATTACGAGATAATTTGGTTCATGCACCTTCGTAAACGTAATACAGGACCATATGTTTTTGTAGTCGGCTAATATGCTCTTGATAGTATCTCACACACATAACGACAGTACGTGAGTTTAGTGTAAATGTCAGAAGCTCGTTACGTACCAACAATTTGCAATTTTATCATTACTAAACGAACTAATAATCTGTGCCCATTGTTTACGAAACACTTTCATTAACAAAAATTTCATTCCAATTAACTAAATTTTACTTGTTATCAGATCGATTGTAAACCACCAGCGGCAAGAATAAAACAGAATCTTTACTTATACTTAGTTGAATAGGAATAACAAGCTCGTATCAGTGTGACTGAGCTAGTATGTAACAGCAATCTTTTTGCAACAAGGGGTTTTCAGACTGGCAAATTGTAGTCCTCAGACGAATTATTATTACGGTTACGTTCTAAACGAGCTGTCGCAATTGTTTGCAATTATTTACAAAGTAGTGTCTGAACTGAATTTACATGAAGGAGAAATACCAGCGAGCGACAGACATCTTGAAATGAAATGTTTAATTTACACTTGCCAAAGAAGGAAAACGAGAAATATGATTAGTTCGAGCTTTTTTTCAGGCTTAATTAAAGTTTAATTACAATTGTCAGACACGAAGCGAAACTAAATTTGCATCCCATTATTTCTAGTATAATGAATTTCTCCCGAGGTAACTTCGAAATATTTTTAACTTTAACATTATTGCAACGGACCAAGTAATACATTTTACTAACAAATAATTGTAAATAGTAAATTGGAAATAGCATGTCCATTGTTTATCTATAATTTAAAAGGCGACGAAAGAATTTCTACCGACTGCAAGACATTGTAAGATCTTAACAAAGTCCTGTCCGTATAAAGAAACTTTTAGACTCCGATTAGGCGGGTGCTATTGTAGCTGGAGTTTCCTACTTTACTTCCTCAACACCTGATGCCACTTAAAGTTATCGATCTCGTTCGTTATTAACACTGGTACTAATTGCGACTTACACAATTATCCTTATTTTATAAATAATTCGAGAAGCATGACTGCTGACCTTCAAACTTCTCCGTCTTTCATTTACGGCAAAAAATTAAATTGTAAATGTCACAACTGTATTTTATCGACTATTTGCAACACCCGTGTCAAAATATTTTGCAACTACAGGAGTTGAAGGCAAATTTATTAACGAATGGCGTATTTGTTTTTGACAGCGATGTGTTTCAAAGAAATACAAATTTTGTATCTAGCAGCACTAAGGCTTTAAGATTTTGAATTTTTAAATAAGTAATGTAGGGCCCGGATTTTAGGCAAAATGGACTATTTTTATTTTTTAAGGCACATGTATGAAACTTGTCTATAAATGATTTCTGGCTTAATTAGAGTAATTAGAGCCATATTTGATTCTGCCTATTCGGCCTAAAATGCCCTTTAAATACCTATTTTACCTTTTAACTGCCTGAACATGCCTAAAATGACCAAAAATCAATTTCATTTTTGCGGTTTTTTCCCAATTTTCGAATTCTGGGAAGTTTACGGTATTGAAAATGTAAAAGTGGTACCTCAATAAAATTTACAATGCTTTATGATTTTAAAATTTAAGGAGATGTAATTACTGAAATGTACAAAGTGCAGTACAATACAGGAATTACTTTTTCGCTTTTACGGTTGGGACCATGATGTCAGCGGTAAATACTCCGACAATACCTAAGTACCACAAACCATTAGACTGGACTGGCATAAATTACAGAGTTTATCTGTTTGCCTCTGTTCGAAGGGGTGCAGGTATACGCGGTCTAATGTTTTCTGATACTTAGGTATTGTTAGAAGCTTTAACGTTTATAAAATGGTCCTTGCCATAAAAACGAAAATTAAAATCCCGAAGTGAAACAATAAGAGAAACCTTAAGGGTGTCATTTTCTAAAAATTTAAGAAATATAAAATTAACCATCTCCTCTGAAATTTGGTGGGAGACGTAAATATAAGCATTACAAATTTGTCATTTCTCGTTTACTTTATCTCCGTGCAGTGGTCGTGTTTCTTGTGAACCTGTTTAAAGTGAACATAATGCCGAAACAAAAAATTAGTTTACGCGAAAAAATATTACAGTGGACAAGCAAGAAAGATTTATATGAAATAAAATCAACCCGAGAAATGTTTTGTAAAGCTTGTGGTAAACTGGTAAGTTAAGCATAATTAAAAATATGTCATTTTATATTTTTTACTTATTTGAAAATTTTATTTTTTGTAGTTTATATGCGAAAAAAAATGTCACTTGCAACAGCATGAGCAAACGGCCATCCATAAAGAGAACATTATGACACCGCTTCGGCAAACGTTGCTGACACAGAACTTGGAGGAATCGGCAAATAGTACATTCAATATGGAACTTTGTAACGTCTTTTTAGCTGCCAATATACCATGGCACAAACTACAAAATCCTGCGTTTCAGAATTTTCTGACAAAATATTGTGGTAGAAAAATTCCGGATGAGTCTACTTTACGGAAAAATTATTTACCAAAATGCTACAAAGATGTATGAACATACTATCTTTTAATATTTAATTTAAAATTATTTTCACTTTTAGACTATTGACCGCATTCGGAATGAGCTGGATCCTTTTAACATATGGGTTTCAGTTGACGAAACAACAGATGCACTTGGGCGATATGTGGCGAATTGTCTGGTTGGGAAACTTTCAGAAGATGAACCTGGAAAATCTTATCTTTTGGCGTCTAAACAATTAGAAAGAACAAATCATGAGACAATAGCTAGATTCGTAAATCAATCTTTAGGTAAGGGTTTTTCACTTTTTTAAATTTATTTTGATTTAAAATTTCTATGCGTAGAAATCTTGTGGAGTACCAGAGTTGTTGCTGAAAAGTTTCTTTTGTTTGTAACGGATGGAGCACCATATATGATAAAATCTGGTAGACACCTTAAGGTGTTTTATCCAAAAATTGTGCATGTCACATGCTTAGCGCATGCTTTAAATCTAGTGGCTGAAAAAATTCGCTATCAATATGAAGATGTGGATAATTTAATTTCGAACGTGAAAAAAATTTTCGTTAAGGCACCTTTGAGAGTTGAAATGTACAAAGAAAAACTAAAAGAAATGCCACTGCCTCCACAGCCAATTTTAACACGATGGGGAACATGGCTTCAGGCTGCTATGTTTTACAGCGAACACTTTGATTCCATTAAAGAAGTAAGTATATAAAAGATAAGCAAATTAATTGATTGTTAAACTGTTTTTAACTACTCACAGGTTGTCATGTCCTTTGATGGAAGTTCTGCTGTTGCTATTCAAAAAGCACAGTCTATAATGAAGGAACCCGGAATAAAAAACCAATTAATTTATGTTCGCAGTAATTTTAAAATAATCTGCGAAAGTATTACTCAATTGGAAAAAAATGGGTTACCTTTAACCAATTCAATCAAAATTGTTGAAAACGTATTTACCTCCCTAAAAAAATCTCCAGGCCCTGTAGCAGCAGTAGCATTAAAAAAACTTGAAGATGTTACTGAAAAAAATCCTGGATACAAATTTCTTCTAGAATTGGCAAGAATTTTTAGAGGTGAAGATGTGCCGGAACATGACACCAAAATGGAAGAAATTTATTACAAATTTGCGCCCATTACCTCTTGCGAGGTAGAAAGAAGTTTTTCAAAATATAAGTCCATTTTGGTGGATAACCGACAATGTTTTAAAGTAGAAAATTTAGAGCAATATCTTGTATGCAATGTAAATACGTAACAATGTAAATAACTAACAAACTTGTAGTATTGTATATTAATTAATAAAAAATAATTAGTAAATATCTTGTTGTGTGTACCTACTTAAAACTTTAAAAACACATTTTTTAATTTAATTAACCACAACTTTAAGGACCTAGTATGGCTTATTTTCAGTTTTTAAGGGACTATTTGCAGTAGTTTAAGGGACTATTTTAGGCACCTATTTCCGACTTTTTAATTGCCTAAAATCCGGGCCCTAGTAATAAGTATAATATCCCACCTCCACCCGGCGGCACGGCAATTTTGCCGGAGTACATACACTATTACGGATATTACTATCAAGTAATAGTGCAGTGCTTATCAACATAATTACCGGCGTCTTGCCTCCGCATTTTGACTTTGTTGTGTATTATGTTCTGTGTCAATGTTAAGGAACTTCCTCACGATGTGACATGAGTATAATAATATACCTTTTTGAATTTCAACTACCAATGTGTTATCTAAATCCAGAATTTTTAAATTTTTAAAAAGAGATTGCGGTACTATTCCCGTTGCTGAAATTACAAGTGGTAAAATCGAAATTTTTTCTAAACACCAAAGATTTCTCATAGCAACGGACAGCTCTAAATATTTATTAATTTTTGTGTTATATGTCTGTGTTATATTATGTGAATTTGGAACAGCTATATCTAAAAGATATGCTTGCTTTTGTTGTTTATTTAAAATTATAATGTCTGGTCTGTTATGCTTAATATGAATGTCAGTTAAAATTGTTCTATCAAAATATAACTTGTAACTGTCATTTTCCAAACAACTTTCTGGTGTATAACTATAATGTGGTTGTGTATTCTTTAATAAATTGAATTTAACAGCTAAATTCATGTGTATAATTTTAGCGAATATATCGTGTCGTTTTTTATATTCGCTTTGAGCCAAAACGGTGCAAGAAGAAATAATGTGTTCAATTGTTTCCCCTTCAGTTCCGCAAATCCTACATTTATCAATTATCGATTGTAAACCGCATATGTGTTTTTTATAATTTCTTGTATTTATAACACGATCTTGTATTGCAAATATAAAACCCTCCGTCTCAGGGTGAATATTTGATTTCTTAATTAATATAATTAATATTATTTATATATTTTTTCATAGTCAACTCACGTCCTTTTTGTTGGTCATATTGTATGTACAAGTGATAAAAAAAACAAATCAGAACAGGCCTTGCAAATTATCAGTCACGTCGCGTCGTAGCGGATCATATGCAAATAAACGTTCAATGCATGGGCGTAGACAATTTGTAATCTCAAACTTTAGATAATTGTGAATTTTATTATTTTTATTTGATAATGGAGAAAATTTATAAAGTAAACAATAGCAACATTTTACATTCGTAAGAATGGGTAATTTACCAGCTTTATTGTCAAACGCGACGCCACTGATACTTTGAAAATAGTTTTCGATTTCGGCAAAGTTTACGAACGTTTCCTGTAATTATAAGCAACAATTATCCCAGAATAAGTGGTAAAATGAGTTTTATCATAGAAAATAAAGCATTAATTAATTAATAATAGATTTTTCGAGAGGTAGGTAACGAATAAAACGATTGTGTACAGCAAATAGGCGTATGTGTGATTAAGCTAAGAGAGCCGTTTCGATAAAACAAAAGATGAGGGAGGTAGCACTCTTGATTTGTTTTCTTGTTGATCACTCTGTATTATACATAATGGCCAATTAGGTACTTGCTGTGTGACTACAATATCCCCGTAAAGCTTCGGAGTCCAGAGAACTTCATTAATTTAGCAAATGAATATAGATACAACAAAACTTTCTTAAACTCTCGGGGATAACAAAGACATAATTTTCATGCATACACGATCCATTTTCATGTAGATAATAATAACACTAATATTGTTATTATGTCAAGACAATGAAGCTCGCTGAACACGTTTTTGCTTATTATGATATTAAGTCCACCAGATTTTTTTTTTCACTTTATTTATAAGTGAGAAGGTAATATACAGGCTGATTCATCTTTTACCGCCGGTGGCAAAATTGACCTTAAAAATTATGATTTCACTTTCATACTTTGCAGACCTAATTTATTATCCATAAGGCATATGCACACTCAGGTATTTTCACACAATTTTACTATGTTAAATCAATTTTAGCTTATGGTATTATTAAAATAAACGCATTTTGATATTCAAATTTGTATTTGCTTCATGATTTACGACATAATGTCCAAATATCTTAACAACAAGGTCTTTATTACCACAGCAGTGGGTCCTTTACAAACCCTATCGTAAATTCACCTAAGCAGGTCATTTTTACAGGGTAGTCATTGTTAAGGAAAATTTACAACCCTAAAAGCCAACAACTACCAATAAAAGCAATTTTTCCATTAAAATCGATATAATTCAAAAAGTATCAAAGATTTTTCGAAAAGGGTTGCAGATATTGATTTTATACGTCATTAGCCACATTCTGATGCAAAAATTTAAACATGAAATTTTTTTAAAAAATAGTTTTTTTATAAATATGTATCTGCTCATAGAAAAAAAAATTTTTGAAATCAATTATACCGGCTGAAAGTAAATTTTTCGACAAATCAAAACTGTAAATTTCATAATTGTTTCTTAATTCTTAAGGGTCATTTTGCCACCGGCGGTAAAAGATGAATCATCCTGTATACAGGGTCATTATAAATGATTGTCCCATCGAGTTGGCGTTGAAAACCCACACAAATTTGGGATGTGACCCCGTAGAAGATAACACAACAAAGTTTTTAAGAAGCATATACCTATGAAAAACTCTAAACAACAATTGCCACGTGTACAATTCATATTTCATGTTCAATTTGCTTGAAACGTTTCAGATTTTTATTATCTGGGCGTATGTGTTGAAACTTTCATATTTCACATCAAATTTAGGAAAATCATATTTTTCCTGAAACGTTCCTCTAGATAGCAATTTGGCACATTTACATAATAACTTTTCATATATAATGTGACAAGGTTTGGCGATATTTTGCAATGACTTTTCGAATAAAGTCAGTGTACCTAGAATGATTTGTGTATAGCTAAAAAATCGATGATTAATGGGTAAACACGTCTGAGGAAAAAATGTGTTGGTGACATAAATCCCACATCCGTCATAGTAATACCATTCGCATTCCCCTTGATAAATGTAAGAAAGTTTTATGTACCGGAAACCCCAAATATTTATTTTCAATTAGAAGAACTCGATTTTTAAATACAGATATTTTAACAGATGCTTCTTTTAATTCCCGCGGGTGCAAAGTAAACGAAATTCTCCTCTATTCGTGCTCATTTTTATATTATCAACGGTTGAGTTATTATTTGATTTGATTCTTTTCTTCCGACATGGTATGACCATTAATTTAATGATCGATGAGACGGTCAAACTAAATGTGCCGTTATAAAATATAAGATTGCGTTATTAATTATTTTGTTGGCATCACGCAATAATTTTCTGAACACGTACCCTCCCTTAATAATGCTTTTGTTCGAGTGTCGTGTTTGACGTTGGAATAGAGGATGCTATTGTGTTCAAATTTAACTAAAACACAGTTTAGTGCCTTTCATTAATAAAAGGAAGCCTTACCATTTGTGTTGCTTTGAGCTGAGATTATTTGTACATAAAAAATAACACCTTTCAATCCATAGAAAATAACTATTCAGCAAACCTTAAGCTTTCGGAAGCTCCTTGTCAGCAGATACGAGACATCTGTAATTCCTTTATTTTTCACCTTAAAAGATGTCGCTTACTTTAGAAAAGAAACGATGAAAACAGATGTTCCGTTAGTGAGGCATCACCTAAATTTATTTTTAAATCGACGTTAATGCACACACTCATTAACAAATTAATGTTGTTAATTTGGTTATATTCACTTGTTTCGATCCAATTAATATCAACTTTCTCAATTATTTTCTTTACTGTAACAGCGTTTTACAGTTCGTTTCACAAATATATGACTTGGAAAATTAATTAACATTTATTTCAAGAGGCGTGTTTTTTCCATTTTTTTTAAGTTACATTTTTATCGGAAAACAATTATTGAATTCTCTACAAAAAGTATATAATTCATGTACGTACTCGTACATATATAATTCAAAATCATGGTCCCCTGGAATTATAAAATATTCATAAATCGACAAATACGGTTTAACTATAAATAAACTAACACACATTACCGACTTCTTGATTAAACAATTGTTAAATAATTTGGGAAAAGCTTTTAGCATTGTGCCTCAGATAATGTGCATTTTTAGTCAAATCATTATTTCATTTCTGTAGATAAAATAAAAATAAAATTTGTCTACAATCTATAAATAATTCATTTCCGTATTGGTAACAGATACTAAAAAATACTAGAATGCAAAAAAAAAATGTTCGCTAAAAAACACATTCTGACAGACAGGACTATTATTGACAATAAAAAAATCAACGGCGCCAGATATACCGTCAATATCAAACACAATTCAATAAAATCTTATGAATAATAAAATAATATTTTTTTTTCACTACTAGTCTCAGAAGGCTTCATTATTGACTCTCGAACCGACCCCAGAAGTAGAATTTCTCTCCCAAGGTTAATAATTTTCATTATTAACCTAGTGAACCTAATGAACCTAATGAACAGCCGTCACCTAGCAACGAAAGATTTTCTTTGATTTTATTGGTTAACGTAGACAGACGATTTTCAATTTTCATAGCAACCGTTGAAAAATGAGAACTCGGATCGTCGCATGGGACAAACAAATTTAATTAATAATTATTATTAGAAAGGGTTTTAACGTATCTAGTAGTGAAAAAAATAATATATACACCACGCTAGAGAAGACAATTTTAAGCCTCGCTTCTTTATAATAAACTACTTCGGCTTAAAAAATGTCTTCTCTACCTTGGTATATAATTACTATTTTACATGGCTTTTGTATAGTAAAGAACAAAAAAGAATATTGGAGAAAATGTGTTGTTTGCATAGATTTGTTTATTTTTGTATTTATCTTCACAGTATAATAAAATCATACTCGTAATAGAATCATGCAATTCCAATAACATTACTTCACAACATTTTAATAACGAATTGGTTAACCGTGGTTGTAGAACACTCTCCACCACTACGAGGCATGGATTGAATTAGATGGTCTGTGCCTTCTTATGATGTACACATTTGAAGACATGAAATTTGTGAAATGGATATTGCTCGACGAACCAGTGAGTTATGAATTATGATGCTGGGAATTTAGACTTGATCCAGATAAACAAAAATGGTTTGCTTGACCCAGCAAAGTCATACATTTGATTTCAACTCAAAAAATTTTAGAGTCAGGTTTTCAAAAGATTCCATGAACTTTTGCGATCAACAAAATAAGAGGTGTAGGTATTCGAAATTTTTTAGTTTAAATGAATATATAAAGTTGAAGTGGATCAGAATCAGAACATGAATAAGAATTAAAATTTGTTGCCTTGCGAAAGTAATTAGGTCAGGTCAGGTCAGGTCTTAGACTTTCGTAAAATTGAAATAAAACTAAAAATGAAAAAAAAGTAGAATTAAGAATGTGAGATAAGGTGTTCGATTTTTTAAAAAGTTAAATTTGGAAACTTTCGTAATAGGGGAGTAGCAGCTAGTGAAAAAAGTGTCCAAGACAATTGTGTTATTGCCTTCGTCGACAGGGAAAATTGTAAAGAACATTCATCTTCTTTTAAATGTTCAAAAATTAAATTAATGAAGCCTTAATCCTTTTACATACACTAAATATAAAAAATTTAATTTCATTTTGCTTTGTTCGTTTGTAACACATTGAGTTTATACCTGCAGGGTACAAAATAATGACTATTTATTTTCCTTTAGAGAATTCGATTTGAGAACAAAATAAAATAATGAGGCTTATCGTCGATAATATTTATATTCCCTTTGGTTCAATTACCATTCATCCTAAAAATTAAATATCTATTTGTAAGTAATAATATGACACTCTCTCTTCAAACAAAAATATTGTATTGTTATAGTCAATATTTAGGTTGGAAAATATAAATGTGTGTAAGTATTATTGGACAATACTAAAATCAATTGAGTAGTGAAAAATAGTTATTTGGTTTTTAATTTTATAATAGTTAAAGATCTAAAATAATTAGAGTCAGTTTACAGAAACGAAATTAAGTTAATCGTAATCAAATGCGAGATTAACTGAACACGTGATTAGATTGAACCAATCGAAGTTAGTTAATTAAATATTTAATTCCCTTTCTAAGTATAAACTGGTCCTTAATATTTGTTCGCTCCTTAGTTTTAACATAACGTTGCAGGCATTTGTAAACGTTTTCAGCTAAGGATCTATTATAATAAACTAGGCAAAAATGAATAGGGAATTCCACATTTTTTCTTGGAAAGCACGTATTCTTAAACACTAGATAAATTTTAAATGTTACAGGTACTTGAAACATTACATTTAATGTGTATATATTTATCTTTCTAACACATTTCACTACACATTTTAAACTGTATTTATAAAAATATTAAAAATGGAAAAATTTCCTATTCACTTTTGCCTAGTTTATTTCCCTTATATATTTTAGGCGATTCTGTTAAAGACTTCTTCGTAAAACTCAACCATTATAAACCGGAATTATCAAAGTGTCGTTAGGATGGTACTAACTACCCACGCCAATTTGTTTATTTCATCCTGTGTCAAATTTCAATACTTTACGTCATCAGTTTGAATCTGGGAAAACGCAAAAAACGGCCGGACGCCGGTTAAGTGTTGCTATTGGAAACATAAAAGTAA
The DNA here is from genome assembly GCF_963966145.1 of Tenebrio molitor. Lineage (NCBI taxonomy): Eukaryota > Metazoa > Arthropoda > Insecta > Coleoptera > Tenebrionidae > Tenebrio > Tenebrio molitor. The sequence goes on along the minus strand of NC_091048.1, from coordinate 17,818,040 downwards.
CAATCGCAATAACAATTATTCAGGTTTAAGAAATGTTTTATTCAACACTACATCTAAATACAAATTAACAATTTAACTATTTCGGCCACAAAGAAGATGCACTTACTTTCTCAGACTAAAAACGTTAGTTCGCAAATAAAATAATACAACCATTTAAACCAAATCTAAAAAATAGGCCAGCCAGCACAACCTCTTCCGTAATTTTCTTCACATTATTTTCTGATTTCCATTTACAAAAATGGCTGAATTGTTTTTGATACCTTTCACCAGACTTGCTAGGTATTAATTCAGCACAGGCTTCTGCAGATTTTCTTACAATTTCTGGAGGATTTGCTTTAGAAGTCATTTTGACGCACAAAATTATTTCAACAAAATAAACAATTGCCAAACAGCAGTTGCTAATCATGTTCCAAAAATGTGACTAGATTTGGAGCTTTTGTTGAATTATTTTTAAATTAATTTCAATGTTTCTTTCAACCGAAATTTGAGGCAGGATGAAATAATAGTTATTTATCTAACGAGTTCGTGTGTAATTTTGGCTTTTTTTGGCATGAGTGGACCAGTTTAAAACTCGAGTGAAACGAGAGTTTTAAAAGTCCACGAGTGCCAAAAAAAGCCCAAATTACACAAGAACGAGTTGAATACAACGTTTTTTTGTTCGACGAGCCCCTTAAAGCCTTAAAATCGCTAAAAATCTTTAAAATTAGCTTGACGTTTCGTTTTGACAAGTTGTCAAATTTATCAAAATCCGTTCACACAGGAGAAAATTCTCAAATTCTGACAGTGTCAAACAAAAAAATACATAACGACATTCGTCCGTGAACTCTTTTTACAGTACTCGTTTCGAGTTTCAAGACTCGGCTCCTTCGTCGCCTCGTCCTTAAACGTCTAACTCGTACTGTAAACTATGAGTTCCCGGACTTATAACGTTAATTACTATTATGGTTGTAATTTAAAACAAATGAAAATCTATTAATATTTTCTCCTTCATTTGTTCACTATTGCAATAATTTTTGTACTATGGCGACCAAAAAATTTTAGCCGTCACTATCTTGACATTCATGTAAAGTGTAAATAAACCTTTAGGAACCGTAACCCCACTTTCGATTCTTGTCATTTTGACATGCATATTGTTATTCTGACAATCAATTTAAAGTGTTTAAAGCTCAGATATTCCAAAAATCCGATATGAATGAATAAAATTAGAGCAATAGTACATATAAACAAACCATTCACGATTATTTCAAATTCGGACCATCTATGAAAATCTGACATTTTAGTTGGCAGTATTGTGATTTGTCTTAATAAATCTATTTTAGGTTATAATTCAACCGAACACTGCTCCCAAGTTGTTACATTTTTTAAATAATTGAACGCATTAGGAACAATAATCGTAAAATTGTAATTGAAATGAAACATACATATTTGTAGGGCAGTTCTGGGTAAATTATTATTAACTAAATTAATGACGGAATTGACAACAATGCTAATATTTAAAAACGAAACGTCATATGACAGGCCTGACGCCAATCTAACAAAAAAATATCGCGGCCTCCTGCGTGTTTAAAATAATCGTGAACGGCATATAGATAATCTGAGGTAAACGTCTGTGTAGTAAAAAATGACAAAATAATTTCAAGTTTTGAAATGTACAGTGGCCGGGAAAAAAAGTTAGCCATCACTTTTCTGTTACGTCAAAATCCAAATGTGTAATTAATGCTTTAATGACACTGACATTTAAATGATGGCTCACTTTTTTTGCCGCCCACCGTACTATGCCGGCTAAAAAATTTTAGCCGTCATTGTTTGTCATTTGAAAAAATCAAATTGTAATCCATACTTTATTGTCATCATGATTACCGTCTTGATTATGAATGTTATTTTTTTTGCGGTAAATTTCAAAACTCGGAAATTATTTTGTCATTTCTACTACACAGAACGTTTACCTGAGATTATCTATGTACGACTGCTCTAATTTTGTTCATTCATGTTGGATTTTTGGAATATCTGAGCTTTAAACAGTTTAAATTGATTGTCAAAATGACAAGAATCGAAAGTGGGGTTACGGTTCCTAAAGGTTTATTTACAATTTATGGGAATGTCAAGATAATGACGGCTAAAATTTTTTGGCCGCCATAGTACCACCCAAAAATACCAATCATAATCAAGTCGGTAATCATAATGACAATAAAGTATGGTTTACAATTTTTTTTTGAAGGGACAGAAATTGACGGCTAAAATTTTTTGGCCGCCATAGCGTAAATAAATAAAAATTGCAGGCAATCTTTTTCCATAAATATATAATTACCAATAACTTCTTAATTGATACTGTAAAACACTTCTATAAGCGAACAAATTATTATTAAAAGTCTCATAATCTCATTTCACATTTTAACACCAATGACATTTATCTTCAAGCGGTCAAAAATCGCGTAACGGTTGAAGTGGCTCTTTTTTGTAACCGGACTTGAAACATTCCAAATCCTAGGAGTTGCATTACTTGAATTATTGGTGCCTTAAAATTTGAAAATTGTAAGTTTGTAAATTGTCATTTTACTGTAACTGCAGCAAAAGAAAATAAATTAGTTCATGCATATATCATTCACAACTATTGTTGTTCTCTTGTAAATTTAACCAAAACTACAGAGATGTAATTTGCGTGCCAATTAGTGTATTATTAAAATTCTTAATTACACATAAATTTAAAAAAGAAGCAGTGCATCATTACAGAAGAAAATTAAATAAAAGTTAGAATAGAAGATAGAAAATCGATAAACTTTAAGTTTTAAGTCACTTTGACAAAAACCTCAATTTAAATCACTAATGGCTTTCACTAACCTGGAAGCCCGTGGACATTAGGACAGCGAATCTACGGTGAAAGGTTTCCTTAAAGAATGCTTTCCAATTCGCAAACCTTTGTGAACGTTGTGCAGCATCTTCGCGATTGCGGGCGTTAATGAGTAAACATGATCTTGGTCACCAACGAGAAAATCGCATTTTAGTTGCTGAAGAAAAAATTCTTCACGAAATTGAAAACCAACCACACGTCATGTTGAAGCTTGCATTGCAAACGATGGCAGGCAGTTCGGGCAACATTTTTTATGTTTCATTTTATGCTCCTCACAATTACAGTCTTTACTTCGTTTTGTTACGTCTTTGTTTAAGCCTTTGTTGTTTTCTAAATAAGTTACAGGCACTATTTTATCATAACTTTTCATGAATAATTCACGATGGTACTCAAAAAGCTTAAATGATAAAAATCAAACAAACACAACCTCGAATGACAGAAAAATTCGACTTTTTTGGGTTGTCGTATGTCAAAACTTTCCGCCAAATTTGAAAATCTTAAGTGACTCTCAAAAAAACTGATTCCTTTGATTCTATTGTAAACCATTAAATTTGTAAAATGTTGTATAAGTTGGGTTATTTTGCCTTCTTTTAGCATGTACTATTCCGGACACGGAATCTTGGCCAACAATTTTTAGACATTTCTAAAAAAATTATGTAAACCAGTCATTAGTGTCATTAATAAATGACAATTATTAAAAATCACTTTGAAGTTTTTCTTGTGACATCAAAAAAGCAGGGAAATGGCATTATCAAGTCAAAAGTTGGGTTATATTCAATAAAAGCCAGTTCACACATATTTGTCAGTTAAATGTCAGTCGTGGCCAAGATTCCGTGTCCGGAATAGTACCTACTATCAAGTTAAAATATCTGCACACTTTTCAAAATCACACTGTATTTTGACTAAGATTGTATCGTGTGTTCCACAAAAAACTCACTCGCAGCAAGCCATGACAAAAGTGAAGTATGTCTTAGTGCCAGATGTGAAATGAACTACTAAAGTAAATTTATAGGTTATCTGTCATTCACAATATGATGAAAATTTGTAAGTAACAAATCAACTACTTCCAATGATCCTAAAATCGACATGACCAGTCTATCTATCTCTATAGTCATGGCTTACTGCGAGTGAGTTTTTATTGGAACACACGATATTATTATATGTATTGTACAGGGTGAGCAACAATAACTGTTTCAGTTGGCAATTAAAAATTTTACTTACATGAAATTTTGAAGACTGTGAATTGTACCTATTTCGGTTTGTTTTATTGACACTATTGACAGTTGGTATACATTTCATATTTAAACGTCTTGGTTTTTGTATTCTTTTATTAATAAAATGGTTTTCTCGTTGGAACATGACATAAAAGTCACCCAAGTCACCAGAATTTATTGCCAACTCAATCAGTAATTGTTGTTCACACGGTATTACAAGCCTATTGATGACCGAGTATGCTGAGGTATTTCAAATACAATTCTAAAACATAATATCTATTCACTTTGATTGTGACCACAACGAAAAACATAGTAGGCGCTGTTTAGCTGTGTGATGCATACGTTTTACACGAAATACTCATATTTGTGTGGTGTGAACATGATGTGAAAATATCAGAATTGTCAAAACTTGACCATGGTAGTAAAGCAATGATTTTAATGTATTAATCAATATTAATAATGGAAATCAATATTTGAAGTAGGAGAAACTATACACGTCTGTCTGATTCTGTGATCACGTCTGTTGAAAAGTGGGGTTATATCCAAGTACAGATTATTTAACGTACCTAAAAACTTCGAAATCATCTCATGCAATTCTCGATATTAATGAAGAACGAAGGAAATGGTCATTTGGCAATAAGACAAACGCGAAAAATGCCTGGAGATTACTAATCAATTAGCATTGATTAATACAAATATTTTCAGATAAAAACTAATCAGACAGAAAGTTCAAAAAAATGAATTACAAGGGATGAAAAGGCAGAAGGTATCAAACTACAACACTTCCTAGCCAAAATGTACAACAAAAAAGCACAAATAGAGTTAACTTTATTGGTGATGTTCGTCTTTAAGTTGTTTTCCCGTTGGCTTCAATAAATGCCTCGAAACAAGTCAATATTAACCGTTTGGTCCCAACTTTGAGAAGACGACCTGGCATTTTCTTTTTAAATTCTAAAATTTTGTACCAAAACTCAATTTTATAGATATGCGCACAATGTACGTCGAAAAACATTTGCGCAAGTTATTCTCCGTTCTGTCTTCTGTGAGCGTGACGTTTCTGTCAAAATGGCGCCTCCGAGAGTTGCCAACTGCGACTGGATTTAGTGTTACCTAAAATTCCCTATCAATAACCTAGCAACTGAAAAGTTACTGGGGAGTGGTCACAATCAAAATGAACAGATTATACACCACCTTTCAAGGACAAAACCATTCGATTGTTAATCATCCAAATAATCCTTATCTACAAATTACTATTTGAAATTGTATTATAAAAAGAAGGCACATCATGTAGGCCAGATTTATTTATCATTACAGATATTTATATCAAGTAATGATAATTCCTTTGAAGGCCCTATTTTTATATTGTCATTTATTTTCCATTACCCCCACTTTTTCACGATATCCACGTCAGAGTTTGTTTATACATATGACGTTATAAATTACCGACGATATTGAAATCAAGTATTATTATTATTACTTAGCATTAGTATTTATTATGTTCTGACCCACCACACACCTGGTGGCAACAGGGTATTCAGGCCGAATTAATTTATCATTACGAATGTTATTATCAAGTAATGATAAAATGTAATATGTATTACTCCTAGTCCTATAAAATATGAGTATACAGTATGTCCACGGATTAAGTTACAAAGAGGTATGATTGACAAAAAAATTTCGAATTTGAATTTCATACTTGGGGATGCAACTACATCTGCAACAAATGTTAAAAAGTATAGTTTGAACATTGAATATTGGAAGTTTTTTGGTGTAAGTAAATGACAATAATACACTGAAATATTGATAAAAATTTTCTTACAAATTTATTAAACCGCGAGTGCTTTAATAGATACGCATAAACGGCTCCAAATTGAATACAATAATAGACCCATTAGAGACGCAAATTCTAAAATAGTACGGTGCGATCAATTAAAAAATAAATCGAGTCGACGTATTACCTATGGCAACCCATGCTATAGCATAGGCTCCAAAGCAGAATCGATTTATTTTTTAAATGATCGCTCGGTATATTAAAAAACGAGTTTCATAAGGAAGTGTTTATTTCATGAATCCAAGTGTATAAAACGAGTCGCGTTGCGTGAGTTTTATAAAGGTCGAATGGAATATGTTGTATGAAACGGGTTTTTTTATACAATTTTTTATTTTGCACCTTTTAAGCCTTTTTAAATCAAAAGTAAGAATTTTAAAATTCTGGGAAATTTTATGATGGTTGACAAAAAACAATTGAAACAGGATATTCGCCCGTGTTGGCTGACGCTGCCAGAATCCTCTAGACTTTAGAGGATTCTGGTAGCCGCGTCTGGTAGTATACTCCGTACTCTGATAGATTGTACGTTTTTTGACAGAAGACAGACCCAGAGAGTACTGTGTCGGGAATTAATCTGCAGGAATACAACGGTTTTCTACATAACGTGAAACAATTGAGATGGAGAGTTTAGTATTTTTCACTGCTTTATGTTTTGGAACTAGAATTTAAAAACGTACAGTCTATCACCGTACGGAGTTTACCAACATGAAAACCATAAATTGTACTATCGCGGATAATATAACTAGTGTTATGATTATCATCGGTGATAGCACGAGTCAAAATCTATGAAAATTGACAAAGTACACGAGTAGCACGAGTTCAATTTTCTATAGGTTTTAACGAGTGATATTCATCGCTGATTAATCATAACACGTGTTATATTTGGTGAGAGAATATACTGAACACTGAACGCTCACAGAAAATATATATTTTTTTAATGTCACAAATTTTAAACGATCTGTCAGTTTGACAATAAATAATTACAGTTACAGGATACTCAATTCAACATTTTTTTGGAGTTTTCTTCTCAATTAACTTTCGAATTTCTTCTTCGCTAGCATCTCCCCATCGATGGTGATCTACTGGACTACTGGTTGAAACGTTTTCTGGTTAACAGCACTATTTCTGTCACTTTGACCAATTTTATTCATTAAAAACAGCTGTGTTTGTTTCTGTATTTTAACCAATGAAATTAATCAAAAATGTACCATGTGAGACGTGAGTTATACCGGGATTTTTTTTTTAACATTGAACATAGCCCATACTTATTCACTATGTTCAGTTTTAAAAAACACAGGTCAATGCATGTATGTAATCACGTAACCAAGGTAACGAAAATAAGTACTTGACAGTTTAACAAAATGGTCAAGTTGTTAGAAGAAGAAATACACATAATGCAGTTATTCTATGCCAATCAGAGCATTAGAAATGTGCGTGACATTTCTAATGCAACACATGATAGACCAATTCCATCAATCGGAACAATTTTTAACATTATTTCAAAATCTCTGGTGTTCGGTATAGTTGGTTGCATAGCAACTCACAATGCATTGATTTGTGTTTTTTAAAATTGAACATAGGGAATAAGTATGGACTATGTTCAGAGTTAAAAAAAATGTCCCGGTATAATCTATTCCATCTTTAAAAAAACAATAGGTTGCCATGCTTTAATTTTGTAAAATTGGTAGTACCGAGGAAAGTAGTAGTTATATTTGATTTCATGTTGGTTGTAAACCTTTTTTAACTAAATTTGATATCCTATGTTGCAAGATGATTCTAAAACAAAAAGTAAATAAAATTATCAATAAATGTCATTTTGCCGTTTTTCTAATTTATTTTAAATTAGACAACACAAAGTAATAATTTAAAGGGTTTACTGCAAGTGCATAATGCCAAAAGTTGTGTCTTTTGAGACAAAACGTGGTGTGTTGCAGTGCTACACACATTTTAAACGAGATAGGCCCGATCTAAGTAACGATGCGTTTATTAAGAGATTGATGGATTGGCAAATCGAGGAACCAGTTTTTACTCAATCAAAAATGTTTATCGCGATAAAAAACGTCCTACTACTCTCTCATCTGTCAAAAGTGGTTAAAATTACATGCTACTCCTGTCAGATTCTCAAATTGTTTTTAATGATTGTGTTTTTGATAACTCTATTATAAATAAATAATTACCTAACGTTAAAGTTTGTATTCTGGAATTAATTTTGTCAAAAATAACACAAATTAATTTTTTATATCAGATAAATTTCCCAATTTTCAGTTAAACATTTATGCTCGAGCTAAAGCTCTAGGGCCTGATCAGAATAAAAATGCCCAAATTCAACTCATAAAATTGTCAAGGCAAAAAGTTTTCGACAAATTGAAAAATTTATCCGATAACAAAATTAGGTCTTATTATTTTACCTTCGATAAATTAAATTTTTCAATAGCTAATATAAGTGATGGGTAAATTTTATGAATAAGTTTTTTATGTTAATAATTTGAAAATCAGTTTTGGTCCGTTTTGTCAGTTTTGGTAATTCCGTATAAATATTCACCCCTTTCATGAGATTCCATCTATTTAGAAAAATCTTAAGTAAAAATTCCCGTGTATTACAAAAAATTTTTTCGGGCTCCATCTAGAAAAACTGATTTTCCCTTCGTCTAAATCGTCAAGTAAATGGCATTTCCCTGCCTTGGCAAAAAATTCGAATTTTTAATGAAAGATTTTAGGTTGGACGACGACGGTTTTGAACATTTGAGGAATTGATTGAAATTTGTCGTGACAGTCGCTTCTTGGATCTTTTACGTTGCCAATGAAAGAAAAATAAATTCCATATCCTGTGATTTTTTAACAAAAATTATTATATTTTGGTTTAAATAACTTGTTGACCGAAAAAGTTTTGTGTATTACACGGCTAAAAAATGTCGGCTGACGCCTCTGCTCCACAAACCGTTCTTGCTCTTGCAAAATGGCATTTTCTAGCCTTGTGATACAACTATTTTCATGCGGCCGGCCGTTATCGACGGTTTTGCAAGATTCAAAATCCGCCGTGAACGTTAAATTCCCGGCCTAGTACCTGACCTGACCTGACCTTGGTTAAACATTCACTAGAGAATGGGCAGGCAGCATTGACTCTTAATTGTTTAAAGTTTCACATAGAAGTTACTTTGGTTGAATAAATTAATATATCGTGTGTTCCAATAAAAACTCACTCGCAGTAAGCCATGACTATAGAGATAGATAGACTGGTCATGTCGATTTTAGGATCATTGGAAGTAGTTCATTTGTTACTTACAAATTTTCATCATATTGTGAATGACAGATAACCTATAAATTTACTTTAGTAGTTCATTTCACCTCTGGTACTAAGACATACTTCACTTTTGTCATGGCTTGCTGCGAGTGGGTTTTTTGCGGAACACACGATAGAATATATCCTAAGGAAGTCCGTTTCGGCTCAGGGACGCGAGAGTCGCGGGTTCGATTCCGACTGTGAAACAAAATTTTTACTTTTTAAAAATGATTTAAATTTGTCGGCATGAAAAATTTTGTGGATTACACGTCCAGAAAATGTTTTGCGAGTGCTCGTGTTGCTCGCCGAGGCTAGGCGCCTTGGCTACGCAATACCACTCACACTCGCAAAATATCATTTTCTGGACTAGTAATCCAAATTACTATATCTGTGGCGGTCGTGAAAAAGTAGGTAAGTCAAATAAATTCAAAAATGAGTTAACGATGTTTACACCTTAATAATAAATCATGGAGTTAAATAATTCAGATTTTCACAGTTTAAAATTTACTTATATTGAAAGCAAGTACAGGTAGAAAGAAGTTTCTATTTAATTACAGGATTTTAGGAATGATGTGGAATTTTGAATCGTTGCCCTGAAAAATTAACATTTTCGACTTACCTATTTTTTCACGACCGCCACAGATATAAGTACAGAGTTATTCAACGTAGAGTTCCAGCGAAAATTTAATGTTATGCAACACAAAATCCAAAATTTTACAATTATTACGCCGCTGTATCAGTATTATTATAAAATATGTAGTTATATTATTTTATTTCAATATAATATTGGTGTTTTCTTTAAATTTTACCTCGTATTAGGCGTTGAAGAGTTGATTATGAACGCACCACTCGTGTAAAACGTAAGATTTAAACAGCTGATCCGTGATCCGTAACCTGTATAGTGTGTTCATATTTCCATAATTAGATTGTCCACTTTTATATATCTGAATGGAACTGGAATAGCAAACAAGTTCTCTTTCAAATGAATTGGATTAAAATTAGTTCACAAGAGTTTAATTAAATTGTCTGCATAAACAAACACAATTTCTTCAAAACAAATTGTTTTATAACGAGAATAAAAGAAATGTCAAAGAAAGTGACCCTTTTAGATGCGCGCCAATTTATTTTAAAATTAGTATGTATTAATCTTTTTTCATGGATAAAATAAACTTCGTGTTATTAGATACTTTAGGCTGGAAATTATGACGGCGGCGAAGTAGTAATTACACGATTACGCTGAACTCATCCGTCCTAAAACAAAATAGAAATTTCACTATTAAAAGCATTAAGGCGTCGTTTAGGTTTTGCTGCGTTAGTAATAACAGTAGAAGTTGCGAATAATACGATTAATTTTAATTGGATTGTCCATACAGCATCCATCAATAAACTGCGCCGCTCCGGCCTAATCCATACACGATGTTGCACTAAGAGTACGTCAGAGTCGACACACATAGTTAGAAAGAGATGAAAACATACGCTTGCGTATGCGTCGGGACGTACAACAGGAGCGTCGGTTTTGTTAAACTTGTAGATTCTCACCGGGCGTCCTGCAAGCGAGAGGTGTCGTCGAACAAACCTTCCGGCGACCCGCGAAACGTTCGAACATAAAACTGACTTTTGTGAAAGAATTTTTTCACGACTCCGGGGCTGTGTATAGGAAATAGTTTGGACGGGGGGCAATTTTTTCCGGAAGCTTACATGAGACAGGACTGGTGAGATGATAAGGCAAGTAGAGGAAAATAGAATTATCTTTCCCCCGACACATTTTTGTTGAACGACGAATCTTTTGAATTCCTATCAAGTGAATTATTTGAATTCTTTACGCGTAACACGCGAGAAACGCACCCTTTCGTCTACTAAGACAAAAAACTAACAAAACAATTTGTCGTTTATTTCTTGAACGTATTTATAGCCTGAAACTTCCAGGATGATATTGTTACATTTTGAATAAGTTTATATTGGTCATCCCAAATCCTCACAAGTCAGTAGCACTTGAAATTTCTGTATATTTTGATCATTTAAAATGCCAACAAATAAAATATTTACGATCGGTGTGAGAGCTTCGAAACATAAACAGGTGAACTTTTTCCGGAATAATAACAAACTCAAAAACAACAATCGTTGATAGCAAAAATTGAGATTATTTTAAATGGCATTGTGTTGTTTGCATAACCTTTTAAAAAACATATCACGCTTCTATTTGCAATATTTAATGAAACAATTTTTATTAAAATTATCAGTTTCACTGTCACTACTTTTCACTATAATATCGAAACTAACCGAAATGTTCGGATTATTTCATAAATTGTTGCGTAGTACTATAGGGGTCGGTAGTTGTTTTTAATTGTTTGCAAAAATACAAAATGAAACCGTGTATTTATATCTCTCTTAAATGTAGTAAAATATAGTTAACGTGAAGCTTCTCTCTTATTTACTATAATAAAATATTTACCGTTTTAGTCAGTGGTTTCTCATTTTGTCGATAATCATGTTTATATTATTATTTATTACTATTACAATTTGGAGTCCATTTAAAATTTAGACCATTATTTTTGAATCTCTTAAGTCGTAGAAATCCAATCTCTCTAATTGTTTACATATATTTCGGATGATCTAGAAGTAACATTTGTTAAAATAAGATCTTTTTTGAAAACACTTCTCCTTTAAAACACTGTTAAAACACTGCTTTAACAGGAAGCGGCTTCAAATTTATTAAGGGCAACGGGATATTCCAGCATATGTCTGAATTTTTGAAATTTTGTCCCACGAAGTCATCTCAACAATATCACTACAATTCGAAGAACATTATTTCAATTAAAAACAAAGCTACGAATCGTTTTCAAATAAACGTTCTATTAATAAGTAGATTTCCTGTAATTATTTAACTACAAACTGATTCACATAACTTTCCGACCCTAAAGAAAGTTATAAATGCAGCCAGTAATCGTTATTCAGTGATAACTTGATATAGTTTGTCCAGCGAGAAATTGGTTGACATAAAAATCACTAAATTCTACGTAGAGAAAATACAGGGTGAGCAACAATAACTGATTCAGTTGGCAAAAAAAAAATTTACATACAATTTTCAAGACTGTGAATTGTACCTATTTCGGTTTGTTTTATTGACATTATTGACAGCTGGTATACATTTCAAATTTAAAATTCTTGGTTTTTGTAATCGTTTATTAATAACATGGTTTTCTCGTTGGAACATGACATAAAAGTCACCAAAAATCACCAGAATTTATTGCCAACTCAATCAGTACTTGTTGCTCACACGGTAGTACCTAACGCACGTAAAATTTGAAATATATCCTTTAAGCAGTAACATTTTTGCTCTGAAATTATGCTCTAATTAATGTATTCTAGTACATTTCGTAGTGTTGGGTTAATTTAATAAAATTCAAAATCTCCCAATTTCTCACTGGACAAAGTTCACCTTTATTTACTATGAAATCTGAACACTCCTGGCATTATTGACAATCACTTGTCAGTTCCTTTTTGTATAATTCTGAAATAATTTTTGTTAATTAAAATGTGCTCCAATGACGAAAGGATCGATATGATATTGATGAGTCAGTTTCTTAAATAAAAAGAAATATTGTCGATTACTGTCATTTTTAAATTTCGTTACATAGGGTCAGAAAGTTATGTGAATCAGTCTGTATACTTATTAAAAACATTTAAAACTACGTAACACATTTTAACAGTAACTGTTTAAAAAAAAGACTTCTCGATCATGAAATGTTAATTCTATAGGTAAAACTGTCGATTTATTGAGGCATTTTGTACCACCTTTTAACTAATTATGTAACTGAAAATTTATTTTCTTAGTGACAGAAGTTTTACTGGAAATTTATAATAGTAGTTTATTTAACGAGTTTGTTACACAGGAGAAAATTCTCAAATTCTCAGTGTCGAACAAAAAAATTGATAACTGTTAATTGTCAAAATGGCAATAATGTCGTGAATAAGTAATACAAAATTTTAAGTTTATAATTATAAAAAATAAGTGCTATATACGTACCTAAATAGACCTAATAGCAATGCCTTTCGGTACTAACTAGTTAATAAATTAATCATTAATAAAGAAGATAATAAAAATATTTTTTTAATTTTCAACAATTTTTTTCTCGTTTTTTTTTTAATGTAATGATGATGACGAATAAATATAGCTTGCTATTTAAAAAAATAGATGATAACGTCATTACTTTGACAAGGAACACCTTGTATAAAAATTTTTTTACATCATTAAACGTGAAATTAAAATTAAAAACTGTTTTAGTTCTTTTTTTAAAACTCAACAGTTTATGATTTATCGAATTGTTGCGTTACTTTTGCTCCTCAGTGTATGTATAAATCAAACACCAAAGTCGGGGTATATTATTATTTGTAATGCGAACAACATATACCGTATTCCTAATAAGATCCCTTTTAAACGTTACTAAAAGGTGTAAATGAAAATAAGTACAAATTCTCTGATAGTGCTTAAAAGCTTTTTTCATAAAAATGTCTTCTTTTATCCACTTCCAATTTTATCGACTAATAAGAATATTTTTTTAGTTGATATACATTACCGTTTATTACTTTGAATACACCGAAAATAGAAATGCTATTGTCATAAGTTATTTAATTACAATTTTGACAAAAATAAATAAATATGTAAATAAAATGAAGCATCTAGCAAAAAAGGGGAAACACTTTTCTAATGAACTGAATTTTTTTCTCAGCGAAGGATTCAGCCTTGTCTTTACAACAGCTTCACAGATTCTCGGTATTCTGTGCACAGGTTTTTGAATAATTTCAACCGTTATTTTGTTCCATTGTTCTAGTAAAACCTCTCGAGTGGATTAATGCTCGCAATTACCCTATTTGCTATAACATGTTCTTGTTCATCTTAGGGAAAATCTATTGAATTGAAGTCTGGGATTTTAAGAAGGACATATTTCATGTTTTTAGAATTTCCTAATTTTCTTCGTATTTAAAGTAGTTCATACAAAATGGTGATGATATAGTTATGGGTCATTAACTCATTACTCTTCTGACAGTTCTTCTAATTACATATAACCCAGAAGAAATATTGTGGCGGTCCGAGATGTTATGCTAATAGTGTTCGTTCATTGCTTTTTATTTTCTCACTCATGCATGTCTACTTTGAGAGCGAAATAACGTAGTATAGTTCCCGCGTTACTACTGACGTCCCCAGTTACTCCATTTTAAAATTTTATATAATAATCTCTGTTCGTAATGACAGTCTATGAAAGAGAAAATTTTTCTTAATATGCTCTGCAAAGAAGTAGTCGGTTATAAAGGAATGTTTTTGAGATATTTCATTTTTAATTTAAAAAAAATTAATATTTTATAAATTAGAAAAATCGATTAAGTATATCTACCTACTATTATTGAAATAGTAATAAATTTTGAGATTCTAACATTAAACATTTTTTGTTATTTGTTATTATTAATCGCATAAATCATCATTTTTATGCTCCATTAAGTATTAAATTTAAACAAATGTACAAACTTTCCTTCATAATTTATAGGTTTTTTACACAGATGTACTAAAAAACGTATCCTCTTTCATAATTATTATATTAAAAATTTAAAGCCCCATTTAAAATTTTTAAGTGGTGGTGGCTAAGGGCGGCTGAGAACGGAGTTATAACGTGACATCTATGTTAAATTACGTGCCCCTATTCGCCTTAGTTTCTAAAATTTCAAATTTGTAACTTTCAAATTCACCGGAAGTAGATGCATGAGAACTCCCAGTATGGATCCACATATTTAGGAAAATATTTATTCAACTCTTATAGTAAAATAAAACACCAAACAATAACATATTTTGAATAACACTATTAATACGACGTAAATAATATTTTTAGTTGGAAGTAAACATATCACCTTAAAGCTTTAATTGAATATTTGTGAACAATTAAAAAACAATAAAAGATTATTTATTTCTCAAGACTGGAGATAAATGTTTGCAACTCGTAAAATTCTGCTGCAAATTAAACTAGTACTTATTTTTATTTGCACTTACACTAAGCGGTTTATTTTTATTTGATTACTAGATCCCGAATGATTTACGCTCAAAAATACCGTGAAGTTTCAAATTTCAACGGAATTCTAAAAATCGCAGCATTATGTAACGCTTTTTTGTGCCTGGCTTATAAGTATTATTTCCTAATTATTTATGCCTCAAAAATACAAAAAAAAAAACGCCATTAGTCCACACAAACTTCGCTTTTCTAATAAGAATTTTAATATTTGATGTCTCAGATGAGAATTCACATTTAACCCTGAATTTGTTCCCGAAGGTAAAAAAATTGGTCAGAAAGGAAATGACTTATCGATAATGTAATGGACTATCTAGAAGCCATTATCGTCGTCGTAATTGTTTTCTTTTTACTGTTTGCAACGAAGATACAACATCCAGTTCACACTTCTGTTGCGGCAATGCATTATTATTAGATTTCTTTGCACGAAGATATTAAAAAGTCGCTGAAAGACTTGAAAGGCTTAGCCAGCAGATTGGAAAAGAACCTCTGCCAAAGAAGCAAGTGTTATTTCATAATTGTTTATACCTCGAAAGTAAAAAAATGCTGTTATTCTCCACACACTTTATTTCTGTAACTTATACGTTTATATACTTCGTCCAGCGAAAGATTGGGAGATTTTAAATTGTATTAAATTAACCCGACGCTACAAAATGCACTAGAATACATTAATTAGAGAATAATTTCAGAGCAAAAATGTTACTGCTTGAAGGATATATTTCAAATTTTACTTGCGCTAGGTATTACTTTCTCTACGTAGAATTTAGTGATTTTTATGTCAACCAATCTCTCGCTGGACAAACTTTATATAATATAAATTTGATGCAAATTTGACAGTTTTCTCAATAGTAAATTTCAAAATATGATTGTCATGTCATAAAACGCAAAGTCTGTGAAGGATATTTTCCCAATTCTATACTTCTATACTGTACACACAGTTAGAAAATAACACTTAATCTCCAGGAACAAAAATTGTGTTGTTCCACATAAATTTCTTGTCAAAAATGAATTAAAGAGAAGCAAAAAAGATCCCATCTTTCAATTAAAATGAATTTTCTCGATACGTAAACAATGCATTTTTATTGGAATTTTAACAGATTTTTTTTCAGTTTTAATGGAAGTTTTCCGATGCAACAAAAATTCGATATCAAAAACTTTGATTGAATTTTCTTTATTTCCATACATTATGCAAAACGACAACGCAAACATTTTGACTCCTGATCGTTCCAAGGGGAGACTGTTTATAAGTAATTCTAAATGCCGCTGTAAAATTCATTTCTGGTCGTTTAGTCAATGCGATCATTAATTATTAATGCATGTGCGTATGTCACACAACAAATCACCACATTTCGACCAATTAAGCGGACGGAGTTGAACGGATGTCGTTTGAGAATCTCTCCACCCTATTAAATTTTCACGAAAATCGATCAGATCAAAATCAATTTGACGGAAATTTCGAGTGCTTCACAATAAGGTTTCTAAGCTAAAGGTTTGAGAGCAAACACCCAAATTGGGAAATCGTTCGCTAAGTTGACGTGTACTATTCACAGATAAATTGCGATTTCCTAGGCTTTTATCCTGTCAAATCCATTTCACAATTAATGGAGAGAGCTTCAGGCACTACTGCAAAAAAATCTTCCTTCTGTTGATTCTAGTTAACAATTTACTTTTAGGATCACTGCTTGTCATAAGTTTCTTATACACTCTCATCCTGTATTATTTTCATATCTATTGTATTCACACAGTAACCGTCCTTTCGCCCCGAGAAATAAAAAAGTTTGCGACAACATAGTTATAAAGATATTCACGCAACACAAAACCCACCACCTAAACAATGAGCCTTTTTTAATTAATTTTTTATTGTTCATTTTAAGCTTCATTATAAATTTTGAATGGACTCGACTGAATGATTTTAATCAGTTTCACACTTTGAAGAGGCTTACATATAAAGTTAGTTTTAATGATCTGACCTTATCAAGCAAACAATTTTATGTTTATCTTTAATTTAATATTATTTCTATCCACAGATAATTTCAGATCCGGTTTATCCCTTCCGCAATTATTTATAAAAGTAATTACGTATCATCTCTCACCGAATTGCAACTGTAACGTGTACAAATTAATTATTATGGAATGAACTTGATTATGAAATTGCATAATTATACATTTTGAAATTATACACTGAAATAGCTATTTACAATCGAGTGTGGGAAGTTACATTTTGCAGCGCGAAGTTTAATTTGAAACACGACGCGCAGCGGAGTGTTTCATAAACTGAGTCTCTGGATCAGGGTTGCCGTGGAATTAACAAGCTATCTATGAAATTATTTATTTCAATTATTTTTGATATTTACTTGACAACTTTCAAGTCAGCAGGTTATAATTCAAATTTTAAAGAGAACATAAAATTTTTATTATTTAAATGAGTTCCGTGACAGATTAGCGCTACTTTGAAGTACCATAAAAACTACGGGCATTAGAAGTAAAGAATTCTATAGATGGTTTTTACATTTCATTGCTATCGCGATCCAAAGACTTTTTGATCATACTATATTATACGACGAGGGACTAAAGTGTATATTTTTATCCCGAGATCAAGTTTCATGAGCGCAGCGAGGGCAATAATTACATAAAAGATGGAAAGGCAACAAAAAATATTTTATCTTACAAAAATAATTTCTGGTAAAATTCTTTCACCACTTATTTTATGGAAATAATTTAAATTTAAACGTCAACAGTTTTCCACTTTAAGCTGCTTATCTAAGTTATTCAATGTAGTTTTATTAATGGTTTTTGTAGTAATAATTCTACTTTACAGAGACAATTATGTAAACCATACTTTACCACTTGCCACTATTGTATAAAATAAAGTAATACTTTACACACTTTTATGTTGTATAATAAGCATTATTACTAAAATGAATTGCGATATTGCTACTTTTTCATTACTAGTAACTACTAAAATAAAATAAATAAAGAAAAGTCTATGAAGAACCCTTTAGTAAAAAACCTGCATTCATTTATTTCATCAAACGATGCCAAAAATAACTGTATAGCATAAATTACATCAGCTAAAACAACTAATCACACTTCATATGGTTTGGTTGTAATGAGGGTGTGTCGCTTCACTGATATAATAGCTATCCCCGACCAATCTGACCGTGAAGTATTATACGAAGTGTATATAAAAGAGAACGTGTCCCTCAAATATTAATGTTTTTACAACATCGAAACCGGTCACGTAGCTTCCTCCATTATAGCCTATTATTATTTTTCTCGCTTTTCTACCACATTCCTGAAAATATCTCTTGTAAACCTGACAAATGCGTTTACCCTAAAGTTAGATTTCCACCATACGTGAAATATCCAAGAACTACACGTGAAGCGAGAATACGTTCTAACTTGATTTTAGATTTAAGATGCAGCTTCGGTTGAATTTAAGAGATCTACGAAAAATGTGCAGTTTGAAAGTTATCTGAGATGTCTGAACAGTTTTCGTATGACCTAAAACGTTTTGTAATCGTTATCTTGACATTTGATTTTAAAGCCTTCCGCAGTTTCAGAACGAACACATTATCATAATCTTTGGTGGCTTTAGCAACTAAATTCGTCTTTTCTATCTCTTTCATGCTCTATTTGAAGACTTATCTCTATCTCGTTCGCATTTAACAATTTAAAATGGTTTGCTTTGTATGTTTATCTGAAAATCGGGTAGAACGAGGGGAAGACTCGTGGCTTATTCGCCGACAAATCCTCCTGGAAGTGTTGTTAAAAGAAGGTTTGAAAACATTGTTATTGAACTAGGGACACTAGAAGCTTCACTACTTTCTAATCCAATCTGAATTTACAAGACCGACAATTTTTCTTAAAAAGTTGTTTGTCTTGTCAAAAGTTTAATCGAACCGTAAAACTGGATTGTCAACTTTAACCTTTAGGCAATAATTTCTTCGTTTTTAATCGACACTCGGTTATATTTCATTCTAACCGGTTGCCAACAATTTCATGTTGATTTTCTCATTTATATGAAAATTCTTCACTGTTCTTTGTACGTTTGTAACAAGACTTCAATAATCACAGCATCTTTTATTTATGAACAAAAAAATTCCGACTTTTGTTCTTCCAATTGGTATTACTTCTTGATCTAAAATTGAAACTTGCGCCGCCCTTTCTAGACACGCCAAGTGGAAAATAATCGCTATATCAGTATTGTATACCCGGTGAATTTGTGTATCCTGTCTACCTTATTAGATTACTGTAATGACGCACGGTTATAATTCTTTCAAAGCAACAACTAAACCTTCCTTAACGCAAATCCTATAACGCATTTGATTTAATTTCAGATCTTGTGCAATGGTGGAAGTAACAACACAGCCCAAATTGAATAAACTACAATGTGAAGTGTTAATTGAATTCTAGTGGGAGAAAATGGATTACGTTAGAAACCATCATTTGTGGCGACCTCTCGCTGCCATGTCTGGAAAAGAGCAAGAGCCGTCGGTAATTACAGCCCCGCCCGAAAATTTTTCTTTAAAGTCGACAATTTTCCACAACATAATCACCATAGCCTCCTCGACCGAAGAAAATAATGACGTATGGTACCCTATCGTTTTCAGCGAGAATTCCAGTTTATATTTCAAAAAATACGACGATTTATTTTTCTACCCGAACTACACTTTGATGAACAATTTTAGTTTGAATTTTACCGTGAACAGAACTTTTACTTATTCTCCACAAGACGAAACCATCAAAATCATAACAATGGTAGGGATTGCAGTTTTGCTGGGTTTCATCATACTAGCGACAGTCATAGGTAAGAACGAAATTTTAATTTTTGTGATTTTACCAAATAAGTTTTAATTGTAAATAAAGTTTGAACGTGGAATTTCGTAATGACTAATGATCTACGACGCCACACATCTAATCAATTGCCTAAGATAAAAAAAAAATAATGATTGGCACAAATCGATTTATTAGACTATCAAACATGCACCGAAGGAAATACATACTTACGAAATTACTTAAACAATTTATAGAGTCTTGTAATTTAAAAAAATCTGCTCTGGCACTACGCCGAGATCTTGAAAACCGTGAAGTTATCTCGCGATCTTGGCTTTAAAACCGTCAAATTTTTATTTGTATACTGTTGTTGATTATTTTCCTAATCGTAGGTAGTCGTGGAAAAAAGATTGTATGGAACTCATACATAAAGTGTCTTTTTGGACTCACTACTTTCACAATGACATTTTGCGACCCCAACACTTAACCGTGAACGTAGATTTCGCGCACTAGTGCTTCAAAATCATCCAAAAAGCACTGGTCTTTTTGAGCATACTGAAAATAATTTGACTTGCTAATAATAAAAGCTGGTTTACAAAACATCGTTTCTCCAATTTCGATGTTGAACATTTCGAAAGAGTGAAAATAAATCACTATTAATTCGCGCCACCTATTCACAAGGGGTACACGACAAATCAGACATAATGTTCATTTCAAAAAATATGAAACACTCGCTTCCTCATCGCTCGTGCCTTAAATAATAATGCGCTCATGCGCGAAAAATGTCTTCCCGCACTCGGTTCGTAAATAACTATTTTCTCATTATGGGATTGTTGTACGCGCCTGCGGCTCGTACAAAATCTACTACTTTATGCACTTTTTGCATAAATTACAACCTTAAATGCCAGTAGGAAGTAATTTCCAGAGTTTTACGTTTTTTAACATTGAAAAATATAACATTTTAATTTCCATTCTTTACTTTACTTTGAAACGCTCACTAGAGTAGACTATTTATCTATTTAGTCTGGAAATTTCCTCCGGTACAAATGTACAATAGCTTCTAATAAGTCGACTCATACCAGTGATATATTTTTTGCTTCCTCTGAATTAATGCAAGCAGAATTTTAATTTGACTGAACTTTAAGGGCTCATTCACAAGACTCGCAGCGAGATAAGTTGACTAAATACAAAATCTATTATTTTTTATGCGTTTTCCAGGCTAATTCAGATTTCTAACTAGAGTTATTTAAAATATCCTTCTGAAAGTTTTAACATCTTTCTACATAAAACTTCAAATGAATTTGAGACTTTCTAGTGAGTAACATTCACTCATCAATCAAACTTGAAATAATAGTACGTTCGTGAAATTAATATAAACAGAAAACAAGCCGCAGTCCAACAAACTTTCCGGATAAAATTATTACCTACATAAAATTTAATTTACAAAATAATGAATTTTGTTTTAAGACGCATTTAAACAAACAACAAAAAATTGTTACCGTTTATTAACTTTTTTTGCTACCTACTTCATTTATTCAACTAAAATGGTTATATGTGTATCAAGGCCGCGAAATCATCCTTTAACGTACCGAGAGAAAAATTGTCACCGACGGCGACGCAAGACAATCTCAAAGATGTTAAAGGATTTCGCGGCCAAGGTGTACACAACATTTTTTGTGCAATCGAAAATTTGTATTCATTATAAAACCAACAAGCAAAATTTACTTCACTGTAACATGAATAAAACAATTCATTTTGTAAATGATCGTAAAATTGTCGGAAGAGAATTGTAGTGAAAGTAATGTTTCAGTTTTAGAGTTAAAAAGTACGTATATATTATTATAAATTCTGCGGTTTCTACACTGCGCCGCAAAATTAGCGCATACTGTGTAAAAACTTTTAAAATGCCTGTAAATTTAAATTTTAAATGATGCATTATGAAAAGTGGATTTAAACTTTAAGATAATGCGAATGAACATTTTTGGTTTCCAAATGGCAGTGAAAAATTTTCTAAAAAGGAATACGATTAATTTTCTAAATTATGCGTTAATTTTGCGGCGCAGTGTAATTTGATACCCGAAAAATCTAAACGGCAGTCTTACCTGGAAACTTTGATTGTATCAAATATTAAAATGACGTTTAACTTTAACGGCTGTCGTTAAAATCAACGGCCGCGAAATTGGATTTCGCGGCCTGTTTTAGGTACACGAAGGGCTCGTTTCGCGTACGGTTCACAAAAAAATATATTTAGTCTCTAAATTTTGTTAAAGATTTTATTAATGAATTAATTATTTCAAACATAACAATTTTTTTATTGCAAAGTAGGAATATGAATCGATTATAACTGGTAAATTATGGTACATTGTTTGTGGTTCATAAAATACGATTTATTTAAAATAATGTGATTAATTGAACAATACAGGAATAAATCATGTCGTAATAAAAGTGAGTCGTATGTATTATTTAAAATTTTTACTAGGTTTGTTTCGTTTTTCAATGGTTCTAACTTTATTTATGTTTAGTCAAAGCACAAAAATAGTTATTTGTACAACTAGTTATGAAAGTCATACTTTTCTTCACGAATTTGCACATTGATTAACGAAGGCGCAGCCCGAGTTAATCAAGCAAATAAGTGAAAAAAAGAGACTTTCATAACGTGTTGTACACACTGTTTTTTTGCATATCGATATAAGTTGAGAAATTTGGTCTAAAAGAATTTATGAAAAATTACAAAAAAAATGGGTATGCTTTGACAATCATCTCCAAGGTGATGGAATAAAATGATGCAAAAAAGTACTACTTTCACTACGATTTTTCGTGTAAAAAAGCGCTACTTTCACTACGATTTTGCGTGTAAAAAAGTGCCACTTTCATTAAGATATGCAAAAAAAATCTTTTCTTGCATATCAATTTAATCTTTATACAAAAAACGCGTCCTCTTACCTTCAACATTGACAAAAATGTTAAAAAGATAAAACTGATCATATATTTTTCAATATTCTCCCATTGTAGGTCATTTTGATCTTTTTTAAAACATCTTTGCTTTCAATGTCGTTAAAGGCGTTACAAAGTTAGGACAGATAGTAAATTATTCTATACTTCTGTATTTTAATGATTATGAATTTCTGCAGCTTACCTAATTTTTAATAAGTACGACCCTCGATGAAAATTATAATCGCCCAATTATTCTAAACAAAAATGTTGTTAAACAATGCAATGTCGGTAATTTTCTGTTGTAAAGTAAAGAGTGTACTGTCGAGTATGAGATATTAAAAATGGCACGCTGCATGAAAAGTGATTTATCGTTAGCTGTAAAATGCAAAAAAACACAGAGCCTAATGAAACGTTATTTAAAGCTGATATAGTCCTCTAACACCACCAAAGAGCTTAATGATCCATCGAGCGTTTCTACTTGGGGTCAAAATAATTTTTCAAATTCAACTTCTTAAATTATCCTCAAAGCTCGGAATCTTATCAGACAAAGACTTTTTTAATCTGAAATAAGATTGCTCATTTAACTGAAACAGCCTTTTTTATTTATCCCAGGACGCAAGTTAAAATCGTGGAGATAATAACACTTTTCTTCTTTTTAGCCGTTGTAAAATTCGACGCCATAAATTAAAAGCAAATTAACGAATTAACTTTATTGCTATTTTTAATTGATGTTTGTTTTAATTAGAAAGGCAAATAAGGATGAAATTTCCATTCGACAGCCGACCGAATTCGGAAAGGTTGTTGTAGAAGTAACGAGAGTTTAAGCACAATCCCTTGTCAATGCTGCGTGCTTACCGGTCCTGATATTTGCCGTCGAACAATGTCGGTGCCGTATCGATAAATTGATTTTAAAAATCTCTCCTAAAATTGTTGATAAAATATTCATGCTCTGCTAATCAAACAAACCAGAATGGAATTTTCACGAATACGTTTAACGAGGACTCCGAACGAAATTAAAATCTAAACATGGAATGTAAAAGTCGATTACCTAGGATATTGCAGCTATGATGACGGTTTTATGGAGGATGAACTTGAAATTATATCAGCGTAATATACGGGACGTCATGACCTAATTTTAAAAGTTCGCCACAATGTTGTCGACGTAAAATTTTAGAGATGGTCATTACGTTTTTGTTTGTACATTTCTTCCAAACTCGAACCTAGCAAACTACTTTCCTTCACGATCTTTCCCAAGGCAAATTTCGCGACTGAATTTTGCATTCCACCCTGAACATTGTAATTAATAAGGTATGTAATTGGTATGCCGCACATTCCATATGTTACCCACATTTACCAGGGTCGTACATACATCAGATGTGCTCCGCTTAATTTTGCAGATTTTTTGGAGGATATAATTCTTGCCACTAGACCTCTAACTGCCGGTATTTGTATAATTTTGAAGTTTATGACATCAAAATTTAAACAACGTGCAAAGTTCTACAGAAGTTTCGGTAACTCTGTACCCTTCCGAGTATGATAAACATAAAAGGAAGCTTAATGCTGTGTTTAGGATCCTCACCGCTAAGGTTCTCACTAACATCAATTAACAACATAACAACTTGACTTGTTGCCACATCAGCTTATAAGTTAACACATTTGGAAAATCTAACTGTTACTTCCGATTTGTAATTGTTTTGTATGTTTATTTTCCACAGTGTATGTTGTTTACATCCGCTACAGCTTCAACAAACGTTGATTTCATTTTTTTTTCTTTTTTGTAAATAACCACATACTGTAAATATCAAAGTGAACGATAAATCAATATTTTGCATTAAATAAAATAATGCGTCAAACTTACTGGATGAAAGAAGAAAAATATCGCCATGAATCTCAACAATTAATTTTGTTCACCGTTAACTGTGCTTTAATTTTAATTTTGCACTCTGGTAATTAATAATTTCATTTAAATGTAAAACCTCCGGTACTCGTTACACCCTATTGATTTAAACTTGAATCAATTTCCAATCTACTAAAGCAGATATCTTGTCTCTTTCAACAAAACGGCAAAGAATCTTCCTAATGAAATTGCAAGCGTACTTTAAAAAGTCTTAAGTCTTTATTTGTTTTAAGGCTTTAAGACGTGTACCTACATAAGAAACTTTGCTAGGTACATTTGGAAATAATATTCTAAACGCCAAAGCACATCAAAGCAGAGAATGTAAAAATTCTAAAACTTAAAAAAACGTCATTATTTTGTTGACTAAAAACTAATCAAATTTGAAATTTCTATAATAATTGAATCAATAACAATAATGATTCAGTTTAAACGAGACCATAGAAGGCAAAAATTATAAAATATTTTTGTAATAATTTGCCCGGCGCATCCACCATTTTTGCTGTTCCGTTTGTTTATGATTTTTTTAGATTTAGTTCGTAACATACATTGAAAAGGTTGTGTTAAAACGTTCACAAGAACGTCACAATTTGATAAAAAAGACTAATTTGATCTGACTCCTCAATAATAATTTTTTAGTTTTATTTTAATATTTAAAAGGTTGCATTAAAACTTGCACAAAAAGCGTCAGACTAATCGGATTTGAAGTCTGGATAATAATTTAATCAATAATAATAATACAGTTTAAGCAAGAGTACTGAATTTTTCAATATCCAACAACTTCGTTCATAAACTCATAAATCAATACCACTTTCATATTTAAATCTCCTTAGAGTATAGATTAAATGTTAATCCGCAGCTACTCCCATCGAAAAGTTAAATATAAACCGACTACCATCTCCATGTACGATTTGAAGAGAAATTCAGTCTCATTTTTTCATGAAGACAACAACTAAATGGAACATAATTTTTCCAAGTTCCAACATCCACCTCGACCTGACATCTCGAATAAATCACTAGTTAGTTAGTTAATTTCCGTGAAAGTTTTGTGTGAACACAGCAGCTGTTAACTGTTTTCAGCTACATACAGTCTTCCCCACAACACCCCGTCTCATCCATTAGATTTTTTGTACCGATGTACATCCGTCATGTTCATTTCGAATTGGCCGTGTTTATTCATGTAATGGGCCAATTAAATTCAATCTGAATTTGCTATTTTGGGCGCGCTCTATTTTCATCTAAAATGCAGCATCGCAAACATTAGAATAATTAATGAACAACAGCTGAAGGCAAGACGTGTTCCGGTAACAAGAAACGATGTGTGTTCCTTACTTATTGTGGTATCGATCCTTTATTAAATGTTACTTTATATCCAATTTGTTCCGTCGATCGCTCCCATGAGACCTAATATCGTCTATATACAATTTTTATTAAGCCTAAACAGCTTTTAACGTACTTAGACAACATTAATAAAGATGTGGCTACGTTCGTAACGAAAAAATTATTAATATAATAATAAAGCGTCGATGTTTCACGGTGTCCCGTATTCGATAAAATTAAATACTTTTACTTTCACACCGTAGTACATTTTTAGTAGCATCCAACGTTGATTTTTTTTGCACATTTAAAATTTGTTTTCATTCGTCGAATGTCGGAACAAATGGTATCGCTTAATAACATCTCGGTTTATTCAATTTAAGGAGAAATTCGGTGAATTCAATAAATATCCGATTAGGTTTTGCAGTGCGATGCATTTCCTCGCGAAACCAATTCCTATCAATTCAACCATAAACGAATCGCTAATCTGTTTAAAGCAAATGGAAGAATAAAAAAACAAGCCTACTAAAACTTCGTTTTATTCACAAGCTCTCTAACCTAGATGTGTGGTTTTTCTGACATTTAAACTTTCTCCAACTCGATCTATATTGGATTCGTTTTACGGTTCCGTTCATTTTGGTTTGTAAGCTTGATTATAATAGAATAATTTGAGTTAGTGTGTTCCAAATCACATAATGCGCACAAAGCATGTTTTAATTCACTCTGACCCAGATCCGAGCTTTAATACGACTAACGGTGCATTTATTCAATTAACATTGATGATTCTCCAAATGTGATCCTTAAATAAATAAATAAATATTGTCACCCTCAGTTGAGAAATGAACATTAAGCAGAATTAATGATATTGTTGTTAAGTGTATTGAACAGAAACAAGTCTTAACTTGGTAACACAATAACAATAATGGAATATAAATTCTCTTATTTAATTTTTCACTAATGCAAATAAAGGATATAAACAGGGGATTTCACGAGTTATAATGAGCCCGGCGGAATTGAAAATGCAATGAATGTGGCTATTTAATATCGTATTGTTTTAAAATGAAATTATGAATCCATGATAGCTTTGCTTCCAATAATTTTATTTGTTACAACTGATATTTAGGAAAAAGTTAAAATACGACGATTAAAATGTATTCGAACGATGAAAAAACAGACATGATTTAAGGCGAATGTAATAAAAATGCCTCTGCCGTCGCGCGTTTATGCAGACAATTAACATTTTCCCAAAAACTCTTTGTCTTTTCACAATTTCATTTAACTAAGCGAATTTGACATTAGCTTTAAAAATGTATCGTGGGTTGCGTTTTCAATTCCGTCGGGCTCATCACTTGTGAAATGCCCTCTAATACTTGTTCACGTTGGGAAGAACAGCTGTGGTGCAAATGACTGACCTGTTACTATGACAATTCATATGAAAGTTAATACCAAATGTGTGCGATTTGCACCACTAATGTTCAATCCAACGTGAACAGGATATTCACAGGATTATTCACGCCTAACCAGGTAAAAATGCAACCCACAATACAATTAATAAAGCTATCTCGATGTACTCGTATGCTTTGCAAAATGTATTTTGGGTTGCATTCTTACCTGGTCAGGCTCGTCATCTTACGTCAATAATCCTGTATATACCTCTAACATTTATAAAGAATCAGATTATTATCAATAAAATAAAATCTGCTTTTAAAGACATAAAAAATGATTTCAATGAGTTATTTCCGAATCCATTTCCTTGCCATTTCCGTGTCGCGTGTAACATTCGGCATTGTTGTTGGAAAGACATTAGATTAAGCTGAGACGTGATGCCGATCAGTGGTGTCACATCGGAATCATATATTACTTTCATTTATCCCATTGTGCTCCAAGAATAGAATTCTTTTCAAAGGGTAAAATGCTGTTAATTATTCCGTTAGCAAATAACGAAGGTAAGGATACCTTGACAAGCAGAAGACAATATTGTGAAGATTGTGTAGGAAGGTATAAAAAATTCCGTCAATCGTTAAACACTCCTTTCCTGTTTTATGAGTAAAATGTCTTTCTTTACTTTGTTTTTATGAGAAAAAGATAAAAAGAATATAAAATTTTAATTAAGTGATTGTTGTTTTCATTTTCAGTGAATCATGTAGCTACGGATACTGTGCCGGATAATAATTAAAAGACTGAAAATTCGAATAAATAAAATATGAGATTTCGAGATCAATTAACTATTCAGGCATTTTTTAAATGAACAAAAATGTGACAGTTAAACTTCAAACAATCTCAACAAATATGGGCAGCCGAAATGATAAATAAATGCTTCATTTATAAACTCGATGGTATGCCGCGGTCGAGTATTAAATTGCATAGATTTACCAATCGAACATATTTGAATAATTTATCAACTAATTGCTAATTATATCTCTCGTACTCCTAATACAATAGCGTGCTACTTTACAAGCTTGGTAATTATATATCCATCGAATATTTCATATTTCACGATAATTTTAAACAAAACTTTGTTGAAAGCTTTACACATGTAGACATGCATACTTTTTATTTACTACACGCAAAGGCACGTTAGCAGCAGTGATTAAAAAGAAATTTGTATCTATTGCAACTGATAACAATTAAATATATATACCGCAGCCTTCAAATAATCTAATTTTGACTTATTTTTACGGTGATTACTGATTAGATCCTGTAATTTGTTTGTTGCTAGGAACTTTGTTTATTTAATGACTTGCTCAAACTACACTTCGTGTTTTTTTATTTTCGTGTTTATAGCTAAAACAATAAAAATGGATAAATATTTGTCCTGGTACCACAATCTCGGCATTATAGGGTAATTCGGTCGTATTATGTGTCCGACATCGCTGTGTACCTACTGGATAGGTCTAATCTGATCAGACCATGTCCTACTAAATTAGTCTCTACTCTACAATTTAATCAATTTTGGTGAGTAAAAATAGTATATTGACTAATGTGGTTATAATTATTTTAAGTAATTATGTAATTGAAGAATGATGAAACCTCAAGAAAAATTTAGATCAAACGTAAAATATGCACCCCATGTGTAGCAAAAATTTTAAAATGCGCATGATAAAATACCACTACCCATCTGTTTAACTTACAACTGGAGGCCACAGCTGCTACTAAAAAACAATAATTGAATTTTGAATAACAGGAATACGTCTAAGGATTTAACAGTTTCAGAGAAACAATAAGTCATCAGTGCAACGAAGTCATTGCTTGTTTATTTAAATTGTCAGTTCTATTCCATCAACAATTAAATCTAAAAACTTTGCATTATTATGAGCGACGAGTACCACGTCAGTTTTTTTAATAGGCTGGTTGGTTTATCGTCTGTCGATTCTGATATAAAATTAAAAAAAATAGGAAATTTCGAACAATATTATCTAGGTATATTTCTGAATATATTCACTTAAGTTTAGTAGATATCGGGTGTTTTTTTAAATTTCACCTCATAGTAGGCGTTGAAGGGTCGATTGTGAACGCACTATCCAGGTTCGGATCACGGATCATCTGTTTAAATCTTACGTTTTACACGTGTGGTGCGTTCACAGTCAACTCTACAACGCCTACTACGAGGTGAAATTTAAAAAAACACCCGATATATACCATATAATCAAAAAGAAAACAAATCAGAGTAGGCGCTGCAAATTATCAGTCGTCGTAGCGGAATTCTACGCATATTCTGAGTAATTTTTTTGTCCGCGACCGTCTAGTGATTGACAGGCACAATACATATAACAATAAATTTCTTTAAGTAGTGTCTTTGTTCGGTTTAGTGATGGCTGCTGTCAAAATTCCTTATTAAAATAAAGATACTATAAGTACCTATTTAATGCATGGGCGTACACAATTTGTGGTGTCAAACGCTATTTCATAATATGTAAATCATACCTCATGAATTTTAGACGTTGAAATTAAATATAATAATTTTTCATTTTATCATTATTATCTGACGATGGAGAAAATGTATAAAATAAACAAGAGCAACATTTTAGATTCGTAAGAATGGGTAATTTACCTGCTTCATTGCCAAGCGCGACGCCACTAGAAAACACCTTTCCGATTTCGCCAAAGTTTACAGACGTTTACTGTAAGCAACAATTATCCCAGAATAAGTGATAAAATGGGTTTTACCATTGAAGATAAAGCATTAATTATTATTAATCATTTAATAGATTTTTCGAGAGGTAGGCAATCAATAAAATGATTCGTATGAGTCAACCTAAGACGAACAAAAGATGAGATAGCACTCTTGATTTGTTTTCTTTTTGATCACTCGGTACTATTTTCAGGTTATGAGAAATTTTGATTAAATTTTATAGAGTACACTTTTCTATACAAGTTTTAAAAGTTATCAGACTGCAGCAAGGAAAAATAACGTCCAAAATGGAAAAAAAATCTTAAATG
This sequence comes from Tenebrio molitor, assembly GCF_963966145.1. NCBI lineage: Eukaryota > Metazoa > Arthropoda > Insecta > Coleoptera > Tenebrionidae > Tenebrio > Tenebrio molitor. Next base: position 17,787,453 of record NC_091048.1, on the reverse strand, counting down.
CAACTTTACTCGAAGTAATAAATTACATTCTCAACGTATCTCCAAGACCTTCCGTAAAAACTGTACTAAAGTTAACAACTTGAAACCAACACTTCTTAGTAACAAGAAAGTAATTAATTTTTTGTGCGTAAAGATTTAATCTGAGCAAACATATACTGAAGGTTTTTTTATTAAATTTTCCATTTACTTTCCTTAAAGTAATCTTTCAGAATTGCTTTTACATCGAATTTTATTTCAATATAATATGGGAAAAGTGAAACCAAATTTGTTCAGGATGAGACCAAATAAACCCAGTCACCTTTCTCTAAGAAACGATAAAAATTCTTTCCAAGATATTTTTTGACACAAAATTTTACCTAAGAAGTTACCTATTACACTTTAAATCAGTTAGATACTTTGAATTGAACTGTATAAATCCTTACGTTAAATTAACATCACATTTTCAAACACAATATATGAGAAAATACTCAACACAGAAAATCGATATGTACCACTTTTCCTTGTCTACCACGTCACTCAAGAGTCCCGATAATGGACTTAAGTTGGCCGTTAGATGCTCTAAATTGCAGCAGACATCTAAAATTTTATTAACCTACTCCATTTTATCTTTCAACACGGCGTCTGAGAAAAGCTCCCATGTTTGCTTTTAAAAAGTGTAAAAGCAAATCGTTTATGAAACTGTGTCTAAGAATTTCGTTTGATTTGCTTTTGTTTCGAAAGCACCTGTTTACACTGCACAGTTTCCTTAAAAAAACCTCTGCTAAGATTGTCCCAAATTTGCAAAGGACTACGATAGGATAGATTAAAATCTGCAGCGTTTGTGTACATTATGAGTACATCATTTGCCTAAAATCCTGTCTGAAACTGGTGAAAACTGAACGTGAATTTACACATACATGTAATGGATATTCTTAACAAACGTCACGTCTATTCAATACCCCGAATGTGAATTCAGTACTATAAAATTTCCGTTACACTTTGTATATACCGGGTGTATGTGCGAGAAGTTCGCCTGAGTTTGTCTGTCGTGTGTCGTTGACGTTACAAATTTTAAATTTTAGAATGTGAGTCAGTATATATGGGGACGTAACTCAATACAGCTATCATCACTCCGCCCCCAATCACCCAACTTTAAATTTTTATGTGTACACTAGGTAGGTACATTTTGAATGACGGATTATGAAAGAGGTCATCCTTTTAACGCGTCTATGTAAAAAAAAGTGAAACGTTACAGACGAAAGCTTTTTGAGATATTCTAATTTTAATTTTATCCATTTTGAAAAATTAAGCTAGCTTGGTTTAAGACCAATTGGGACAATAGTTCGTGATCGTGAAAATGTAATCCAAAGGAACAGTACTTAGAAGGAATGTTAGAGGTCTTGGATTTTCTCATGGGCTATGAGTCATATCTGCGCAAACGACGAATATCGGATCTTCATTCATTACGTTAGTTTCGTGTCTCTCTCGGCTATTTGTTTGTATTTGAATTTAAAAGTAGTCGACGTTTTTAGTTTTCATTTACAAATTTTTCACTGGTTTATCGCTCCGCCTTCGCGCAGATATTTCCAAGGTCATAGCTCATGAGAGAATCCAACACCTCTACCCTACTGTATTACTGAAACCTATTTTTTGTAGTGACACCAAATTGTAAACTCCCAAAAAAAATTAGATGTTGACAATCAGATGTATATTTTTCGCTTATGCTAAAAGACACCGAAAATGTTCTATTGGGAAGAAATTTAACTTTTTACCTCTTTGCTAGAGTATGTAAAAGAAAATGAAAAAAATTAAAATCCATAAAATTTCTTCCAAACCGTGTAGATACATACTTTTTTGGATTGACAGTATACAGAGTATTTGCTTCGTACAATTTCTATTCTAAACACCTTTCACGTTGTTTTGGCATAGTGGGAGGCATGGTTTATTTTTTTTAACTTTGGACACAACCTATTGATTGGTAACTAAGAAAATGTAATGGGCCGGGCAGATAAAATGTTACGTTGTCCTTAGTTATATACCAAATTAAATGAAAATTTTCATGGCCTCTCATTATGCCAAAACAATGTGAATGCATTTTACTTTAAAGAATTGTATGGAAATTGATATTTTTTAGAAGAAATATAAAATTTAATTTTTTATGACGGCCTATAATGCGCCGTTGGGGGGCAAAAATATTTTATAAATGCAAACACAATGCTCGATATTCATTCAAATAGAAATGTGTGATTGAAACACAACAATTTAAAATTCAGGATAAATTTATTTCAATTTTAACCGAAGTGCCAAAGGCAATGACTTTTGCAAACTCGCATATAATATAACTATGTAGTCTAGGATGAAAAATATGGAATTCACAGCCCAGATAATAACAATTATTCTAAAAAGGAGACACGGCATTCAGTCCGGATTCATTTATCATTACAGATATTTCTATCAAGTAATGATAATAATTCCTTTGAAAGCACTATTTTATATCATTCAAACACTGACCTCGCCCGACATTACATAATAGTTTATTATTATTTATTTATGCTAAAAATACAGATAATTTTTCACTTGTCAAAGTGAATAATTAACATTTTAAATTTCATGATTCATCGACCGACGAAGGGCATTTGTAATCAACAGAGTTTCATTTTCTTCCTAAAACTTGGGTATGGTAAGTCCTTTATGACTTGGAAGAGCATAAAATAACATCCAATAATATCGTACTCCACAATGTAGTGCGAGACAATATTTAAATCCCAGATTATACAAGTCTGTGTTTCTAATAAACATAAATAGGAAATAATTTTATTAAATATATTTCATATGTGACTGCGTCCAAATTTGGACTAATAAGTAGGTACATCCTGTACATTCTTCACAGGTATAACCGATTACTATGATGCACATGCATTTGTGCGATTTTAATTATTGAATCATACCTTCCTTCTGGTGCGTCATGCCCCAGCAGCTTGATTAGTCCTTTCATTTCTGTAGCGGTGTGCCTTATTCGTCCATCTCCGCTTTTCAGACAAAATCTGAATTATTCATTACGAAAGACCACAGTTTGCCTTTCCAAGGACGCTTCTCAATACACTACACGAGTTCCCTTACACAGTCTTAGACATAAAGCAGACGACCTTTGACTTTAAAGAGTGACTTTTCCCCGTTTAACGACCCCCATCGAAGAAATACTGTTGATTGAAAGAATATGAAGAGGAGGACAGCAGTCTTCTTAAATCGATCAGTTCGTTTTAATATCGATGCTTGCGTAGTAAATTTCGCATATACTCGTAATGGACAAACTGCGATACCAATTTAGACCTTCGATTGTAATTTAATTTATACAGTGGAGCAGCTGTGAATAGATCTATAAAGTTATTGATGAACACATAATTTACCATGGATACAAAGTCGTTTGTCGCCCTCCCCAATCATAGATCAAGTAATTTCACTTCATTTTACCTTGGCATGCTCGTAAAAAGAATTAAATGGACTCTATTATCACGAACGAATTAATTAGCACAATTAATTGATAATGCAGAAATCTCTTGTTCTGTCACTTAAGGTTTACTACAGGTGTCTGTTATGCGATATAACACAATGAAATTCATTAAACGACTGTCAAGTGGCAGATTTGCATTTCCTCCATTTGGAAATACGTGAACGTGACGTTTTTAATATTTTCTCGTGAAACGGGTCAAGAGTTTTTCTTCCATCGAGTGAAATCTTGAAAAAGTAATTAATCACGTAAATTAACGAGGCAACGCGCACCCTCAAAATGATTCAATCATCTGTGTATCCTACTATTAAAATAAATCTTCTAGTCCATTGAAAATTGCCGCATTTTTTGAAATTGATAAATTAGCATTGGTCTCGTTGTGCGAAATTAATGGAATTTTTTTGGTCTGCATGACGCGGTATAATGCTAGCCAAGCCCATCGAGAATCTAATATGATATTTGAGAGAGCATCTGGGATTTGTCGTGATATAAAATATGGTCTGTGCCAATTTGTTATTTGAAAGGCAAGTGTCTGAGCTATACAACTTATCTTTTTTCCTCCGACTAGTTCCCGTTCAAGAAAGAGTCATCATCACTGGAAGCACGATTCTCTAGAGAGTCTCCTTAACAACGATACAACTCCTTCAGACAGGATGATAAAAGTTATTTTCAAAGGCCTGTCAAGTAAAAATGTTGGGAATTTTCAAAGAAAATATTGTATAGACTAAGACACTTTTAATGACCATGTCGTACGAAATTCTTAGCGCTCCAAAATAAAAATATGAAATCGTCCTGAGAGATAACAACCGTCTTGAAAGGATAAAGTCGTATTTGCAGCTTTCGCGAGAGTCGTTACTTAAATAATTGCGCTAGTCCAACATTCCACACTCACCAGACAAAAACTGCAGTGAAGTTAAAAACGACCGCTGAAAATTTACTAAATTATATTACGAAATCGTTTCTCCACTCACTTTAATCATTCTTACCTCTTCTTTCAAACTTCCAGAATTATTGCCCGACTTTTATCATACCGTAGAGGAACTCTAAAGCACACCTAATCTAAACTTATAAATTATAATTTTATTCACGACGTTTACTACGTCGATTTTGCATTTTATCAAAAATTCAGTCACCTTGACGCTCTTCGGGGTGTTCCAAGTAATAAAAAAATTCCATGATGTACTCTCGTTTCGAAACGCGGTTCATATTACTTTTTTTAAACGATTTCTTCATATCTCGACTTGTAATATTGCATCCTGTAGCATTCATTGAAATATTCTCCCTACAAACGTTTGATGCAGCTTGACTTTTATTAAGTCTGTGACTTCTTTCGTGTCGTTTTAAACCTGGGAAAAAATGCATCAACCTGAGTATTTATTTCACATGTACTATTCAAAGACAACAATTTGTGACTGAACAAAATTCTCATTGGCCAACCGTTATTTAAAAGTGCCCCAAAGACAAAAAATGTCTACTAATCGTGCTTATCTAGACTGTTACAATATATTTAGTAAATTAACAGATATTCATACAGGTTATTTCATGAGTGATAATGAGCCCGGCGGAATTTAAAATGCAACCCACAATACATTTGCAAAGTTAAGGCTATTTTAAATATCGTATTGTTTTAAAATGAAATAAATCCATGATGGTTTTGCTTCCAATAATTTTAATGTCACAACTGGCTGACTGATTAAAAGATATATTCGAAACGATGAGAAAACAGGCACGATCCTGATTTATGGCGAATGTAATATGTAATAAATATGCTTGTGCCGTTGCGCCTCATGCAGACTATAAACATTTTCCCAAAACCTCTTCGTTTTTTCACAATTTCATTTAACCAAGCGAATGACGTTTATTCCAAAATTTCCAAAAACTCACAGCTAAGTATGTTTTATGTTTCCACGTTAACTTTGCAAATAAATTGTGGGTTGCATTTTCAATTCCGTCGGGCTCATTATCACTCATGAAACATCCTGTATATCTGGGACATTTGTCTGCATATTTATTTTGTTAAAAAGATAATTCAGAAAAACGGCACGAAGCTGAATAAGGTGTGCATTATTCCCACTCTCTCCCAAATCACATTACCCCTTCCCTTAGTTCCTCGGTAATAACTGAAAATTGAAATTCCCAACACCTGAAATAATTCGTTCAGAGGAGAGAATACGGCACAATGGGCATAACTGAATTAATAAATGAATACAATCAATCATTTTGTATTTATATTTGAAAATAGTAGAACGGTTATGAATAGTATCAACAACTGACAGCTGAACCCAGATGCTTAATGTAGAAGTATAAATGAGTATGATAATGGCATTCAGATACGTTCTGCACAATGTTTGTTTAAGTGGAGCAGGATATAAAAATATGTTTCGATTGTCCTAACATCGGTTCCCAATGGAGAAAAATGTTCTACAAGTTTCCTGTTTTGAATATGGATATGTTATGTTAAAGTCGTGTCAACAGAATCCATCAACGTCAGTATTCGACGAGAAAATGGCGGATAAAAACTCTTTATGCTAATGCAATGGACATAAAAAAAATAAATATTTTCATTTCAGAAGTCGCTTGCTGACTGAAGTACTTGAATGAATGCTGAATTTTCAACCGAGTTGTGTTTCCTACTCGTCTTTGTTCGAATCCATCGTGCTTTCGTCGAAACAACTTTCAAATAGAAGCGCTGCCAGATTAGGATAATAAGACTATCGTTGTGCTCAGTCCTTTAATGAAAGCAAAACAGAATAGATATGAGGCGACGATTGAAATTTATGATAGTAATATATTCTCATTTTACGTCACAAAATGTACCTAAGTAAAATAAGGAAAAAAAATAAATAGATGCACACATACATGTATCTCTTTTGTAATGGACAATTTCATTCGGATGTGTTCAGGCTGGCAATAAGGACTCTAAATTATACTCCTAATTCTTTTGTCTTGTTGTTATAAAAAAAATTCACATATTTTTTTATCAAAGTGAGCAACTTATGATCACAATTAACAAAAATGCATACAAAAATTCTTTCATTATAATAAAAAAGATTAGTTTTGTAGGTTTTAGTAAGTGGGTATAAAGGAAGTGATACCTACAGAGGAAAGATTTTGGGACGTGTGACCTTGAACTTTTAAAATCTAAATATTTTTATTGATTAGAAAAATTCACGTTTGCCCGATTAGAACAATTTCGTGAAAATGAGCAATATTATTGTTTAGTAGTAACTTTGATGGCAGATATGGTTTTATGTTCGTGTTTATTATTACAAAATATAAATTGTTTTCCATTAAACTTATTTTCATTAATCTGACTTCCTGTTTAATCTTCCACTTAACTGTCTTTATTTGTTTTAACCATCAATTAGACAAAACTAATGAAATAACAATAATTAAGTAACTAAATTTCTAAAATACCAAACTTTCTGTTAAACGCCAGCAAGTGTTTCGCCAACAATGTTAGCAGAACGATGAAAAAACTAATAAAAAACCGTTCAAACATTTATTATTCTCAAACAAAGAGAAAACGGCGAAATTTTAATTTACGTGATCACTAATCCTATTATTATTAAACGAACTCGGTTTTCCATATGAGAGTTAGTTATTTTGCCGTTCAAAATAATTTCCCTTGAACGCCACTGTCTTTTATGGTGGAATTTTACGACAGCAAAGATCACTGAAATTCTGAGTACCTACGAGGTGCATCCACTGAAATCCTGCTCTGGGAAATCATAATTAATTAAAATACATCCACTCAATTGAATCCAATATCCGTCCTAAATTGACCTTAGGCTGCAGCTACTTTAATTGCATTCATGCTCCACAAAAATATAAAACGACGAACAAAATTAAACTGGTCGATCGCCGCATTTGAATTTTTTCCCCGACAAAAACTGAAAAGATCTACAAATAATGAAAAAGCTTTTAACCCTGCTCTATAACACAATTCTATAATTTAAAAAAAAAACGCGAATAATAAAAAGGCTCTTAGGAATGTTAAAATCACGATACGGAAGCAGAACTGTTTGAATAATGCATGAAGAATAAGAGCAGAAAAATATAATTTCACACGCTGATGCCGTAACAACTCATACTCTTCAACCGAATTGTTTTGCATTTGGTGTGTTTTCCGGTGTACAACACCGAAACATGATTTCCATCAGTTGTAATTTTTGAAGAACAGATTCAGTTAAATCCGAGCCTCGCTATATTAAATTCGCCATTTCCGCTTTCTCCCTGTTGAAAACATTCAATTGATTCGCCCGCAGTAGCAAAGTTTCAGTGCAGAACTAATCCAGTTACCTAGTGAAATGCGAACTATGAACGTATTACACGTGATATGTAGAACCGGTTTTCCAGTCATATTCGTTACTCTAAAAGTTACAGAGTTAGACAATAATGTAATGCAACTGACATACCAAGTTTTCTACCCTCCAGCATTTTAATGATTACCATCTAACGTTTGAGAACGTCGGAATCATGATTCAGGCCGTTAAAAACACAATTCTACTAAGTAACAGAAATGACTCTCATAATAATTTTATTAATGAATTTTAATTAGTGTTTTACTCGTGCATGTGTTCAAATGTTCCCGTATTAAGTTAGTCACGGGTTAGTAATCTAGGAATGTTGCAAGTCAGAGTAAATCTTCAATATTGGAAACACAAACATAATCCAATGTAACAGTTATGTGAGGTCGTGCGTACTTCTGTGCAAATATTGCTTTCTGCGTGCCCTTAATACCATAACTGCCATTTGTATTGTCTGGAAACATCTAAATTCAGAATATTGCAAGCGAGTTGGACACCCCATTAAACTTGCCGCTTATTCCAACATCTGCTCAAACGGAGAAAATGGAAAAATTCCCTCAAGAAAAATAACCAATACATCATATGCCGTAATGATATTACACCAACCCTAACTCATTCTCGAAATTCCTCTCAAAAATCACCATTACCGTCTCCGTCCAATTCTCCAGACTCGTTTGGTGGACACATATAGACGTCTAGAAGTGTGCAATGGATTAGTTTAAAGACAGTTGTGATAGAAATAGCGGACGTGGATAAGGGGAAGTAACACGTCAGATCGCGAAAAGAGCACCAGCTCTCGCCGCAGAAAATTAAAATGGCGTATGTTCTTGATACAAAACATCTAATTACTGACATAATGTTCGGATGCTTTCAATTTAGAAGAGGAACACAGATAAGTCTGGCTTTGACAAGCCACTTCATTGTGCTATGATTGCTTCCAAATCCTTATACTTGATGATAAGACTGTTTCCCTCTCAGACATTCAAGAGAATCCGCCACAATGGCTCCGACTATTGATGACAGAACAAATATCTCTCAAACCTGGAATTTTTATTTACCGCATTAACATTCCCGTCAATCCACAGTTTTAGAGAAATTACCACCGACAGCTAATCCCCATGCATTGTCGTTAAATTTAACGGCCGCATCTGCGCAAGTGTGAAACATTTGTAAATTTATGACCGAATCGATATGTCCCTGCAATCATTTTTTAACGCTTTATTGTAAAAAGCCCTCTCAAATGAAATTCAAATTTAATCGCATTTGTCTTGGCTCATTTAGAAATTGTTTCCTGCTGAGCTAAATGGAACAAAACCTCCTTACACCAAGGGCATATAATTAGTTTCAGTTATTCCTTTAAGTGGTCTCAACGTCATTGTTAATTCAGTACTCGCTGTAATAATCCTAAATATCGCAAAAAAACTGAGACGTTGCTTTTCAGACCTACGTCTTGTTCTACAATAAATTAAATTTTGCTCAACACAGAAATTCGCAGAGTCATGAAAATTCGAAAGCTGTTTCGTTTGCCACTGGATTTTATCGCATTTGCACGGTTTGTTGGTTGACATTGGTGAACTCTAGTGGCATATAAATGTAATTATTGTTTCTTTTTTTGTTTCCGTTTTCACCTACAAGAGACGCAGCTTTGTAATTTGCCTTGGCCCTGTTTTGTACGGAAATGAAGGGTCAGGATTCAATAACACGTGATCTAAATTGTATAAGGCAAAATGGTATCAAAAATTGACACAATCATTACACCGTACGCCATTATTACTGTTATATGTGTCGACGACAGTTTCCGGGTCAGTTGTTTGTTATTTATGAGTAATTAAGGTGCTTTCAGTGTGGCGCCGATGTTTCTGAACAATAACAAAAAAGGAGGACGTGTTTTGTTCCACTCTTGAGCGAAAAGCTCGGATAAGCTCAAATTGGCAACGTCGACGTAATGGATTTTAATGAAAAATGTACGAGCCACGAACATTAGGTAATAAAACGGCTGTCAACGTATAGTATGACGTCACAATGCAAATTTCCCTTAAATATTTAACCAAATTTTTTAATACATTGCGATGTCAGTTTAAATTACACCGTGTTTGTGTTCTTTTACCTCAATTTAATTCAACTTCCATTTCAAAGTTACAGATTTTTGTAATTTTACATTAAACACCATAACTCTTATTAAAAGTGGGTGGTGACAAGTTTGAAGAGCACCAGACTTTTCCTGAAACTTATTTACTGAATGTAAAATATATTCGTACCACCTGAAATCCCCAGTACATATACCAATCATTCTGTCGAACCCAGGTCCACAAACGTATAAATTTTTGTTAGCGTTTCGACAAAAATGTTGCCACAGAGAATATACCTGCTTTCATATAAAATCCAAGGAGAACGCCGTCTCGGGAAGAAAAATTAGTTCAATTTGGAGAGCAAGTCGAAAATGAGCGTTTAAACGATTCCCGCGGTGAAAATGGGTAATTAAAAAAACTTTGTTACGGATTGCCTAAATAAATCAAAAAAGCGCTATTTGTGCAGGTATAAATTTATATTTCTCGTCAGGTTATAAATCTGGTGTTCTCCAAATTAGGAGAACGCGTTGAAAATATGGGTTAGTTCCCGCATTTCATCCCTCGGAGGTGTATCTAGTGACATCTCAGTTTTCGGACATAGAACGCTTGGGAGCGAAATGTTTTATGGCCATCGACTATGCGGAGCAACAGATAAACTAGTTTTACTCAGGTCGAATGTTCTTCACCCGACCACAAATATTTGCTTTTGAGCATCACGACGGATGTAAAGTGATAATTCTAAACAGTCAAAGTACAAACAGGTATATTCATCCACTACAAATTGAAATAATGGGTTGTTACATAGCAATATTTCAGAAATTATAAATTAACAGTAACATCCAAGATACATGTATGACAAGCATACAAGCATTATGAAAGCATTATTTTAATTAATAAAGAGTAAAGTTTGCCATAGGAACTATAAATATCAAAACAGGACCTAATACGCGTACCTACATGTATACAGTCATATGTACAATTTCAGATCTTGTCTTCATTTTTCGAGTCGTGTAATTCGTTGCAAATACACATTAGTAGAGGTGTTGGATTTTCTCATGGGCTGTGAGTCATATCTGCGCAAACAACGAATATCGGTCTCAAGTAGGCGCTACAAACCGACCGGAAAACATCGTCATTCTCTCTCGTTTATTTGCATATAAAGTAGTCGACGTTTTCAGTTTTCATTTACAGATTTTTCACTGGTTTATTGCTCCGCTTTCGCACAGCTATTTCCAAGGTCATAGGCCATGAGAGAATCCAATACCTCTAACTTACAATAGCTCCTCGCAGATGATGAAATTGGGAAATTACAATTAGAAAACAGACGTGTTTACTCATGTAATTTCCTTCATTGTTTTTGGAGCAATCTAACCAATTAAATCTTTTTTACTAACATTGAAGTGTCAAAAATATTTTAAAGAATTCACTATACTTCACATAAATTAATATGCACTGATAATACTTCGAAATAAAGTCGGCGCGCAGAAGAAATTTCTTCTCCTTCCCTTCAGGTATTAGGCATGTACATGCCTTCATCTTGTCTACGTACACTTCTTACTCTACATTTATAATTCAGTACTTTCAGGAGTAGGAGTTCTTTGTTTATTCTATTTACCTAGATGTTCCTTTCACCTATTTTCTTCTATTCTTTCATTGATGTTAAATATGTTTGATTTATTTTGTCTTTTTTCATTTCTAATTCTACAAATCGGTTGTAATATGTAGGTTCTCCTTTATTTATTTGGACATCCTCTGTTAATTTTTCTCCTAGATCTAGTACTCGTTGGAGTTCTTTCTTATAGACTTTCCGTTCTTCCAATTAAGTGTTTCGTGTATCATATTTTGTCTTTATATATAATTTAGTTAATCTTATCGAACGTTTTATCAAAGCCTATAAAGCTAAGTGTTCTTTGTTGAACTCTCTATGGTTTTCTATAATGTATTTGTAATGTGAACTCTCCGTCTATCACAGATCGATATTTTCTAAATTTCATTTCTTCACCTATTAGATGTCCGATGTTCTTATTACCATTCTTAAACAATGAAATTACTTTGTAGTATGTATTTCCATAATTCAGCGATGACACCGAGTAAACCTGTTTTCTTTCTGTTTTTTTTTTTTGTGGTACTTATTTATTTCTATATTTATCTCATGTAAAATTTCCATATTTTTTAATTTTAACTTTATAATGAATCAACAGTGATTATGAAAATGTAACTAAACCATCACGCTAGCTGACGCTACTATTTGCAGTAAAGCAAAGATCTGTTCTTATAAGTAAATAAAAAAGTAAATTACCGCAGAGAAAATATTGAAATGACAGTTTGATGGTTATCATTTTATAACCAACCGTTACAATAACAACAACAAAAAATCTTGATAAAGTCAATTCGCATTTTCTTATTCAATTAGAGAATAACATAATCTATTTAAACTGTCAAGTTCACTAAGAACTGAAAATTAGAAGTTCTACTTTATGATCGTTAACGAACTAAAATATTGCCGCTTAAATAAAGGCTTTAATTAAAAATGAAATGATTTATTCATGCAAACGCCGCCTTTCCCGAATTTTATAGTTCTCCAACTATCTAAGACACCAAACAGAACCTGATTCTTTATTTTATCAGGAAAACAAAGGATTTGGAGTATTAATTTCCTACAATTCTGGAGAAATCACAAATTTTATAATAGTATATTATGTTATGAGGAGTAAAAATGAAGTTTTATGTGCTGCGGCTGGTAGATTGGCTGCCGAACGCAGTGAGGCAGACAAACCATCCAAATCACATAAAACCATTTTTGCTCCCAATAACATATACTATTTTTTCTTCAAACCTTCATAACAAATTATTTAAGACATGTTAAGAAACCAGGTAGGAATTTCAAATGATTTAGCTAGTTTACTTTACTGCCGCTCATCAGCGGAGATAATAACTTCACGAACGCCCTCAGCGGAGATAATAACTTTATCTGCCGCTCGTCAGCTCGTTAGATGCCATGACAATGAAGTGTCACTTTAGCATTATCAATGCAGCAGGATAATATCATAATTTACGGACGTTTGAAGAAAAAATATGTATATACAGTGAGCGGCAAAAGTATGGAATAAATTCCTTAAAAATTAAACAAAATATTTTTCAAAAATATCTTTGGACAGGTCAATTTTAGTTTATAAAAATACATATTTTAGTACCAAAGAAAATTCCAAGCAGTCATTTGTTTTCGAGTTATGACGTCATCGATAGTTTTTTTAAATGGAAACCCCCTATTTTTTTTCTTGATTCTGATAGCCCTTTTAATTGTCTAAATGACAGTATAAAAATTTTGGTATCTTACATAAGAAAATTTTTGAGAAAAAAAATAATAAATTTGGAAAAAATAAATTTTATAACGAACAAAAACAAGTCAAAAAATCAAGTAGGTAAATCAAACAGTCAAATGTTACTGTAAATTTCATTCGTATGTGTTATTTGTTTTACAAAACGTTTTCGAAAATGACTCATTTAACAGAAACACAACTTAGAGAAATTTTAATTTTGATTGGGTGCTGGGATAAAACTAAAACAGGGGGAATTTCTTCATAAACTTGCTTATTGTCAACAAGCTGGGGGATGGCAATTCGAACATTTAATTCCACAATTTTAAGTACTTACTAACACAGTTTTCGACTTGTTTTTGTTCGTTATAAAATTTATTTTTTCCAACTTTATTATTTTTTTTTCTCAAAAATTTCCTTATGTAAGGTAACAAAATTTTTATACTGGCATTTAGACAATTAAAAGGGCTATCAGAATCAAGAAAAAAAATATAGGGCTTCCATTTAAAAAAACTATCGATGATGTCATAACTCGAAAACAAATGACTGCTTGGAATTTTGTTTTGCATTAAAATATGTATTTTTATAAACTAAAATTGACCTGTCCAAAGATTTTTTTGAAAAAAATTTTGTTTAATTTTTAATGAATTTATTCCATACTTTTGCCGCTCACTGTATGTAATATGCATACTAACATCGGTTTCTAATAAATTCTTGGGTGATGTTAAGGCAGCGTGTGATTAAGTAGTTATTTGTTTCCATGTCACCCATTCTCTCATAATATTTAACGAAATAACTTCAAACTCGGAAACATAAAACAGTGCTACAACAAAAGATCTCACGAGCAATGCGATGTTTATTGAATGTCGAACCGAAAACTGAACCATTTAAACTTAGCTCTGGAATATAGATCAAGCTTTAAGGCGATTGTGATCACGCAGATTCCGTCGACTTTTGTAAACACGAAGAGATGAAACTTGAAAATGTGTTTCTAGAACACTCCTGACTTCTTGGTATTTTATCACAGTTCAAAAAGGAAAAAGTAAAGCCCGTTATAAATAGAGCGCTATATTTTTTCAAGAAATATAGCAAAAAGAAGATTTATTTACTCAAGCATTTCTAAGGTAATGTTCACTGAAATTATTATAGTCAGTCCCGAAAATCATAAATTGCTTGCTCAACCCCAAGTCAATATAAATCTTTCCGGGATAACACACACGAGCTCCTTCACTCGATTACAGTAGCCTAAAATATTAAGTAGGACCACATTCTAGCTTCATAAATCCTTCCAAGACTGTTTGAAATGTGGTTTCTGACAAAACGATAAATTATAATTGCCTGTCATGTACATTTCCTTTTAGTCGACTTAATTGCGATTATTTTAAATTAAAACAACGTTTTGCTAGCTTAGTTTTGTCTACTCAAAGAGAAATGTAATAACAGTGGTACATTTTTAAATTCGCCCACAAAGACAAACTGCGTTGTATGTCAACAAAGAAATATGTTGAATTACAGTCACACTTCACTGATTTTTTTTTTTAATCCCACAAGTTAAATAAAATTTCTGCACAAAGAAATAAGTTTCAAATTGAATTTTAAAATATCTTCGGTGGATAACTCCTATTTTAGCAGGTTGAATTAGACGTGCGTCACATGCAGAGGCGTAACTTAACTTGGCTAACAAATCATTTTTATACAAAACGAAACAAAAATGTTTCTTGAAAATTGTCTTAGTTTTCGCACACATCAAAATTTAATAAAATAAAAAATAAGAACCGAAAGTCTAAATTAGATTGGTTTCCTCCAGTATAAGCTTTTAACCCATACCTGCTCTATAACGTCTCGATGTTGTTGCCTTCTCGTTTCTACATAATTTATAACTATAATGTATTATGTGTAAGCAGTTAAGCACATATCCACTAATTTAGTTTATTTTTTAAGAAGTTAATCGCGAATTTGTTCACCTCGTTTTTGTTGGTTTCTTTATGAATTTGAGTAACGGTCTCTGTTTTTCCTCTTTAGTCTTATATGTATACCTAGGGCTAATCCACAATTAAGTTAAAAGGAACTAATCTAAAAAAGAATTGCTAATGAACTGAAGCACTAATTGACCCATAAATGTTAAATTGTTGGTACAGCATGTTGTTGCAAAAAAACGACTTCCGTTGATTTTGCACATTTGTATTACTAAGCATCATTTACAATCAATGACATGTTTCTGTTTTGTTGACAATCCATCAGTGTAAATTATATTGGTAATTTGTAGGCGCAGTAATGAGAATTGCAATCGAAATGTCAGTTGGAAACGTGATGTGATTATTCTAAAAGTTTAATCTAAAAATGTTTTGTTGTGCAATAGTTAAGGAAATATTCTATTTGGTAATTAGCATTGTTTCTGGAATCTTAACCGTTGATGTTTGTAGTCTCTATATTTCTCGTAGTTTTACACATACAGGGTGGAAACTTTAACTGGAATAAAATTCATAACTTGGAAATAGGCGATTTTTGTAAAAAATACGGAAACAGGTCAATTTTTATTTTTCCTTGCCCACATTTTGACGCATATGGTTTTTACATATCTGCTCCCGGAAGTGCGCAACGACCCCCAACTTTTTTTTTTCAAACGTAAGGGTATATCAAGTGACACCTCATTTGAAAGGCCAATTTGTAAGGAATACAACCCACTATTTATTTCTTGAATATTGTTATGAGACCTCGTAATGGAGAGACAAATGCACTTTTCTTCTTAATGTGTTTATTACTCAAAATACTCGATTTTATATTGTATTGATGTATAAGTACTAACGAAGTGTTAACAATAATGGAATTCGAAGGAATGAATTAAATGTTATAATCGTAATTCAGTGTCTTGTCGAGAGTGATGGTTTATATATATTTTGAATGAGTGATAAGCGGTGTGAAAATGTAAGTGTTCGCGCGACCAAATTCTCTGTTTACAAGTTTATAGTTCAAGTTGACATAATTGTTGATATTACACATTTTTATAAATATAAGACAAAGAATTTTGGTTTGTGTCGGGGTTGGTTGCCCTTTTGTTTTCGGAGAATGAAGATAATAAATAAAATCAAATAATAAGCTTACATTTCCATTCTATGATAAAATTCTTATAACTAAAGGTTGATGTTCTACAGTGTGGAAATTACTTATGGAATAAATTCAGAATTTCAAAACTAATAACATTTGCTGAAAACGCTGAAACAGGTCGATTTTTGTTTTTAATAATGCTTATTTTAAGTTACTTCACTTGTTCATGACGTCATCCATTTTTGAGCTATGACGTCATCACCAATTTTTTTAAATGACAACCCCCACTTTTTTCTTTTTTTTCTGATAGACCTTCTTACTACCTAAACGATTAATGAAAAAAATTGGTACCTTACATAACAATTTTTTTGAGAAAATAACAAATTTTATTTCAAAAATTTAATTTAATTTTTAATGTATTTATTTTTTTTCTATGTGGTTATTTAAAATCGAGGGTTTACTTTGATAGACCAAACAATTTAGAAGATTTATGACAGAGAATTCGCGCTGAAATGGAACAAATCAGCCCTGACATTATTGAGCGCGGTGTACAGTGCCAAAAGTTGGCGGGGGATAATTTCAACATTTGCGTTACATTTTATTGTTAACCTTAGATGTTTGTTTGTTTCTGTTTAAGGTCAATTAAAATTTTTACATTAAAAATTTAATTTAATTTTTGAAGTAAAATTTGTCATTTTCTCAAAAAAATTGTTATCTAAGGTACCAATTTTTTTCATTAATCGTTTAGGTAGTAGTCAGGTCTATCAGAAAAAGAAAAAAAAGTCAGTGTTGTGATTTAAAAAAAATGGTGATGACGTCATAGCTCAAAAATGGATGACGTCATGAACAAGTGAAGCAACTTAAATAAGCACCATGAGAAATAAAAATCGACCTATTTCAGCGTTTTTGACAAATGTCATTAGTTTTCGAATTACTGAATTTATTCGATAAGTGGTTTCCACACTGTATAACAATATTTTCAAAGCCTACGTGCTAATGGGCACCGTTTCTCTCTTGGCAAATTACAAATCGATAGTAACATGCATCCCTTAGGTTTTGTAACATTTCCGGTGTGATTTGGCTAATTTTATGATTCATGCCTAAACGTTGCTTTAGGGCTTCAATATTCTTCGGTTTTAGGCATGAAGTTAGGCAAATCACACCGGAAATGTTACAAAACCTAAGGGATCCAGGTTACTATCGATTTGCAATTTGCCAACAAACAAACGGTGGCCATTTTGAACATTTTTTGTATTAAATAATGTTAAACTTATAAAATTGGTTTTTATTTTTTAGAATGTAGGCTTTGAAAATATCTACAAAACAAATAGTGCGTTGTATTCCTTGCGAAGTGTTCTTTGAAACGAGGTGTCACTTAACATACCCTTCCATTTGAAAAAGAAAAGTTGGAGGTGGTTGCGCACTTCCGGGAGCAGATATGCAAAAACCATATGCGTCAAAATGTGAGCAAGGAAAAATAAAAATCGGGATTTTTTACAAAAATTGCCTATTTTCAAGTTATGAATTTTATTCCAGTTAAAGTTTCCACCATGTAGGTATATGTACAATCCGAACGGACCTATTCTGTAAATGAATTTAGTCGTATCCCACCTCCACCCGGCGGCACGGCAATTTTGCCGGAGTACATACACTATTACGGATAATACTATCAAGTAATAGTGCAGTGCTTATCAACATAATTACCGGCGTCTCGCCTCCACATTTTGACTTTTTTGTGTTTTATGTTCTGTGTCAATGTTAAGGAATTTCCTCACAATGTGACATGAGTATAATAATATACCTTTTTGAATTTCAACCACCAATGTGTTCTCTAAGTCCAAAATTTTTAAATTTTTAAAAAGAGATTGTGGTACTATTCCTGTTGCTGAAATTATAAATGGTAAAATCGAAATTTTTTCTAAACACCAAAGATTTCTCATAGCAACGGATAGTTCTAAATATTTATTAATTTTTGTATTATATGTCTGTGTTATATTGTGTGAATTTGGAACAGCTATATCTAAAAGATATGCTTGCTTTTGTCGTTTATTTAAAATAATTATGTCTGGTCTGTTATGCTGAATGTGAATGTCAGTTAAAACTGTGCGATCAAAATATAATTTGTAATTGTCATTTTCTAAACAACTTTCTGGTTTATAAATGTAATGTGGTTGTGTATCCTTTAATAAATTGAATTTAACTGCTAAATTCATGTGTATAATTTTTGCGAATATATCATGACGTTTCTTATATTCGCTTTGAGCCAAAACGGTGCAAGAAGAAATGATGTGTTCAATGGTTTCCCCTTCAGTTCCGCAAATCCTACATTTATCGATGATCGATTGTAAACCGCATATGTGTTTTTTATAATTTCTTGTATTTATAACACGATCTTGTATTGCAAATATAAAACCCTCAGTCTCAGGATGAATATTTGATTTTTTAAGCCATGCATGAGAAGCTTGAATATTAATTTCTGGCTGTTCTAGCTCTTTAAAATATCTCCCATGTAAAGACTTTTGTTTTATATTTGCTATAGTGTCAGGTATATTATTAATCAAATATTCTCTCTGGGCATTTAATTAATTAAATAATGTTATTTCGTGTATCGATTTCTGTGGATTTTAGTTGTTTATTCATGTACTCATAAATATCGACATTTAGACAATGTTGTCTAGTTACTTAATAAACCAAAATTTCATAAAATTTCGTTACGGAAGATTTTAATTTAAATAAAATATTCTAAAGCAAGAATTCTTGAAAAAAACGTTATATAAAATATAAAGTTTACATTGATAATAAATTTTATAACCACAAAATAAATGTAGAAGTTGCATCGATCTTAGGGGGTGTAGTTTACAATTACATAATGGTTATGAATGATCTAAAAGTTTCGTGATTCCTCTAGAAAGATTTAACACAACTTTCCGCTTGAGTATGTTATCAATACTACCACTTCTACTAAAGAACGACTTGGTAACACTTCATTCATTATTAATTTAATTGTGAAAACAATATTTCGTATAAAACATATATTTTCATCTAAAGAAAAGAAGTATGTACAAACAACATAAATGATAGATTGCTTTGTGGTAAGTATAAGTTTTCAAACTTTCATATTGGTATTGTTTCAGTATATGTCGACATTGCCAACTTTGCCAAAGAATGTCTCAAAGCTATAAAAGCTTTTAACTTTAAAGCACTAAAATTTTCAATTTTCAAACAACTTGGGTGCAATACTGGAAAATAAAACCCCAATTATCACTTTACTTCTTAACTATACAACATCCGTCTGAAGTATTCAGACGGATACTTATTATTTTTTCATACTTAACGATATATCAGTATGTACGAAAAAACCAAAGTGTTTTTCACCAGATAGGCCGCCTTCCTAGTGTGCAAGTCATAAGATCTGTTGGAATAACTTCGTTCTATAGCTTCATTATTTACCGGTCACGTTTCAGATAAACTTTGTTCTAATAACTTACAGCAACTGTAATAAAAGTGATCGGATACTTTACACAACAAAAAGAAATTAAACTGGTACGTTTCAAAAATTGAATAGGTACATAGTATTTTGAGATAAACTTATAAAACATTAGAAAAAATTATGAATGGAAAGTCAAAATAAAAAAGTGAGCAACTGGTTGTACAAATTTTCACCGTGCTAAAGAGATATTAGATAATATCTTTTCTATTGGATAATAAAGTTTATGTGTGGCCTACTTCTGGATTGGCAACTGTCCAATAGCGAGTTAATCTTCTTCGCTGCACGAGCCGTTTTCTCAAACATAAACCTATTTTCAGTAGTAAACTAGGCCTGTATAGGACAAATTAGTATTTTAACCAAAGTTTTTAACTACGAATATCATAAATATTACCCTATTTTAAAAAAAAATTTCCCTTTTTTATATCATAAAAATCACTCATACTTTTTATTCTTTCGTTTTTTATTTTTAACTGCCTACATAGGACAAATTAATACTTTTAATTAATACCCCTGTTTCTTAAGTTTCATAAAAATCTCATAAAATCAATTCAAAGTCGAAGGCTAATTATTGTCAGGACAAATTGATATTTTAACCTATTTTTAGCAGTTAAATGCCCATTTTTAATCATCATAAAAGTCAGCCATATCTTTCATCGTTGTGGTGCTACAACCTCTAAGACCCCTCCAATTCGCTACTCCCAAGATGCAACTTAAGTTGTTAATTAATTTGGATTTCCGCATTTAATAATTAAAAAAACACTCAAGTGTTTTTACATCAACTTAACAAAACAGGTAGACGGCTAATCTCCACGCAGATGATGATGCGAGCACACATATCGGTGTTCATTTAAATTTCCGGTCAAAGTTGGCGTTGAAGAGTCGATTGTGAACACACCACTCGTGTAAGAACGTAAGATCTAAACAGCTAATCGTGATCCGTAATTGGTAGTGCGTTCACAATCGATTCTTAAACGTCAACTTTGACCGAAAATTTAAATGAACACCAGATACGTACAGTCATGTTCAGATAAATCTGGGACAATTTTATTTTTCGAGGGTAATATGGGCTGAACATTGAACAATATTTCCATGGATTTTTTGCTGCCAGAACAATTAGCAGATTTCATTTATTTGTCAAAGTTGACAAGTGATTATACTTTTCAAAGCAATTTTACTGCAAAATGCCTAATGAGTAATGACAATAAAATAACAATCATTGAATTGTTAATTTTTGCCAAAATATATTTTTTAATAAAATGTTAATTAATAATTAACTGCTTGAAGTCACATTTAAAACCCAAAAAAAAGTTGTTTCAGATTCCTTCCAAGTCGGGGGTCTTGTAGGGAAAAATCTCAGGATTCTCGAAAAAATAAAATAAAAAATATAGGGGGGGTCTTTACAAAAATATACCGTGTATCAACCACCAAACCTGGCCATAGGCACATTACACATATTAAAATAATATATGAGTTGCTATGAAACATATTATTGTTTCGTCAAATTTGTTCAATAATTGAGCATAATACTGCCCTGTGATCGTTCTTCCCTTTTCCAAATTTCAAAAATACCTATTTCTACTTTCTACGTTACCTACATCAAAAGTTTCCTGATGGCATTGTTTGTACGGATGATAATTATAGCTGTCAATATGACATTACACAATAATATATTTCATAGCAACTCATATTTTATTTTAATATGTGTAATGTACCTATGGCCAGGTTTGGTGGTTGATACCCGGTATAGGTCTGAAGGTTCAAACTTTTCATCATGTTTTCTTCAAATAAAAAATATAAATAGTTGACATTCATTTTGAAATATGGTGAGGGTGATTATGTAAAATATTAAAATATAAATGAAAAGACATTTCTTGAAAAAACAGCTTTATCTTGAAAAAATAAAAGTTTTATTTTTCCAATTTTTGTTCAAAAGGGAAGTACAACATAGCTAGAATATTGATCAGGTACTTTTGAACAAATATTGGCAACTTTGATATTTTTTTCAAAGTGACAGCAATTTTTTTTTTACATTTTTACTTGATCAATAGAATGTCCCCTACTAAGCCCTAAAGTCGGAATACGATAATTTTAAGACACCCTGTATGATAAGAAAAGATCGACTGCTTAAAATGAGTCTTGAGGAATTTATAAAACTTATAAATGTTATTTATGAAAAGTGGATGAAAATTAAAATCGATTGCTATACAGAATAGCCCACAACTGCCTCCCCAGTGGAAATGTGCTAGTGGTAACAGCAATGAGAATGGCATAAATGCAGAAAAAAAAGGTCTTTTGTTCTTCGTTTGGTAGATATAGAGGTTTCAAAGTGACCAATCCCAGAAGCTCTCACTCAGGCGTAGTGCTTACAGTAAAAACGTTGCTAAGGAGTGAAAAATAATTCAAGTGTACATTTTTTTGGTGAACGAACCTTTTGATGCTGATAACTGTTTGATTAGGTTCGCTGACACTGACGTATTTTGTTCCCGCAGTCCTCCGGAGCGAGGTATTTCGTGATTGGTAACTTTCAAACGTTCTTATCTCCCAAACGCAGAAAGTAAGAATTTTTTTGCAAAGGAATTTTAGGTTTAGAATTGACTATATTATATGCATGTTTCCGAATGGGCAGGCAGTTGTGGGCCATCCTGTATAGAAAACTATTCTAAATATAAAAAATTATTTCAACGAAAGTGGTTTAATTAAAAAATAACCAAATCTGGAAAATTTAATTAAAGAAGAATATGAACAAACAGATGATACAGATCTGATACTCAGAGTTCACCGAAGTTTCACAAGGGGATCTTTAGATCCCGGAGTCAAAGACGAGATCTCATTAGTAAAACCGTTAAAGAATTAAGAATGATTGCTAAAGAAAAAAATATCAAAGGTTAATGAGCAGGCTGTTTATTATAAAATGAGATTATTCGAATATGAAGAAGAATCGGATGAACAATAAAAAAGAAAACATCTTTTAAGCAAGGAAATGCCTCTCCATAGAAAACAGTACCGACAGCAAAAGAGACTCCAAGATAACTAAAATAAATTTTCCTGTAGGTTACATAAAGTTTTCAATTTCACCAATCCCAACAGCTCGTCCTCAGGTATTACTAAAAAATCTAACAGATTGCTAGACAGCAAAAATAATTATTGATATAGATCGCAACAATCAGCGAAAAGTTTACTTGGAATTTTGACTTCGAAACCCCGGCAACGTAAAATTGCAGTCATCCCATCTTGATGGTGCTCAACTCTGATTGGTCAAATTTAGGATGTTCTTTCTCGATTATCGCTTGAGATAGGACTTTTTTTCTTTAAAATGCAGATTATCACATTTACCCAAATACTCCTTTTTTTTCTCTGGGGAGGCAGTTCTGGGACTCTCTGTATATCCTTTCCAATACATTACGTTTTTGGCATGGTTATAAAGTGTTACATTCCAGATTTTATTAATAATATTTACAATGGGAACCAGATTCATTAAAAATTATAAATCGTGGTTTTGGACACCCCTAACTAACATAATGACTGGAGAGCTTTTCCACAAATATGTGAAAAAGGAGAAATTTTAAAAAATCAGGGACGTACAAATTACTTTTTATCAAAACATTATTTATTTATTACGTACACCTAGTTACTCATCGAATATTGGGAATTGGGAACTGGGAATTTTGAGATCGTCAGGCTTGTACTCTTATGTGAAACACGTTGTAGGTAAAGTTGACTCAAGTTGCAAAAAACCACTTTTGCATTTGCAACAGCACTTTTGTAGCATTAGTCATTTGAAATTATTTTAAAACTGTACTTATATGGAAAATATTCAATCCAAACTATGATTTTCTGGCCCTTTTGTGCCTTTATTTGGTTCAAAAATATGAAAAAAATGCTGTTTCAAATGACAAGTGGTTTTTTGCAACTTGAGTGAACTATATACAGTATGGAAACTTTAACTGGAATAAAATTCGTAACTTGGACATGGGCGATTTTTGTAAAAAATACCGAAACAAGTCGATTTTTGTTTTTCCTTGCCTATATTTTGGTACAAACGAGTATGGTTTTTGCATATCTCCTCCCGGAAGTGCGCAACCACCCCTAACTTTTTTTTCAAAAGTGACACCTTGTTTGAAAGCCCACTTCGCAAGGAATACAACGCACTATTTGTTTCCTGAATATTTTCAAAGCCTACCCGCTCAAAAATGGATCACGTCATGAACAATTGAAGCAACTTAAAATAAGCATTATGGCAAAACAAAATTGACCTGTTTTAGCGTTTTCGACAAATGCCATTATCATTAGTTTTGAAATGACTGAATTTATTCCATAACTAGTTTCTACACAGTATAATTCAACTTTGAAGATAAAATTTAATGACTTGACATTGATAACCTGTTTAATAAAAGAATTTATCAAGATGGAAATGTGTTGTCCATTTTTATAGGATCATGAGACATCTTTGATCCTGGACCAACTATGTCAGGCTTTGCTGAATTCTTTATTTTTTTGATTGTTTATATGTATATTTTTTTCCAAATACAATCACCTGTTTTTTCACTAATACGAGTAAATATTCTTATTTTCAGTAGGTTTATCATAAACCGTTTTTCTAAATTTTAAATCAAAAAGAAATGAACCTAATTTATGTACCATTGTAGTTAAAATGTATTACTATAATGAATTTGTAATTTTTTCAAGGATGTCTTTTGCTTTGTAGTTCGTGCGGTTGCCTAAAAAATTTAATGTGCACCTCGGAGAAAAAGTGCATTTTGCCCTCGCCTGTTTTCAAGTCTCAGCTCTGCCTCGACTAGAAAACCCAGACTCGGACAAAAAAGATGCACTTTTTGGCCTTGATACACAAATAACTATTTAGTACAGGTCTCATATACGAGTATGTAAGACAAGTTTAGTCACGAGTCATTTTGAAGTATGTAATATGATTGATTAAGCAACAACTGTATAACGTCTTCGTCTTTATATTCGCATTTTTTTTATTGATGTAACCACGTAAATATCGTATCACCCCGAAAATTTGTAATCGGGTCAGCCTTGGAGATAAAACAGCAAATTAGTAATCAGAATTACTTAATTTGAAGACACGAGTAAATAAAATTACATAATTTAATTTGATATAAGTACTTAATACAGTGTGGAATAAAATGATTTACATCTACACAAATGTGTAAAATAATATTGTACGTGGAAAGGAAGTATAAATGATCTTATTAAACACTGGCATAATTCAATCCCAATATATAAAGACGCTCATGAAATATACGGTTTTGACGAAGATTTGGTGGAATTTTATCTAATATATAACTGCGAAATATTCTATTGGAGACTGAATCCATTGAAACGAAATGGTAGATTTATTCACACTAGAAAAATTTCTACAGTTTCACCACTTGGCCAAATTTATTCGGCAAAGGTTCTCCTGGCCCATAACTGTGAAGAAATTCTAAGGCAAAAAGCACGAAACATTCCAGTTGGTGGAATAACATTACTCGACAGACGTTACTTTGATTATTTTGGGCATTGCAAAAAATATAAGATCATTTTTACCATGTCGCTTATTTCATAGAATACTTATAATCGTATAGTTTATAGGAATTTATATTATTACATAATATCTTTTATTGTACATCTTATCATGTATACAGGCTGTAACAGAAATAAGTACATTAGTCGTCATATTTATACAGTGTGGAATAAAATGATTTACATCTAGTTACCTTTGGAATTTTTGCACATGTAAATTTTCCTGTACCGCTCTACTTTTTTTTTGAAGTGCCGAACTATTAGTTCTGTCAATAAATGTCATCAATCGAATTGACAATTGTTACAATTTACTAAATTGAATTAACAAACGTTGGTGGCCACTTTCAACACTAGCTGTGACTTGCTTTTGTTAGCTCCTTTTTAATTTCAATCTCTACTTTGCATTCATATCATCCCTTCGCAATAAATCACATTTGGAATTTTGGAATATTTTGAGGTTAGGCTTTCTTTTTCTTGTAGAGCGGCATTTCGTATTTTTACAAGGGTAATGCAAAGGTAACTAGATGTAAATCATTTTATTCCACACTGTATTTTCTACATGTACAACGTAAAAATAGTAGCTTTTACTTAACTGATTTCTTAAGGTTAATTTTAATTTTTCGTTAAATTCTTGGTAGATATTTGATTGTAGCTTACACCACCCGACACGTTTACATAAAAGATCAACAAAAAACTTCCTATCTTCACCTTCTGTTTTGAGACAATCCTTTATAATTTTATAATAAATGAACTAGCAGTGATCCTAAGAATTTGTGTTTAATGATAAAACATTATTTAATTTTATCACTTTTGCCATTTTTTCTATCTAACTGTCGGTGCAGGTCAATAACGAGCATTTCCAAGGCAGACTTGATTACAAATTTTCTTGATCGCACTATACTTAAAGCAAATGATTTTTGGCTCCAAAGCACACGCTTTAGCAATGTAGGTCAGACAATGCTTTATGTACCTGGTTTCTGAAACGAATAGGAACTTCTAAATAAAAGCTTAGTTTTATGAACTAGAAATGTGTGCTCTTAAATTTATTACCACCATTTGCGGCCTGTAGTAAATGTGAAGACGCCACGATGATAAGCTAGAATATGCATTTTTATACTCGGAAGTATTGCACGTATTGATTTTTCTTTTAAAACAAATAATTAATTTAAGCGAAATAATTACAATCGATCATTAGACTGTAATCGCATTTGACCATTAAATCTAGTGTTTATCAAATTTGCACTTGTAACAGACGTGCACCGAGATTAGCAAGTACAAAGTTAGTTTTACGACAAGCACGAGGGAACAAAGTTTAGTTTTAATATTGCATGATTCTATTATAATGACGTCATATTGTAACCTGGCAACGTGACGTCAGTGAAAATTAATACTTTGAACGGGTAGCCTCATTTGAATAAAGTTTGAGTTAGGTGTTTTAATCTTTTGACAGCAACAGATGATTTTTTTTCGCTAAATTGCTTCCACAGTGCTGAAGTTTACGTTGTTTGAGAACGGCGTCGGGTACGAACATTCCGGAACCGAAGCTTCGCCAGACGGGGTACATTTTCTCTCAAATTCGAAATAACACTCCGAAATATAAATTTCCATACAACTTTGAAAATATTTGTTTTTCATTTGTCTTTTTGCACCCAGTCAGCTTCCGTTCCTTTGGTGTGACACGTTCTCTCTTTATTTCTGGATAACCAGTAAATTACTGTTGCAATAAGGATTGTTCCTATTTCGGTAGATTAAGGGGGCAATATGGTTTTATTTATACTGCACCAACTCGAGCGGCATTAATAATGGCCTCTCAACCTCGAAATCAATATGGTCTCGAGTGCTCGGCAAGAAATTACACAAATAAAGTATCAATCACGGTCGTAAAGATAATTTGCTGGCTCGGGTAATTGCGAAATGAATCAAGCAAACCGGATGAATTTTCAGCCTTTCAGTTTTTTAGTCGCAACAACTGAGGCATTTCAGCGTTGCTGAGGGAGCTTTGATAACACTAACGTGCTACCCCTATTCCACTGAAGGTCGGATGCTCTTCTCCCCATTTGCAAAACTGTTGCTCGCTCTACACACACTACAAACCTAGACGCGTCATTAATCTTTGCATACTTCTCCTTTTTCAAATCTACCTAATTTATGACACGTCGCGTCAAATAATCAAGCTCAGACGGCTCAGAGAGTCTTAAGATTATTATTATACGATGAATAATTCACTCCCAATAGTCGGATAAATCAGACCCCAAACACCCCGGGGCCAAATTAAAATTACAAATCTGCATAAATTTCAGTGGTTGCAAATGTAAACGAGGCGACCTTGTATCGGGGTCTACTTATTAGACAGGCAAACATTGTTAAGGTCATTTTATTCTGGCCACAACTCTCCGAGGAATGAAGCAGTACATTGGAAATTGTATTTGGTTTAGTCATTTCACAATGGCTTAATGTAAATAAAAAATATATTACGAGCCGCATTTATTGCAATCGAACGGAAATAGGAAATTAATGGAAGAGGGCTTGTCCGACTTATAAACCTAGGGAAAAAAAACAAAATGAAATTACTTCGTGCTGTTTAAATGATGAAATCGATATCGATCCATCAGACTTTCTTCTAATAGGAATTTAATAATCAAGTATACCGTGTTTTCGCCAAAACCGGAGATTCTTCTCGGTTAATTGAATTTTTCTTAGCTTTAGCATTTATGAATGAAAGCCAACGGGTCCAGCTAAATTAGTTCCTAAGAACACATTCTCATCAATGCATTCGTTTATATCATAAATTTATAAACTGACTTATTATTAGTATCTGATGATGGAGCATTTCGGCAACTCCATTTACCCACTTCACTGTACTTTACTGCCATGATTGATAAAAGACCTGGACCGACGCCAAACAGATATGTAAATCAACGGTCAAACATCACCCAGGTTTCACAGCAAACCCCATATATTTTTGCCTATCATTTCAACCAATCTAAGTAGACGACTACTGTGTCAAGCAACAAAGTGTACAAGTTTCAGTTTAATTTTATGCATTGTGACATCAGAGTGCACCAGTTACAATTACCTCAACTCCACGTTAAGTCGAAATTGACGTTTAATGAAACTTGAGAGGTTTCAATTCGTATTTCAAACAATGCGCCGTCGAGTTCGAGAACTTTGTTTACTGTAAGAGTGAAGGACCTTTTATATGAAGATAAAGCGATAAGACTAAATCGACTTTGGAGTTTGACTTAATAAAGCATGGAACCCATGGAAAAATAATAAAGTTAACATCCATTAGTTAAAAACTGACGTGAGTCGTTGGCACAGGTTTTTCGAGAATCCCAAAAGCTCTTTTTGCATGTTGCGTTGTAATTACTAATTAGTGTTAGACCGATGACAAAGCGCCTTATTTAAACGCGACACTTCTGTGAAATATGCATACAGAGTGA
This sequence comes from Tenebrio molitor, assembly GCF_963966145.1. Classification (NCBI taxonomy): domain Eukaryota; kingdom Metazoa; phylum Arthropoda; class Insecta; order Coleoptera; family Tenebrionidae; genus Tenebrio; species Tenebrio molitor. The sequence goes on along the minus strand of NC_091048.1, from coordinate 17,758,766 downwards.
TGATTTAACGTCGAGTAATAGGGCTTACACACAAAAACACGTTTAATCACGGAACGATTTTTTTAAATTTCTTGTTCCTCTTTCGAAATACATCTGTTTTACAAACAATACAATTACAAAATGTTCCGCAACAGTATGTTCTCTTCTTTCTTTATTTAAAAAGCAATAACTACCTACATGATGCCACACCTTTAAAGTATTTGTTTTTAACACATTACATTATGTAGTATTAAAGGAATTTACTTCATTATATTAACATGTCAGCCTAAGGGTACATAGGATCTCACTAAACTAACAAATCTTGCAGTGATTTTAATAGTTTGAGAGTTGTCTTATACCACAAATTAATAGTTATTTGTATCACGAGGCGATAGCCGAGGCTTGCAAATCCGAGTACTCGCAAAACCATTTCTGGACGTGTGACACAATTTTTAGTGCCGACTTTTGCAGATATGTATTTGTTAAATGAAAGTTAAAGCACTTGTTTTAATAATTGGTATTAGGGACATTTATTAAATTTAATTCATTTGTTTTTTCTGATATTTTCCTCAACCATTTGGCATAATGGATACACCAATCCATATTCAAGAAGTCGCTCAAAACGTAATCAACCCCGCATTGCCTAAAAATCGTCAAATCGATGTTGGAAGGAATATGAGTTTTTGATAACGTGGTTTCTATAAACAGCCATGGACAGAATTGACATTGACACTTGCCAACCGAAACTGCTGACAACTCAAAATCCCTACTTTTTGCCGAACTAGGCCCGCAAGACATGTGTTTATGGACGATTTCGAGATCTACAAATTACCAAATTCCGGCCGAAGACACGAAAAAAAATATATGAAATTTAGGTTCAAATTGATCGTATCAGTATCAGTACACAGTAGAACAGAAAAGCTCCTCTCTCCTAACATTTGAACCACGCAAGATATAGGCAACAAAACTGAATCAAATAATATAATATAATAATAATAATAAAAAATTGAAAAATGAATCTGTAAAGATAGTACTGTCAATTTTGTAATTTCAATTAGCAGAAGAGGTTATGTGATACATCGTTTGAAACTAAACGCTGTTCAAAAATCAAAAAACCATTGTGGTGCAAATAACACACATTTTTCATGACATTTCCAATTACTTATCGCAGTGACAGATAAGTCATTTGCACCACAATGGTTTTTTGATTTTTGAACAGCGTTTAGACACCAGGTTTTATCCGATGTCTCCATCTTGCCCAGTTCAAAACGGAAGGGAGACTATTTATGTTCACAGTGCATGTATATGGTGGATGCGCCGGGAAAACATATTTTTTCAGAATTTAGAAGTTCCTATTGTTAACATTGGGTGATATTCATAAAAATTAGTATCTACTTATGAGCAAATACTTATAAGCATCAGTATTTAGTTAAAAGTATCAGTTCAATCTAAAAGTATATAATGTATTTGAATCATCATATCAGTTCTTTGATTTTTTGGTATGACGCGCATAGCCTAGTTTAGTCAATTGACTTATACGAGTAAGTCTAATGAATAGCAGACTTGTGATTTTATAAGGATATGCTTATTTTTGTGAGTAACTTCTCTATTTTAGTAGGTATTTTATGAATATAGACAGTTGTAGAAACTTATCTCTCTATGATTTTCTAAGCATATGCTGATGCTACATTAAGTACTACATCTCCTTAAATTCTGGAAAATTATTTACTTACATTTTATTAATTACAAGTATGTTCTATTTTTTATGAATATCACCCTTTACTTTACTTAAAATTTATGAAAGTATTTTTTCTACTTCTGCTAAATAATGTATTATAAGTACTACCTCAAATAAATTGAGTGTGGTTTACATTTTGTTTTTAAGATAGACTCACGAAAAGAAGTCACATGGTGCAAGATTCAGAAATCTGGCCGGCCAGTTTATGGTACCACCACGGCCAATCCAGCGATTTGGAAATGGCTTGGACATTACACCAAAATCTCTTGATCTTCATGTGCAACTTCTTCAATTGAGGGCCAACCTCATTTATCAAAATGTCTAAATATGTTTGTGAATTTAAATTTCCTACTGTAATTATTTGATTATTAAATATACCAGCCCAAAAATTAATTTTCTGAGGGTATTGCGTTCTTGTAGTTAAATTTATTCGCGGATTTTCTTGAGACAAATATCGAGTGTTCTGGTTGTTTGGGTCATTATTTAACGTAAATGTAGAAATGTACATTCATCGGTAATAATAGAAGACAAAAAGTTTTTGTCTTTGTTTGCCATTTCCTGCATTTCTTAGCAAAAAGTAATTCTACTATCTACGTCTACGTCAAAAATTTTCAGATGGCATTGTACCAGTTTGTACGGATGATAATTATAACTGTCAATACAATATTAAACAAATATATTTCATAGCAACTGATATTTTTTTTTAAATATCTGTAATTCTAAATGTGCCTAAATGGACAGATTTGGTGGTTGATACCCGGCATATCAAAAAATTGATCGTCAATAAAAAATGCTGTAAGGAAAAACTCGTCCTTGAAAGACGTCTGGTTTGCAAGAAAAAAGAAAAAACTGTGTTAAACGTAGCTGCAGATGCAAAAACGTGGAAGCATATGAAACAAATGCGCACTATCGTCGAATTTTGGTCACCCCTCTTCGCACAAATACAGGTGGAATTGAGGTTTATTGTTATGTTTTATTGTTATTTATTTATTGCAATAGTATATTTCAAACCAAGGTAAGAAAGTGCTTTCTTGCAGACCGCGTGCAAAGATTATAAACCGAGCCGTAGGCGAGATTTGTAAGTGCCTAAGTAGTCCAGTCAATATAAACATAAAAAAGGGTCCGACCTTGCAAAAGGTCATGTAGTTCTGATTTTTTAATATGTTGTTTGGATCTCAGCCAAGAGTAAAACACCAAATTTGCAACTTCGAAAGACCTGTGCGCGCTGCGTGGTAGCCGAAGAACAGCAACATTTTCGCACCATTTTCAGTTTTTGCTCAATATCTCTTAAGATATGAGTCTAACAGAAGAAGTTGAAGTTATCTTTTTTAAACTACATTAAATTCACTTCAGTTTGAGGCCTAAGCAAACTTTGTGCGTCCAGCAGTTTCCGAGATATAGTTCTTCAAAAATTGGGTATTTTTTCCAAGAAGTGAAAATTTTTTGTTTACGTCTCTTATTTTATTAAATATCGTCAAAAATACTCGCCCCATGAGAAAAGTCATGGGCAATGAACTTGAAGTGTATTTATTTAGCTTTCGATTGAGATCTGACGGGCAGCTACACGTCCAATGCTTCTCTCAAAAGTGGCATATAACCGAAAACCTCGAAAGATGGAATTTGGGAAAAATAAATGAAAATAAGTTTTCAGCGCATCAAACATCACGTATAGGGCCTAAACCGATCAAATAAGTTATTTTAACGTAATTTAGTATGTGTGGTTAACAACTTGAAGAGAGTCTGTGAAGTTGGTGGAGAAATACTGCCCTCAGCGCCAAACTTGTTCTGGTTCTGATTGTATCGAACACCCCAAGTATGCTCCTTTGGAACGGGTTCATGGAGCAGGTGACAAGTGGTCTTGATTTTGATCGACCAAAAATTATTTTCCTCTCATTCATTGGCGCGCTTTAATTTGATCTCCGGTGGATACATGTCCTGGCATATACAAGTATGTTTATCATGAACCCCATTTTTACTGTCCACTGTGCTAGCTCACTGCTGGAGATTCCACGCACATGTGCCAATCCACCGTAGCTTTTCATAAACCACATCAGCAATCAAATCTGACCATAGGCCGAGCCAAAATTTATCGGATCGGCGGATTGTAAAATTTTGTTCTATGAATATCTTAAACTCAGTTGGATCCATCCGCTGTTCTAGAGGCCATCATATCTTGCAAATATAAGTGGGCACTCTTTGTGAAGAAATAGTGACCAACTGAGTGAAAACAAGGTAGCATTTTATCGATAGTATACAGGTGAAGGTTCTTAATCACCCTGACGCTCTGCCTGGATGAATAGTTTTACGGGAGTAAACATGTGAAAATATTGGTCCCACAGCTTTGATTACCTTCCAAATTATGCAATGCAGTTTTGAATTTGGCTCTTAGGCTTTGGTAAGTCCTATTTTCCTTTACAAACAAGATGGGAGACCTCTCACTCTCACGTAGCTTATTCTCAGTTTCGGCTCTTTCTTTCCCAGTCAAGTCTACCTCATCCAAAATAATGCGAGCCAAAATCAGATTACTCAAAATGTGTGCTCGTACAGCTCGTGAATAGGCATGACCATTCAGCATCTTGTCCAGGCCTGTGATCTGTATAAATAGTCATAAATAGCGCCTTCAAGCAACTCCCTGCCATTATTGCACCGATACAACCCCCATGAATGACATGAGGAGATGGAACTCTCCAAGCCTCACAACCACGCAGCTTAACTCAGAATGTTGGCCACCCTCAACAATATCTCTGGCCTTAAAGAACAGTGGTTGATCAAAAGTAACGAAGCAGGTTTTTGGAGCCATAAAAATCAAGACCACTTGTCACCTGCTTAATGAACCCGTTCCAAAGGAGCATACTTGGGTTAGTTGATGATTTTCCATACAATCAGAACAAGTCTGGCGCTGAGGGCAGTATTTCTCCACCGACTTCACAGACTCCCTTCAAGTTGTTAACCACACATACTAAATTACGTTAAAATAACTTATTTGATCGGTTTAGGCCCTATACGTGATGTTTGATGCGCTGAAAACTTGTTTTCATTTATTTTTTCCAAATTCCCTTTTTCGAGGTTTTCGGTTATATGCCACTTTTTAGAGAAGCATTGGACCTGCAGCTGCCCATCAGATCTCAGTTTAAAGCTAAATAAATACGCTTCCAGTTCATTGCCCTTGATTTTTCTCATGGGGCGAGTATTTTTGACGATATCTAATAAAAAAAGAGAAATAAACAAAAAAAATTCACTTCTTGGAAAAAATACCCAATTTTTGAAGAGCTGTATCTCGGAAACTGCTGGACGCACAACGTTTGCTTAGACCTCAAACTGAAGTGAATTTAATCTTGTTTAAAAAAGATAACGTCAACTTTTTCTGTTAGACTCATATCTTAAGAGATATTGAGCAAAAATTGAAAATAGTGCGAAAATGTTGTTGTTCTTCGGCTACCACGCAGCGCGCACAAGTCTTTCGAAGTTGCAAATTTGGTTGTTTACTCTTGGCTTAGGTCCAAAGAACATATTAAAAAATCAGAACTACATGACCTTTTGCAAGGTCGAATGTTTATATTGACTGGACTAAAGGTCTGCAAGGGCACTTTCTTAACAAGGTTTGAATACTATTTTTTTCCCTACCGGCACAACTTCGTTGAAAAAAGCCAAAAAAAGATGGTTATATTCCTGATTAAAACGAAAATTTTGAGAATTGAATAGTAGGCTGGGTTATTTGTTTAATTAACTTGTCATCGCATTTGAAGATTTGACGTTTGTTCGAAAATTTGAAATAAACAGGGTAAAGTAATCTACCTACCTAGCTTATCTGTTTATTTTCCAGGTTATATGATTGATCTACTAACTTGCTTTATTGAAGTGGCTTTCATTTATCAATACATAACTTATTTCACTTTTGACACTTTTGACATTTGTATTTTGGTACAGTTTTACCAAAAACATTTCATGATTACCTTTCTTACCTTAGCGAGAAAGTTGAATTTTCTCACCTCAAATATCCACAGCCTACATTTCTAACCGGTAGGGAAAAACAATTTTTTAATACAGGCCGATTCACGTAGCCCGTTCGTTAAAAACTTTCTGATTTCCCAAAATCCTATGAATATGAAAATTTGTAGCCGACTATAATGGACTGCTCCAAGTTCAAATAAAATATTTTTTTGTTCGACACTGTCTGAATTTGAGAATTTTCTCCTATGTGAACGGATTTTGATAAATGTCACAACTGTCAAAACGAAACGTCAAGTTGATTTTAAAGATTTTAAGCGATTTGGAGCCTTTAAGGGACTCGTCGAACAAAAAAACGTTGTATTCAACTCGTTCGTGTGTAAATTAGACCTTTTTTTGGCACTCGTGGGCCTTTAAAACGCTCGTTTCACTCGCGTTTTAAAATGGCCCACGCGTGCCAAAAAAGGCCCAATTTACACACAAACTCGTCAAGTAAACTACTATTCAAAATGACGACACTTCCGGAAATACGGGAAATCGACTTCATCTTTGTTGGCCGTGTCTTAAATTACCAACTTCCAAAAAAATATGCAGGCCATTCATTACTTGCAGTTGAATTTTCTCACCTCAAATGAGGTATCCACAGCCTACATTTCTAACCGGTAGGGAAAAAAATGTATTTCCTTTTTCAACAATATTGAAATTTCTGCCATTATTGTTTAATAAAATATTTTTTGTTCGACACTGTCAGAATTTTCTCCTATGTGAATGGATTTTGATAATTGTCACAACTTGTCAAAACGAAACGGCAAGCTAATTTTAAAGGTTTTAAGTGATTTGGAGCCTTTAAGAGGCTCGTCGAACAAAAAAACGTTGTATTCAACTCGTTCGTGTGTAAATTGGGCCTTTTTTTGCTGGTGGGCCTTTAAAACGCTCGTTTGACTCGCGTTTTAAAATGGCCCACTCGTGCCAAAAAAGGCCCAATTTACACACAAGCTCGTCAAATAAACTACTATTCAATAAATTTATACAATTTTACTTTTCTAATAAAGTGCTCCCACTTTTGACAAATTTTAAGGGGTGTACAAATGTTGCTTGGCAACGTTTCATCAATTGTTTCAAAAGAGGACTGTTCAAATACCTTCAAAACGTAGATCAAATTTTTAACAACAAAATCTAATTTGTTCGTTGGATCAGACGAGTGATTTAGTTAATTGTTTGTGTAGACATCTATTTTTTTATCTTTAACAATCTAATAATAATTGGGCTGAATTTTCAACAAAGGAAACATGTGTTAAAATTACATTTTTTTACTTGAGGTAATTTTACTATTACTAGTTGAATCTTCACGGTGTAACATATCTGCATTATAAATTTCATAAAAATCCATTGACAACCGAGATATTAGACTGGAAAGTCTTAAGTGGAGCACCTGTATATGTACAGGGTGTTTCTGAAATACGTGTGTTAATTTTAACCAGTGAAAGAACTCGCCAATTTATGAAACTTTTCTTTATAACATTTTGTAAAATTCGTAAAAGTATTCCAAGATTTTTTGCCCCACAATTTTTACCAAACGAGTCGTTTTGTATGATTAAGTAGTTTCTATTTTTTGTAACCATGAGAATCTAAATTTTGATTATTTATTTTTTTCTATAACAATGGAACTTTTTAACAAAGCTCTGCTTCTATCACAACAGAAAATGTTCGCCGTTACCCATAGGCGGGTATACACTTTGATGGTTAATTTATTCCAAATTTTAAATCAATTTGTATTGCTTTTTCGTAAAAATGTTATAGAGAAAAGTTCTATGATTTGGCGCGTCCTTTCACTGGTTAAAATTAACACACGTATTTCAGAAACATCCTGTATATGCGTAACATAACACATAATGCTGGCCACGGGCGTGAGTAATGACTCATTGTTCCATGGATTATGGCCAATCGCAAAATTGCATTCGTAAATCATGGCATAAAGAACATAAACTGCGAAGTTGCAAATATGGCACAATGTACCTACATATGTCATAATTATTTTGAAATATAATTCACGAGTCTGTATAGGTACATTTTCTTCAGATAATTACAACAGTCACTTTCGTACGGTACAGCAATTTTTTTCTCGTAAGTAAGGATAGATGAATATTATAATACTACTACTAATTCAAAATTAAGAAAACGATTTGACATCATCTAATTTCCTTCAAATTTGAATGAAATATATTTTATTAATAAATACACTATAAGTTTGTCTTACATATAGACAATTGCGAACAAGAACTAATTGATTAATAAATAATACACTGAAATGGAAATCTAAACCATTGTTAAAAGATTCTTTAGAAATCAACTTTTGTTTTAACGGTGAAAAGCAATGTTGTTAAATTCTATTGCTGCGCCATCCAGTTTGGTTAAGCTTTATATGTGCCATAAAAATTTTATAGGCCAGATCAAGCTGCTGAAAGGTTATACTTTACATTGTATTGATGAGTGAAAATTGCAAATACTCGTACATAATGTTTAGTCAAGATGTTAATCCAAAAATTGATATTGAAAACATAATCCATTTTTAAGATTTAGTTACAATATGTCATCAAAGAATAACAAAAAATATATTGCCATTTATTTACGTTTCTTTCAACCCATTACTTACCTTTTTAAATTTTGTCGGTTAATTTTGAACTATTTCTTCCTTGAATTTTCTGAAAATTCCTGTAAATACTCCGGATATTGCACTTATATAAATAAAAATTAGTTTGTTTGCACAAAATCACATAATTCATTTATCTTGCTTTGTTTAACGTCTCTAATGTAAATATACAACTACTTACCGTTCCAGAAAGGTAGCTATTAATAGAAATACTTAACAATATATCAAAGGCACTATGTTGCATAATGATAAATTTGTCTTTGCTACATATTCAAATTTTAATCTAATGTCAACGTTATACGCGAAAGGGACAAAGTTTTATTCCCGCCTTTTCTCATTACGTTAATTAACACAAAACAAGAAACCCAAAGTATTACCAAAAACGTGTGAATTATTATCTCGTAAAATTATCTTTAAAACTAACAAAAGCAGATTTTTCCTGCACTTACATTTAATTATTGCTAATGTTATTAGCACCGTTTAACAAAATATCTCCACTAAAAAATATTATTTATGATGTAAATTGGAAGCTCTGAAAAGTAAAAACAGTTAATTAATGACAACACCCTTTGTGCTTATATTTTGTTATCAATCGTTTGTTATTTTTTACTAGTAAGGAAAGTTAAAAAAAAGTTTTCCATATATAAAACAGCTCACCAAACATTGTCATCACCACCTCAAGTTTAAATTAATAATATTAATAAACAAAATTAAAATTATAATTGACAAAAACACAAAAAAAATCCCAATTAAAAAGATTGGATTGAATTAAAATTCCATAACAGAGACAATTTAAAACAACAATATGCTATATAAAATATTGAAAACACGATAAGCACCGCCGAAATTATTTAATCAAATTTCACCTAAGCTTTTGTTATTGTCAACAAAAAAACCTTCTGTTATAATACCTTGTCGAACCACGAAATATTATATTTGGTACGTAACCTTACGCAGCTATATTGAATTTGTGTTTTAATTGAAAATTCCATAATGGTTTTCCACGGTTTTGTTATAAATAATTCAATGGAAATAAATGAAATGTATTTTAGGTTGAAAGGAAAACGTGCAAATCCCTTTTTTCCTTTCAATCAATATCTTCGAATTTTTGGCCGTCAGATCCGATCTGAACGGTTTGTGTTTTTATGCGTGATTTATTTCAGTCTGAGTAAATAAACTTCGAAATTTAATTTAGTAAACGCTTTTCTCACAAAATGGACAATTTTAATCAACAAGGAATGCACTGAAACGATGCATGAAATTTTAAAATATGCTTGAAATTGCATTTCATGAAAATAATTTGGGTAGAAAAAGTTTGAGCGAAAAAACTTCACATCGGAAATTTTCGTGTAGCGGACGGTAATTTTATGCGACTTTTAAATGATGCAAACATCATCGTTCGAACATAACATAAAACAGATTACATTCAAATGCTCTTTCAATTAAAAAACAAAGAATATAATCAATATAATTTAGAGAACCACCCGGAAATTTAAATATTAAAATAACATTATTAAAAACGGTCATGTGTAATTAAACGAACTTGACAGGAGAAACGCTCTCCTCTTAAAAGGGTTGCAACTTGAAAAGCTTCGAGAATTAAGAAAGAGGGTGTCAAAGCGTCTATACGAAACTTTGAACTTTTCTCAGTCTTTTAAAGTGTGCAATTTGTATCCATCATTTCAAAATCGAAAAATACGTTAAAGCTTACCCACTGATCGATCTTTAATAACAACCCTCTCTGAACATTAATTTTTTTAAATGAATAACTTCGTTTCTTTCGCTTGAATTAAACTAAAAGGGTAATAATAATTTCTTAAAATGAACCGTACATTTTCAAGTAAATGAACACTTTTTAAATTACCTACTTTCTCGGTGACAAATGAAAAAAGAAATATGACACCCTTTTGGAGTATATACCGGATTGTAAGGGTTTCATTGCCTCTAAAGGAAAAACGATTCTCCCAAAGGAGGCTATATGTCAATCCTTATAAACATTTTCGAAAGCCAAGAGCTTTTGTTACTTTACTAGGGTTAACACTCTCAGAAAACCAAACCGCAATACTGTCACCTAAAAAAATTGTGCTAAATACTCTTGCAACAAAATTAATATATTTAAACCGCCAAGGATTAGGATACTGTGCACAATATAGTTTGGCTAAAGTTGAAAGCTCACATAATTTATCGCCGTAGCAATTAAGCAATAATTCGAAAGCTCGCGTGCAACTTTACTGGTTTGAAATTTATTACGGATACTTATTTAAAGCCACAATGTTCTCACTGTCCCTACATTAAATTTTTTTCACAAAATGGGTAGTTCAAATTTCAGTTGAAATTTACAACCGTCTTACACTTGTGGTAGAAGCTGTACTGTAAATCACGTTTAGAACTCTGTTTTATTGCATCTCTAATGGTCGGGGGTCTATTTAAAACCAACGAATTTATGTTGCAAATATCTTTTTGTAACACTAAAGCTTTGGATAAAAGCTAGCGAATACCTTTGTTTTATATTTTTCAGAAAACGATTGTTGTGGTGTTGTGGTTTTATTAATACAGTAAAGTAACTTCAAAACAACATTAAAAACTGCAGTTGCTTGTAAAACTGGCCGGATATAATTTTAGCCCAAATATGCAAACTTCAAAGTAATGGCGCAAACGAAATATCAAAAACTGCTTTCCTGTTAGACCAAAAAAACTTTATTCGCATTAAAGTTTATCGCTCGTTTTGTTTATATTTTTCTATTTAATGATGCGAGCTAAAACTTTTTAATAAAGTTAGAGTGCGAAGTTGCATTTCAACCTTTAACACAAGAGATTAACGAAGTTTAAAATTGGATGCCTTAAATTTTATGCAACCATCTAAACAAAAATGTAAAGTCCTTTGCTTACACACTTTGAAATAAATTCGTATCTGAAGTTTCTTTCTAAAGATTCTTTAAATATTTCACTAGTCTTTAATGTCTTTTTGGAAGTTGAAACCATTTTATCAAACAAGTTTTCAGTTCCTGACGTTACTTCTTATTTCATTCAAAAGTTTCATTCTGACGGCACGAATCGAACAATTGATTTCTAACGAAAACCCAAGAAAATTTCGTTGTCAACTTCAAGTTTGAATCTAAGAAAATTTACGAGACGCCTCTTATTTGCTAACGATAAGCTTATACAAAGATAAATCAAACTTTCCGTTTAATTAAAATGAATACTGGCCGAAAACTGACGCACAGCCTGAAAAATCTATAACTCACTGAAATAATGTTGTCAGAACTGACGAATAGTACAGATTAGAGGCGAAGAAAGGCCGCAAGCATAGTTTGGACACTTTGATCGATACCTGAGAATTATTCAACGTTTGATTCATTTCGATTCGCGTAGTTGGCAAAGTCTGTATATTCTGCGGATAACATTATTAGTTGATGTCAGCAGTAGAACTTGGCCACCCTCATCAAGCCTTTTAATACCCTATAGAACTTATCCCTTTCTAGTTATTTGCATCACGTCTCGCTTTTCAAATGCTTCAACAACGATAAAAACTTTATAACTTTGACAGTCATTAACAAAGTCTATACTTCGTTAATCCCTCAAGATTCTTAAAGCTTTGAACCAAAATTTAAGTTTTCTAACAGTGTTCTTCGACTTTACGTTTAAGGAGTATCAACTGTCATAAATAATGATATTTAGTTAATCTCACTGTAATAATGTTACTTCACGAAAGGCCATTATAAAAATGTCAAGGTATTTCCATGTATTAAACAGATCGAAATTGTCGATTGTTACACACGAATGTTATTTATTATCAACTGACAAATCTGCACGATATACTTAATATCAAACAATCATACATGGTGAAATTGCCTAATAACAATTCCGTTATATGTATTATTCACGAAAATTGACAAACTACCGGAAAAATACCACAATTAACAAATAAACAGTAGTGCCAATAAATACTTTCAATGAAACCTTGACACTTTTTCAACTCTTGCACCAAGAATATTTAAACTCTTTCAATTTGCAATTTATTGTAACTTGCATCTAGATAGTCTGTAATTTAAAATACCAATAAAAACTAATTTTTCCATCTTGTCTCATTCAATATGTGAAACTTTCAATTCAATTAGTCTCCATGTTCTGCATGGTTTGATATCATCTATTTAAGATTTAAACCAGCAGCACGCAACTAAAATTTACAACTGCACTAAGCACTACATTATTTCGTACGTAATAGTCAAACTACATACTAGGAGCTATTTTGTAAATACATTGTGTGCAACCGTACGCGAAATGCCTAAATCAGGCCGCGAAATTTAATTTCGCATCCGTTGCCTTGCCGACGGCCGTAAATGTAAAAGTCATTTTAATATTTATATTTTAATATCATAATTACTACATATTTATCTCCATATTTGCGGTGTAATCTACAAAAAAAAATCGAGCATGAACTCACTTATTAATTTTTCTTTTCTTGCAGTACAATCTCCAAATTTTAAGGCACTAGTCATTTCTACTTCCCTTGTTATTAGTACTTGAAGTTTCGATAATATTAGTAAAGTCTACAATGCTGTCCATTCTATCCGATGTACTTTCTGTAAAAATCCACGTAAAACTTTCCCAAAGCTCAAATCTTCGACATCTCTCATTGTCAAATTGGTGATTTCATTGCATCGAAAGCGATCACACTTAGTGATAAGTAAGACCTAACCTAAAATAATAATTTTTAATTCTTCCTCTAGCGAACTCAGAATTTTACCTATGTAGCCAGAAACTTTACATCAGGAGCAAATCTTATGTACTGTTCGCCCGGGACTGTGGTCAGATTAGATCTACATTGAGTTTGCCGCGATCTGCATCAATTTTGGAGGCGTCGTTATCAAAACGTAAATAGCAAACGATTACAACTTACAACTGTTTACTTATTAACACTGAAGGGCAATCTTGCGCTATTTTTGACATTTGTTTGACATCTGATCTGACATCCATGGACCCGCCCACAAGTCCCACAACGGGCGGCTCGTCTTTAACCACAGTCGAATCGGTTAAATATTGGATAATCATTTCGTTATTTCGCTTTTTTACAGGCTTTATCTTAATGAGGATTTTTTATTTATTAAATATTTCGTGTAATTGATAAATAAATCGTGACAAATACTTCAAATGATCTTACATTTGACCCGGTCGAGCCGCCTGTGGGACACTTCTATTCCTAGAACTTGAAGCACTTCTACTCCGCTCAGAAAAAAAAATGACAGTTTAACCATCTTTATGGAGATACACAAAGGCGCGATTTTCGACCGCTTGAAGATAAATATTATTATAGTAACATTAGTGAGATACCAGTGGTCAAACAATTGAAGCTTTGCTTTTAAAAGTTTACAAAATAGTAGTTTATTTGACGAGTTCTTGTGTAAATTGGTGTTTTTTGGCACGAATGGGCCAGTTTAAAACGCGAGTGAAACGAGCGTTTTAAGGGCCCACGAGTGCCAAAAAAGCCCAATTGACACACGAACGAGTTGAATACAACGTTTTTTTGTTCGACGAGCCCCTTAAAGGCTCCAAATCGCTTAAAATCTTTAAGATTAGCTTGATGTTTCGTTCTGACAAGTGGTGACACATTTATCAAAATCCATTCACATAGGAGAATATTCTCAAATTCTGACAGTGTCGAACAAAAAACATAGTTTTTGTCTCAATTCCTAATTTCATAGTGTTATATAAAGTTTAATTACAGAGAAATAATCGAAGGCAACTTTAAATATCCTACAAAAAAACTAATACAAAAATCTAAAAAAGAAGTTGGAATTATGCTGTTAGATTAGAGACCGTGTAAATCTCAACTGTTGTGTTAGGTCTTTCCTGTGAAAGTAGTTTTAAAGCTAGCCACAAAAAGCCTTTTTACAAGCTTGAAACGGAAACTTCTTTAACATGGAAAAGAACTAACAGGTATTAACAAACAACGATGCAGACACGAAAAATTCAAAACGCCTATAATCGTAATACGAGTAAACTCTTCTAAGTAATTCCAAAATCTTAATTCTTGCTAACTAAATAAAAATTTCAATTTATGTCTCCTATAATAACAACATCGGTGAGAATTATAATTAACAGATAATCGAAATTCTTCACGATAACATAGTTCAATTAATTAATAACTAATAATGAGTACTTACTCAGAAAAGTATAGTGATAATGAAACTTTACATTATTCGGTGTAGAAATGATTATTGTATTGTTTTCTTAATGGTAGTACCGTAAGAGCAAAAAAACATGCCGTCAATGACAGCTATGACAGTCCAGAATGCGCTTATGCACTGTAAGTTGCAAGGAAAAAAAATGCAATAATGCATGACGAATTTCTTAATCAAAGACACAGCACTTTCTTTTTCATAGCTATCCTTGATGGCTTTTTTTTTGCTCTTACGGTATATTATTCAACGAGTTAGTGTGTAAATTGGACTCTTTATGGGATGAGTAATCCACGAATGCTATAAAGAGCCCAATTTACACACGAACGAGTTGAATACGACGTTTTTTTGTTCGACGAGCCCCTAAAAGGCTCAAAATCGCTTAAAATCTTTAAAATTAGCTTGACGTTTCATTTTGACAAGTTGTGACATTTATCAAAATCCTTTCACACAGGAGAAAATTCTAAAATTCTAACAGTGTCGAACAAAAAATCCCTTTACGTATTCTTATTGCGTCATAATTTATTTAGTTTCGAATAATGGAAATATTTGGGTTTCATTTATACATATATATATATCAAAAAGAATAAATAGGCGGACGAGCAATTGAATATTCTTTTGTCGATTGATTTCTGATCGTTCGTTGTTTCGTCAACGAAAAATATTATTTGGAGGTATTTGTCGCAAATAAAGAGAAGAGTCTTTAAAAGGCTACCGACTTATACAGGGTGTTTTCGAAGTTGAGGCGTTCCTTGTAACACGAGGTACTATACGTTATTCTTAACAATTTTAGCCTAAATCTTCTTAGTAAAATGTTTGTATTAACCTTGGTATTAACGGAGATAACTGATTGTACAGTGAGCGGCAAAAGTATGGAATAAATTCATTAAATATTAAACAAAATTTTTTTCAAAAAAATCTTTGCATAGGTTAATTTTAGTTTATAAAAATACATATTTTAATACAAAATAAAATTCCAAGCAGTCATTTGTTTTCAAATTATGACGTCATCGATAGTTCTTTTAAATAGAAATCCCCTATTTTTTTTCTTGACTCTGAGAGCTCTTTTAATTGTCTAAATGCCAATATAAAAAATTTTTTACCTTAAGTAAGGAAATTTTTGAGAAAAAAAAAATAAATTTGGAAAAAATAATTTTTTTAACGAACAAAAACAAGTCAAAAACTGTTTTAGTAAGTACTTAAAATTATGGAATTAAATGTTCGAATTGCCATCCCCCAGCTTGTTAACAATAAGCAAGTTTATGAAGAAATTCCCCTGTTTTAGTTTTATGCCCGCATCCAATCAAAATTAAAATTTCTATACGTTATGTTTCTGTTAAATGAGTCATTTTCGAAAACGTTTTGTAAAACAAATAACACATACGAATGAAATTGACAATAACATTTGACTGTTTGATTTACCTACTTGATTTTTGACTTGTTTTTGTTCGTTATAAAATTTATTTTTTTGTTCGACACTGTCAAAATTTTAGAATTTTCTCCTGTGTGAACGGATTTTGATAAATTTGACAACTTGTCAAAACGAAACGTCAAGCTAATTTTAAAGATTTTTAGCGATTTGGAGCCTTTAAGGGGCTCGTCGAACAAAAAAACGTTGTATTCAACTCGTTTTTGTGTAATTTGGGCTTTTTTTGGCACTCGTGGACCTTTAAAACTCTCGTTGCACTCGAGTTTTAAACTGGTCCACTCATGCCAAAAAAAGCCAAAATTACACACGAACTCGTTAAATAAATAACTATTTTCTAACTTTTTTTTTTCTCAAAAATTTCCTTATGTAAGATAACAAAAATTTTATACTGTCATTTAGACCACGACCTTCTAAATAGTCGAGACGCAAACGCTTGGCTCTCTCCGGCCTGTTCATTTGAGCAAAATACCATTATGCACTTGTAAGCCGTTTGGCGCTAGCGAACGGGCGATTTGAGTTCGGAACCACGCGGTTTGAAACTTGGCTTTCTGTCATTGTGTTGTCACTTTGTCGGATAAAGACATGATTACTACATTTTAATGTAAATTTTCGGTTAGTTAAGCATATTAATTGCATAGATAATCGTTCCCAATATACATATTCTTAAATACAACGAAATTTATGGAGATGTGAGTATGAATTTAATTATTTCACGGAATTCAGTACTTGTTATAATACCCACAACATTGGAAGTAGACGAAGGAAAAGAAAATGAAGATTTAAGCAGGCAAAGGAGTGTTTGCGGTGACAGAGAATGTTTCAGTCGGGATCGGTACATTAGCAGCACTATTGGAAAGGCTTGGCTACAACATTATGTTAGTGAAGAATATTTTTAAAATACATTTTAAATTATTGCAAGTCTATTACTGATTAAAAGATTTTTTGAAATCCCTACCTGGGCAAATATTTAAACTTTCTGAAGCCAATTCATTGAATGTTTTTGTCTTTTTATAATCCTTACACGTCTCCAAATAGCATTTTACATGTCATCTTTTTGACATTTAACGTTTCGCGCCAATTTCGGCGCCGGCAAAGTAGCGCCAAACGGCGAACGCCGAAAATGAACAGGCCGGAGAGAGTCAAGCGTCTCGACTATTTAGAAGGTCGTGATTTAGACAATTAAAAGGGCTATCAGCATCAAGAAAAAAAAATAGGTGGTTTCCATTTAAAAAAAGCATCGATGACGTCATCACTCGAAAACAACTGCTTGGAATTTTTTTTGGTACTAAAACATGTATTTTTATAAACTAAAATTGACTTGTCCAAAGATTTTTTTGAAAAAAATTTTCTTTAATTTTTACGGAATTTATTCCATACTTTTCCCGCTCACTGTATATTTTTATTGTTTTCTAAAATTTTGAGTCCGGTCCTGTCTCTCTGTCGCTCTGCGTACTCTCTGGACGCCGCAGCAACAACGCATACTATCACATGTTAAAAGAAACGCCTCAACTTCGAAAACACCCTGTGTTAATTTGTGACATTATTTGACGAGTTCTTGTGTAAATTGGGGTTTTTTGTCCAATTGACAGACATACGAGTTGAATACAACGTTTTTTTGTTTGACGAGCCCCTTAAAGGCTCCAAATCGCTTAAATTTTTTTATTATTTATATTTAAAAAAAAATAGATTGGCCAGCAGGTGTAAACCCTTTAACAGATCTCCAAAAAGGAAGGAATATATTAGTTATTGTCGCGGAGGTCGCGGCAGAACAATCCCAGAATTACAGGATTTCGCGGCCAAGGTGTACCTACACAACATTTTTTGTGCAACTGAAAATGTTTAATTATAAAATGAACAAGTAAAATTTACTTCACTGTCAATAAATATAAAGTTGGCTTAAATAAAACAATTTGTTTTGATAATTATGACGTTGTAGTTTCGTGTACACTCCTCCAGAGTTAAAAAATATTATAAATCGTACGGTGCCTAATTTAATACCTAAAAAATCGAAACTGCAGTTTGAAAAATGTTACAGTGACTTTAGAGACCGATGTAATAATAAGAATGTGAAAACGATGTCGAAAAATGTTGTATTGGCTTATTTACTGAAAAAATTTAAAATATTGAAAAGTTCAAGTTTATGGAGCACGTATTCAGTGTTGAAGCTGATGCCATGCTGAACATACGGGATGGCATTGATGTAACGAATTTTCTAAAGTTGGTACCTTTTTTGAAAAAAAGACAGTTGGCTATCAGGCGAAAAAGTCTAAGGTATTGATACAAGACAAGATCAGTTTATTTTTAGAAAAAACTAATGATAAAAATGATTTATTGTGGAAGGTAAATGTTAGGTTCTGTTATGATAAGTTGTATCATCTGCCCCTTTTTAGGTCATTTTAATCATGGGAATATCAAGGACACGAATCAATAAACATGTTGGTTAACATGTGATGAAGGGTGAAAATTCTGTACTAATACTACTAATAGTGAACGTTCCTGACAGAAAAACTTGCATAAAGCGAACTTTCACTGTCACCAATCCAGATTTTGAAAGATTATAGTGCAAATATGCATCCCTTCGTCCAAAACATGTTGCAAATCGACGGATATTCTAGTTTACTTTAACGGCCGTTGTTAAGAGCAACGAAATTGGATATATTAGTAGGAACTTGTTTAACATAAATCAGCATCTAAACAAAATTACTACTTAACCCAAATATGACGAGTTAAAACAATTTTGAAAAGTAAAAGGTATAAGACAATCAGAATGTATTCTTATCTTGAACACGTGATTATTGGAGGGTGGAGTTCAAGTAACGACATATGATTTCGGATTCATGGATAACTTGATTACAAATTAATTTGATCGCCATTTATTAAATTGACATTTTAGTTTAGATCGTTTCACTCGCGTTTTAAACTGACCCACTCATGCCAAAAGAGGCCCAATTTACACACGAACGAGTTGAATACAACGATTTTTTGTTCGGCTCCAAATCTCTTAAAATCTTTAAAATTAGCTTGACGTTTCGTTTTGACAAGTTGTGACATTTATCAAAATCCATCACACAGGACAAAATTCTCAAATTCTGACAGTGTCGAACAAAAAAAATATTTTTAGTTCTCACGGAAAAGGATTTAACAACTAATGATAGATCAGTTGGAAGTTCACGGTCAAGGAATTCACTGAGAAGTTGAATAAAACGGTATAGTAAAGCTGTGCTCAACTCGTATAATTAACTATAGCAATATAACATTATCCCTAATAATAAACTTAATAGAAACAACCCTATCGAAAATCAATACTTTTAACTCAATAAGGGAGTTCGCGTAATAATATTAAATTTGCCAGAGTGCAACATCATGCTAGAGCAGTATATAATTACTTCTTAGGATATTCTACAAATTGTTCCTTACGTCACTCTTAGTAGAAATTAATTCCACTAAAGTTTGACGCTTTTAATTTAGTATAATATATTTGTATAATGAAACAGCTATTTGTGCAATAAGTTAGGAAATGTAATTTTTTTTCGTATCAGGCATGCATGCCGTGTACGGAAATAAAATGGATTTCCTACGTATTGCACATATATTTTTTTTACTGGAGTTTGGAAATAGTTATTTAAACAACGAGTGTTAGAAGTGCAACTTTTTTTCATAAGTGTGGAAGTTTATTAAACAAGCCGTAGGCGAGTTGAATAATCCACACGCGTGAAAAAAAAGCACGCTAACACGAGTTGTCTATAAAAAAAAAATTAAATTCAATTAAATCAAAACTATTTTAATTGTAATTTTGGGCTCCCATTTTGATCAAGTGCGGTAGCCGGTTGTGGTAACTAAGGAAACGTTACATGTTTATTGCAATTATTTTTATTGTCAGTTTTCTGTCAATCTCAATAAAAGTGAAAATGAGTGATTCAGATGAACATCCTGAAATTACTAGTGGACTAAAGAAAGGTGGGTTTAATGTTACGAATTGTTCTAATTGTTATTCAATTTTCATTTTAATAAATCACTTCTTTGTAGAATATACAGGGTGTTATTGAAATGCGTAAAAAAATTTTTCATGTAGAACTCGAAAAAAATATTTCGAAAATCCTATGTCAAAAAATAATACGACATTTAATTTTTGAGCTACAATTTTTTTTAATTGCTTTTAGTTTTCTACGTTGTCCCACAACCTTGTGGGTAAAATTACGGCACATTTTAAAAATACACCCTTGTATTCATTCATGGATTAAAACCAAGTTAAACAAAGTTGATGACATCATTACTTTTTTCACTAAATGAAAAATAGTTAACTTTTTTTAATGAAATTTTAAAAAATTAATTAAATTTGGATATTTTTAATTTTCTATAATTCTTTCTAAATTAAAAAGCGGAATAAAAATTGTTCTGCTTTCATTACTATAGAGAAACAATTTTGTTTATAAAAAAACAAAATTTGTGAAGGCGTTTAAGGTGTTCGCTCGAGTAAATTTACGGAAATTCTATTAAAATGTCTGATATAGGGAATAATTTGATATTGAGCAATATGCAAAACAGTTCGAATAACTACCTGAAAAATGTCCGCACACGAATATTGAACAACGTTTTTCGTGTTAGTTTAAGCAGTCCTAAAAAAACAGACTTTGACAGATGTCAAGTTAGGAATATCGCGCGTTCAAATGAAATCCTGGGCTGGGAAGGCGTTGGAAACCGTCAGTTGTTGTGCTTTTTTAAAGCGTAGATTAATTGGATATTGTTGACAGCTAACCTAAAATTTAGAGCCAAAAAATCTTTCTTTTTTTCTTTCTTTGCAATCTTTTACATTAAAAAGAGAATAACTCAACAATTCCTATTCTCGAAGCAAATATTTAAGGGCACCCTTTGCGGAAAACAAACATGTTCGATTATGTCCCGATTAAACATAAACAAATGTCATCGTGTCAAACGGCGGGAAATTCAAACTTTACACTGTTCTAAACGGTATACTTTTTCCAAGGCCTACTCAGCCCAGGATTTCACTCGAACGCGCGATATAAACGGGAAAGTTTATACACTGCGTTTTTTATTTCGCTTAACATACAATGTAAAATGGCTATGTTCAGTTCTAAAATGGACAAGTCAATTCATTTGAAATAGGCAACCAAACTTACAGATCCATGAATCCTATGTTCAGTGAAATAAAAAACTCACGGTATATTTAACCACTTTTTATGTTACGTATCTCAGGAAACAATCAAAATTTAACTTTTAGTATTGAAACATTATTTCCGTCCTTGTTGAAATATTCTACTTTTCCTAACTCTAATTAGTATTCAAATATGTTAGTTTTCCAAACTCTAGTAGAAAAAGAGAGTTTTGTGAAGGTGTTTTATAGTGACACTTATGTGTAATTGCTAGCCAAAAACTTCAGCAAAAGACCATATGGTGGAATATTATATTCTTTAAAAATGTTTGCATATCTTTAATTAAGTGTAGTGTAGGTGATATTTTAGCAATAAAAACCTTCCACTTTGTTGTGTAAGGGCGTTTGTTTTTATGGTGAAGGCATTTGTTTTATGTCCTCACGCACTCCTAGTTTCATTACCACACTGATACATATTTTAACAGAAGGAATATTTTCATAATCAAGACATATTTGTGCGGTGGCACGTAAAAAAAACGATTTTCGAGGTTAATGTCAAACGTTATGTTGCGTGCTGATAACAATTTGGCGTAAACTTAAGGTAACGCCGCATAATTGTTTTCTTCACTTGTCCCTATGATTGAATACGTTTGTGATGCTTCCCGGTGCTACCGATCACTTGTGACGTCAATGCATTGCCGCTTTTCACCCAGGAAGTTTGTTTTCTGTTTGGCAGCCTTTGTTAATGTGGAACTACCTTAAGATAACGCTTGAATAATCCAGGCTAATTGGAAATGAACCGACAGTTGGATTTCAAATGGGAAATCCGCAATCAACTATGCTGCTCCCTTATAATGACTGGATCAGTGTCAGATAATTGCATCATTGTTAGTTTTATTCCATTGGCCGCTTCACAGCCGTAACCGAATATGGCTTCTGCGGTCTGAACAAAATTTCAGATTAAAATACTTTCTGGAGCTTTTTTGTTACACCATTCAATGGGCTTGTTAGAGGACATGCTCAACTTCTCGAATTAGATTTTTTCCCATTTCGACCGTTTGTATGAGACTAATTATACCACATTGTGCCGTAAAAAATGCTCAGGTTGCTAAAAATTACACCCTAATTACATCCAACTGTACGACGTACAAAAAGCCACATTAATATTGACACCATTTCTGCTGTCCAACAAATCACCGCACCAACTGCAGTTATTATCTTCTCCTTCTCAAGATAAAAAATCTAATACAGAAAATTTCAAATTTACATACATTTAAAAAATATTTTAGTTAATTTCTCAATTTAATTTAGCAGCAGTTGATCCCGGATATTGCTGTGTAGCTAAAAAAATGTGGAATTTTCAGCGTTCTTGAAATCTTATTTACGAGTATATGCGACGCATCTAAAGAATCAAA
Source organism: Tenebrio molitor (assembly GCF_963966145.1). Taxonomy (NCBI): domain Eukaryota; kingdom Metazoa; phylum Arthropoda; class Insecta; order Coleoptera; family Tenebrionidae; genus Tenebrio; species Tenebrio molitor. The sequence goes on along the minus strand of NC_091048.1, from coordinate 17,736,318 downwards.
ACAACAATTTTATATTGTGCCGGCTTAATAATGTCTCCCTGTTTCCTAAAAACGTTTCCGTAAAAAAAGATTCGGCGACAATCTTTTCAAGATTTGCATGAAAAGTGTATTAAGTAAATAAAAGAAGAAGAAACAAGCACAAGCGTAAGTTGAAACATTTCCTTTTTTGCAAGTAGCTCAAGAATCAAAAACGGAAGTTCTGTTAAATTGGGGAGAAGAAAAAGTTGTGAAACATTACTTTTGACTGTATCATTTGTTCCATCACTACCGCTGTAAATCAACAAGCAAAATTCTTTAAGCACGTTATAATGCAATCGCAGAAAAATTAATTGAGCTATCGTGATTCAGTTAGCAGCACTAGTTTATAGATTAAATAAAATTTCACAAGTAATTTAATTTTTTTAATTTCAATTAAAAAATAATTATAGAAGGTATTTCACGAGTGATAATTGTCCGCGTCCATATCCAGATTAACTTTGCAAATGTATTGTGGGTTGCATTTTCAATTCCGTCGGGCCCATTATCACTCGTGAAATACTCTGTATGTAAATACACGAAACATTTAATAAAAACCTCAATTTTATGAAATTGAATTGAACAAAAATCGTGAACGATAAAGGATAAAATAGAAATTGACTTAGGGTGTCTGTCGTCCACAATAAAGTGAAGGTTCTAAAAACAATGCAGTGCAAAGGTACCTCGGCATCGATATTTTATCATCTTTTGTGACTAGGTAGATTTTTGCGAGAGAAAATGCTTTATTACGGTTATCAATCATATGAAGCTGACGGACGGATTTTTCATCCGTACCGCAGTTTTAAATAAAACCAGGCAAATGATGTGTACATAAATCTTTTTTAATAGAGAATTATAACAGGGTTAATTTTTACTAGTCGGAAAACTATTGTAAGATTTACATGTCGGTGTAAACTGGAAGAAAAACCTTTTAAAATTTTAATGCAACCAACATTAACTTTTTGCGAGCAAACGTATGCGGAAAATTTTCCTGCTAATAAAACCCTTTAGAGGCCACAAAAGACCAACCTCCATCCGAAACTGGCGATTTCATCCGCAAATTGCAGCATTTAAATAAATGCCAACAATAATTCTGCGCAGGTTTCCGATTTGAAATTACATAATCTCAAATCAAATTTCTAATTTCCATTAACTTTGAAATCTCCGACATAATAATGTTAAGAGCTTACATGATAAAATAAAATTGTAAAATTTCAGTTGAAAAGTGAAAAGCCTTTTGAAGTACAGGTAAAGCATCGACAAGCTTACGCCCCACCTACCGGCAGCTTTCTGTCATTAAAATATATTTCACGTTTCCGGTGAAATCTCACGTATTCACTCAACTCCGGAGGGTTTCTCTCGGAAAAATTGATCAACCATTTAGCAAATCCGTCGATTTAATTAAATATTCGCAAACGAAGCCGCAACCTGGATTTGATAACAAAACATTAAATTAACAGATTATCTTGTCCTCTTGTCCAGTCAAAAAGGGTTGACACCCGGTCAATATTCACAAGAGGTTAATGTGTAACCTAATTACTGAAAATCCTTATGTGAACGAAGATGCACGTTCAGCTAAATTCAGCGCAACTTGACTCCACGTAACCTCCAGGGGTCGTTGATATTACACGTTGTGACGTCAGAAATTTCCAATTTCTCCGCAGAGTCTTCTATTACCTGGATTTAAATTATATTATCATTTTTTACACGGCGCAATGCAATCACTTTCAAGGTTGATCTCGGTTCTTGAGTTTAATTAAAAAGAAAATGTGTGTCAATAGCGATCGCAGAACATACTGATTGGTGAAATTGCAACGAGATAAAATTACAGAATATGAACGAATTTATGGGACGACAGCTCCACTGTGATTACATTAATACATATTAAATTTGAGTTCGCGTCATTATCCATTATTGAATGTCAAAATGTAAAAGCCATCTTTCTCTTTGCCCACTTTCTATCCCCCCCTTCGACCTGTTATTGACAGCCTGTTATGTTGTTACCAAATGTGACGTCAACACTACGTCCATAAACTAATAGTGTAACTAAAATCCAATTAAAAGAGGGACATTACAAACAATTACTGATATTAATAACCCACGCTTCCATTAGTTCCGTAGCTTTTAATTTTTACTTGTATGTATAAATAGATTCGGTAATAAGGACGAATGTGGCAAAAATAAAAATTTCGTCATTCATGTACACATAATGCCTAAATGTAATTCAAAATGTCAAATAAATAATAATAACTATAAGGAAAATAAATAATAGTCCAACAAAAAGATCAAAAACATTAAAATCCTTTCCAACGCTGCAGAAAACTGGCACTGAATTTTATTTAATAATGTCGTTGACATATAATTTTGCTTTTAAGAGCAATCCGAACGGCACTATGTGAATTTTGCAGCAAGAGTCGGGGGTGTGACGGGAAGGACTGGAGATGGGGTTTGAAGGGCATAAATTGCGTTTGAGTGCAGCGACTGCATTATTTTCACTGACTTGATGAACATTTTTCTTATCCCAGCCGCCCTACACCAATGCGGTTTCTATGTTTTAAAGCATATTTCCTAGAGGCTACTTCGCATTGGCGTACATTTTATAAAATATGATATACAGGGGGTGTATTTTTTAAATGTGCCGAAATTTTACCTACGAGGTTGTGGGACAACGTAGAAGAATAAAAGCAATAAAAAAAAATTGTAGCTCAAAAAATAAATGTCATTTTATTTTTTTACATAGATTTTTTCAAATATTCTTTTCGAGTTCTACATGAAGCCAGTAGCTCGTGGTTAAAATTTGTCCACGCATTTCAATTATACCCTGTATAACTAATACAAAAAATTTTTCGTTGCTTTCTTGTGCAATAATCTGTACCTACATTATTCATTATTTTACATTAATTTACAGATCATATGATCAGTTTCTAAATAGTTAATGCACAAAAACGTTACGATTTTTTTATAAGAAATTAATTTACACAATAAAATGAGCTTCACAAGCGGCGCTACAAAGAGAAGAAAATAGAATACCTTGGAAGAAGCCAAGAGCAAAAGTTCGAAATTACGTTCTAAAAAAATTAAAAAAACATTACATAAAAGTGAGCAATCAGTCGATTTCAACTCAACTGGACTCACCAGTTCATCTTCAGTTGAATTAGAAAATGACAAAAAATTATTAGGAACTAGGAAAAACTACATACTTCAGCATTAAGCAAGAAGCCGAAAAACAAGTCAAAAACTAGTTTGATGTGTGACTCTCGTCATGATGATAAGGAATCCAGATTCAAACTTCATGTTTCTTATCGCATTGTAATAGTATATACAGGGTGTCCCAGAACTCGCGGATCAAATTTACAGTGCGTTTTCCTTGGTGATAACTGAAAGCAATAGCGTTTAAAAAAAAGGACAGGGTATAATCGATTTTTTGTAATGAATAATTAAAGTTGACCAATCAGAAGGACGCTGTTAATTTGAATTTCACGTAAATTTAACCAAAGGTTTGAATTGCCTAGCAACATAATTCTAGTAAGAATGGTATAGAATTTCAAGTAAATGTTTGGGCAACTGTGAAGATTTTGACAACGTCAAGTTATAATTTGATTCGAAATTGTCAGAGTATGCCGAAATGCCCATAATTTATGGAGACTGCCGGCGCAATGCACGTGAGGATGCAAGGGAATATGCAATACGTTTTCCACGACGTTTGCCATATCAAAATTATAACGTATTTCTACGGTTGGTGTACCGTGCTCGAGACACTGGGTAATTGGTGCCTACCTGACAAGAAATTGGTGGTCCCCCGCGAGAAGTTAGAACGCCAGAGCAGAGACTGAAGATGCTGTTCTTCAGTCCTTTGATGACGACGATAGAAGAAGTATATTTAAAGAACTATATTTACCGCGAACCTATCAATATTTTAGAAGAACTAAATGACCAAATTCACGAAACACTGGCTACTGTTAGGTATTCCTAATGTGCTTAGACTGGCAAGGGAAAATTTAATAAAACGAGCTCGCCTATTCCTTCAGTTGAAAGGTGGTCATTTTGAACACTTGTTATAAATTATTCTTTTTATTTTGCATGTTTCTTATTTCATTTGTTGCATTCTACATCGTTCAGTTATAAAATTTAATCTTAAATTTTTACTAATAATGATGCTAAAATAAATAGGTTAGTTCAATGCAGTTTTATCTTCTTTCTTTCAAAACTGCCACTATGCTTGATCTGTTGTTCAAAACCTACGTGTAACTCCAGCTTTTTTGCAATGTCAAGAATGTTCCTAAAAGTCTTTTCTTTCATTTCGACGATGACGAGTCCCGCTCGTGTAGCTGCGCTAATACGTTGCAGATGCAGAGTGTATGCACAGGAGTCAGGATAAATTTCTTGTGATCCCGATTCACTTCACAGGCCCTGCATATTTCACTTTTTACTAAGATTTTTAAGGTAGTAATATCTATTACTCACTTGACGCAACGTCGCCATTTTACCTTCCATCAACAAAGGTTCAATCTTGGTTCAATTCATCATATCCCTCCCGTCAATTTCCCATACCCCTCAAGGTTACAATTGCTCTGGAAATTTTCACTCATAACAAATCATATTTCATTCATTGCCAGAAGAAATTTCTTGCGTTCCCTGATTTAGATTCTATACAATTGTTCACCTGCCTTTGGCGCAATTATCCCATTTTTGGTTATTTCAAAAGTAGTTGTCACTTTTGACGTCTGTTTCGACAAGTTGACCAGATAAATATTGAAAATAATTTTATTATTCATCGAATTATACGTTGCTTGGCAATTGAGGGAAGGTACTCAATTTTCTCATAAAGGGAAAATTAGATCGAGCTCTATTGGTCAATTTGATTAATTCATAACTAAAAAGCTGTTGCACCCTGAATATTTTTCTAAACGTTTTTTACCTTCATTACCATCAAGGAATATACAGTTTCAATTTGATCCGCGAGTTCTGAGACACCCTGTATAAAAGTATATCAAGAGTTGAAATCGAATTTTCAACACGTGGTATACATGATACTTTTCCGACGACCACAAAAAAAACGCTAATATTCGGTATTCCTTCAAACTTCAAATATTATTCGACAGAGCTGCGGACAAAACATACATTGGTGGCCATGGTTACTACAACTGTGTGCAATGATTTCATTGCGCACAGGCTAGAAGGTATCTGATTGGCTAACCAGTTTCATTGCACACGGGTTCGCTATTTGCATGCAATAGCCAACTTTCAATAATAGTTATTTGTGCGAATTTACGCATTTTTCATAGTGGTCGTCGGAAAACATTATAATACCACAGTTGTCTCAACGTTATAAATCACTTCTGCATGTAAATGAAAAATTTTACTTCCTCGTACCAAGTGTTTATTTAAATTTAAGTATAGATGAGATTTTAAAAATCGGAAAGGATTTGCAGAAATTTTATAATAAAGATCTAACTGAGGTATTCGGCTTAGAAGTCACACAACAGATTTATGTGTGACTGATAATCCAAAATAAATAAATTAAATTTTTAACTATCTTGAATATTTAATTTTGTCCAAGATCACAGATGCTATACTTCGTCCAGCGAGAGATTGGGAGATTTTAAATTGTAGGCTTGTAACCCAACACTACAAAATGCACTAGGATACATTAATTAGAGCATAATTTCAAAGCAAAAATGTAACTGCTTGAAGGATGTATTTCAAATTTTACGTCCGCTATGCAATACTTTCTCGACGTAGAATTTTGTGATTTTTATGTCAACCAATCTCTTGCTGGACAAACTGTAATAGTATCTAAAATATAATTGTGGCTTTAATATTACTCTTGACATGGCCAATGAGTACTGCAAGCGCAGAAAGATCATTACCTAAATAAAAATTTCTCAAGAACTGTCAGAAAATCATCCTTTCTAACTATAGAGAATGTTGTAGCCAAAGATGTAGGTGTAGACAAAATAATGAAAACATTTGTACAAGTACCTACGCAAATTTGTAATTACGCCACTGTGTGACGGTTACTACATACTATATACTATGTAGATTGAAACTCACTGATTTTATAAACACAGCAATTAGGTAAATATTGCTATTCAGATTCGATGTTTTCATTTATTTAATAATATTATTTTTCTACAAACACTAGTAAAAAGTCAATTTTTAACACGGCGAATATGCATTAAAAATTAAGTTTTTTTCCACTAGTGTTAAAAGTAATGACAACTCGTTTGTCACAATGACATTTTGACAGAGCAGCACGGAAAGACCCATGGATACCAGAATAATAAGCTCTACCTAGCTACAATCGAGGGACAGTGTTGAAAATAGGCAACACTCCATGACTACATGCTCTTCTGCGTCCTGCATTCAATTATATTTTTAACATAACTTCATTTTTTAAGGGTTTTTAATGGTGTTTGTACTGTTTGTAAAAAAATAGTGTATGATATTCATGTGAAAAGTGATTTTAGTTTGTTCGAAGGGTTTATCCACACACTGCGCTCGTTCCGAAATCTTCCCTTCTCTCAAAAGAAAATCTTACTTTTAACACTTATATCATAAATAACCATTCTACACTGTTATCATTATACCGATTTCTTATAATTCCACAACGATATATTGGTTATCCAGATGTTTTTTTATTACGAAAAGATACACCAAGCCAAAATAATATCGTCACCTTTTAATGCTAGGTACAGCTAGGTAATTCTAACCATAAAGTTTTTGGGAAGCTCGATTAAAGGCATTTGTCATCATTAGAATGTAAAGAGCGGTCAAATTAATTTGTAATCGAATTATCCATGAATCCGAAATCGTATGTCCTTACTTGAACTCCACCCTCCAATAAATTACAGCGCGAAACACAGGTTAGATCTCGACATATCAATCGCAAAAGACATACGGATTCAAATCCATGGATGACGCGTTTACAAATTAATTTGATCGCTCGATATTATACTAAGGCCAGTTTACAGAAGCGAAATTAAGTTAATCGTAATCAAATGCGAGATTAACTGAACACGTGATCAGATTGAACCAATCGAAGTTTCAGATTTATGGGTTAATCGCGCATTAAAATTCAATTCGAATTAAATATTTCATTCTATTTCTGGCTCTAAATGTTACATAAATAAATTCAGTGAATGATACCTCATTCTTTATACGAAAGTAAGCATCTTAAAATGTTTATTTTTTGCGTAGACAACAACAAAAGCACATTGCTAGAAATAACTAATTACTGTTAATGAGTAACAAACATTTGTTTAAGTTCAATGAGCCTTTGTGGTGCATTTTAAGTCCCTTATTTTCATATTGGAAGTATGGTCTTGTATTTATTACTTCAGATAGCGTGTTTTCCATATAAAAAAATCTTTAAGGTTATGGTTCCTAAATATGTCATTTTCCGCTTTTTTCTTGTACTTAGTACAGGTGCGACATGTGCATGCAGCAATATAGAATTTTTTAATTCTATTAATTGTCCTTGAATTTAAAAAAATCATATTTATACTTTGATTTGTCTTTCTCCAAAATGTAATTGTTCTTTGGTTAATAGCGTTTACTAGAGATACAGGGTGTCCCAAAAATCGCATACTAACGGTGCACTACGGTGTAGAAGAGACTACCGTAAACGTCAGAAAAATGTTTAAAAAATTCTATTGGACTTATTTGCTAATTTGGCGGTCCTTGAAAGTGGCACTTAACAGGAAAATTATTTTGAAATATATGTATTAAATTGTCATGACAGCTACGTCTAATCGTACATATTATCACAAAGTACAGGATTACTCACTACCAATAGCTAATCCTGCACAATAGTGAATTTAGAAGCTTTGGAAATCGAAAAAAATATTTTAAATCCACTACGGTAACATTGCAAGGTAATGATGTACGAGTACATCTTTGTTTACATTGTATTACCGTTAATAATAAAAATAATAATAATAAATTTTTTTGTCTGAAAAATTTTTTCCATATTTTTTTCGTGTACATTTAAACATCCTGAATACGGTAGTAAGTAGTTAGTACGCTATTTTTGGGACACCCTGTATACTGGGTACCCCAAAATTCGCGGAACAACTTAGCAGTATGTTTTTAAGTAGTCATTAAAAGATCAGGTAAAAATATTTAAAAAATCAATCTTCTTTTTTGTAGAAGATATGGACCTATTCATTGCACTAAATGTGGCAACATTTAAAAACATTCCATGTATCTTTGGGGTAAATTATAACACGAATTAAATTAGTGCAAGATACGGGTATATTTTCCGCTCTAGAATACATATTCTTTTTTATATTGTAGGCAATTTCCTTCTTTCTTCCAGACTGCAGAACTGTATTCTGTTTGAATAATTTTCTTTCTTTTCATTTTTTTGTAAATTCTTGATAAATTCGTTCTTATTTTCTTCACGTTACACTTTAACTCTTCTTTTAATATTAAAAGGTTATTTCCTAGTATAAAATGCTTAGGCCCAGTTTATAGAAAGAGAATTAAATATTTAATTCGAATTAAATTTTAATGCGCGATTAACCCACGAATCCAAATATTCGATTGGTTCAATCTGATCACGTGTTCACTTAATCCCGCATTTAATTACGATTAACTTAATTTCGTTTCTGTAAACTGGCCCTAAATGTAACAAATTCATTGGTTTCATCTACCTTTGTACAAAAATAATTAGTATAATTGTTATGACAACCAATTACATAAAATGTGCTATTGTCAATGTCCTTTTTTATTCTTTGTACTTTTTTTGAATCTGGAATATCTTCTTATAGAGGAAGTTATAAGTAACTTTTCTTAAGCGCAAAATTGTACTTATCTTGAATTTAACAATTTTCTTACTGGTAGGTGATATTTAGTGGTGGCGCCAAGAATTCTTAACTTTGATTCCGTAACATCAGAAACTCACAAAATACAAACAAAAATTGTACTGCCTACGACGAACTCGTTTCTGTTTACTTCTTGTTCAATTTTATTCGATTCCACGAAAGATATTGCAACTTTTCTGTTATCGCATATTTCTGAGTAAACTAAATATATGCATATGACAAATACACTAAACCGTTTTATCAAAAGGGATATTTTGGTAACGACGATGTGATAAATGATGACCGGTAAGCTGAAAAGCTTAATTGTGCAGGATATGAAACAGTTCGTCAGAACGATTCAATAAAATATCTTTTGTGTAATAATATAAAGCTTTTGACTAAATGATTATTGCATCGCCATGTTACAAAAAATAAGACACGACCATACTCGTATTTTCCAGTACGTTAATAAACAATGTTAAAAGCGTTACAGTTTTTCAGCTTTATACCCTAATTTTTCTCAAGATAATTTAGAAAATATACTACCTCCTATAACCCGGTATGAAATATTCTACCACTATAAATTTTTCCCTGGTGGAAGATATACAATAAATACATTATTTATATATTGAGGAGCGGTACGAAAGCTCTTATAAAAGTTTCAAGAAGCCACGCCCAACTAATGCCGTAAACACATCGGGGTTGCCATCCTCTAAATGATTATTAAAATTACTTTAAGATATCTCAAATTTACAAGTAGACTTGAAACTTTCCCTGAATACCAAACAGTATGGCACGCAATCTGCTTTAGTAAAAAAGATGGTTTTTACTCATTTTCATTGTAAAGGGAAATGTTTGTGTTGTATCTTTTGCAGCTTTACGACGTTTCCTCACGGAATACAAAACACACAAAACTTTGGCGAGAGAAAATGGGAGTTAAACCTAACACCACCGCTCTTTAATAATGTTCAACACGCCAGATATAAATTTCGTCCCAGATCGAATCGTTTTGTTTCTTTCTGATTATTGCGAATTTAATTTCAGGAAACGTATTCGTCATAGCGGCCATCCTCCTGGAAAGAAACCTTCAGAACGTAGCAAACTACTTAATATTATCCCTGGCCGTGGCAGATCTCCTCGTGGCTTGTTTAGTAATGCCTCTAGGGGCAGTCTACGAGGTTAGCCAGGAGTGGACTCTGGGGCCAGAATTATGTGACATGTGGACGTCCAGTGACGTCCTCTGCTGTACGGCTTCGATCCTGCACCTGGTGGCCATCGCACTGGACAGGTAATTAAATCTTCCATCAATCCTCTTTTAATCAACTGAAAATAAAATTCGCAACCCCTAGCCATGACTTATAAAGAAAGGCTTTGACCGGATTATTTTCATGCCGCGGTTTAGGCCGTAAACCCCTCGCAGTTCAGGTCAACGATTTTTTTTTGTTAACCGAACGGCAGACGCATATTTTTGTGATTGCCCAAAAATGAATTGATTATAACCGAATAATAAATCCTCTTACGTAATCGAATTTAACGGTGCCTTAAACACCCAGCTATAATTTGAACGACAGAAACACAATTATTCTGAAAGACTGTTTCAGAAGTTTATATTATCTACTGGGATTGAGTTATTCATTAAAGTGTCGAAGAATTCTTACCTGATTTCATTATGTTTAATTGAGTTAAGAAAAGAGATGAGGGAGAGACTTTAATTTTATGCTCGAAAGTAAAAGCTGAGCTTCCCTTCGTTCTTAGAAGAAAAAAATTAGTCGGATTATCTATAACGTATTCAGACATTAAACGAATTTGTTAACGTAAACTACACCTTAAAGAATTAAGAAAGTAGGTTTTCTTCAATTCATTTAGGAATTTTCTTTTAATAACGCAATAAGTAGAATAATAATAATATTTTATTTCCAATAAATAATAGAATGTCATTAAAGAAAAAGAATATAAAATAGTTGATAATAATAATTCCTAAAAATTTAATTCATATTGAAAACTCCGGAAGTTAAGAGTACTTCGACGGACACAAATAAAAAACAAAAAACTGTTGAAGCCAAAGTCTTTTCAGATTGAAGTAAATTAGGTGTTTTATTAGCAGATACAGGGTATTTCACGAGTGATAATGAGCCTGACGGAATTGAAAATGCAACTCACAATACATTTGCAAAGTTAACCTGGACATCGACGTGGGCAATATTAAGGTTAATTTTGCAAGTGTATTGTGGGTTGCATTTTCAATTCCGACGGGTTCATTATCACTCGTGAAGTAGGTACCCTGAAAATCGATATGACTTTGCAATAATTAGGCAATAATGAAAATATTTATACATATGTTGATTTGTTCTCGAGAAGTCATACATGAATATAAATTGATGTATTGCGTCTAACTTCGTATTTTGGGACACGAATTTTTATTTATTCTAATGATGAAGTGCAGTCGACATAGCAATGCAAAATTTTATATACTCGTAGAAACATCACATCCGCATACAACTGTCTACCAACCGCCTTTAGTAGTTCTTCACGTGGAAAGTTTTAAACCCGATGCAAGTTACATTTTTTGAGATAGACGTGTATACAAAGTTTCCACTGAATACGTTCAAGTGCAATTGTAAGAATGTTATAGAGCGGATCCCTCACTACTGAACAGTATTCCACCCTACATGGTTATTAAATGTTTCTTAAATCGTAGTTGACTGTGAAAACAGCGTAACTATATTATAACAAATCATAAATTAATGTGTGTACTTGGTTGTGTAATTACAAGGGGCTTGAAATTTTATTTAAAAAAAAAAATTAATAAATAATTGAAACCAAATTAGCCCACAAGATACGACTAGGTATTTAATTGTTTAAAATTTTATTGGAACATTATAAAAACAAAAGCATAACACAAAACAAATTTATTGTTCAGAAGAGGCGATAAATTCGTACATATTCCATGAATCCCGGCAACTACGTGTTAAAATTTTTTATAATAATCTTGTAGAACATGCGCAAAATGCAAATTGGTGGGACACTGTATACTCGTATTTTAAAATTCTTTGGTGTTTATAAAAATTAAAAATAGATATTGAATGTTTCACAAGTAATAAAATATGGGCAAAATGTGAAACGGGAAAGCTTAACAAGGAATAATATTACACCTTTATTATTATACAGTGTGTTTCAGCTAAGACTTTCGAGCCTAACATTTCGGTTATTTGCCAACGGATTTTTATGAAATTTAAAATACAGATATTTTTTCTTTTTCTCGCATGGCCTATCATAGCAACAAATGCAAAATGAAAATAACGGTATCTAATAGAAAGAATAGACTATCAAGTTGTCCAAACGTATAGCATTCTAAACTCGCGTGGTGTAATGGCTATTACGGACCCACTAAATAATATGTACGATACCGGTCAAAAGTAAAGAAACAAATTAAAAACTTCGAATTGTATCTGCAAAAACTGATATGTTTGGAAATGCAGATGTATACCGACTCAAAAGAAACTACCTATAGTCATCTAAAATTGAATATGACTGCATCTTTCAGATTCTTTCTACGATGTTTTTTTCCTAGTTTGATTTTAAATAAAACGCAGAAAAAGAAGTAATACTTGTTTTTCAAATGTTTCTTTACTTTTGGCCGTACTGTATATGTATCTACTACTAAATGTGTTCCGACTCTAAAAGATGACTTCTCAGAAATTATGAATCGTGAAACATTACCTACAAAACAAATATACTTCGTCCAGTGAGAGATTGGGAGATTTTAAATTGTATTAAATTGACCCAAAACTACAAAACGCACTAGAATACATTAATTAGAGCATAATTTCAGGGTAAAAATGTTACTGCTTGAAGAATATATTTCAAATTTTACGCTACTTTCTCTATGTATAATATCTCGCTGGACAAACTTTACAAGGAACGTATTTCGTTTTCAATACTTAAATACTTAAATTTTTTGTATGAAATATATTTTAAAGTTGTCAAACCAGTTCAACTTTGTGGAATCTTAAGGGGGATTATATCTTTTTTAAGAAGATACTATCTACTGACTGATAATAGAGGAATAAGTGATTCATTTCGAACTATAAATTTTTAATCAGGTTTTTATGTAACTCACTCCCAGTAATTGTTGGAATTCTTGGTACCTTTCAGTTGTGTAAAAATGAGTAAGTTGTTCCGTTAAATAGAAGTTAATCTTTTGTTTTTCGTTTTTTTCGACAAACAGTATTAATTAGGTTACTGAATCATCCTGTATATTAATTTCAATGGTCTGTTTTGTCTTTTGTTAGCACAGTAGAATCTAAATGCATTAATAAACGAGGTAAATACATTTGGCTTCAAAGCCAACATACATTCGCAATTTATGGAGAATGAGCATAATTCGAAACTGATAAAGTGACAACGTTATAATTATTTCGGTACCTATCTATAATTAGTAGTTATCGAATAGAGCCGCAGTAATAAAATACTATTTCCTTGAACGAAAATAAAATAGGCAAACTTCTAATGCACCCTTGCACTGTAGTGACGTAAAACTGCAGCAGGAATGATGAATGTAATAGCGGGATCAGCATAAATATGGATTTGTATCACAACCAATAGACGCAGTTACCGCTCGAATGAGTTTTTCTCTGTGTATTTGCATAAAGCAGTCAAGTGTAAAACGCCATTTGAGCAGTTCTCTTCGTTTTACACATACACTCGAAACAAACTTTTGCTAAATACCTATCCTCGAAGTTCCATCGAACGTTATTTAAATCTCGGATGCGACGACTTTGGCTTAATAAATTAGCGATGAAAACGACGGGAATTTTAAACGAAATTATGGAAAATTCAGAACAAGCAGATATGGTTACACTATTGACTTTGATCGATGCAACTCAATAAGACGACAATCGTAACATTTTTACTTTATTTAATTTCGTCAAGCACTTGGTCGGTTTCAGTTAACAACCTTTCCAATTTTAAATAAGTACAAAAATGTAGAGACATTATTGAAAATTTTATCTTTCACACGCAGCCATCTAATTTCGGGGCTGAGGGACAAACGTTAAAATAGATTTTACGGCGATGGATTTTCACAATAACTGAAAACATCAAGGAAGTGTCTGTTATTCAGATGGATATAAAAGCACAAGGATAAACGTAATAACATCTTGAGTCGGAGTTATTTTATGCACTTTACGAGTATTATAAAAATAATTTTAATATTGCAGCAGAATTGGAATATGACTACGTTCAATAATAATAAAATTGAAATTTCCTACTTCACATTGTGTGTAATTTTTCAGATATTGGGCTGTCACCAATATAGATTACATTCACCAAAGGACGTCGAAGAGAATAGGAATGATGATCTTCATAATTTGGTTCGTCTCATTTCTGGTTTGCATCGCTCCGCTGCTCGGCTGGAAAGACCCACATTGGGATGACAGGATACGAGATAAGGAATGTTTAATCAGCCAAGATCTTTACTATCAAATCTTCGCAACAGCTTCCTCCTTTTACCTACCTCTCCTGGTGATTTTAATATTGTACTGGCGAATATTCCAAACTGCCAGAAAACGTATAAGAAGGAGGCAAGTAATAGGAAGCGGCGCTAACACCTCTTCCCAGAATCCTGCTGCAGGAGGAATAGCAGGAGGCCTGGCGCAGGCCAGCGGCACCGGAGGCATCGCAGCAGCAGTAGTGACAATCATAGGACGACCTTTACCAACAATCTCCGAAACGACGACAGCATTCACCACCGTCTCTTCCAACAACTCCAGCCCTGAAAAGACGTCGTTCGCTAACGGTCTCGAGGCAGACATGCCAACGACGACCGACTGTAGCGTGACATACCAACCGCAACATTACCCCGTGAAGAGAAAATCACGTGACAGTGCAGATTCGAAACGCGAAAGAAAAGCGGCCAAGACCCTGGCCATAATAACTGGTGCTTTTGTTCTGTGCTGGTTGCCGTTCTTCATAATGGCGGTGTTGTTGCCAATCAACGCGAACTTGTTCGAAAAATACGTGATCTCGATTTTCCTTTGGTTGGGATATTTCAATTCGACGCTGAATCCGATTATATACACCATATTTAGTCCGGAGTTTCGGCACGCTTTCAAAAAGATCTTGTGCGGAAGGAATTACGCCAGGAGGAACAAGCATTTTGGAATCAGACATTTTCAATGATGGCGGCAAAGTGATCGTTTTCCTTCGGATACGGAACATCCCATAGCTGCTAGACTAGCCGCTAGCGTAGCCGCGACAGCTGTCGCTTCTGGTCCAAGAAATGTTACCTTTAAATGTGACTGATCCGACGATAAACGATCACGAAACACTGTATCGCCCATAGACTGTGAAAGTAGTAGTAGTGAACATGAACATAGTCTGAGTAGAAGAGTTATGCTTGAGATGAAACCAATTTAATACAAAACGGGTATACGGACTGTGAGGATTTTGTGCAGGTCACAAAAAACTCATCCGAACTATGACTGAATTTTTAATCAATTGACCACCACCGTTTCATTGAACAGTTTTTTTTCTTTTGTCCCTTTTATGTCACCTTTTCATTTACACGAGACCAATTTAGTATTTTTATCAAAATGAAAGACTAACAAGTTAAATTTAAGGCGACAACAAGGTAGGTTACTAAAGTAAAATTGTAAATAGCTTAATTATCCAAATTATTAAAAATAAACACTTATTAGATACTATTAGAGGGTAAAATACCACTGTAAATGCAATAAAGTTATAACACTGAGAATTTTATTTGTGATGTTATTAGATAGTATTTAGAAAAAATGTGATGTACAATCAACCAGGGAAAACATCGGGCCATAATATACTGCATTTATTTTTTTATTATTCAGTTATCGAGTGGTCCTGATAGTAAATTATGGTCTGTCATATAGTTTTTATGGCATGTATATTTATAATAGTTTTCCCTCTTCGTTAATTCTAAATTTGTTGAGGAAAATTCAAGAAAGTGCTTCCCTTAATAGTGTATATGTCTAATGTGATATTGTTTCTTAATTAATTATACTGTAAAAAAACGAATACAAGTTGGATCGTTCTTATCATACTTTTGAGCCCTAAGAATGATAAAAACGCCAACGAAATATTGTTACATTATTCTTCTATTATAATAAATGTATTAAATTTTAATTACCTAACGATATTGTATATTCATGTAAAAAATTTAATAAAAAAAAATCAATGTTAAAAAACATGTCAATCTCGACAACAATATTTTTAGTATTTTACTGCAAATGTGTGCGGCTAAAACATTTAAACTTTCCGTTTACAAACTCAATTTTTAATGTTTTTTAATGTATAATTTTAAGAGGGTATTAATATAATGTTCACCAAATTAAATTATACACCGCTAGCGCTGTCCTCCAAAAAATTAAATTAACATCAAAAATTCTTAGTGAACACCAAATAATGATACTTTGCAGAATGAGAACAGCTTCACGAAAATAGCAATGTTTCGTATTATTTTACTGTTGCTTACATTCTAGATATTAACCGATTTTACTAAATGTTCACCAAATGTGGAACGCTCACGTTACGCGCCTTTACTGCAAATACATATAAATATTCCATTTATATTAAGCACTTGCTCAAAAAAACAACTTTTTCGAAAACTGATTAAAAAAAATGTTGATCTAAATCAGTTGTCAAAGTGACTATTTTTTTTTCACTGGATGTAAAAATCTTTTTTTGTTCGACACTGTCAGAATTTGAGAATTTTCTCATGTGTGAACGGATTTTGATAAAAGTCACAACTTGTCAAAATGAAACGTCAAGCTAATTTTAAAGATTTTAAGCGACTTGAAGCCTTTAAGGGGCTCGTCGAACAAAAAAACGCTGTATTCAACTCGTTCGTGTGTAAATTGGACCTTTTTTGGCACTCGTTTCACTCGTGTTTTAAAATGGTCCACTCGTGCCAAAAAAGGCCCAATTTACGCACGAACTCATTAAATAAACTACTATTATATACTTGAAATCCTCTATGAAAGACTGCGTGTGGATTTTCTTCAGCCCAGACATCCCAGTTATGAGCATTAAAACAACCTTCTCGACCAAACATCGCCTCATCAGTAAATAGAACACGAGACAGAAAGTTAGAGTCCCCATTATTTTGATTCAACAGTCACTCACAAAACCTTCGTCTTATGGGATAATCTTCAGGTTTTAATTGTTGTACCCATGTGTAATGAAATGATAAGCGTGCATGGAGTTTTCTTTCAAAATTCTTTGGACAGAGCTCCACGACATCACCATTTGGCGAGAGACTGCTCTTTGACTGGTAGTGGGGTTTTCTTCAAACGTGTTCAACACGATTTCCTCATTTTCCACCATTCGTACGTCTCTTGTGGACCCTCCAACTTCTGAACGATTAGAAGTCACTTGTCGTGTTTCTCTTCCTCTCGCTATTGCATGCAATAGTTATTTGTTTCACATTGTCCATTGTGAATAAGCACTTAAGATTAATTTACTAAGCGCGTCACATAAATAACTATTGCGTTCAGCAATTTTTGATTTAAAGAAGAGATCACAATTTCGCAATTTCTTAGCTTCATATTCTAAATAGGCCAATATCACACTTTCAGACACGTTCTTTAATTTCTTAGAGCTACACCAATTCATGAAATCCTTCTAAGCAGATTAATATTGTCTAGAAGACTTTTCCGGGATAAGACTCGAAACTACACTTCGTGCCGTTTCTGATACATCCAAAGGCAGAGATCATCTTCATCACTTTCGGAACTCATTTTTGTTTTTTCTTCTTTCTTTTATTAAACACCAGTAATTCTCCCAAAATCGCAACCAAACCTTAGAAAATTAGAAGTTATAACCACGATATTATAACGTTTGTTTGACGGTTGCTATCCCTATCATTATTAGTTAGTCAGAGCATTCCAAATTTAAAACATCAAGATAATTGTAGACAATTTTTTTTTGAGTTTCCGCTAATGTGGAGCTGTGCAGTTTTCTAAAAAACGTTGTTTGATACTCGATTGCGATAGTTATTTGGATCACTAGTCCAGAAAATAATATTTTGCGAGAGTGAGTGGTAATGCGTAGCCAAGGCGCCTAGCCGAAACGGAGCAACACGAGCACTCAAAATAGTAGGTATTAAAATATAAGTTGCAGAAGGCATCTATTCAAGCATAATGTAAGAAACTGGCAGGATGTGAATATCTGGTTATCGCTCTAGGATTATGTATGGTCTTAATTTTGGTGACTATTTCCTTCGAAAAATTTAAGCCAATCAAAAAGCTCGAATATTTGAATTTTAGCCAGTAGTGATCGAATTACAGCGATAATACTGCACTAGTGCAATTATCGATAATTTGCACTAGTGCCAAATTTTCGCGTAGTCCTAATTAAAAAATCATTTGGTATTAATTTTATATTTTAAAAAGAATTACGTTTATTTGTACTTACTTATCATGTAAATTTTTCTCAGGAAATAGTCTGCCAAAATATCCTCTCGTGCATGTCAAATTGTGGATAATTTGACATGCACTCGGGATATTACTAGTGACTATTTAGTATTTTTGGGAAACGAAAGTAAATTTGTTAGAAAATGAGAGAGACCCTCGACAGGACCAATGAACGATCAGGATCATAGTCTATCTTTGTCAGATCCTGATCGTTCATTGGTCCTCTCTCATTTACTAGTAAATTTTCTCAAAAATTTAGTATCGTGTCAAACAAGCTTTAGGTATAAGATTACCTATATGGCAGCACTAAAATTATCCCAATAATGGAAACCAATATTGGCGTTAAGATGGTTGTCTCGGCTCGTGCAGCTGCATCCCTGGGCGTATCCGAGTTCCTCCCGGTGGTCACTTCTTTACCTGCATAACCCTTTTTAACGGACGAGTTCCTCCCGAGGTTATCGGGGATTACTGCGATAGGTAGTCGACGGGTGGTAGCCGGACTAGATTATAATGACAAGTATTTTGCTTGAAATTGGCAATAAATACACTGATGAGAGGGAGAAACAATTTTATTTACAAGGGTAAATTAAAATAACACGGCATTTACAAATTGTACTCTATTTATGTTCATGATATGAGTATACAGTGAGTTTTTTTAAGACTGGCCATAGGGTTTTACATCTCCAACGTATACCGTTATCACATATTACATAACTTTCTGGCTTAATGAAATTTTGCACCATTCACTACAAGTTTGCCTTTTTCACTCAGTTTCCATGGTGACGCTTTTAAAGAAATAATTAAACTAAAAATTTTACTTTGAAATGGGCCTATTTATAAGTGAGATTTACCCCTGCATCCCACCAAAAAAGAGATGGTTTTAATCATTGGTCCCAAGAAGTATGTCTTCTTATAAAGAAATATTTAATTTAATATTTTAGGAAAGGCAATGTAATTCCTAATTACCCGATCATTCTTATCACCAGTGCTAATCCCTTACCTCTCACTACCTGCTACAAGACCTGAAAATTTCTGACCGCCGGGAGGAACTCGGCTGCCGCCGCATCCCTTTTCCTTCGTTGAGGGCAGGGATTAAAAAGTTGTGAAAGAACATGTTTTTGATGTTTATTGTAAATTTTGTTATTGTAACGAAATTCCCTTTAGTTGTTTGTGTTTTGAGAACAGTAAAGATGATTTGTAATAGTATTGTATATTTAATAAATAAATATAATTTCGTCGGTACCCATTTGTTTTGAGGCCGGCTCTGGAATTCAGAATAGAGAATTGCTTGAAGCATGATTTATGGTTGGGCTGACCACCTACTGCAATTGCGACAAAAGGAACGTTTATCTCCGGTCAAATACTTTTAAAGGGCCACATAATCTTATACCTTAAGCGTTACTTTATTTTTTTGTATGAATAAATTTGGTAAATTTGGTAAACGGTTATATACCACCCATTTTAAAACAAGTGAATAATTTAAACTAGTTGCGATGAAACAGAAACCCATGTATTCAATTTGTGGGAATGCATCTACGCAATGGAAGTTATAAATAAATCCAGAGACATTTATCAGCGGTAGAAAAGTATATTACCTTCTATTTCCTCTCTTATAAATTTATGGGATTCAGAAAGGTCACCGTTTC